>NC_065445.1:249881847-250506655 GCF_917563875.1 Diabrotica virgifera virgifera | reverse complement strand
TCTCTCTCTTCTCTAATCTACCTTCTCTTGTCTTATCTTTACCTATTTCTTCTATTGGCCCCATTCCACGTTCCAAAAGCTAGTTTCGAACCCACGACTCGCTTTCCACCAACCATCTGGCTGCCGTTCGCAGTGTCTCCATTGGTGACCTTTCTAGCACCATCCAAAAAAGGTTTCCGAGGATACAAGGACTAAGGGGCGCAGCCAACTCGGGAAAAAATATGTCATCATCATCATCAATTAGCCTATATTTGTCCACTGCTGAACGTAGGCTTCCCGTAAAATTTTTCAACTATCTCTATTTTGAGCTTCTTGCATCCAATTTGTAGTGATGCGCTTTATATCATCTGTCCATTTAGTCATTCCAGTCGGTGGTCGTCCTCTACCTCGATATGACGCTTATCTTGGTCGCCATTCTAGAATCTTTGTTGTCCATCTATCTTCCGTCAATATGGTAACATCTCTGCCCCAAGCACATTTAGCCATGGCTATTCTTTCAATTGTATTCGTGACTCCTGTTCTCCTGTTCATCTTCTTACTTCTATGTTTGGTACTTTATCTCTAATGGTAATACCTAACATTGATCTTTCAATATCGTGTTGTGTAACTCTTATTTTACTTGTTGATCCTTTTGTCAGAGTTAGTGTTTCCCCACCATATGTAAGAACCGGTAAAACACATTAAAGCGATAAAACCCGATGATAGTGTTGAATATCCCTACCTTCGACTCGCCTTGCAGCAGGTTCACGCCAGCGTGCTTGAACGTAGTGACCAACGGTCAACAGCTATTCCCATTGTAAATTACTCTGCGATTCAAAAACATATTCCGGTGTGCACAATTTTACGATTTGACAGACAAAAAATAGATTGTAAATAAAAGGTCAAAATATTTTAAACGTGTTTTTTCAAAATAGTTATTTTCCTAACAAGTGCAGAAAGTCATACTTTTCCGCACGCGATTGCAGTTTGCCGAACGAAGCGAAGCGGAGTTCGGCAAGCAGTCGAGTGCGGAAAAGAGACTTTCTGCAAGAGTTAGGAACAATATTTTTTCTACGAGCATTTAAAAATGACCAAATCTTAATCAATTAATTGAATTAATATAAAAATACATACACAAATTAAATCTTTGACAAGGTTGTCAAAACCAAACTTTCTATATAATTGGTTAGCATGACGACGATCTAATAACACCGAATTAAATTCAATGCGGTGCCTAAATACCTATTATGTACAGGTTTTAATATTTTAAAGGCATAGCAACGATGTCAAACAAAGCAATTATTGTCAAGAAGCACGTCACACACTTTAAAATTTATCTTTACTTACGAATTAAAAAATAATTCAGTGATTTAGATGGCATCAAGTGACGAAGAACTACCTCCATCTATCCTCGACGTTGTCAATTATTATCTTAATTTGTTACCGGAAAAATCAGCAAACAGGTACAAGAAAGGATACAATATTTTTATGAGTTGGTGTAAAGAAAAAAGTGTAAATAGCTTAAAAGAAGAAGTGTTTTTGGCTTATTTTATTAGTCTATCCAAAATCTGCAAACCAAATACTTTGTGGTCCCGCTATTCCATGCTCAAGTCAGTATTAAAAATTGAAAAAAATGTCAATATAGGCGATTATTTTAAGTTAACAGCATATTTGAAGAAAAAAGCGTAGGATTCAGTTGTACGTTGAATATAAACATTGTAAATAATAAATAAATATAATTAAAATTACATATTTTGTATTTGATAATAATAAAATTGTTAAAAAGTTGACTTAATTCTTTGACAATGTTGTCAAAACCAAACTTTCAATATACTTAGTTAACATGACGACGATCTTGGTTTCCATGACGGAGGATACGCGTGCGGAAAAGTAAAAACCGCGTGCGGAAAAGTAAACCGCGTGCGGAAAAGTAACACGCGTGCGGAAAAGTAAAACTTTCTAAACTAAAATGCGTGCGCGAAAGTAGACATTTTTGCACGCTCGTAGAAAAATGCTTTTTTCTTCAAACGTCAAATAATGATGACATTACTTATCTAACTTGATCCTGTCAAAGTTTGATGTCTCCGCCGGCAGCAGTTTTTTTCCCATTTCTTTACGGCGGAGGGAACAATGTTGTCATGGCAACAATATGAAACATGTCACAAAGCAACAATACAAATGTCATTAACAACAATTAAACATCATTTTTATTTATAGTAATATTAAAAGTACAATTAGTTAATGAGGCATTTTCAAAATTGAAACCGTGCAAAAATGTTCCCGACTCTTGATACGCATTGGTAATTGTTGATGATACTGATGGTCGAGCACAACTTTCAGCAATCATTCCCGATGTTGGCGAATCATGAGGGTTTAAATTTTTTTTAGCATTATCGTTCTTATTTCTTATTGAATCCTCTATATATCCTTCGGCAACCGTGCTTGATTTCCAGCCCCCATGTCGTTTGAGGCATTCTAGATTTCCGCCTCCATCAATTAAAAGTGTTGCTGAAGTTCATCGTAAAGAGTGACCCGTGTATGCGCTTGCATCGTTTAAATTTAAATAACTAGACAACTGTCAAACAACTGTAACCAGGGAGACGCAAATCCCACCGACGACTTAATTATTTTAATTTCTAACATCTAGACGACTTTTATAGTTGTCACAGTTAATTTCGAGTAAAAATAGCGTATGAATTGTACTATTTATGGTTGAAAATTGCTACGTTTGAAGAAAAAATAGTATACTTTATTCGGCAAAGAAGCGACTTTTCTTGACTTGCCCTCTATTACGCGCCTCACTTTGTTCGGCGCGTAATATCGGGCGCGTCAAGAAAAGTCATGCTTCTCCGCCTCATAAAGTAATATACTATTTTAGTCTGGGCAGATATCGGAAAATAGGCCATTTTTGGGAAAAGTTATTTACTATCAATTTTATTGCTGGAATCGAATCTTATGATTCTATATATTAATAATATAGGTATGCAAAGTCCGCAGAGACTGTGCTACTTTTTTTATAAACAAAATGGCGCCCGAAAATCGTGTTTTTTTCAAATTTTGCTCTATAACTCCAAATATTTTAACTTTACAACAAGAACACTCAAATAAAAATTCACCGTAATTAAATTATGCATAAAGACGTGATTTTCCCGATTTACTCCGACGAAAATTTTCCCCGGAAAATGAAGGTTTTCCAACAAAATCTTTAATTTTTAACTAAAATTTTAGATAAGTAATTGTTTATCAATAATTAAATAACTTAGTAATTTAAAGCCTCTTTTCGTATAGATTATAATTACAGAAGCCGATGAAAATTGAATGAACAGTTTAGCAACAATTGAATTGTTAATTAAAAATTTACGTTTGCTATAATAACCACAATAATTACGATACATAATAATAACTATGATTTTTCTATAAAAAGACTGTGTACCTATCTAATGTACTTTACAGAATTGATATTGGACTATTTAAGCGGCCTCAGAAATATTTTAAAATTATAAACAATTTTTTGACTTATAAACAAATAGAATATCTCGGGAAATATTAAATTAAATTAAATAATGAAAACGGTATTGGAAAAAAAGCGACAGGGCGCTTCTTCTAAAAGAAAAAACGTTTAATTGTGATAAGTCGTTCCTGAGATACAACCGGTCAAAGTTCATAATTTTCAAACCATCACCTTTTTGTTTCTGTCTTCTTTCTCCGCACCAATTTTCATATCTTTAAAGTACTCATAACGTATATTATTATAATAAAAACAATCGATATTACGAGTGAAAATTTCCAAAAATAGCAAAATTCCAATATAAAATTAGGTTCTAGAAAATGTAATCTCAAAGTTCAAAATCGGCCTACTTTAAAAAAAATGCATTTTCTCGGCTTCCCATGAAGCAATTTTCTTCATTCTTTTTTTGTTTCCAATTAACTCGAGTAGAGCCATCTAACTAACGCATTATTAAATGTCAAAGTTGCGTTTGTTTGGTTATAATAAATTAATTGATTTATTATAACAAACATTTTTAATTTGTTTAAATAAAGATTGTTTAAATAGTTATATAGCTTTCAAATGAGAATATTTGTGTTTTTAACGTTAAAAAGTACGCGTGTTGTAAGTTTATCTAAAAAAAGTCTACAACTGGAAAAAATATGTAGTTTTCTTTTCTTATAAATAAAATAATCTATTATAACAAAACAAAAGCAAGTTTGACATTAAATAATGCGTTAGTTAGATGGCTCTACTCGAGTTACTTGGGAACAAAAAAGAATGAAGAAAAAAGAAAATTGCTCCATGGGAAGCCGAGAAAATGCATTTTTTAACGTATAGTATACCGATTTTGAACTTTGAGGTTACATTTTCTCCAACCTAATTTTTGATTGGAATTTTGCTATTTCTGGCAATTTTCACTGGTAATATCGATAGTTTTTATTACAATAATATATGTTATGAGTATTTTAAAGATAGGAAAATTGGTGTGGAGAAAGAGAACAAAAATAAAAAGGTGATGGTTCAAAAATTAGGATCCTAGTTTTTATATCTTTGCCGTAAATGCCGGTCAACTTTGACTGGTTGTATCTCAGGAACCACTCATCACAATTAAACGTTTTTTTTTAAGAAGCGTGCTGCCGCTTTTTTTCCAATACCGTTTCCATGATTTAATTTAATTTAATATTTCCCGAGATATTATATTTGTTTATAAGCCAAAAAATTGTTTATAATTTTAAAATATTCCTGAGGTCGGTTAAATAGTCCAATTTCAATTCTGTAAAGTACATTAGATAGGTACAGTGTCTTTTTATACAAAAATCATAGATATTCTTATTTATCATAATTATTATGGTTATTATGGCGAACGTAAATTTTCAATTAACAATTCAATTGTTGCTAAACTGTTCATTCAATTTCCATCGGTTCCTGGAATTTTAATCTATACGAAAAGAGCCTTTATATTACAAAGTTATTTAATTATTGATAAACAATTACTTATCTAAAATTTTAGTTGAAAATTAAAGATTTTGTTGGAAAAACCCGCATTTTCCGGGGAAATTTTTCATCGAAGTTAATCGGGAAGACACGTCTCTATGCAGAATTTAATTACGGTGAATTTTTATTTGGGTGTTTTTGTTGTAAAGTTAAAATCTTCGGAGTTATAGAGCAATAATTGAAAAAATACGATTTGTCGGCGCCATTTTGTTTATCAAAAAAGTAGCACACTATCTGCGGACTTTGCATACCTGTATTATTAATAATATGTTACAGTTCAAGTTGATTCTCAGTTAGAGTTGACTCCAACTAGTTGGAGTCAACTCCAACTGAAACGAGCAGTAAAAGTTGATTTTAAAAATTTAAATCAACTTTTACTAGTTGGAGTTGACTCTTCCTGGATCGATTCAGTAAATGTTGATTATACGAGAATCTCAAGTGCATTTTTGATGAGTGTGCGTTTCTTTGTTTTGACCGTTTCAACTACTTATTAGTATTATAGCCTGTAACGTCGCCCCCGTTAGGTAAATTATTCTGATTCGATATTTTGCACAAACTTACTCAAAGAAATACATCCGTATAACAATCCTTATAACAAATACACAGGGTGTCACGCGGTACCGTGGTCGAAAAATTGTTTAACCAATTTTTGTTAACCAAATTTACAAAAATAATTTTTATCTACTCTATCTCATATTATGTAAAGCAGCGGTTCTCAATCTGTGGTACATGTACCACTGGTGGTACATATCATTATTTGCGGTCCTGCCAAAGACAAACCATTTTCATTTCCAATAATGACACGAGCCGTTTCACCGTACATCGGAGAGCACGTTAAGCCGTCGGTCCCCCTGGGCTAGTGTACATCGACACTAGTTGCTTGAAACAGGGTTAAAGATGTAATTGGCGCCGGAACTGTCCGAAAGGCAAAAATGCCATACGATATTATATATTATGAAAGTCAGAAACTAAAAAAAATCAAAAATTAAAGCTACCTCTATAAGATCCTGAAGAAATTTTTGTCATTATTTCATTAATAAGATATTATTTTTAATTATCAACAATGAGCGCTAAGCGTGTATTGAGGCGGCCGTCAATGTGAGTGCGAGTGAGATTCACCATTTGACGGCCGGAATGGTGCATCTCTTTAGCAGTCACCATTGACGGCCGCCTAATACGCACTTAGCGCTCATTGTTAATAATTAAAGATAAAGCTTAGTAATAAAATATGTAGTGACAAAAATTTCTGCTGGATCTTGTAGAGGGGGCTATAAACTTTGATTTGGTCACTTTCTGACTTTCATAATAATGGATTTTAACCGAATTATTAAGCCTTGAAAATGCTATTTTCGCATTTTTCAAATTTTAAATCGCGTATAACTCGACAACAATCAATTTTAGAGAAAAATCACAAAATACCTTTTTTTGCTCAGACTAACCCAAATGATCTAAAAAAAATTGTTCGAAGTGAAAAAATTATTTTTGTGAATTTGTCTAAAAAAATTGTTTAAACAATTTATCGATCAAGGTACTGCCTGGCACCCAGTAGATTTGTTATAAGGACCTCTTTTTGAGTAAGTTTGTGCAAAAAATTCGAATAGGAGTAATTTACCTAACGGGGGCGACGATACAGCCTAGACTAATTTGAACATATTCAGTAACATTTAATTCCTAGAATCGGCTGTTTGTGTGAATCAGAATCAACTTTTACTAAATGGCATTGGGAAGAGTATAATTTTCCTAGTTGGAGTCTACTTTTACTAGTAAATGTTGAATATAAATCTTCATTTTATATTTATAATCAACTTTTACTGAAACCAGCCGTTAGAGTCGACTCCAACTAGTTGGAGTCAACTCCAACTGGATAATCAACTTGAACTGTAACATATACAATCATTAGATTCGATTCCAGCAATAAAATTGCTGGTAAATAACTTTTCCTTGTATTTTGCTAATTAGCTCAGAGAATTTTCAAGGCGGTGGGCATTGTAACTCAAAAACTACTGAACCGACCCACCTAAAATTTTGCATGTATTTTATTGAGGTAACGCTGTCGAGATATTTTTTGTGTTTTATGTTTTATGCTTATTTTTTGTTATAAATAAATATATTTATCCACAAGGAAGAATTTCCTGTAGCTGGCTGTATACCATTAATTATAAGTAAGTTTAATGAAAAATTCGTCTTGGTAAAAGCTGTATTAATTTAAAAAGCCCCTAAAAGAGCTACACATATAAAAACAAAACGTTTTTGCTCTGTAACAAGAGCATCATCAGTGTTATAAGAACATGGTGAGCCACCCAAAAATACTAAGGTCAAAGCCTTTTAAAACTAGACTAAATGTCTTATATTATAAAAGTGTGTACATAATTAAATCCAAAGGATGGATATAATTGCTACGGATATGGTCTTAGGGCAACATATGACTCCCACACGTGGTACCTACGTGAGTTGCTAGATTTTGAGATGTCTTTGAATTTTTTTTTAATATTCTTTGAATTGTACTGATATGGTTATTTAAATTAAAAATAAAATAATTTTACCACACTTTACAAAATATTCACAAAGATGTTCTTGAAATGTTAACCTCCCTTAAGGATAGCTATAACAAGATTTTGATAGGCAACCCATGCAAGTAATATTTGTCTATGTATGAAAATTAATAAAAAAGAATGTGTGTGTACTTTGTACGCACGTAAGAAGTTATACTTCTATTATTATGATTTCAACGAAATTAATATACTTTTTATTTATATTTTGTTTAAATATTAAACTAATTTATACTTACTACTTCTCAAACATTTTTATTAGAACAGTGCCAAAAATTAAAATAATAAAAGAATAAAACACACACAAACACATTAAACAAGCCACAAATGATGTCTGAACATTAATTGTCGAAAAATGTTTTAACTAAATACGTATTTTCTGAAAATACAATTATATAATAAATATACTTACAATCATAAAATGTATTAAAAAAAAAAACAAAAAAGAAAGTTTCTATTGGGACTCGAACCAGCGCTGATAAGAGCGATTGGTATTGGAATTCATTCGCCTTCTCCGCTTAGCCACGGACACTATGTGTCATTATTTACGAAGATCGACTAACTAAACGGATTAAACTTGTGATATTTTGATATTTTGAAAATTGATCAAATTATTTTAATTTTGAATTGAAATGATTTAGAATTGAAAAAATACAACAAAACATAGAGTAAATAAAACAATATATTAGGTGAATATTGATAGAAATTTTGATGGTAATCAAATTATATAAATAAATGTATTACATACTATGTATTTTGGCAGATCAAATAGGTAGGTTTATACCCATGATACATTAACAATTATTACGTACCTGTTGCTTTTAAAAACTATTTAAAAGTCACTACAATATTATAAACTTTTTTGTTTCTGTCCTCACAACAATAAAACTAATATATTATACATTTGTTTACCTTTACTTTTACCTCCAAACCACAGCTGACATATCGGATAATTTTTGACATGTCATTTGAACATCCAATCAGAACAAAGTTATAATGCGCATGCGCCGGGCTGATAGGTTTTAACATATAAAAAAATCACCCTCTATCGCCGGTAAAGAAGTATAACTTCAAAAATGTGTTTCATCCTGAAAACAGATGGGTGAAGGTCGACCTTAGATTCGGATCTTAGACTATTGTGTAAAGGCAAATAAAATATTTAAAAATATACTAATTATAGTGTCACAAAAATATTTATGGCATGTCCTGACACTTTACATTAAAACAATTAGATAACAAATAATCAAAAATTAGTATTGTAAATCATTGTACTATTGTTTTATATGCTGCCTGCTTATTCAAACCGTATGTAAACTTTAAAATATACAATTTAAAATACGCCAATTTAAATACAATTAAAATTTTTAAACAAATTTCGAGCACCATTTTACCATATTTATGATAGTCTGGGCTGATTATCGGTCATGCTTCTCCGCCTCATAAAGTAATATACTATTTTAGTCTGGGCAGATATCGGAAAATAGGCCATTTTTGGGAAAAGTTATTTACCAGCAATTTTATTGCTGGAATCGAATTATAAGATCCCATATATTAATAATATAGGTATGCAAAGTCCTCAGAGAGTGTGCTACTTTTTTTATAAACAAAATGGCGCACGAAAATCGTGTTTTTTTCAATTATTGCTCCATAACTCCGAAGATTTTAACTTTACAACAAAAACACTAAAAAAAAAATCACCGTGATTAAGTTCTGCATAGAGACGTGTTTTTCTTGATCTGCTTCGACGAAAATTTTCCTCGGAAAATGCGAGTTTTCCCAACAAAATCTTTAATTTTCAAATAAAGTTTTAGATAAGTAATTATCTACCAATAATTAAATAATTTGGTGACTTAAAAGCTTTCTTGGTTTAGATTATAGTTCCAGAAGCTGGTGAAAATTAAACGAATATTTTAGCCACAATTTAATTGTTAATTAATAATTTATGGTCGCAATAATAACCAAAATAATTATGATACACTGATTAAACTTTGAAATCTTATAAAAATGAGATGCCTATTTAACATTTTGTCGACAAAATATAATTTTTTTTATTTTTTTGCATAATCTTTAAATGTTTAAAAAAAAATAGTTATAAACAAATTAACGTTTCTCAGAAAGTTTTTATTATATTATAATTTTAAAAAATAACTAAAATGCGCATTTCAAATATCTTGAAAATGAATGCTTTAAAACTTTTTTGCAACCATTTGCAAAAAAGTTATGAAACAGCAAAATAAACATACGATTACTACGGTGTTTATAATTTTTTTAATTCTTTCAAAGCGTAGAAGTGAGTTTAAAGTACAAGCTAATTATTTACAAAAAAATATCGATCATAAGTTTAATGGGTATATTTTAATTAAAGATTATAAATATATTTTTTTGTAATTTACACGTGCGAAAGTAGAATAATACAGTACTGTAGCTAAAATTTTCACTCGAAGCAACGACCGGCTGCCGCGCGACGTACACTTTTATTAAATAATGTATGCTGCGTGTCAGTCGCTTCGAGTGAACATTTTAGCTCCGACTCTTTATCAGGCCTACTTTTGCGCTAAAAATTACAAAAAATAGTATTTTTAATCTTTGATTAAAATATAACCATTGCACTAATTTTTGACATTCTTTGTGAGTAATTAGATTGTACCATAGTCTCACTTTTAAGCTTTGAAACAATTAAAACAAATTATAAACAACGGAGAAATCGTATATTAATTTTGCTGTTTCATAACTTTTTTGCAAATGGTTGGAAAATTTTTTAAAGCATTCATTTTCAAGAAATATGAAATACGCATTTTAGGTATTTTTAAAATTAGAATATAATAAACAATTTCTGAGAAATGTTAATTTGTTTATAACAATTTGTTTTTAAACATTTAAAGATTATGCAAAAAAATGAAAAATTTATATTTTGTCGACAAAATATTAAATAGGCATCACACCTTTATAATCTTTCTAAATTTGATCAATGTCTCATGATTATTTTGGTTGTTATTGCGACTGTAAATTGTTAACTAACAATTGAATTGTTGCTTAAGTATTCGTTTCATTTTCACCGGCTTCTGAATTTATAATCTATACCAAGAAAGCTTTTATTTCACCAAGCTATATAATTATTGATAAATAATTACTGGCCCAAAAAAATTATTTAAAAATTCGAGATTTTGTTGGGAAAACCCACATTTTCCGAGGAAAATTTTCGTCGGAGCAAATCGGAAAAAACATGCCTCTATGTAGAATTAAATTGGGGTGAATTTTTATTTGAGTGTTTTTGGTGTAAAGTTAAAATCTTCGGAGTTATAGAGCAATAATTGAAATAAATACGATTTGTCGGCGCCATTTTGTTTACAAAAAAAGTAGCACACTATCTGCTGACTTTGCATACCTATATTAATAATATATAGGATTTATAATTCGATTCCAGCAATAAAATTGCTGGTAAATAACCTTTCTTTGTACTTTACTAATTAGACCAGCGTATTATAACTATTTTTTTTCAAAATTTAAAGATTATGCAAAAAAAAAGAAAAATTTATATTTTGTCGATAAAATATTAAATAAGCATCTCATCTTTATAATCTTTATAAGTTTGATCAATGTATCATGATCATTTTGGTTATTATTGCGATCATAATTTGTTAATTAACAATTGAATTGTTGCTAAAATATTCGTTTAATTATCACCGGCTTCTGGAATTACAATCTATACCAAGAAAGCTTTGATATCACTAAGTTATTTAATTATTTATTAATAATTACTTACCTAAAACTTATTTGAAAATTAGAGTTTTTGTTAGGAAAACCCGCATATTCCGAGGAAAATTTTCGTCGGAGCAAATCGTGAAAAACATATCTCTATGCAGAATTTAATTGCGGTGAATTTTTATTTGGGTGTTTTTGTTGTAAAGTTAAAATCTTCGGAGTTATAGAGCAATAATTGAAAAAAATACGATTTGTCGGCGCCATTTTGTTTATAAAAAAAGTAGCACACTATCTTCGGACTTTGCATACCTATATTATTAATACTTATTTAGGATCTTATAATTCGATTTCATCAATAAAATTGCTGGTAAATAACTTTTCCATGAATTTTGCTAATTAGCCCAGAGTATGATATAAGTGTTAAAATTATAATTTTAAGGCACGCATATGAAGGTTTGCAGAATGAGCGAAGCGAATTCTGCAATTCACATGAGTGCCTTAAAAATGTACTTTTAACACGTATATCATACAATATTTTTTCTACAAACGTAAATTGTCCTATTACAGATAGTCTAATAAATCCATTGGAAAGCGAAGAAGTGGAAGAAGAAGAAGAAGAAGAAGAAAAAAATATTGAAATATAAACATCTATGTATCCATCCATTTAATAATTGATTTTTTTTTAATAAATGTATTTTAAAAATACCAAATTAAAAAATTCGTTTTAAAACCAACTGCAATCTGTAATCTTGCAGACCATTAACATTCAGAAATTTACTTTGGGTGAATCTAATAACTTCCAATTTTAGAGGTTTGACGAATTATTGTATAACGAAAATTCCAGAAGTTGACGTAAAAAGTAGATATCCTAGGCACCAGGTACTCTGGAGATAATTTTCAATGTAATCTTCTTTTTCAGCGAGGCCAAAAACCTCCGAGTAATGATCTTTGACTAATTTTTTCATGAATTTGCTGAAAACTCCAGAAGACGAGGTAAACAGTAGGTACCCTGGGCACCAGGTACCTCGGAGATCACCTCCGAAGTCATATTCGTTTTCAGCGAGCCCAAACCCCTCGAGTAATGATATTTGACTAATTTTTTAATAAATTTGCCGAAAACTCAAGAAGGCGAGGTAAACAGTAGGCACCCTGGGCGAGTAACAAAATTGAAATTGAACTCATTTCCGCCGATAATTGACGTGTTCTGAATTTTTTTGTCTGTCTGAGATGCACTTTTAGAATGCATTTTCTGTATGCACTTTTTAAATATTATCTCATGGCTAGGAGTCACATAGTTTCCTGACGCATTCGCAAATCAAATGCAAGAAGAATTAAAAATTTATATTATCTATTTTCAATTTCGTTGCAAAACGAAACTACAGCCGCATCATTATTCCAGTTCAATTAGAGAGTGCAGCAAGCACCTCTACCGGTTTCGAAACTTATTAGTCTCTCATCAGGAGGCACATATGCTGCTCTCTCTGACCCAACTAGGATAAACCCCGACGTGCAGTCACGGATTGCAACGAACGAATGCCCTAGCGGCAACTGCTATCAAAAACTGGTGTTCTCTGGTAACACCTCCGAGGCTTCTACAATTTGCAAGCCATCACGGATGCTGAGACTAAGGAAGATGCGGGAATAATTTATAATTCACGTTCCATCTGCTCAGCGCGGTAAAGTTCCAACGAGAATTGAAGTTCGTACTCCAATCGGAGTAAACATGTAAATCAAAATGAGTATCCATTTTCAATTTCGTTGCAAAACGAAACTACAGCCGCCTCATTATTCCAGTTCAATCAGAGAGTGCAGCAAGCACCTCTACCGGTTTCGAAACTTATTAGTCTTTCATCATCATCTCAACTTAGTTTTTTGATAGAAGTTGCCGCTAGGGCATCCCTGCCATTTCGTTCGTTGCAATCCGTGACTGCACGCCGGAGTTTATCCTAGTGGGGTCAGAGAGGGCAGCATATGTGCCTCCTGATGAGAGACTAATAAGTTTCGAAACCGGTAGAGGTGCTTGCTGCACTCTCTGATTGAACTGAAATAATGATGCGGCTGTAGTTTCGTTTTGCAATGAAATTTAAAATTGATATGGGTGATTCGCCAAAATAGACGGCAATTTCGAGGTAGAGAAATTTAGTTTAAAACATGGTTTAGAATTAGTTCATTTTTAAATATCTTTTATAAAATGAGCTATTCAACTTACCCATGATACCAGCAGAGATCATTTTTAAATATTGTCCGAAAAATGGAAATGTGACTTCGGAGTTGACTAAGTGTCCACGGTGTTGACGTAATTCTCTGTTAATTGAAATTTATGATCGTAACAAATAAATAAAAATTGGTATGTAATAAAACTATACAAAACACTTGCATTTTGATATAAACTACTGCAGAAAAACATGAAAAATAGGTAAAATATCAATTGCGTAGGAGTTGATTTAGACCGGCCTTCGTGTTGACAAAACTTTCCAATATGTAGCCGTGTCTTCTCCGTTAAACTTCAAAAATCTAATCTGCTTTTGAACACAATCTTGACATTTCCTTTCTGTACATTCTTCAGACTTTTCTGCGCAACATAATGATTTGTTATCCGCTTCCACACATGAGCTCCATGTTTTCACACAATGTGCCTACATAGACAGATGTCTCTTTTATTAACATTAGAGAAGACTACCCAAAATGGTATATTCTTACAGAAATAAGCATAGCTGCATAAAATATTACTTTCTTAAAGTATTTAAAATACAATCTTTATTTAACGATTTTGGGGGTTTTCGCCTTCATTTTTCCGTCGTACTCCAGTGTATACGAGCCATTTTCTATAAAAAGAAGGTAATATTACCAAACCGACCGAAACATCTTGAGAGCTTACCCAGTAACCCTTTTTCTATATCAGACTAAATTTAAATTGTATTTTTTTAGTTTAAGAATGACCACACATATAATTTCAACAACTCCGAGGCACGTTCGTCAACTCCGAGGCACGACTGGGCTTCGGAGTTGATGGCTTCGGTGTTGATGATTTCATACATTTTTAATTTTACTTCCTACAAATTTTAAAAATAATTCTGCTTTATTTATGTGGTGTCAAAAAAACTTTATAGCGCATACTTAAAAGAAAAACATATTAAAAAAATTAGCAAAATTAAGTTTTTACGAAGGCTTCGGTGTTGACTGTATAAAAACATACGCTTAGCTTAAGACACCTTGATAAATTTTCTATCGCTTAACGATATCATGTTCGTCCACTTTCTTCCACAATTTGGGTTAGACTGAAGCGTTCCTCTCTTGTCAAGCTGCCTGCAATACAGTATAATGCAGTTTGGCTTAAATTTTCATATATTTTCATGAAGCCTCGGTGTTGATGCACAAAGTTGGTTACAGTTTTTAGTAGTAGATTTTTATGGTTTGATTTTAAAAATCAAAGTTATTAATTTGACAGTTTTAAATTACTATTAATTATTGATAAAATTTTAAATTGGTTTTTAATTAATTATTGATAAAATAATCTGCACCTTTGTAACTTTTCAGTGTGTAATACTATAAAACAGATCAAAAAACAAGATGGGTTACAGACTCGGAGTTGATATTTTGACATTAAAATTGCATAAAATGCTTGTAAAAATACTTCTTTTAAAATTAATGTTAAGTGGCGTACATTCATCTATTGTATGACTTAATTTTGGCAACATAATTTTAAACACAGTATGTAAAGGACTTAAGAAAAAAGCGAGTTACACAATATGCCGCTTATTTTGGCGAACCACCCATATTCATTTTTGATTTACATGTTTACTCCGATTGGAGTACGAAGGGAACCATTCTCGTTGGAACTTTACCGCGCTGAGCAGATAGGACGTGAATTGAAGGGGTGGTTGCAATAACCAAGTAGCTCCAAATTTTAAAATTTGTGGGAAATCGAAAAAAACCTCCTAAAAATTCAAAGGAGGATTCTCCAGGAGCTGCCCGGTTCTTGCTACAAACCGAAAGCAAGGTAGCTCCAAATATCGTTGCCAGTTATGTGCCGTTATTAAGAGATACCCGTTTGTGGCAGGGAACGATCGGCCGATTTTTGTTAAGCAGTGGCGGCTGGTGATCTTTACAATAGGGGAGGCTATACCTAACTGTAAAATATCTAGACAAATTTGCAATAGCAAAAAAAAATCATCAAAAAAAATCTAATTTAAGGCCCCATTTTTTTGACCATTTTTTATTTACATTTTATATCATCATAATTCATAATTGAATCGTTTATTTCAGAAAGAGGTCAAGTCACAAAAACCTGCTTTTGAGAAAAACAAAAAAAACGTGTTTACATCCAACAAAATTTTTATTAATATAAAATAAAAATTCTCACTAATAACCTGTAGTGTTTGTCAAAAAGTATCGTATTTTTCAAAAATTTATCTTGTTAATTTGTTTAAGAAAAAAATAAATAATTTGTTGCACTTGACCCCTTTCTGAAACAAAGTTGGTGTTTACATTCAACAAAAATTTTATTTATTATATAAAATAAAAATTCTCACTAATAACCTCTAATGTTTGTCAAAAAGTATTATATTTTTCAAAAATGTATCTTGTTAATTCGTTTAAGAAAAAAATAAATAATTTTTTGCACTTGGCCCCTTTCTGAAATAAAGTTGGTGGTTACACAATCTTTAAGCAAGGAGTCATGCGTTGCGTTGTTGCATGGCTCCTTTCTGCACTAAACGCTAATTTCTCTGCGCTGCCAAGGCAACACCAATGGCAGCAATTGATTCCTTTCTGAAACAAAAGCTGTATTTACGTTTAAATTTAAAAATTCCACCAAAAACTCATTTTGTCAAAATTAGTCACTTGACCCCTTTCTGAAATAAACGATTCAATTTCATAATATCATATCATTTTAAAAATAGTTAGTATAATTGTAAAAGTGTATTACCAGTTTGTGTCGTTTATTTGTTAACAATTCTATCTCTGTAAGTAGATATGCATATCAAAATAAATACAGATTTGAAGTTGTGCAGTCCATACAGGTTGAAGGTTCACATTGTTTAAGATACTCAACTGAATTTTTTTAATTCTTAAAGCGGCTTACTCTGCGAATCCAAAAACACGGTAAATTACCGATATTTTGCTTTGCATTACAAATATCGGAAAAAGTTATTTAAACAAGTTGTTCCAAATATTATTCTAATCCCACATACCAAATTTCATCACAAAATTCGCACTTTTAGTTTTTTCATTATTTGTAGTCAGGATCCTAAAATCCGCAGAGGAGGCTGCTGGCCGTAAAATCTCACTTGTCCGATCTCCGGGCAGCGTGTGCGTTAAGCGATGCAGCTCCTAAGGAGACCGGGTCTCCTTAAACCATCCTTTGCTCGCTGCTGGGCTAAGCGAAGCATTAGCAAGTGAGATTTTCCGGCCAGCAGCCTCCTCTGCGATTTTAGGATCCCGACTACAAATAATGAAAAAACTAAAAGTGCGAATTTTGTGCTGAAATTTGGTATGAGGGGTTAGAATATTATTTGGAACAACTTGTTCAAATAACTTTTTGCGATATCCCTAACGCGAAGCAAAATAACAAAGTAAACAAAAGAGTGTAGTGTGTGTAAAAAATTTATGGGGAGGCTAAGCCTCCCTTGCCTCCTCTGACCAGCCGCCACTGTTGTTAAGAGTAAGTGGAGCTGCCTGGTTATTGCAGCCACCCCTTCAATTATAAATTGTAAAATTCCCTCATCTTCCTTAGTCTCAGCATCCGTTATGGCTTACAAATTGTAGAAGCCTCGGATGTGTTACCAGAGAAGGTTTCCATTGTTTTCAGTCTCTTAGGATGTAGAGTAGCATTGTTTGGTGTTGTTTTATGTGCTATTAGATTGAAAACTTAGTTTTTTGCAAGAACAATTATTAAGATCCGTCTTGTCGTGTTTTTTTCCGAGGTTTTTTTTTTTTTTTTTTTTTTTTTTACAAACGTTATCTGTTTATTTCAAACTATAAACACTAAGCATTTTTGTTGAACAGAATTTGAAACATTAAGAGTGATCGCCCAGTGGCTATAACTCTATTGGTTGAATGTTTCTGGATATACATTGGTATGACTTATATCTATTTACTTCACTACTTAATCTAAACTTATTCTAAACTTATACTTGTTGTCTATTGTCTATAGGGTAAATCCAGTGGACTACGAATATTTAGTATGTTGTTTTGTACACTGTTGTCAAGAAGACCGATTACAAGATTGTTGGAGTGCACTTCAAGACGCTTTAGATATTTATCACTACACTGCGCGATCACTTGTTTCACTGTGGGAATTTTTAGATCACTGTAGATGACCTGGTTTGAGATAAACCAAGGGGCAGTCGCTATAGTTCTTAATGTCCTTGACTGGAATCGTTCTAGGATCGCAATGTTGCTGTCAGATGATGTACCCCAGAGTTGTACGCCGTATGTCCAAATAGGCTTTATGATGGAACTGTAGATCAGGAGTTTATTTTTTAATGATAGAGGTGAGTTACTTCCAAGTAGCCAGTAGTGTTTTTTAAGTACAATTCCTAGTTGTTTACGTTTATTCCAGATATGTGTTTTCCAAGTTAGCCTTGTGTCTAGATGTAATCCTAAGTACTTGGCAGTATCTTTTTTTGGTATTAGGTGGTTGTTGTAATATACTGATGGTGTGTCACCGTGGCATTTTGTAAAAGTTACATTGGCTGATTTTTCGTCGTTAATTTTTATTCTCCATCTACAAGCCCACTTATGTGTTTTGTGTAATCTTGCTTGTAATGTGCGAGTCGCAATTTCGGGATTTTTGTCTTTCACCATAATTGCAGTGTCATCTGCAAATGTAGCTGTTAGGTGATGGTCATCGGTTGGAAAGTCAGCTGTAAACAAAGTGTAAAGTATGGGACCAAGTATACTTCCTTGGGGCACACCAGCTTTTATAGGATGAATGTCTGTTATAAAGTCATCATATCTTATTTGGAAGTGCCTTTCTTCAAGATAAGATTTGAGCAAGATGTTGAGTGGATGAGATAGGTTTTTCTTTAGTTTATAAAGCAATCCGGGGTGCCAAACCTTGTCGAAAGCTTGACTTATATCCAGGAATACAGCATTGCAGTAGCTCTTTTCCTGAAATGTAGTTTGTATCATATCAACAACTCTGTGCACTTGTTCAATGGTCGAGTGTTTAAGGCGAAATCCAAATTGATGCGATGGGATTAGTTTGTGTTCATCTATTTCTATTAATAATCGTTCTTTTATAATTTTTTCTGCAATTTTAGACATAACAGGTAACAAGCTTATTGGTCTGTATGATTTTATCTCTTTAGCAGGTTTTCCTGGTTTTTGTATTAGTATAATGTCTGCTAACTTCCATTGTGCTGGAAAATATCCTATCCTTATAGTCGCATTTATTAGTTGTGTTATCATTGTAATCCCTTTTTTTGGTAGTTGTTTGATTATCTCGCCAGTAAGGAGATCGTGTCCAGGTGCTTTTTTGGTACGAATTTCGTATTTAATAATTTGTGCTACTTCTTTGGGTGTTGTGAGTTTGGGAGGTGGAGACATTTGATATATACTACCTAAAAATTCATGTATTCTTTCATCGATATTATTCTCATCTGCAGGTAAAGGCTGAAATACTTCTTCGAAATAGTTTGCAAATGATTTTGCCTTTTCCTGGTTTGTTCGTAACCATTTGTTATCATGCCTGATAGGCGGGATTTGTTGTTTTGAATTTTTCAAATTTTTTGTGGCCTTCCATAAAGAATAGTCGGAATCCGCAGTTGGTGTTAAATTCTGCATATAACTTTGAAAATATTCATTTTTATGATTTTGTATTAATTCTTTTAGTTGTCGACATTTTCGATTGTAGATGGTTTGGTCATCTGGGTGTCTCGTTATTTGCCACCTTTTTCTAAACCTCTGTTTTTCTAGTATTTCAGTTCTAATGATTTGTGGGCATTGTCTTCGGTGCCTTTTGTTTTTAGTCTCATGGGGCGTAGCTTCCCATGCTGCTTGTTGAACCAACTTAGTAAAATATTCAACTGCTAATTCAATATCATTTCGTGTTTTCAGTGGTATTTGTAGATTTATATTTTGATCTAGTATTGATTTAAAATATTCCCAGTCAGTTTTTTTGGAGATCAGATGCGGTGTCGCCTCCTTTTCTTGAGGTATGGTTGATATGGATGCAATAATTGGAGTGTGGTCAGAATTTAAATCATCGCTGGATACTATATTTAAGTGCTCATCTGAGATACCTTTTACAATGAAAAAGTCGAGTAAATCTGGTACTCTATTTGGATCACCGGGCCAGTATGTGGGTTGATATGTAGAGAGGTGGCTTAAATTCATTTCTTGTACAACTGAATATAAAACTCTTCCCCTTCCTGGAGGTGAAAGTCTGGAACCCCAACTAGTATGTTTTGCGTTATAATCACCTCCAGCCAAGAATCGGTTTCCCAGTGTTTTGAACAGATTTACAAAACCTTCTTTATTTGGCCTGTATCTCGGAGGACAATAAACGGCCGCTATCGCAAGTGGCCCTACCCAATCTTCTATTACGATACTTGCTGCTTGCATAAAATCTTGTTCAAATTTGGGCAATTCATAATGTTTCAGGTTCTGCCTGATTATTACTGTTGCTCCACCTCTAGGATTTCTCTCAGCATCTGGATGTCCTGCATTATATATTGTTATATTTCTATTTGATATGAAATTTAAATTTTGATAATTATAAAAAGGATTCAATTTAATATAAAATATTTTCAATTTTCTCAACCACGGGCATATAAATTTAGAACAACCTGTATACAACAAATTGTTATATTTAATTTTAAGAAGTGATTAAACGAAACTCGGGACAATGCGCTTAGAATAAACAAAGTGAATGGCGCGTACCATTATCGTTGTTCGCGGAAGGTTCGATCATTAGCCGATGCTAAATAAAACTCAAGTGAAATCGATAATAGGTCATTATCGTTTGTTCGCGGAAGGTTCGATCATTAGCCTATGCTAAATAAGACTCAGTTGAAGTAGATAATAGGTCATTAAATTTTGTAAATAGTAGAAAGTAATTTTAGAATGGGAATTAACTATTTCTTTTTTGAACACCATTAAGCATATTTAGAAAGATTAAAAATTGGTTTTGAGGAATACTGCGAATGAGAGTTGGTGGTGGAAGGTTGATTTGTGAATCTGGAAGGGATATTTAGAAAGTAGAGGAATGACTGAAAAGAGAGATCAGAATGTTAGGAGCTGTCGAGAAGTGAAGTCCAGTAGTAGACGGTAGTGTACGGAGAGTGAGAAAGCCGGTGTAGTTCCGTGAGTGTGGAGTATCTATCGTGGAACGAGAGGTAGGCCAGGTTGAGAGTAAAAGAACCTCCTTGAGCCAAGAGTGTCCCGGTAGCTGATTGCAGTTTCGAAAAAGGTAGAAACACGGCATCACGACAGAAGCAGGAACGGGAGCTATACGAGCTAGTTTTCAAAGGAGAACATTACTGGAAGCCAGGACGAGGTTTTGATCGCAGCCAAGGATAGCAGGAAACGGGTCTTGTGTGAAGACATTCTCAGTTCACCAGAAAAAGGTCAGTCTCATTTGTTTGGACATGAATGTATGGGTTTTTCGTATTAAATACCACATTATAAATTGAAGAACATAATAAATAATATCAGAAAAGCTTCATCAAACTTAAATAGAATTGTTGCTAATAAATCCTAATAGTTAAATGTTAATAAAAACTTTCAATTGGAAACCAAAAGGAAATAAGATTCCCATTTGTAAATGTTATGTTTAAGAAAAATAAGATCTAGCAAATATTAAGCAGTGATTGCCATTTAAATAAAATAAACAATATTTTGATTATAATTGTAACCCATATGTGTGTATTATTTTACTCTTTTCTTTCCTATCCCGATTAGGAACCATTGAGAAATACTTAGAAGCCACGAGAGTAAGTAATTAATTTTATAATTCGCCCTGAGATTGAAAACATATTGATATGTGATCTGGTAAATTAATTAGATTATGATTAATGCATTGATTAAATTAAATGACATATAAGAATATTATCTCATATCAATAATCAAGATCACATCAACTGTCGTCCAACGTGGAAAGCATTGTAAAGTATTTCTAGTGGCAAATTTGAAGGATAGAAAGAGTAAAGCCGGTATTTGAAAATTTATATGCCTGTGGTAAAAAGTGAGATACTTACATTTGATAACATAAAATTTTAGATCTCTTTAGGTACAAATTTTACATAACTGATTTAATATTTTATTTTTACGATATTTACATTTGATATATTTATTGACAATTTATAATATTTGGGTGAGAAAAAGTCGTCTTGGTAACATACTAGTAAAATTTCATATTTGGCGGGGACAGTACTTCTTGAAAACAAATGTCTGTGACAAGAAGCCAAAGCAAAGACAACAAAAAACAAAAAGAACATTCAAATCAAGAGAATAATTCAGACCAAGAAGATATTTTAGACACGACAATCATGGCATCAGAACAGCAAGAATTATCAGGAATAGATAAATTATTACAAATGATGCAACTCCATTCACAAAGAATGGAACAGAAAATGGATGAAATACAACAAAAACTGGATGACAATCAAAAAGAAATCAAAAGCAAAATAAAGGAAATAACGAATTGCCAGAAAAAGGAAATAGAAAATTTGGAAAATAAGTTGAAAAATGCTATTCAAGTAGACAGAGAAGAAGTGGAAAAAAGAATCACAGAAATAGAAAAACAAGTCACCGAAAACCGGACGCAACAAAATGTAGGAGAAAGAAGAGAAATGGTTATACATAGCACAGATGACGTGAAGATAAGGTTTGGCGGGGATGTAAGAAGATTACACCCAGTGCCGTTCATAAATAGCCTAAAAGAAGAAGTTAACTTAACAAATTTAATTTACAAAATACCTAGGGTAAATTTAGTGGGCTCAAACAAACGGACATTGGCAACTATAAATGAAGGCATACGAGTAATGGTACGACTGGGTAAGAAGATGTATGCACTACAATGTGTAATAATGCCAAACATGTCACATGACATGATAGTAGGAGTTGACGAATTGGCAGAAAAACATGTAGTGATAGAGTTTAAAAATAATACGATGAATCTAACAGAAGAAAAAGAAGAAGAACAGGACAAGGAACAGGAGAAACAAAATACGGACGAATCAGGTAAAGAACAAACAGTGGAAATGAATTTGGCAACGAAGCAAGGACAAAGAAGAAAAGGGAGAAAAAGTCAGAAAAAGACAAAAGAAAATGAAACCTGTGGCTCCTCAAAAGAAGAGTTGAGCCCAGAAGAAGAAAAATTGAGAGTATCAAAAGCAAAAGAAAACTGGGATTCCTCAAAAGAGGAGATGAGCTCAGGAGAAGAAGAAATAAAGCTAACAAATGAAAGCGAAAAAGATATAATCGAAACAGTGGCATTTGAAGAGGAGGCATATGAAAACGAGGATGCAGAATGCACGGTAAAAGTATGTGAAAAATCTGAGGAAAAAGACAGAAGATTGATGTGGGAAAAAGAGAAAGACAACATAATAGCCGACACTCTAACACAGGATGAGGACACTGAAAATAAGGAAACAATTACTCTACAGGTGGGACTAATTAGAGTAATACAAGAAGAAGGGGTATAAGACGTAGATTAAAGTAAGGAAATATACAGGGAGTTGGTTTTGCCTCGAGAAAATTTATTTAAAAATGCAGATAAATTTTATCGAATACAAGGCGGGGATTTGTTATATTTCTATTTGATATGAAATTTAAATTTTGATAATTATAAAAAGGATTCAATTTAATATAAAATATTTTCAATTTTCTCAACCACGGGCATATAAATTTAGAACAACCTGTATACAACAAATTGTTATATTTAATTTTAAGAAGTGATTAAACGAAACTCGGGACAATGCGCTTAGAATAAACTAAGTGAATGGCGCGTACTATTATCGTTGTTCGCGGAAGGTTCGATCATTAGCCTATGCTAAATAAAACTCAAGTGAAATCGATAATAGGTCATTATCGTTTGTTCGCGGAAGGTTCGATCATTAGCCTATGCTAAATAAGACTCAGTTGAAGTAGATAATAGGTCATTAAATTTTGTAAATATTAGAAAGTAATTTTAGAATGGGAATTAACTATTTCTTTTTTGAAAACCATTAAGCATATTTAGAAAGATTAAAAATTGGTTCTGAGGAATACTGCGAATGAGAGTTGGTGGTGGAAGGTTGATTTGTGAATCTGGAAGGGATATTTAGAAAGTAGAGGAATGACTGAAAAGAGAGATCAGAATGTTAGGAGCTGTCGAGAAGTGAAGTCCAGTAGTAGACGGTAGTGTACGGAGAGTGAGAAAGCCGGTGTAGTTCCGTGAGTGTGGAGTATCTATCGTGGAACGAGAGGTAGGCCAGGTTGAGAGTAAAAGAACCTCCTTGAGCCAAGAGTGTCCCGGTAGCTGATTGCAGTTTCGAAAAAGGTAGAAACACGGCATCACGACAGAAGCAGGAACGGGAGCTATACGAGCTAGTTTTCAAAGGAGAACATTACTGGAAGCCAGGACGAGGTTTTGATCGCAGCCAAGGATAGCAGGAAACGGGTCTTGTGTGAAGACATTCTCAGTTCACCAGAAAAAGGTCAGTCTCATTTGTTTGGACATGAATGTATGGGTTTTTCGTATTAAATACCACATTATAAATTGAAGAACATAATAAATAATATCAGAAAAGCTTCATCAAATTTAAATAGAATTGTTGCTAATAAATCCTAATAGTTAAATGTTAATAAAAACTTTCAATTGGAAACCAAAAGGAAATAAGATTCCCATTTGTAAATGTTATGTTTAAGAAAAATAAGATCTAGCAAATATTAAGCAGTGATTGCCATTTAAATAAAATAAACAATATTTTGATTATAATTGTAACCCATATGTGTGTATTATTTTACTCTTTTCTTTCCTATCCCGATTAGGAACCATTGAGAAATACTTAGAAGCCACGAGAGTAAGTAATTAATTTTATAATTCGCCCTGAGATTGAAAACATATTGATATGTGATCTGGTAAATTAATTAGATTATGATTAATGCATTGATTAAATTAAATGACATATAAGAATATTATCTCATATCAATAATCAAGATCACATCAATATGTTAAATTTTGTTATTTTCAACTGAGCACTGTTAAATAAGTGTGATTCTGAAATCAACAAAATATCGATATTGTTCATGTTTATGAAGTATTCAATCTCATATTTATGTTTGATTATTCCATTTGCGTTCCACTGTGCTATTCTTAAAAGTTGTGTCAACATTTTCTAGAAATAAGTTCTTCTCTAATTTGTCGGATTTCTTGAGTTAACAGTGATATTGTTTTTTGTTGTTCTTCTATAGTTTTTTGCAGATTGGAGATTATGTTGAGAAGATAGCTGTTGTTGGACTCGTTGTTATTGTTTGACAGATTTTGTACATTTTGTTGATTTCCAGTGATTTGAGCGTAGGTAGGTCTTCCCCTTGTTACCTCATCGTTACTTAATTGAAATGCTTGTTGGGTAGGAGCTTGTGCTGTTATCTGTGTTAATAGATTATTGCTTTGTTGGTAAGCAATTCCATTTTTCTGAGGATATCTCTTGTTTAGTATTTCTATGTAAACCTGACATTTTTTATAATTAGCCGGGTGCTCACCACCACATAAAGTGCACGTAGCTGGTTTTCCGTCTTCTTTTTTCTTTGTGCATTTGTGTGTTTTTCCGAGGTAAGGCCGATTTTAGTGCTTTATTGCTTCCAGGGACGTACCTTGCCATTCCTGTGCCCTTGGCGAAATTCAATGCTACCGCCCCCCCCCCCCCCCTTCCCACAAAAAACGAGACTCCCATTAATTTCAACCACAATTCACATTCACTATGCAGTGGGACTGTAATAAAATGTATTAGGCCTGGGTTCAAAAAACAATAACAATAAAGGAGGTATTTTTGAAACATTATTTATTTTACTTACTTATAAAATATTTAGTTCGTTTATTTGGAAATGAACTCTCAATGCCAATTTCATCACATGTTGATACAGCTTTGGAAATTATATCATCTACACCATCATCACGCCGTTTCTTAACCTTCTTCGCAGGGCCGCCGAGAGGGCGGTACAGCCGGTACATTTTACCGGGGCCCGGCCATGTAAGGGGCCCGACGTCGACCAGACCAAAGAAGTAATTTTTCCTGTTTTTTTTTGCCCTTCACTTTATGTCCATAATACGTTTAATTAATCCTTTAGTTGATTTGGTGTAAAATTTTAACAGCAATAAATCACAGAAGTTAAATGCTGCAATACAGTCAGAAAACTATGGATATGAAGATTAAAAATATATCAGGGTTTCTAGAAGATTTACAAAAAATCAGAAATTGATTGAAGAATATAAAGGGTCAGAATCTAAAGGGATTAGGTCTTCCATTGTTGAAGAATCTAAATTAGTTACCAGCAATTATGGAATAAATCCAGAATTTACATCAAATAAAGGAAAACGGCGCAAGAAGCCTGTAAGATTTTTTGATGATTGCCTGGGTCTAGTAGTGATGCGACTGATAATTTTGAGCCCGACGCAATATTTCGCTGTGAACTATTTAATATTGTCAAATAATAAGCAATTTAACCAGAATATTTAATGCGGCAAATGAAATTCATTCGCTATTTAACATTTTGTGGACATTCCGAGATGGCGATGACGAGAATATTAAGAAAAAAATTGATATAGTGCACGAGTTTTATAAAGAAGACATTAGTGAAAAATTGATAGATGAAATTTTTCATTTGAGAGCGATATACAAGGATAATATTGGTAAATCTCAACTTTCTCCAATCTTCTTCTTTACGTGCCATCTCTGCGACGAAGGTTGGCAATCATCATTGCTATTCTTTTGACTACAGCCCAAAAGAGTTCAGTTGAGTTGGATCCAAACCATTCTCTGAGATTTCTCTGCCAGGACATTTTTCTTCTACCTATGCTGCGCCTTCCTTGAACCTTTCCCTGCAATTTCTCCAATAGATTTACTTAATAAAATTAAACATCTCAAATTAAATTCATTTTTTCCTAGTGTCGTTATTGCGTTAAAAATATTTTGCACATTGCCGGTGACAGTCGCAGTAGCGAAAATATCTTTTAGTTTTCTTTCCCGCATAAAGAATGCTGTACTAATATCTACAATGAGATTGGTTAACTCGCCCATCAACTTTGTGCATTGAGAACGATTTGGTAAAATCATGCGATTTTTTTCGAAAGTTATAGACATCTTTTCCAATCAGAAAACCCGAAAAGCACCTGTATAATAAATATTTTCACTATTATAAATATAATCAAAATTTAATAAAATTTATATTTAAAATGTTTCTTATTACATATTTTTACTATTGATAATTTTATTTCTGTAAAAGTTGAACAATTTTTTTCGCTCTTCACTTTTTGTCGGGGGCCCGTTCGTCACTTCTTGCCGGGGCCCGCTCATCCTTCTCGGCGGCCCTGCTTCTTGGACATGCCATTCAACAGTTTTGATGCAATGTCAAGAGACGTGTCTTTAGCTTGTAATGACTTGTTTGTACAATCAATTGATATTAGTATTTCAGACCACAAATAGAGCAGGAAGATAAACTTAAAATCAATGTTTTTGATTATGCTTGAAGCCCCAAAACCCGTTTCATTATTCCATTCATGATTGTTGGTCATCTCCTTTAGAGCAGTGTATAATCCCTTAATGTTTTTCTCAATAGAAGTGATGGCCTGTCTTTTTGTGTCTTTTTGTGTGAAGACCATCGTGTGTCACTGTGTTCCTTCAGAGTGCTACCCAAATACTTGTTAAAACATTCCCATCGTATCGTTGAACAACTGGCAAAACAGAATATACTCTGTACAATACCCAAAAAAGTGATCATCATTGGGGATACTTCTGCTGCATGAACACCAACCAAATTCAAGCTGTGCGCGGCACATGGCACAAATCTAGGTAAGTCATTGATGTTGCCAATGTGAGCTTGTACGCCGTTGTAAATTCCTGCCATGTTCGATTATCTTATCTTATCTTTTTAATTTTGCTAGAATACGGCATCATATTTTATCATTCAAAGTATGAAAAATGCTTAGTTTATAAAATTAAAATCTTGGATTTCCTAAAAGTTTTTCTTCCGCTAATTTTGCGCCCCCTCACTCTTGCGCCCTTGGCGGGCGCCTTTTTCGCCAACCCTTAAATACGTCCCTGATTGCTTCGCGTATATATTCTAAAGACATCACAATAACATCAAACAAATCTCCATTTTAATGATTTCACTATCACACAAAAAGAAGAAATTATTGATAATACACCTATTGTCACTATCACGCACCATACGCCTTCGTAAAACAAGTAATAGATAAATGCCAGTGTTTTTGTGGTATTATTATTATAGGTCCACACATTTATCAACCACAAATAGGCAATTTCGAAAATACCAATAAATATTTAATATCGTAATAAGGGTTTAACACCGGCCAAAGCGTTACAGGGCGGAATAAAGAATAGTTTATAGTTAATGTTTACACAATGAACATAGAGGGGTTGTTAAACTAAATAACTTTCGAAATAATGGGTTACAGAAGATCATTATTATCTTTATCAATGTTACAACGTTCAATAATGGTAGATTTTTTCTTGTTTAAACTTAATTATCTACCTTCTATTCTGTAAATTGTACCAGTAGACCAGCGAAGTAAAGCTGGGATTCCATGGAACGTGGCGTGGCACGCCAAGGAAAATAGAAAATATCTTCTTCTTCTTCTCCTTTATAAACAATTCTGCTTGTTCATTGGCGGATTAATGCCTTTATGGAAGGTTATCACTCCATCTTTTGCGCGGTCGGCCGATACTTCTGCTACCGATTGGTAATTTATCTCTTACTATTTTTACCACACGTGTCTTCAATTCTGCATTCTGCTTATATGGTTATTTCGTTCTTTTTTCCATTTAGAGTCCATTCGTTTATACACTAGGTGTTACATTTTTTTTCTAATGTCGTCACTCCTCTTTCGATCTCTCAGTGTATTTCCTGTAATTCTTCTTCTCAGTATTCTCTTCTCTGAAGTTTCCAGTATTCTTTGTGTTGTGGCTGTATCGGGTCTTGTCTCTGATGCATATGTCATTATTGGTCTTACACTAGCTTTATAAATTCTTGATTTCATCTCAGTGTAAATATGTCGGTTTCGACATATAGTGTTATTAAGGCATCCTGCCAGTCTATTTGCTTTTTTTACTTGATTTCTCACTTCAGGTCTCCATAGCTTGACAATGTAATTCCAAGGTATTTTCTTCCATTACTTGTTTAATACTGATGAGATCAATTTCTATTTTACATCTGATTGGTTCTTTACTGATTACTATTCTTTTAGTTTTCTGAGATGAAATTGTCATATTGAATTATTTTGCTCGTATGTTAAATCTGTGAACTAATCTTTGCAGATTATCTTCATCTTGGGCTATCAATATTGACCACGATCAAATAGACCACATTACAATAAATAGACGATGGAGGAAATCACTACTGGATGTAAGATCTATGAGAGGGGGATGTAGGGTTCGACCATAATGTGTTGTACTCTGAAATAAGTATAAAAAGACGTTAAAGAAGACGGCAGTGGAAACAGTTGGCTACAAGAAAGACACTAACAAACCCTGGATGACAAAAACAACATGGGACACGACACAAGTACGTAAACAAATTAAAGTCAAGTTATTAGGAATGAAAGATAACGATCGAGAAGCAAAGATTAGAACAGAAATACTGTAAAAAAAAACAAAGAAGTCAAAAGAAGTGAATGAAATGACAAAAGGTCATACCACAACGGACTCATTAGTGAAGCTCAAAATGCTGCAAGAGAAAACGACCTAAAAAAATGATACGACATCACAAGAACCTTGACAAGAACAAGCCGAAATTGTACCACCAAATTAAAAGATAAAGATTCTTACTAGATGGATGGAGTATTTCAAATAAATGTATGAAGAACAGAATGTAATAAACGAATTAGAAGAGGAACCTAACTGACACCCAATGAACATGAACACCGAAGAATTCACCCATGAAGAGATAATAGATGCAATTAAACAATTAAAAAGAGGAACAGCTGCCGGAATGAACAATATCCCTCAAAGCAGACATCGAAACGTTCACCTCTATACACACTTATAAATAAAATTTGTAGAACCGAAGAGCTACCCAGAGAATGGACACAAGGCTTAATATATTGTAAAAATTCCTTAGAAGGCGACATATCCAAATGTAAAATTGGAGACCGATCACCCTGCCATACACAACAAGCAAAATAATGACCCGAATCATGCTTGAAAGAATGAAGAAGGAATTTGGTAAAGTTATAAGAGAAAGCTAAGCTGGATTCCGGGTACGAAGATCCTGCATTGAGCACATTTGTACGATGCGAACGATTATAGAGCAATCATTAGATAGTCTAAGAGCTAGTGAACCCTCCGACTAACGGTCGTCCTGTAAGGCTAAAAATTTTTCTAGTGATAATTCATAGCACACCAAGGCTAAAAACCATGACCTGGCAGGCTTCAGCGGTGCACGTGTATCTACCAGGTGAATCGAAAAGTGCAAATTTAGGGGGTAAAATAAACTTTCTCCTGTAAGGTTTAAATTTAAGTATGTGTTTGAGTAAGTCATTTAGAAGAAATGTGTACAATGACAGGCGATTCTGAAGAGCATAAGACCTTGCCAGGCGAGGGGAAAATTAGGGGTTTTTCCTAAAATTATTCTTTTTGCATCGAACAAATTTTTGAAGTTATACTTCTTTAGGCACGAGGGTGAAAATTTTGATTTTACTGGGCGCATGCGCACACCGACAGTATGGTATAAACGTTATACGGGATCTGATTGGGTGTTAAAATCATCTGTCAATAATTGTTCAATATGGAGATTTTGGTTAAACAAACTAATGTTGTGTATATTCATATTCCTTTTTATTGTTGTGATGGCAGAGAAAAAAGTTTATAATTGTAGTGACTTTTTAAATAGTTTTTAAAAGCGACAGGTACGTAATAATTGTAAATGTTTCAGTATATTAATAAAAAATTTTATAGGTACCTACGTACCTACCTATTTGGTAGAACCTAATAAAATAGTATGTAATGCTTTGATCTACATAATTAAATTTGGTTACCATCAAAATTTCTATCAATGTTCACCTAATATATTGTTTTCTTATTCTATGTTTTTCAATTCAAAATCAAAATAATTTGATTTAATTCAGAACTGTCAAAAGTTTAATCCGTTTAGTTAGTTGATCTTCGCACATGATGACGCATGGTCTCCCTGGGTGAATGTTTAAGGTGAATGAATTTCAATACTTACTGCGCTGATAAGCGGGTTCGAACCCCAATAGAAACTTTTACTTTTTTATTTTTTTTATACATTTTATGATTGTAAGTATATTTATTATATAATTTTTTTTTTCAGAAAATATGTATTTAGTTAAAATTTTTTCCGACAATTATTGTTCAGTAATCATTTGTGGCATATTTCAATGTGTTTGTTTGTGTGTGTTTTATTATTTTATTATTTTATTATTTTAATTTTTGGCACTGTTTTAATAAAAATGTATGAGAAATAGTAAGTATAAGTTTAATATTTAAATAAACTGTTTAAAGTATATTAATTTCGTTGAAATCATATCATAGAAGGATAACTTCTTACGTGCGTACAAAGTACACACACATTCTTTTTTTTTAGGTTTTTTGAATCATTCCAAACAGAAAACGTCTTTAGTGATTTTTCTCTAAGTTAATAGTTTTTGTTATATGAGCGATTGAAAATTTTGAAAATTGAGAAATCGGCCATTTTTAACTGTAAATCGGACATTTATCTAAAAATTTCAATGTTTCCAAGGTACGTAGATATTCTCTAAACATTGATTGATGAAATACCGAAGAGTTCTTTGCAATAAAATATCGAAAACCCCTTTGTTTTTTTAATTGCTAATCAAGCGTGTGCGACACTGTAGTATAAGTGAGGAAGTTTGAGTTTGCATAAATTCATTATCTCGAGAATGGGCAAATTTCAAGAGAAATCCTTAGACAGGTCGATTTTTATTTTTGAATTAGGACTTTTTGGCATATATATAATACTAGTGACGTTATCCATCTGGGCGTGACGACGTAATCGATGATTTTTTTAAATAAGAGTAGGGGTTGTGTCATAGCTCATTTAAAAGGTTATTTAATTCTCTATTCAGTAATATAAACATTAACATAATTATTTATACAGGGTGTACAAAAAAAATGTTTCTTCTATTTGTCAAATTTAATCAAAGTTAATTTAATACAAAAAATTTTTTTGTACACCCTGTATAAATAATTATGTTAATGTTTATATTAGTAAATATAAAATTCAATAACTTTTTAAATGAGCTATCACACAACCCCTACTCTCATTTAAAAAAATCATCGATTACGTCATTACGCTCAGATGGATGACGTCACTAGTATTATATATATATGCCAAAAAGTCCTAATTCAAAAATAAAAATCGACCTGTCTGAGGATTTCTCTTGAAATTTGCCCATTCTCGAGATAATGAATTTATGCAAACTCAAACGTCCTCACTTATACTACAGTGTCGCACACGCTTGATTAGCAATTAAAAAAACAAAGGGGTTTTCGATATTTTATTGCAAAAAACTCTTCGGAATTTCATCAATCAATGTTTAAAGAATATCTACGTATCTTGGCAACATTGAAATTTTTAGATAAATGTTCGATTTAGAGTTAAAAATTGCCGATTTCGCAATTTTCAAAATTTTCAATCGCTTATATAACAAAAACTATTAACTTAAGAGAAAAATCACTAAAGACGTTTTCTGTTTGGAATGATTCAAAAAACCTTAAAAAAGATTTGTTCGATGCAAAAAGAATAATTTTAGGAAAAACCCCTAATCTTTCCCCTCGCCTGGCAAGGTCTTATGCTCTTCAGAATCGCCTGTCATTGTACACATTTCTTCTGAATGACTTACTCAAACACATACTTAAATTTAAACCTTACAGGAGAAAGTTTATTTTACCCCCTAAATTTGCACTTTTCGATTCACCTGGTAGATACACGTGCACCACTGAGGCCTGCCAGGTCATGGTTTTTATCCTTGGTGTGCTATGAATTATCACTAGAAAAATTTCTAGCCTTACAGGACGACCGTTAGTCGGAGGGTTCACTAGCTCTTAGACTAAGAGTGGCAGAATAAGCTATATGTGAACTTTATAGACTTCGAGAAAGCATTTGATCGTGAAGATCGCAAAGCCTTATGGAAATTGCTAGAGAAATACAGAATGCCTCCCAAGTATATCAGAAATATAAAACTGTTATACGAAGGGTCCACAGCACGCATAAGTCCACGAAGGGAAGTCAACAAAACAAATAGATATTGGTACAGGAGTAAAGCAAGGCTGTGTGCTCTCTCCAACCTTATTCCTGATAGTAATCGACTGGATCATATCCTAGGCTATTAGTAATAAGATTGGAATAAGATGGAATGTTTTTAACCAACTTGAGGACTTGGAATTTGCAGATGATATATGCCTTTTAACAGAAAAAAGACACATGCAACGCAAAATTGAAAAAGTAGCAAAGGTAGGGAAGACGGTCGGACTTGAAATAAACGTCAGAAAAACTAAGATATGAAAATAAATACACCAAGAGAAATGGGAATATCACTAGTGCTTTTTGTTACATACTGGATCCAGCAAACCGAGCGCGGATCCGCAAACGTATCAAATTCGAAATAAGAAATAAGTTACTTAATGTCTTCATTAGCCTCTTTATTCAAAGCCGAGAGTCGGCAACTCAAGTTATTCTATCACGCTAAAAGTAGCTCAGTATGTTGGAAAGTTTCTACAGCCTAAAAGTTTGCATCTATAAAGTGTTGATAGCACAGCCCAACAAAAGAAAATTTTTGTCTTGCTGCCGAAAAAAAGTCAACTGATTTTAGTTAATTCATCTGTGCTGATTTCAAAAATACAAACCTTTTCTTTGTATCAACATACTCATCAAATACTTAAATATTCTTACATTTCTGTATATTCCACCACTATAATTGCAATGTTTATGAACAAACTTAACAAATTCTAAGACCAATGAACAAATGGACAAAAGGGCATATAAATCCTATTTTGGTATTCATTTAGGAGATCAAGATATATCCTGGGCTCCACATGTAGTGTGCAAAACTTGTCTTGAAAACTTGCGACAGTGGACGAAATGACAACGAAAATGTTTAAATTTTGGTGTCCAATGGTATGGAGGGAACCAAAAAATAATTTTGACGATTCAGCAAAGACCATCCTAACCTGGATTCAGCAATAAGACCAATTCCCCATCAGCTTAAGCAGATAGGTACCCATTTCAATATTTAGCAGTCTACCTACGTTACCAGAGAATAATGTCGAAATGTTATCTGACGAATTACAGACTAATAGATTTGAGGAAGACGAGAGTGATTTTGAAGGGGATTCAACACGTCCTGCGCGCTTTACTCAGAAAGAGCTAAGCGATCTTATCAGAGATTCCGAGATGCTTGCCTCCAGACTAAAAGAAAAGAATGTTCTTCACCCAGGCATCAAAATTACATACTACCGTAATAGAGAAAAAGATCTCTTGCCTTTTTTTCTCAGCAAGATGATATGGTTTTTTATAACAATATTAAAGGACTGTTAGAAGAAATGGGTGTACCGGAGTATACGCCAGATCACTGGCGTCTTTTTAAACGAAGTTTAGAGTGTGTCCTTCTACATAATGGCAACAAATATGGAAGTATACCAATTGGGCATTAGAGTGGAAGAAATGCTCAACAATTTTAACAAATACGGTTGTCATATGAGAATTAAAATACCTCTACAGCCACTTAGACCGTTTCCCAGAAAATCTTGGTGACCTTAGTGATGAACAAGGGAAACGCTTCCACCAAGATAACAAAACGATGGAAGAGAGGTATCAGGGGAGATGGAGTAATCACATGATGGCCGATTACTGCTGAAGTCTTCAAAGGGACCGTCCTTTTAAAGCCTTTGCAAGAAAATCATATAAAAGGAAGTTTTTAGGTGAAGCCGAATAACACATTTTTGCTGTGACGCTCGCGCTGGTTAGGTTAGATGAGAAGTTAAGTTTTTTTTGGCAGATATGTGTGATGGTTTTTGTTGTACAATAAATATTTTACTTTTTATTCGTGTTTTGTTTATTTCATGGGTAGCAGCACTACATACATTTATGTAGGTAGTGCTGCGTTAAATGGTTAAATTACCCTATATGTGAGAAATATGTCTGCTGTCTGTTGTATTTTCTAAAAACGATCTGATGGATCAAATCTGGTGGTATTTTTGGATTCAGCAGACCCAAATTACCTAGAAACAGTAAAAAAATTTCCGGCAGCAAACTGTGTGTTTACCAGTGTAGCCATTGATTCTGCGATAAAATTCTCTGTTGGCGAGTGGTCAATAATCAATGAGTTGATCGCCACTCTTTAGCCGCTGAAACTGCCTCTGGAAGCTGTTTGCAGTTTGATAACGGCCGACACAACCATGAAATTTGTCTTAGACAAAATAAATAGCTAGGGCTCTAGCCTTAGTGCCGATCTATGGGAAGCGGACTCAACAGAATCGCGGAACGGCACCTCTCTGAAATTACAGGTACATTAGTGTTATTACAAAATCCAAAAAAGTATGACGAAGGACTAAACAATCCTGGTTATTTCCCCATGCCGAAAAAGAATGCAATGCGACAAGAGATGAAAAATTTGTTGAGTCGTATAAATAAACAAGTGATTGTGGAACCAGTGCAAGAGGACATAATGGAAGAAGATGGGCCAACTAATCCGGAGCCCGTCCATTTTAGTTTGGAACAAGAACTTGAGATTGAATGGAAACAAGCAAGAAAAAACTTTTATAACTAAAAAAAAACTGGTTTTCAAAAAAATTAAGAAAATATTTTGGAAACAGAAATGGCCGTTTATGAGACCGAAGGAGTGAAAGGCGACCATTTGTCCATGGTCTATGACTATTTGGTGACCTTAAAACCGACCAGCGTAGAGGCCGAAATTCTGTGTGAAGTAGATTAGGCAATAAGACGTTAGATAAAATATGTTTTTAAGGTGTCACTTCCAAAAAACTAAATAATTCATGTTTCTGTTGTTTAGAAATCTAGAATACAGACAAAAAAAACATTAAAATCGTGTTTTTATTTTCATTCCACATTTTGCTGGATAGGCGCTGGATCTTGCAGAAATGCAGCTGGATTGAAAATACTGGTGGATTGCAATCCCTAGGCAGTACTTGACCAACAAAGGAGGGACGGAGGAGGACGTAAAACTTACGTTTGAGAATGGGAATAGTCCAAAACGCATTCAATATGCTAAGGAAAATGTGGCCTTCACGTCAAATGACAAGTAAAACCAAGATACGATTATTCAACAGCAACGTGAAGACTGTGCTACTATACGGAGCAGAAACTTGTAAAGTGTTAAGAAAATGTATCGCACAGATGGAGGTGTTCATAAATAAATGTCTCAGGATGATTCTTAACATTTACTGGCCAAACCGCATATCAAACCAAGCGTTATGGACAAGAACAAACCAGGAACCTATATCTAAGACAATATGGAAAAGGAAATGGAGTTGGATGGGGCACACACTAAGGAGACCTGACACAGACATAGTGTGGCAAGCCCTAGAATACACACTACATGGAAAGAGAAAACCAGGTAGACCAGTAAAACGTGGAAAAGAAGTGTAGAGAAAGAAATTAATGCTATTGGGAAAACCTGTGCAGAATTAAAGATCAGTGCAAAGGATAATATAAGGATTTTTAATTATGGTATACAGACAACTACTGGGACTTTCCCATTGATTTTGATAATATAAGAATAATATAAGGCAGAATGGAGCGATGAAGGCAGACAGTTGACGGCCCGTGTTGAGCTGCCCCCCACTTGCAAAAATTAAAAAATAAATAGCGTTGATTTATGAGCTATTTATGAGCTCTCATATTCCGCAAATTAAAAATTTTGAGCTCGTTCCACTGAGCAGAAATTTACTATTTTAGTGGCTGGCTCAGCCCCCCCCCCCACTACTTGAGCTCTCGAAGTGATATAGTTTAGATTTTTGAGCTCATCCCCTTCACCCCCAAACAACCCTTTAATTGATTTAACTTAAGAGAAACATGCTGAGAAAAATTTAAATTTATCGTATCGCGGATATTATTCGTATAGCTGATATATTCTAAAAATAAACTCTTAAATCAACGCCCATTTCGATTATTGAGCTACAACCCCTTGGCAAGAAAACCACCCCATCTCCCCGGCTTAAGAGAGAGTTGTACCTAAAATGAATTCAATTTATTTTTTGACTACATATCGTTTACTAATTTATGAGCTCCCAAAATACACGCATTTAGATCATTAAATTGCAATTTCTTTTGTATAGTGCAGTCAATGAAGGTAAAAATAAACTATTACCTTTAATTTCGGTGAACCTTCATGGATTTTTACGAAAATTGGTGAGTGGTTAGAGGATACCCCAAGAAATAAAGATGACATAGTGCCACCTTGCGCTTTTACCCTGAGGATGAATACCACCCCTTCACGGGGCGAAAATTATTTTAATAAAAATATCTTTAAAAATCGACAGAAGGACAAATTATGCAAAATTTGTTATATAAAATTATTAAAGCAAATCAATACTTTTTGAGTTATTAAAGATCAAAAATTTAAATTTTTCGTCAAAAAAATACATGCTTTATAGGCTATTGATTATGTTCAAAATAAGAGAGCTAAAAGGAACTACAACGTTAACGGGATTTTATTGTCTCAAATGGTCAATGGACCTCTATATTTGAAAAAACCGCGGAGTGCTACCATTTAAATGGGTGCGTTTTTGAGAAAGGGGTGAATTAGTCCCTAGACACAGGGTGAATTAAGGTGAGTTCCATTCACTTTTGGTACAAACACTTCTACAGTCGGAAAAATGAAAGAATACCCATGAACGAACATATAAAACACGCTGTATTTTCCTGTCACCGTGTCACAAAGAAAATTGTTCAGTGCAAGTACATGTAACAATAATTAATACATGTCCTTGCGCTGGCCAATTTTTTGTGTAACACGGTGAAAGGAAAATACAGCGTGTTTTATATGTTCGTTCATGGGTATTCTTTCATTTTCCCCACTGTACAGAAAATTTGTTCCAGGATAAATTTACTATCGAAATATCATATTTTAAAGTCAAAAGTATTTTTTTTACAAAAATACATTCAAAAGAAATGTAAGAAAAAAACACGAAAGAACGCAATTTGGTTTTTTGCCCCATAATTTTTTTCCACAGGGATATAGGTATAGGCATTGCTTCAGTGAAAACTAACTTCCATCCTTCCTCGTTAAAATGACGTTTGGTAGAAGTCCCTACGATTTATATTTTCTGAAATAAGATTTTTCAAAGTTTGCCGCTCACAGAATTTTTGAGCCATTTTCTCCAATATTTCGCAAACATTGTTCTGTAACTTTTTTCTACGCCTTTCTAGGTATATGTACATTTAGTAGAAAGATAAGTCAATTACCTTTAAAATGCTCTACTGTATAAGGCCGTACGACTATTTTTAAACAAGTTATGCTTTTTCAAGGTTTTATACTTTTAATGATTTTTGTTATTTTTTATGATTATTTTTTAAATTTCTCATTATGACTTTTTTCTTGTACATTTAGGTATATACATTCTGGAATAAAAAAAGCTTATTTTCTTTACTTTAAAATGGTGTATTGCAATCACCTCTAGGACTATTTTTAAACAAGATATCCGTAGGATATCCAAGGGTATCCGTAATTTGAGAAAAATTTTAAATTTTTTTATTTTTTTCAATTAGAAGAATATAATTGCATATTGCAACATAATTTTTAATTCCAAGTAACTTTTCTTAATAACACTTTTCGATATTGTCAAATATAAAGGTATTTTACTCTTGAGCGAAATTCATATTTTTTAACATACCTCGTACACTATTGATAAAATTTTATACCTGATGATTACATCTTAGGTTTTAGACTATGCAGAGCATTTTATAAAAAATAATTTTTTTCATAAAGTTAATAATAAAAAGTTTTCCATATGGTTCCAACTTGTGGGACCTATTGCATGTGTATATGTCAAACTTTGAAAAATAACTCTTGTTTAAAAATAGATTTAGAGGTGATTGCAATACACCATTTTAAAGTAAAGAAAATAAGATTTCCTTTCTATTGCACAATGTATATACCTAAATACGCAATAAAAGTTATAATGAGAAATTTAAAAATAATCGTAAAATATATCAAAAATCATTAAAGGTATAAAATTTTGAAAAACCACATCTTACTTAAAAATAGTCATACAGCCTTCTACGATAGACCAATTTAAAGCTAATTGACTTTTCTTCCTACTAAATGTAACATTGCATAAACCTTAAGCTGCGTAAAAAAAGTTACAGAACAATGTTTGCGAAGTAACAAGGAAAAAGGCTCAAAATTGTTGTGAGTGGCGAAATTTGAAAAATCATATTTTCGAAACTATAAATCATACAGACTTACACTAAACGTCATTTTAAATAGGAAGGATGGAAGTTAATTTTCGCTGAAGCAATGCCTATACCTATATCCCCGTGGAAAAGAGTTATAGGGCAAGAAACAAAAATGCTACCTTTCGTGTTTTTTTCTTGCTTTTCTTTTGAATATATTTTTGTAAAAAAAAATATTTTTGACTTTAAAATTGATTTTTATTGAAAATTGAAAATTGAAGTGATATTTCGATAGAAAATTTAATCTGGAAAATTTTTCCTGTAGACGTGTTTGTACCAAACGTGCATAGAACTCACCCTAATTCGCCCTGTGCCTAGGGACTAATTCACCCCTTTCTCAAAAACGCACTCCTGTAAATGGTAGCACTCCGCGGTTTTTTCATATTTAGAGGTCCATTGATTATATGAAACAATAAAACGCCGTTAACGTTGTAGTTCCTTTCTAAAATACATAAAATACATCAATAGCCTATTAAAGCGGTTTTATAAGTTATCATTACCAAAATTGAAGCTTTGAAAAACCTTTTATTATTAATTAAAAGTGAGTTATAGGTAATTGAATGTATTTTTTTTTTCGGCGAGTACTCAAATCTTATTATTCCAGCCTAATTAGCGGGAAAACGATGTATTTTATAAAATATAAATATTTAATATACGCTTGTCAAAGTACTCAGCAATACTTAACAAGTGAGCTACTGACGAAGTTGATATCATCAAATTTAAGCAAGTTACAATGAAAATAAGACGACCCTTTAGAATTTTTTAGGAAATAGTGAAAAATAAAACATAAGTACGCCATTTCCAAAAAAATTCAAAATTTTTAGTAATCCCTATAAGATTTTCTTTACTTTAGCATAATAGTGGAGTCAATGAAGGTTTTCACCTCCGATTTCGTTGAACCTCCATCGATTTTCATGAAAATTGGTAAGTATGTAGAGGATACCTCAAGAATCAAAGGTGACATGGTGCCAACTTGCGCTTTTACCCTGGGGGGGGGATGCCACCCCTTCTCGGGGGTGGAAATTATTGTATTAAAAATAATACCACTGATCGATAGAGGGACAGATTATAAGTAAAATTTGTTATATAAAGTTATTCCAATAAATCAATAGTTTTTGAGTTATTAAAGATCAAAAGTTTTGATTTTTCCTGAAAAAAATCCATGTTTTAAAGCAGTTTTTCATAAATAACTCAAAAACCATAAGTTTCTTTAAAAAAGTTGTTATTATCAAAATCGAAGATAATATAAAAATAAATAAGCTCCTTATTCGAAAAATCCTTTATTACATATACAAAGTGAGTTATATGTAATTGAATATATATATTTTTTCCGCGAGTACTCAAATCTTAGTATTCAAGCTTAAATAACAGAAAAACGATGCACTTTGTTAAATATAGATACTAAACATTTTAATAAAGTACTTAAAGGTAACTATCAAAAAGCTATATAACAAGTCGATAGCATCAAAATTAAGCAAGTTATGATGGAAATAAGAGGACCCTTTCAGATTTTTTAGGGAAGAATGAAAAATGAAACATACGTCATTCCCACAAAAATTAAAATTTATAGTAACCCATTTAAGAATTTATTTATTTTAACATGAGTAATAACTTCAACAATTTTGACCGGTTTAGAATGCATATTTTTGAAAAAAAAATACGATTAAAAAAATTAGAATTTTTCAAATTTTCGTGAATTTCATTTTCTTTTGATAATAACTCAAAAAGTACTCGATATACTTAAAAAATGGTAGAAAACAAAATTTTAGTTTTAACTTTATTTAAGCTTTTTCTTTTCTTAATATTTTTTACGACAAAAAATAACCGAGATAGAAACATTTAAAACCTAAATTTTACTGCGAGAACCATGTAACCGGGGCCATTTCACCTTGTATTTAAAAAAAAATAAAGGATTTAGAAAATTATGTTTAATACACTCTTATAGACCGTTTACTTAGCTCTGTAATGGTTTTTGGATAAATCTCATATTTCAAAAATTAACTGAGTTATTTTTAAAAAACCAATAACATTTTCTTTGAAAAAATTTTATAGCGGAGATTTTGTATGTATACAGGTTGTGGGAAGTCCAATTAGTCGTTTGTTGTAGGAGATACGAAAAAAGTTTATTTAGGTGAGATTTAGGCATAGATAATATCAGAATTTAAATACATTTCCAAATATACAGGGCCACCCATATTGACAGGGTGAAACAAAATTATCTTTTGTTTAATGGAACACCCTGTATATTTTTACATTTTTGGATTCTCCTCTATGTTTTATTTCTTAAAATATCAGGTTTTGTGATGTTATACGAAGTAGTTTAAAAGATAATTACGTTTTCTTTCAAATTTCATAGCAATATTCACCCCCTGTATAATTGTAGTGATTTGACATCAGAAAATCAATTTATGTTCAAGTGATTTTTAATATAGTCTATTATTGTTAAAAATTATTAATCTAGCAAAACGTTTAATTTTAGCTAATACAGGGTTGGTCGAAACTGAATGAGTGTTTTCTCAAAGTTTGAGAGTATGAGTTTTCTCAAACGGAGCAGCCTGTAATGCCTGTAATGAGCATTATAATGAAATGCTATTGTATGGCACTTTATTATTTCCCACCCTGCCAGTGAGAACTGAATTTATTTTTGAAATCCCTAACTTTATGTCTTTAATTATTTTAAAAATTGTAAACGATTAAAAAACAATCAAATTAAATTGAAATGAATAACCAGTGTATATCTTCCACATTTACTTCATATTTAACGTAGCCTGTACCATAACATTGCACAGATTATTATCCCTGTATAGCAACGATATACCATGAATGTGAATTCATACTTGAGAAATGTCCTATATCCAGTCTCACAAAAAAAAAAAGGGATTCTTCAAACATAATATATATGCAGACAAAATCAGCCAAAGTGCTTTGCGATATCTAATTAAAGGCCGTACCAAGTTGGTTTTGTTGAATATAGCATGAAAGCACGACGATACTTTAGTGATAAGCGTATTTTTCGTAGTAGCTATAGTATGTTGTTTTATATTATGTATTACCTATATTAAATTAGTTTTAGTATGTTTCGTTTATCTAAAAAAATGTAAAACAAACAAAAATTCTGTTTTTGTTGTAGTTGTTTTTTCGTATAGATATTGTTTTATATTGTAGTAAATTGAATTTAGTTTTAGTATGTTCCGTTTGTTTGTAGAATTATATTTAATTAGATTTGCTTTAATTACTAAAATAAATAAATTTTCAATTATATTTTATGTATTTGTGGAAAAGGAAACCTAGCATTAGCGGTCACATTTCTATAACGGCCAATTGTTTTCTATTTTTAGTGGCCGTTATTGGCAGGTTTTACTGTACCAATAATATTTTATTAAATTATGAAATATTATTTAAATAAAAATTTATAAACTTGATAAAAGAAAGTTTGTTTAGAATTTACTCCTCTATCTAATTATGGGGTTATTTTTAATAAAATAGTGTTCACCCATGAGAAGGGGTAACATCCACCCCCAGGATAAAAGCGCAAGTTGGTACCACATCATTTTTGTTTCTTGGGGTATCCTCTAACTAATTACCAATTTTCATGAAAATTGATGGAGGTTCAACGAAATCAGGGGTGAAAACCTTCAGTGACTGCCTTTTTGGAAATATAAAAGAATAATTTTTTTCGTGATTGTCGATTTGCTAATTTTCTTATTTTTGGTTGCTATAAGGTTTGAAAAATTAATAAAAATTATAAATCATGCACATAAATGTAAAAAAATATTTATTTTACTTAATTAAACGAGATTGCTTGAGCCAGAATGCTGAAATCTGCATTTTTATCATTAAAAAAAAAAGGTGGATTTCACCCCTAAAATGCAGAAAGCGCAACTTGTGCCATATCACTTTTGTTTTTTGAGGTATCCTCTAACTAATCAACAATTTTCATGAAAATCGATGAAGGTTCAAAGAAATCGTGGGTGAAAAAATTCAGTGACTACACTTTCAGAAATATAGAAGAATAAGGTTTTCGTGATTTTCGACTTGTTAATTTTCGGATTTTTGGTTACTATAAGGTTTGAAAAATTAAAAAAAAAATGTAATTCATGCACATAATTATAAAACAAATATTTATTTTTCTTAATTAAAGATTACTTGCGCTATAATGTGGAAATCTGCATTTTTTACAATTTAAAAAGTAGGGGTGTATTGCACCCCTAAAATGCAAAAGCGCAAGTTGATGCTATATAAATTTTATTGCTTGAGGTATCCTCTAACTACTTACCGATTTTCATAAAAATCGATGAAGGTTCAACGAAATAGGAAGTGAAAACTTACAGTGACTGCATTTTCAGAAATCTAAAAAATAATTTTTAAAAAGGGGTGTATTTCACCCCTAAAATGCAAAAAGTGCAAGTTGGCACTATGTCACCTTTGTTCCTTGAGGTATCCTTTAACCACTCACCAATATTTATGAAAATCGATGGAGGTTCAACGAAATCTGAGGTAATAACTCATATCCACCTTCATTGACTCCACTATAAGTAATGACCTTTAACATTTTGACCGATTTAGAATGCATATTTTTAAAAAATATGCATTTATTTACCGATTTAAAAAAATCAAGATTTTTCAAATTTTCGTAAATTATTTTCGTTTGATAATAACTCCAACGACCCTAGATATACGTAAAAAATGATAGAGAACGAAATTTGAGTTTTTTATTAGCATATATTTTACTTGTCCTTTTATTTCTGTATGAATCAAAATAATCAAGATAGAAACGTTTAAGGTCCGGTTTCACCAACAACAAATAAAGCAATGAATAGTTATTCCTGAAATAAAATTTAGTAGACGTTTATATTTTTATTTTGTTTCAATATAATTTCAATAATTTAAGGTTAAAGTGACGACATTACTTTCTTATAAATATTTACAGCGAGATTAACTTGCCAATTTATTCGAAAAGTATATATTTATTTAATAAATAAAATAGGTCTTATTTGACGTTACTAAAATAAAGAAATGTCATTTTATATGACTCAGCCCCCCTCCCCCACTAAAATAATAAATTCTTGCTCAGTGGAACGAGCTCAAAATTTTTAATTTGCGGAATATGAGAGCTCATAAATAGCTCATAAATCAGTGCTATTTATTTTTTGCAAGTGGAGGGGAGGAGCAGCTCAACACGGGTCAGTTGACGCCCTATGCTCCGCATGGAGTGAAGAGGAAAAAGTAAGTAATATCTAGAATCTAGAGCACTACAATCTGGAATGTGGACGAAATCTAGAAAGACACAAATCAATAAAACTAAACAGTAAACATGAGGAATATGTGGTTTTATACGTAATCATAGTTTGATACCCATCTTCTACATTTTTTATTGGTTTGATTTTCTGTTTGTTTTTCGTTTAGGATCTAACGCTAATGCTTTCCTTATCTATTAGGCATATTTCATATTTATACAGTGTAGTAAGAACTCCATCTTGCCTAATATTAACACGCGTGTATTAAATTTACCACTTAACAATCTTGCAATATTGCTGCAGGCTACATACTTCCTAGCTAGATAATATCAACCCTGATCCTGATCCACATTCGCTACAATCACTGTATTGATCGTTTTCCTGTTTCTTTCAGACATAAGACTACACTGACCTACATCAAACTTATCTAACGTAAGAACAGAATAAACTCTTTTGCAACCGTATCAGTCAGATGCCATAAACGCGTCCTACCCAAAAAAGAAACAAGCATTGTACCTTCAGTAACGACCCTCGAAGAAAAACATGATTTATGCACAGCCGAAAGTCGAAGCCCAGTTTTGTCGAAGAAATAAATTTTGAGCATCGGTCTCCCGGCGTCACGAGATTTTGTATACGGCCGTGAAGCCGGTGTAGCGACACTTTCTTCCTCGTACACGCCGTATCCGTCACGTGACTTTCAATTTTTCATAGAGGCGGTCGCGGCCGTTACCTCATCGATTAAGGAGCGACTTGAGGTCCCTATTAAGATGTACATGTACATACAGGACAGGGATATTCGCTGAAGAAGGGTTAAGTGAGTGTATTCTTCTGTTTTAAAAACATTGTTCTTTGATCGTAAGGGGACTTTTACTATCTAAATTGGAAAAAAGATAAGTTTTAATTATTTTTGAAGAAAAAACCATTATACATATTTATTAGTCCAAGTAATGAAGCTTACAATAGGACAAAACCTCGCAATTTTTACAGAATGGATTGATTTGCTTGAAAATTTGAGAATAAGCAGTGGATAGTACAAGGATCAAAATCTATATGATGCCGAAAGGCACTTTTACCATGGGGGTGGTTGCGACCCCATCTCGGGGGTGGAAATTTTTGAAGTGAAAACTTCTTTAGGGACGTTGTGCGATTTTTGGATAGGGGAAAAAGCATTGAATTCGCGACCGTCATCGCGACCGTCATCGTGACTGTCATTGCGATCGTCATCGCGACCGTCATTGCGACCGTCATCGCTTTATTATTCTATATATTATTTGTATGTATATATAAATTGTATAGAAGTATTTAAATTTAAAATAAATGTACAACTTATTTTAGGATGGGGAAAAAGATTTATTTCGCGACCGTCATCTCTTCGGCGAAATAAATTTTGTACGTATCTATATTATATGTATCTGTGCATACATTGTATAGAAGTATTTAAATTTAAAATAAATGTAAAACCTATTTTTGGATGGGAAAAAAGGATTTATTTCGCGACCGTCATCTCTTCGGCGAAATAAATTTTGTACGTATGTATATGTATTGAAGTGAAAACTTCTTTAGGGACGTTGTGCACTTTTTGGATGGGAAAAAGTATTAAATTGGCGACCGTCATCGCTTCGAAGAAATAAATTTTTGAAGTGAAAACTTCTTGAGGGTCGTTGTGCACTTTTTGGATGGGGAAAAAGTATTAAATTAGCGACCGTCATCGCTTCGACGAAATAAAGTTTTGAACTGAAAATTTCTTTAGGGAGGTTATGCACTTTTTAGATGGGGAAAAAGTATTGAATTAACGAACGTGATCGCGACCGTCATCGCTTCGGCGAAATAAATTTTTGAAGTCAAAACTTCTTTAGGGACGTTGTGCACTTTTGGATGGGGAAAAATTATTAAATTACCGACCGTCATCACTTCGACGAAATAACTTTTTGAAGAGAAAACTTCTTTAGGGACGTTGTGCACTTTTGGATGGGAAAAAGTAATAAATTAGCGACCGTCATCGCTTCGAGGAAATAAACATTTGAAGTTAAAACTTCTTTAGGGACGTTGTGCTCTTTTGGATGGAAAAAAAAATTGAAGGCACTCGTGGGAGTGCCGACAGAAGTGAAAACTTCTTATAGTAAATAAATTACGAACTCAATGCTTTTTCCCCATACAAAAAGAAGTGCTATACCTATATCATATACGCGATGCGTATGACCTATGCTATTTATATATACATACACGTAATTTATAAACGTACAAAATTTATTTCAGCGAACTGATGACGGTCGCAAATTCAATACATTTTCCCCATCCAAGGAGTGCACAACGTCCCTAAAAAAATTTTCAATTCAAAAATTTATTTCATCGAAGCGATGACGTTCCCTAATTTAATACTTTTTCCCCATCCAAAAAGTGCAGAACGTCCCTCAAGAAGTATCACTTCAAATATTTATTTCGTCGAAGCGATGATGGTAGCAATGACGGTCGCTAACTTAATACTTTTCCATCCAAAAAGTGCACAACATCCTAAAGAAATTTTGACTTCACAATATGTATTTCGTCGAAGCGATGACGGTCGCTAATTTAATACTTTTTCCCCATCCAAAAAGTACACAACGTCCCTCAAGAAGTTTTTACTTCAAATATTTTGTCGAAGCGATGACGGTCGCGATGACGGTTGCTAATTTAATACGTCTTCCCATCCAAAAATTGCACAACGTCCCTAAAGATGTTTTCACTTCAAAAATTTATTTCATCGAAGCAATGATGGTCGCGATGGTCCCTAATGCAATACTTTTCCCCCACCCAAAAAGAGCACAACGTCCCTAAAGAAATTTTCACTTTAAAAATTTATTTCGTCGAAGCGATGACGGTCGCTAGTTTAATACTTTTTCCCCATCCAAAAGGTGCACAACGTCCCTCAAGAAGTTTTCACTTCAAAAATTTATTTCATCAAAGCGACGACGGTCGCTAATTTAATACTTTTTTTCCATATAAAAAGTGCACAACGTCCCTAAAGAAGTTTTCACTTCAAACATTTATTTCGTCGAGGCAATGACGGGCGCGTTGGTCCCTAATTCAACACTTTTCCCCCACCCAAAAAGAACACAACGTCTCTAAAGAAATTTTCGTTTCAAAAATGTATTTCGTCAAAGCGATGACAGTCGCTAATTTAATAATTTTTCCCTATCCAAAAAGTTCACAACGTACCTCGAGAGGTTTTCAATTCAAAAATTTCTTCCATCAAAGCGATGACGGTCGCTAATTTAATACTTTTTTCCATCCAAAAAATGCACAACGTCCCTAAAGAAATTTTCACTTCAAAAATTTATTTCGTCGAAGCGATGACGGTCGCTAATTTAATACTTTTTCTCCATCGAAAAAGTGCACAACGTCCCTAAAGAAGTTTTCACTTCAAAAATTTATTTCATCAAAGCAATGACGGTCGCTAGTTTAATACTTTTTTCCATCTAAAAAGTGCACAACGTCCCTAAAGAACTTTTCACTTTAAAAATTTATTTCGTAGAGGCAATGACGGTCGCGTTGGTCCCTAATTCAACACTTTTCCCCCCACCCAAAAAGAACACAACGTCTCTAAAGAAATTTTCACTTCAAAAATTTATTTCGTCGAAGCGATGACGGTCGCTAATTTAATACTTTTTGTCCATCGAAAAAGTGCACAACGTCCCTAAAGAAGTTTTCACTTCAAAAATTTATTTCATCAAAGCGATGACGGTCGCTAATTTAATACTTTTTTCCATCTAAAAAGTGCACAACGTCCCTAAAGAACTTTTCACTTTAAAAATTTATTTCGTAGAGGCAATGACGGTCGCGTTGGTCCCTAATTCAACACTTTTCCCCGCACCCAAAAAGGCGTCTCTAAAGAAATTTTCCTTTCAAAAATTTATTTCGTCGAAGCGATGACGGTCGCTAATTTATTAATTTTTCCCAGTCAAAAAGTGCACAAAGTCCCTAAAGAAGTTTTCACTTCAAAACATTATTTCGTCGAAGCAATGACGGTCGCTAATTCAATACTTTTTCCCCATCTAAAAAGTGCACAACGTCCCTAAAGAAGTTTTCACTTCAAAAATTAATTTCGTCGAAGCAATGACGGTCGCTAATTCAATACTTTTTCGCCATTTAAAAAGGGCACAAGGTTTCTACAGAAGTTTTCACTTCAAAAATTTATTTCGCCGAAGCGATGACGGTCGCTAAATTAATAATTTTTCCCTATCCAAAAAGTTCACAACGTCCCTCGAGAGGTTTTCAATACAAAAATTTCTTCCATCAAAGCGATGACGGTCGCTAATTTAATACTTTTTTCCATTAAAAAAGTGCACAACGTCCCTAAAGAAGTTTTCACTTCAAAAATTTATTTCGTGGAAGCGATGACGGTCACTAATTTAATAATTTTTCCCCATCCAAAAAGTGCACAACGTCCCTCAAGAAGTGTTCACTTCAAAAATTTATTTAATCGAAGCGATGACGGTCGCTAATTTAATACTTTTTTCCATCCAAAAAGTGCACAACGTCCCCAAAAGAAGTTTTCACTTCAAAAATTTATTTCGCCGACAGTCACTAATTCAATACTTTTTCCCGATCTAAAAAGTGCACAACGTCCCCCAAGAAGTTTTTACTTCAAAAATTTATTTCTTTGAAGCGATGACGGTCGCGATGACGGTCACCAGTTTAATACATTTCCCATCCAAAAAGTCCACAACGTCCCTAAAGAAGTTTTCACTTCAATAAATATACGTACATAATTTAGGGGTTAGGTGGAAGAGCAGACGTACGTTGACTACTAAAGCTTCTCTGTAAAAATATATTGTTAAAAGTAACGTACGAACTGAATCTCGCCCCAAATTTATTTTCTGTTATTTTTGTATCTTTTTTTTGGAAGACATTAATAAAGACATTTATTATTATTATTATTATTATTATTATTTATTTTTTTGAAAAGATGACGGTCGCGATGACGGTCGCGAAATAAATCCGTTTTCTCCATCCAAAAATAGGTTTCACATATATTTTAAATTTAAATACTGCTATACAATTTATGTATACATACACATTATATAGATACGTACAAAATTTATTTCGTCGAAGAGATGACGGTCGCGAAATAAATCCTTTTACCCCATCCTAAAATAGGTTTTACATTTATTTTAAATTTAAATACTTCTATACAATTTACATATTGTACATTCAAATAATATATAGCATAAACGATGACAGTCGCAATGACGGTCGCGAATTTAATGCTTTTTCCCCTATCCAAAAATCGGACAACGTCCCTAAAGAAGTTTTCACTCAATATTAAATTAGCGACCGTCATCGCTTCAATGAAATACATTTTTGATGTGAAAACTTCTTGAGGGACGTTGTGCACTTTTTGGATGGGGAAAATTATTAAATTAGCGACCGTCATCGCTTCGACAAAATAAATTTTTGAAGTGAAAACTTCTTGAGGGTCGTTGTGCACTTTTTTAATGGGGAAAAAGTATTAAATTAGCCACCGTCATCGCTTCGACGAAATAAATTTTTGAAGTGAAAATTTCTTTAGGGACGTTATGCACTTTTTAGATGGGGAAACAGTATTGAATTAACGAACGTGATCGCGACCGTCATCGCTTCGGCGAAATAAATGTTTAAAGGGAGAACTTCTTTTGGGGACATTGTGCACTTTTCAGATGGTGAAGAAGTATTGAATTAGCAACCGTCATCTCTTCGGTGAAATAAATTTTTGAATTGAAAATTTCTTTAGGGACGTTGTGCACTTCTTGGATGGGGAAAAAGTATTGAATTTGTGACCGTCATCACTTCGCTGAAATAAATTTTGTACGTATATAAATTATGTGTATGTATACGTAAATAGCGTAGGGCATACGCATCGCGTATATGATATAGATGTAGCACTTCTTTTTGGATGGGGAAAAAGCATTGAGCTCGTAATTTATATACTATAAGAAGTTTTCACTTCTGTCGGCACTACCACGAGTGCCTTCAACTTTTTTTATTGTATTTTGACCGCAAAAGTTGGTAAAAACATTCATTCTAAACAAAATACCTTCTATAGGTACATTTTTTTGATAAAATTAATAGTTTTCGATTTATTCGCTATCAAAAGTGTTAGTTTTATATCGAAAAAATCAATGTTTTTAATATGTTTTCTGCTAATAACTCCAAAATTTTCGTTTATTCAACACAACTTTACTTAACAAAAATGTACCTTTTTAAAAAATAAACAAAACCGTTTTTTTTTTAATTTTCTTTAAGACCAATAGTACCTAATCGAGCTATACTTTATTATTTGTTAGCTCTTCTTCGTTAAATGCTAAATATTGCAGTTTCAAAGTCAAAAGACGGGAAAACTATGCATTTTTCGAGGATAACTTGTTCAGACTAATTTAAAGTATTTAAAAATATCTATCTCCAGATATATAAAAAAAGTCTCTAGGTCAAAAATTAAGTGACTTATAATGAAACGAATGTCAGTCCCTATTTTTTCAGCGAAAAAGTGATCGGAAGCAACCTCCTAATTACCACCCTAATTAAAATTAGTCATTGACCTTATTTGATCTTCTTTATTTATGTATTATTAATAGGTTCTAGAAGTTTGACAGGCTTAGAATGATTAGTTTTTAAAAAATGGAGTTAAAGGCGAATAACGAATTTTTGTAGTTTGGAAAAATGGCTTTTTCTTCAGAATAGAAAGATTAGCATCAGAGACACGAAAAAATGTTTAAATATGCAATTGTAGGTTATTTAATTCCCAAGATCTTGGTTTGAAAAAATTTTTTCTACGGCAAAAATTGAGTGAATCGTAAATGAGTATACGTAAGGTCTCTTTTTATGCGGATTATTTTTATGCGATTTTGAAGTTATGCGGTTGGTATTTCATTCAAAAATGTATATTATTAACAATTAGTATAATTATAATATATTAACTATTCCCGTCCAGTAGTCTGAGAGTTTGCAATTCGGGTATTCCCTTGTTACAGGATATACCATCCAGCTATTACATATAATCAATATATCAATCTGAATTTCGCATTGAAACGTATTACATATACAGGGTGTCCCGAAAAGAATGGTCATAAATTATACCACAGATTCTGGGGTCAAAAATATGTTGATTGAACCTAACTTACCTATATACAATAGTGCACACAAAAAAAGTTACAGCCCTTTGAAGTTACAAAATGAAAATCGATTTTTTTTCATATATCGAAAACCCTTCGAGATTTTTCATTGAAAATGGACATGTGGCATTATTATAGCAGCAACATCTTAAAAAAAAAAATTAAAGTGAAATTTGTGCACCCCATAAAAATTTTAAGGGGGTTTTGTTCCTTTAAACCCTCCCAAACTTTTGTGTACGTTCCAATTAAATTAATATTGTGACACCATTAGTTAAACAAAATGTTTTTAAAACTTTTTTGCCTCTTAGTACTTTTTTGATAAGTCAGTGTTTATCGACCTATTTTGAATATTTGTCGAATCCACCACATATTTGTATATGGTTAAATACGATTATAGAGATCTGTTAATAATCTGAAAATGTATTTATAATTTACATTTTTAGGTATATTTTGAAAAAGAAGCCATATCTCGATAAAAGGTGATTTCTCAAAAAAAGACTAAGAGTCAAAAAAGTTTTAAAAACACTGTGTTTAACTAATGGTACCACAATAATAGTGTAATTGGAACGTACACAAACATTTGGGGGGTTTAAAGGAACAAAACCCCCATAAAATTTTTATGTAAATATATTAAAAAAGAAGCCGCATCTCGATAAAAACTGGCTTATTGAAAAAATACTAAGAGTCAAAAAAGTTTTAAAAACGTTGTGTTTAACTAATGATACCACAATAATGAATTAATTGGAACGTATACAAAAGTATGGGGGGGTTTAAGGGAACCAAACCCCCATAAAATTTTTATGGGGTGGACAAACTTCACTATAATTTTGTTTTAAGATGTTACTGCCATAAGAATGATACATGTCAATTTTCAATAAAAAATCTCTAATAGTTTTCGATATATTGAAAAAAATCGATTTTCATTTTGTAACTTCAAAGGGCTGTAACTTTTTTTATGAGCACATTTGTACTAAGGTAAGTTAGGTTCAATCGAACTATTTTTGACCGCAGAATGTGTGGTATAATTTATGACCAATCTTTTCGGGACACCCTGTATAACCTGTATGTAATTGTTTTGAAATTAAATTTAATTGTTGCTGAGTTCAAGTTGCAGTATAATAAACAGCACATTTGGATTTCTGGATTGAAACATTTAATTAAGTGTCTTAAAGTTTTATGTTCCATTAGAAGAGATTTTTGCAATCCCAATATCGTTAGTCTGCGTTTTTAATTTCTTCTTTAAGATTTTATTTGGCCCAATGAAGAAAAAAAAACATCAGACACAATTTTTGGTGGACAAACGTCCACCATTTTATGTGATTTTAGAAAATCACGGAACGTATCCCTACTTTTTTAATGAAAGTAAAGTCTTTTTTTATGCGATTTTTTTATATGCGTTTTTCTGAAGACCGTATCCACCGCATAAAACGAGACATTACTGTATCGAAAAACATTGATTTTCTCGATATAAAACTAACACTTTCGCTAGCGAATAAATCGAAAACTATTAATTTTATCAAAAAAATGTATAGAAGGTATTTTGCTTAGAATGAATGTTTTTACCAACTTTGCGGTCAAAATATAATAAAAAATTTCCACCCCCGAGATAGGGTGGCAACCACCCCCATGGTAAAAGCGCCTTTCGGCATTATATAGATTTTGATCCTTGGATCATCCACTATTTATTCTCAAATTGTCAAGCAAATCGATCCATTCTGTAAAAATAATTTAATTGCGGGGTGAAAAGCTTCGGTTTCTGAACTATATGGTTATATTTATAATTTTTATACATTATTAAGAAGTTCTCGAACCTCTACTTGTTTTAGTTGCACTTTTAGTTGTTTTTCACCACTGCAGAGGGCGTCTTTCAAAAAAGGCATTTTATTATGTGAGAGACTTTTTCTGTCTTCCTGTAACAATTCTTTTTAATTCCATCGGGATTGAATTTGTAAGACGTAAAACGAATAAATAAACCTTTAAAAAGTTTTTTTGTTTTTATGGCCTTAAAACGCGATTTTTTTAAAAAGTTCGAGAACGACGTCTATTTTGAGGCTGAATTTAAAAAATAGGTGGGGGCTTTCCAAAACTTTTTAGAAGTTCAGTTAATAGTCGTATATACTGTTATGATCTGCTTTCTATTACTTTTATATTAATTATTATTTATTTGATCAATTATTTAATTAACGCAAAACATACATAAAAATATTAAGAAAAAATCTCAGGGTGCCTTTTGTCAAAAAAAATTTAATTAAATTCTCTTAGGTTATACTTATCCTTTCTCGTGGCTTCAGTACCTCTTAGTTGATCCTTATCGGGATAAAATAGGAAAAGGAAATAAATAGAAAAATCATAAATAAACACATACAAATACCTTTATTATCAATAGCGATGCTCTATAAATTTATCAATTAAATCCTGTGGGCATAACTGTCCAAAAGAAACTTTTACCATATAAATTAATCTAATTCAAACAAATACTTATCTCTTTGTTCTTGATACCATTAATAAAAAACAAGCTAAACAAACAAATTTGGTATTCGCAAATTACTTATACTTCCTATTAAATTTTTGAAATATTGGAATCTTAAATGCATATGCTTTTACGTAAAAAAATTTAACTTCTGATTATAAAGAAAATCTATCACATAGGTTATTGACTGACCTTTTTGATTCACACACAATGATGTCTCCTCTTGACCCAAACAGCTACTCCTTGTTGATTATGTTAGGCTACCAATCAAAGCCCTCTCCGTTCTCAGCAAACAATCCAGCAGGATACCAGCAACTATTTCTCCAAAACACAAGCCAGGCCTCTTTTTTGCCAGTACTCGTTCAATAAACTCCAAAACTCTCTCCTCTCTTTCTCTCAACAATAATCTCCTGAGACCCAAGTATCTTTTTTACTTGGTGTCACAAATAATTTTAATAACGATAATTCTTGTAACTTACTCTCTTGGACTTTACAGAATCAAAGAGGTATTTCTTCTCGATTTGATTTGTCTCTCGTTCCACTTTTCAGCTACTCTTACTATCAACACGACCACTAGTACTTGCTTCTGAACTACTCACGAAAACTTTTGACTGCTCCTCTCGGCTGCCGGTAACACAATAATCCCTCTTTCCAAAACTATCTGAAAATTCAACCTTCTGTCCTTCCCATTCCAAATTGCCAAACCAATCAGAGACATTTCTTCTTCCCCACTCTTTTTTTTCATTCGAAAAACCCCCTCATACTTTCAAAAAAATCCCTACCATCATAATAATTACTTTCGGGAAATTCTACAAAATTTACTCGGGGTTAAACAAAAAGAGATTAAAATTCCAAACTTTCTTTACCTTAATTTTCTAAGAACTAATTACCTATGGCTTCTACCTTTCCCGTAATAAACAATCGGTTTAAAATAATAATCCTAAATAACTTTCACTTCACTTTTTATTTACAAAGATGTTTTTAATATTCTTCATGGAAAAATTCATTAAGGAGAAACCACCTTGCGTGAAAGCTAACTTCTAATAAATATTTACAAATCAATATACAGGGTGTATCAAATGTATGTGCCCGCGTTATATTAAAAAAAATAAAAAATTTTATTCTATCTTTGATTGATAAATTGAAACACAATAATACAGTGTGGAATATACTTATGGAATAAAAAATTTTCTGTCGTTTCAAAAAAATACAAAAAAACGCTGAGATCTGTCGAGTTTTATATATATAAATGGGCACTTTTTAAACATGAGTTTAAATGAACAGGGTGATTCACGCAAGCATAGCAAAATCTTCTTCTTCTTCTTCTTCTTATAATAGGCCTCTTGGCCTGTTCCTTACCGATTTTGAGCTTGTATTCGTAGCTGTGATGTTGACTGCCAGCTATCTCGCCATCTTTTAAAGGGCCTTCCTATTGGTCTTTTAGCCAGCATAGCAAAATCCATAAGCTTTATTTTTAATGAAGCACCCTGTATATTTTTATTTTTTTAAAAGCTTCGTAACAACCCCTTGTGAACAAAGTATATCATGTAGGGTGTATTGAATAATGAGTAATACAGGGTGAAATTTTGAAATTGTAAAATATGGAAACCACTTATGGAATAAAATTGTTTGTGTCCTTATTTTAGAATATAATAAAAGATACTGAGACACGACAACTTTCTAATTCAAATTTGTGCTATATAAACATAAATTTAGTTATACAGGGTGATTCACGCAAGTCTACCATAGTCCATGATCTTTAGTTTTAATGAATCACCCTGTACTTTTTATGATCTTAGAAGCTACTTAACAACCTCATCTTAAAAAAGTGTATTATTTAGGGTCTATTCCAAACTTTATTCCAAAAGTGGTGTTAATATATTATAATTTCAAAATTTCATTCTGTATTATTCATACTACAACCTACATGATGTAGTTTGTTAAAATCAGGTTGTTAGACAGCTTTTAAAAACACAAAAATATACAGGGTGCTAGTTTTGCGTGAATCACCCCGTATATTTAAATTTATATCTAAAAATCGCACATTTATTACCAGAAAATGGCAGTTCTCACCAGTGGCGCACACCTACACCCCCTACACGCGACACTATGTATATACACGAAATTTTCGATTTTCTAAATCTGACTGAATTGAAAATTGGGCCAACTCCCATATTAAAGTTCAGGAAAAGACTCACACATTCATATGTCAACCATCCATTTTAGTCCAAGGGTGTGGATTTTACGGCCCTTCCTATTTAGGGTCTGTTTTTCGTTCTCGTCCCCAATACTCCCAAAAACTTCGAAAATTTAACTCCGACCTTTGCGGCTTCTAATAGAAGCGATCATTACCTTTCCAACGCATGTCTAATTTTGAAAATCGGTTATACCGTTCAAAAGTTATCGAGCTCAGAAGTATGAGTCAATTTTTATTTAAAAAAGGGAAAATGTTTGTGGATATGTATGTATGTATGTATTTATGTATGTATGTATGTGGAAAATTTAAACCGATCTGAATTTTTTTTCTGCGTTTGAAGAGGGGGTGAGGGCTGATTCAGAACCGGTGTAGTTTATGAGTTTTGACTACCCATAAGCCAGCTATAGGACTTGGTAGGTACAAAATGACATATATTTTGGCGGTATATATCTTCGGTTCAAGAAGAGACAGGAGAACAGTAAATACACCAAATCAATAGCGTTGAGTTAAGCTTTCAAATGATGTTTAAGCTGTCAGGATCAGACATACACACAGCTCAGTATAGCCGAAAAACTGAAAAACTAAACTTTGAAAATTTTGGTTTTTCGACAATTATTCAAAATTTCAACCTACGAATTACGCCAATAACTGAGCGTTTGTAGAAGGACTCTAGACGAATCTAACGGTGTATACTTTATATCCGGGAAAATTCGAATTTTTAAGTTATAGGCTTCATAAGTATGATCAAATCTATTTCTTATGGGAAAAACGGTTTTTCAAGCTCAATAATTCCTGTAATAGCTTAGTTATTAATAGTAATACTCCTGTAATAGTTATCATACTTGACCTTAGATGTATAAGATACTACTTGTCAATACGTTTCAAACTCATGTTTAGTGAACAAAATCGGTTAAGCCGTTTAGAAGTTATTAAGCTACAAAAGTATAATCCAATTAACGATAATTCCCTAAATGGTTTATGTAGTTGTAGTGGTTACGACGCTAATTTGATCTGGCAACGGGCAATCCGAGTTCATTTACCGGCCATCCCAATATTTTGTTCAATCTATTTCGAATAAAAAAAATCTAGTGTACATTCGATGGACACTAGATCATTTGGGAGATAATGCGAGAAAGGCGACCATTTATAAAGCTTAACGTGTAATCGAGAAACATTGCATTCAACTTTATACATTTAATTTATAAATAACTTTGAAAAACTCCTGATACAAGAATAAAAAACCGCTAAACGCCGTAAAAATGAGTGGCGCATCCAATATTCCAGCTACAAAAGATCTGATATGAATATTACGTGGCGCGAAAATGTATTTTAAAAGAGTTTCAAAATTCAAACTGTATCAAAGTTACTCTTTTGTGGCGCGTTTAACTTCAAATTGGGCAAATATTTTGAAAAAATATTTTAAAATAAAACTAGAATTTTGTTTTGCATCAAAATGAAAATACATTTTCGCGCCACGTAATATTCATATCAGATCTTTTGTAGCTGGAATATTGTATGCGCCACTCATTTTTACGGCGTTTAGCTGTTTTTTATTCCTGTATAAAAATCGACGGGTATTATCAGCGTTTTTTATAATTTTTTAAAACAAGGACAAACATAATTTTATTCCATAATTGATTTCCACCCTATATATAGGGTGTAACAAAAATGCAGGTCATAAATTAAATTACATATTATGGGGCCAAAAATTGTTCGATTTTTCTCAGCTAACTACCTTAGTACAAATTTGGAAATAAACAGAGACAGCTCTTTGAAGTTACAAAGTGAAAATAGATTTTTTCCAATATATCGAAAACTGTTATAGATTTTTTATTGAAAATGGACATGTAGCATTCTTATGGCAGGAACATCTTAAAACCAAAGTATAGTGAAATTTGTGCACTCCATAAAAATTGTATGGGGGTTTAATTCCCCAAACTTTTGTGTACGTTCCAATTAAATTATTATTGTGGTACCATCAGTTAAACACAATGTTTTTAAAACTTTCTTGTCTCTTAGTATTTTTTCGATAAGCCAATTTTTATCGAGATGCGGCTTCTTTTTTAATATGTTTACATAAAAATGTTATGGGTGTTTTGATCTTTTAAACCCCTCAAATGATGTTTGTGTAAGTTACAATAATTAAACTATTATTGTGGTACCATCAGTTACACACAGTGTTTTTAAAACTTTTTTTGCCTCTTAGTATTTTCTCGATAAGCCACCTTTTATCGAGACGTGTCTTCTTTTTTAATATGTTTCAAAATATATCTAAAAATGTAAATTATACAATTTGTAAATAAATTTTCAGATTAGATATTAACATGGTCTTAACCATATACAAAATATGTGGTGGATTCGAAAAATATTCAAAATATCTCGATAAACACTGGCTTATGTATGAAAAAGTACTAAGAGGCAATAATTGGAACGTGCACATGTTTGGGGGGGGGGGGGGGTTCCCATCATAAAATTTTTATACAAATTTCACTGTATGTAATTTGTTTTTAAGGTCTTCGTGCCATATGAATGCCACATGTCCATTTTCAATAAAATATCTGTATTATTTTTTTATGTACATAGGTATAGGAAAAAATCAATTTTCATTTTGTAACTTCAAAGGGCTGTAACTTTTTTTATGTGCACATTTGTACTAAGGTAAGTTAGGTTTAATCGGACTATTTTTAGACCTAGAATGTGTGATTTTATTTATGATCTGCATTTTTGTTACACCATGTATATAAAGTATACAGGGTGTCCAGAAACTCTACCAACAAACGAAGACAGGAGATTCTTCGGATAATTTTAAGACAATTTAGCTCAATTTGCCCAGTACGAAAATGCTTCCTAAGGGAGCTAGAGCTCTTTGAAGATGACGTCTGGTAATTAGTTTTTCTTAAATTCCTCCAGAACGCTTCAATTTAGAAAAACGAAAATCGGTACGTATATTTATCTTCCAGAGATAAATCGATTCCATCCATTGCCAATTCCTAGTACCGATCATATGCATCGGTTTTGGGTAGAGCCTATTAAAACCAACGGTTATTTTATCACATAACTTTTCTGTCTTTAACTTTTAAGCATTTTTGACACTGGATTATTAAATTTTGAGGTATTCTAGTACTAAAAGGTACTCTTGGTTTAAGTCGGTAGGACACACGGTTTTCTAGAAAAACCGAATTGAAAATTTCTCGTTTTTTGAATTTAAATAAAAATTGAAAAAATTTTTCAAAAAAAAAACGGTGTATTTTACCTACTTAAAGTAAGAGTGACTTTTAGTGCTAGAATACCTCATAACTTAATAGTCTAGAGTCAAAAATGCTTAAAAATTAAAGACAAAAACGTTATTCGATTAAATAACCGTTGACCTACCCAAAACGGACGCATATGACCGTATTAGAAATTCGCAATTAATGAAATCGATTCATCTCTGAAATATAAATAAACGTACCAGTTTTCTGATTTCTAAATAGTCTTTTTTTGAATTTTTTTTTTGGAAATTAAAAAAAAAGTTTTCAAATTGATTTTTCTAGAAAACAGTGTATCCTATCGACCTAAAACAAGAGTACCTTTTAGTTGTAGAATACCTCACAATTTAATAATCCATAGTTAAAACTATTTAAAAATTAAAGATAAAAAAGTTATGCGATAAAATAACTGTTGCCCTACCCAAAAGGGACGCCTATGACCGGTACTAGAAATTCGCAATACATGGGGTCGATTAATCTCTGGAAGATAAATAGGTATGTGTACCAATTTTCGTTTTTCTCTGGCGTTCTGGAGTTATTTAAGAAAAACTAATTACAAGACACCATCTTCAAAGAGCTCTTAGCTTTTCGGACTATGTGAATTGGGACTTTTCGGACTATGTGAATTGGGTTAAAATATCTTAAAATTATCTGTGGAATCTCCTGTCTTCGTTTGTCGGTAGAGTTTCTGGACACCCTGTACAGAGGGAAAAAAATTAGTTTACGTACTGAGCTTGGTGCAGCAGATTTTGAGAAATCTCCTAGTTTTGAAAAATGTGAATTCGAGAAAAACGTTAATCCTGGTGCCTATTGCGAGCCCTCACTGTTCAGTAAAAGCTGTAAATGTCTCGCTGTTTCTATTGGTTTTGAACAATACGAGCTTTGTCGATATTTTTCTGAAACTGATTACCCTTAAATTGTCCTTTAATATTAGGCTTATTTCGATGCGTTCTCTTGCTTCTTCTTCTTCTTCTTGTGCCACTCCTATCGGCGATTGGAAATCATCAAGGCTACCCTGACTTTGTTTACAGCTGACCTAAAAAGTTCATTAGTAGTGCAGCCAAACCACTCTCTCAAATTCTGCAACCATGACATTCTTCTACGGCCTGGATTCCGTTTTCCTTCTATTTTTCCTTGCATTATATTTTGAAGTAATGCGTATTTATGACCTCTCATCAAGTGACCCAAATACTCGAGTTTTCTTCGTTTTATCGTTAACAAAATTTCTGGGTCTAGAATAGAATAGAATAGAAATATGCTTTATTGTCATGAAAAATTGTACAATTTTATCGACAAAGCTTATAAAAAGTCAAGACAACAAAACAATAACAATCCAATTTACTAAAATTACATAAATCGTCAATATATTTACAATAATAACAATAATAATGAAGTTAAACAGAAATAATCAATTGCAAAATTTAGTAAATTGCAAATGCATAGTCTATCTTCCTATCCTTCGTATTACTTCAAGATTTGTTATTCTTTCAACCCAACTTATCCTCAGCATTCGACGGAACTTTCAATATTTTTTATGTTGTTCTGTTTGAGAGTCCAGGCCTCTACACCATATAATAGCGTGTTAAATACGTAGCCTCTTAGCATTCTTAATCGTAGAGGGATGCTTATATCTCTGTTGCAGAAGAATTTTCTCATCTTTATGAAGGTGGCCCCGACAATTTCGGTACGTCTTTTTATTTCATTGTTTTGGTCTCCAGTTTCATTTACTAAAGTTCCCAAGTATTTGTAACTTGATACTTTTTCAATTTGATTGCCGTTTATACTAATATGTGCTGGTTGTGTCATGATTTTACTGAAGGCCATAAACTTGGTTTTTTTGATATTAACGTTTATGCCATAATTGTTGCAAGCAATATTTATGTTTGTAAGTAATCATTGTAATTCTTCTACTGTTCTTGCAACTAGTACAGTGTCGTCTGCGTATCGAATATTATTTACAACCTCTCCATTGATTACGATTCCTTCATTTGCTTGCAAAAGGGCTTCCTGACAGATGCTTTCACTATATACATTAAATAGCAGTGGTGACAAAATGCATCCCTGTCTTACTCCTCTACGTATTTCTATTGCTTATGATATCTCATTTTCTATTTTGATGTTAGCTTTCTGATTCCAATATAAGTTGAGAATTATTCGCAGATCTTTATTATCTATGTCTTTTTTTTCCAGAATGTCTCTTAGCCAGTGGCGGCTGGTCAGAGGAGGCAAGGGAGGCTTAGCCTCCCTATAAATTTTTACACACGCTACACTGTTTTGTTTACTTTGCTTCGCGTTAGAGATATCGCAAAAAGTTATTTGAACAAGTTGTTCCAAATAATATTCTAACCCCACATACCAAATTTCAGCACAAAATTCGCACTTTCAGTTTTTTCATTATTTGTAGTCGGGATCCTAAAATCGCAGAGGAGGCTGCTGGCCGCAAAATCTCACTTGCTAATGCTCCGCGTAGCCCAGCAGCGTTTGGATGGTTTAAAGGAGACCCGGTCTCCTTAGAGCTGCACATCGCTTAACGCAAACGCTGCCCGGAGATCGGGCAAGTGAGATTTTTCGGCCAGCAGCCTCCTCTGCGGATTTTAGGATCCTGACTACAAATAATGAAAAAACTAAAAGTGCGAATTTTGTGATGAAATTTGGTATGTGGGATTAGAATAATATTTGGAACAACTTGTTTAAATAACTTTTTCCGATATCTGTAATGCAAAGCAAAATATCGGTAATTTACCGTGTTTTTGCATTCGCAGAGTAAGTCGCTTTTAGAATTAAAAAAATTCAGTTGAGTATCTTAAACAATGTAAACCTTCAACCTGTATGGACGGCAGAACTTCAAATCTGTATTTATTTTGATATGCATATCTACTTACAGAGATAGAATTGTTAACAAATAAACGACACAAACTTTGGTAATACACTTTTACAATTATACTAACTATTTTTAAAATGATATGATATTATGAAATAATTATGAATTATGATGATATTATAAAATGTAAATAAAAAATGGTCAAAAAAATGGGGCCTTAAATTAGATTTTTTTGGCGGATTTTTTTTGCTAGTACAAATTTGTCTAGATAATTTACAGTTAGGTATAGCCTCCCCTATTGAAAAAATCACGAGCCGCCACTGCTCTTAGCCTATCGTGGCGTACTCTGTCAAACGCTTTTTCAAAATCGATAAAACATGCATGTACTTCTTGACTAACGTCTAGGCATCTTTGTGTAAGAACATTCAAACCGAAGAGAGCTTCTCGAGTACCTAGTCCTTTTCTGAACCCCACCTGCGTATTACTAATATCTGACTCCAACTTTTGATAAACTCGGTTGTGGATGATTTTTAGAAATATCTTTAGTAGATGGCTCATTAAAGATATTGTCGATGTTCTGAACATTCTTTTGCATTGGATTTCTTTGGCAGTGTAACGAATGTAGACAGCAGCCACTTTTGAGGTATAATACCAGTATTGTAAACTGTGTTAAATAAGTGCAAAATTTTATACCAATTGATTCATCATTCATGATTCACCATTTCTCTTGCTTCTACTTCCTTTTAAATGACCACCAGATCCACTCGCATTGCACGATAAAGACAATGCAGAGGATCAATAAAAAGAGGCAGCGTACCTTGCAAAAGAAAAATGTGTTTGATGGCCAAGATGTAGACATAGGTTTAGAAGGGTTGGAAATTCCTGATTTCTGTAGGACAATACAAAATATTGCTGGAGCATTATTATATAGCTGAGGAGGATGTTTTACAATGGCTAAAAGTAAATAAAGGTGACCCTGGGTGTAACATTGTGACTGAAAGGGAAATAGCAGATGAAGTTATAAACCTAAAAAATGAGGATGGAAGTGAAGATAGCACAGAAGACCAAACAACATTGCCAAAAATGAAGTTATTAGAGGTAAGACTGTGTCTCGACGATCTAATAACATTTAGTGATTATTAGGCAAACAAAACTTTATTCCTTTTTCAAAGCAGAATCACCGAAAGCAAGCGCGTCCATATCAAACAACGTCACTTCACTACGAATGTCCGAAAACAATTAAATAGAATTTTGTTTGTTTTGTATTTTTTATTTATATCTAACTAACAGTCATAACAATATTATTTTCAAAAAAAAGTTTTTTGATTTATTTTAAACCTAGTTTTATACACAAAACTGACTTTCGGATTTAAGGGACACCTCGTTTCCCCAATTAGACCGTTATAGTATCAAGGTTTTACTGTAATGTTAAAACAAATAAATATTACTGATGTTATTTATACATATTTAAAAACTTACTAATTAACTTATGAATGATGAACCTCCATCTTTTCATCTTCATCTGAGTCAGATTCGTTGTTCCGTCCGATCGGAATCATTATTGGTTGACACACTACTTCAATGTTATTATTAAAAGATGGACCTTTCCAAAGGATGGTCCAAAATCTTTCTGTTTTTTTTTTGGTGTGGTTTACGACATTGCGTTGAACCAGTTATCTGTCGTTATTTTTTTATGGGATTTAATAAAAGTTGTCCGATGTTCTTCAATTTAAAAGTTGTATTTTGCCTGGCCAATTCAGCTTTTACTTGAAGTAATTTTAACTCTATTGGTTTTATAAAAAACCGATTGGTGTTTATTTGTCAGTGAAATATGAAATATGAAATATGAAAAAATGACCTTGAAATATAATTTAGGATAATAAACATTTTATTGAAATATTATATTTACATAAGTTTTTACAATCTTAAATTCAAATTCTACTTACAAATTATTGTTTTCACATATTTTACAACTAGTCCAGGGCTCATCTGTTTTGAGATGGACGTTGAGAGGTGACTCAAATTTTTTTGCAGAAATTGCAAAAAAAGATGTGACCCAAATAATAATATGTGAGTTATCCTCCCACTCAAAATGGTCCGGAACATTGTTTAAATAATCAAAATGTCAAAATATGAAGGAAAAATTCGATTTTTTTATTGCTTTTTGATTATAACTTTAAAACTGTTCATTTCTGAGAAAAGTTTTACTGACATAAAAGTTGCGTAATTAAATTTCCAACAACATATAATTGGTTAAAAATTTAAAAAATAGTCACCCTTGTTGCAAAATAGCAATACTTGCGAAAAAAACCATACCAAAAAAAGTATTCGCATTTTACGTTTTTCAACCATTTATGCTACACTTAGGACCTTCATATTTTACCCAGAAAAACTTTATGATATCGTAAAATAACACTATAAATTTCATTAAGATCGGTTTAATAGATTTTGCAAAATAAATTTGGCAATCCAGCTTTCGTAAAAAAAATTCATTTTTTAAAAATGTTGCAGGACTGAAAATACAGCAGATAATAAGTTGATTTTTTTTTTCTTATAGAAATGTACTGCACCTTTCATTTGCAATTTGCAAAATTAAAATCGAATAATTAAAACGGCGTCAGAAATTTTTTTAAATAAACAATAATTTTTGGTGCTACGCGCAGGACAGCGGTGTTCGATTCACACAAGTTGATTTCCACCAAAATTTCTTCTAATCTTTATCTAATATATTATTTTCTTACTCTATATTTTGTTGTATTTTAATATTTTAATTCCACAAAAATCAAACTAATTTTATTATTGTTTGTGAAATATTGTTTAAACAATTGCATATGTTTAAAAATAATAAACTTTTATTCTCTAAGTTAAAATATATGAACAAAGAAAGTTTTTGCTAAAAAAGTGTTATTTTAAAGAATAAAGTATGTATTTTTATTTTGCAATAAACAAATTCATTTATTTATATCGAAATGTAATAAAAATTAAAATGTATCAATCATTATTAAAGGTCATTGAAATGCCCAATCAGAGCAAACTATCCGCTCTCCTGCGCGGAGCACCAATAATTAATGTTTATTTAAAAAAATTCCTGACGCCGTGATAGTTAATCGATTTTAATTTTGCAAATTACAAATAAAAGGTACAGTACACTTCTATAAGCAAAAAGAAAATTCAACTCGCTATCTGCTTTATTTTCAGTCCTGCAACATTTTGAAAAAACGAATTTTTTTTGCGAAACCTGGATTGCAAAATTTATTTTGCAAAATTTATTGAACCGATCTTAATAAAATTTACAGTATTATTTTAGTGTATCATAAAGTTTTTCTGAGTGAAATATGAAGGTCCTAAGTGTAGCATAAATGGATGGAAAAACGTAAAATGCGAATACTTGTTTTTGTATAGTTCTTTCGCAATTATTGCTATTTTGCAACAAGGGTGACTATTTTTTAAATTTATAACCAATTTTATATTGTTGGAAATTTAATTATGCAACTTTTATGTCAGTACAACTTTTCTCGGAAATGAATACTTTTAAAGTTATAATCAAAAAACGAAGAAAAAAATCGAGTTTTTCCTTCATTTTTTGACATTTTGATTATTTAAACAATGTTCCGGACCTTTTTGAGAGGGAGGATAACTCAAATATTATTATTTAAGTTATTTTCAAGCAATTTCTGCAAAAAAATTTGAATGACCTCTCAACGTCCAAATGTACTAATATTTTTACAGATCCGCCCTGGTCTAAACATTCAAATGTGAAAACCTTGAAATATCCATATCCTGCCTGCCTGTCCATCCGTAATCACCACTTCTCCCTTATTAGAACAGATAGAAGATAGAATGACAGGTAAGTTGTTGAATGAGAGCTTACATCCCAAAGATAGTATAAAAGGTGAGGAATTTGACCTCAGATTTCGGTTCCAGAGTTTACTGTTTTAAAGTCGCCGGAATAGTACAAGAGATATATTATTCGATGCGTCTTTGCAAGACAAGAACAGATATACATATTCCTCAGGTTTTTATATCACATCCGGTTAAAAGTTGTAGCCGGAAGTGACACATTGTAGACTCAAAAATAGAACAGGTGATATATCAATTCACGCGTAATGAAGAGACGTGATGAGAGATATTTCCTCCAATTTTTGAAGGAAATATACTACTTGAAAAAATTAAACAACTTTTCAATATCTGCCTTCACAACGCCAATATTCCAACAGACTGGAACAACGCTACTATGATTCTATTACACAAAGCAGGAGACAAAGCCAATTTAGAGAATTACAGACCGATTAGCCTCCTCAGCCATTTATATACGTTATTTACGCGAATAATAGTTAAGAGAATGGAAAGAAAGTTAGAGACTTATCAACCAAGAGAACAGGCAGGATTCCGAAAAAATTACGGAACAAATGACCATCTACAAAGTATAAAAACCCTGATAGAGAAAGTAGTGGAATACAATAAACCCCTAGTTCTAGTTTTTATCGATTTTCATAAAGCCTTTGATACAGTTGAACTTAGCAAAATATTACAGGCGCTTAAAGAATGCAGGCTAGATTATAGGTATACAAAATTATTACACAAAATATACTTACAGGCAACAACCACTGTCAAATTACATACTAACAGTAATCGCATAAAAATAGAACGGGGGGTTAGACAAGGAGACCCAATGTCACCTAAACTTTTTAATACGGTCTTAGAACATGCTTTCAAGAGTTTGAATTGGATGACAAAGGGAATAAAAATAGATGGAGAATACCTAAACAACTTACGTTTCGCCGATGATATAGTCATAGTAGCTGAGGATCTAGGTATGGCAAGAGAGATGGTACAAGAACTCGTTGTAGCTACAGAAAATGTTGGTTTAAATATAAACATCTCAAAAACAAAAATAATGACAAATTTCGTACCCAACCAGAACATCAGTATTGGTGGGAAGGAAATAGAACTCGTAGATAGATATAAATACCTGTGACATGAAATTACGATTGGCAGGGATAACCAGACTCATGAGCTGAAGAGAAGAATCGGTCTTGGGTGGGCAGCATTTGGAAAACTGAGAGAAACTTTTAAAAGTGAGTTACCCACATGTCTAAAGAGAAAGGTATTCGATCAGTGCGTCCTCCCAGTCTTGACGTACGGATCAGAAACACTTACCTTAACTAAAGCCTCGGCTACCAAACTAAGAGTCACGCAGAGAAGAATGGAGCGGTCAATGTTAGGAATAACTCTGCGAGACAAAATCAGAAACGAAGAAATCAGGAGAAGAACAAAGGTGATTGACGTCATCGAGAGGATAGCCAGGTTGAAGTGGAGATGGGCAGGACACGTAGCCAGAATGACAGATGGGCGATGGACGAAGAGGTTATTGGAATGGAGGCCAAGAGAAGACAAGAGAAGCGTCGGTCGACCGCCTACAAGATGGACTGACGACTTAAGAAAGGTAAATAAAAACTGGATGAGGGCGGCGCAGGATAGATGGGGTTGGAAACGAGGGGAGGAGGCCTATGTTCAGCAGTGGACTTTTGAGGCTGGATGATGGATGAGAGATAATTAAATAAGGATATACATATACAGAGTGGGCCAAAGAAAACAGTCCACCTCGATATTTGGCAGTATTTATTAGATTTTAAGGAAATGAAGAAACAGGTCGATTTTTGATCTAAGGGGGATACATTTTTACGGCACATACATCTGTCATTTGTCAACCCCCTCCCTTCCATTTCCCCCACCCCTTACTTTTAAATAGGGAATAGGGTCGTGTGCTACCTCATTTGAAAGGTTATTCAATTCTCTATACAGTAATATTAACATTGACATAATTATTTTTACAGGGTGTCCAAGAAAAATTATTTTGAATTAAATTAATTGACACAAAAAGAAGAATGTATGCAATTTATTTAACTCAAAATACATTCTACTGCTGACAGAAAGCAGAGAAAAATGTTTATTTGACAAATAAATATTGTTTTTCGCTTAAATTCAATATTCAACCTACCAAGAGGCAGATGGGTGGCAGCTTGAACATTGAAATTAAGCGAAAAGCAATGTTTATTTATTAAAAAACATTTTTTTTCTGTTTTGTGACAGCAGTAGAATGTATTTGGAATTAAATAAATTACATACATTCTTCTTTTTGTGTCAATTAATTTAATTAAAATATTTTTTTCTTGGACACCCTGTATAAATAATTATGTTATTGTTTACATTACTGAATAGAGAATTGAATAACCTTTTAAAGGTGCTAGCACACGACCCCTATTCCCTACTTAAAAATAAGGGGTGGGGGAAGTGGAATGGAGGGGGTTGACAAATGACAAATGTATGTACCGTAAAAATGTGTGACCCTTAGATCAAAAATCGACCTGTTTGGTCATTTTCTTAAAATCTAATAAATACTGCCAAATATCGAGGTGGACTGTTTTCTTTGGCCCACTCTGTATATGATGAATGTATAGGTACATATGTATTGAAAAAAAGAAAGAGAAAAACTTCTCAGATTAAATTCCCAACGAGATGATTAAAACGGAAGGGAGAAATTATTAATAAGCATCTAAAACTCAATAATTAAAATATGGTAGACAGAAGAAATGTCCGAGGATTGGCAAGATGGCAGAATTATGCTAATATTTACAAAAAGGAGGTAACAGATCGCAACATCTTAAGAGGAACATATTTATTTACTGAGCACAACATATAAAACTCTAACAGCACTCATCGAAAAACACTTCCAAATTTAAAGAGAAAAAAATTGGGGACGGCGATTAGCCAAAATTCAGAGAAACCAGATCCACGTAATTACACAATTAATCGAGAAATGCCACGAACACCCCATAGAATTCCACACCTTATACGTAGACTTCAGACAAGTTTTTGACTGTATTGGAGAAAATAAATTATTTATTGAAATGAAGAATCAAGATATACCGATACAGCTAAACAGATTCACAAAAATGTCTATAGATGGAGCTAAAGTACACAAAGTAAACAAAATTGCAATAGAAAAGAAGTATGACAAGGCAATTCGACAACTTAAAGGAATTATAGCCTAGTCCTCAATACAAGTAGTATCATATATTGATGACATAGTTCTCATAGGAAGAGAGAAGAAAATATTAAAAGAAGCATTAACAATCCCCGCAAAAGATGCTCGGAAAAAAGTCTACAAATTAACGAAGAAAAACAAAATATCTAATCTGATCTAGAAGGGAAGATACAAGGCCAAAAAAATCAAGATAGAAAACTACACTTTGGACAGAGGTCAATAATTTAAATATTTGGGAGTAATTGTGAAAGGGAAAATAAGAGACGTGAAGAAATAATGGAGCTGGAGCAAATACTAGTAAGCAACAAAATATAGGTAATGAAGATATAATACGCTAATCAAGGATAAGAACAACTTATCCAGCAGTAGCGATGCGTGACTTTTTCTAAAGTGTTACCAAAACCAGATGCAAAAAATATTATTTAAAAATTGAAGATATGGCTAAATGTATATATATATGGCTTTAATAATATCATTTTGTATATCACTTGAAACTCTCGAAAAAATAGTTGATGTTCCTAGATGTTGGCAAAATTTTTGATCTTTTTTGGTAATTAATGTTAACAATTCCCTGTAATTGCCTCGATTTTCAGAGTCGTCGCCTTCAAAATGACCACGAAACGCTAATTCTGGTTTGGTCAAAAAACGTACGGTATCTATTATAAGTGTGCTAAGGATATACCTATCTATTTTTTTTTTAACAAACTCATTATGTTTAGCAATATTTGCTTTAAAAGCTTGGTCAAGAGAACTTTCAATTCTTGTTTTGCCAAACTGAATTAAATTGGCTATACATCTTACATGTAGGTAACGGAGAAATTTCATGTCTCCTTTTTAAAACTCTAAAACTATTTAAATCGTGAACTCGGCCGCTGGTCCCCCCATTTTTTCTGTAGAAACAAGAAGACATGGCCAACATTACAGTCTATTTTTCGTGCAACCACATAACCAAGGATTTTCACTGTACCAACTAAATTTAAAATATCGAACTACTTTTTTTATTCCTTTTTTAAATTGTTTAAAATAGGTCTTCCATTTTCAATAATCTCATTTTTTTTTCAAAATTATACAAGGAGAATTATTACTTTTCAAGTAGTTGATGGAGTATGCAGCGACACTCATCCATGGCTAATTGCACGCACACTGTAATAGGTACTGTAACCAAATCAAAAACTGGTAACAGGCCTACTCCTACTGATATACACAGGGTATTTAACCACGCCGTCGCTCCTTCAAAATGTTCAGCCACTAACCGGTCCCGACCGACAGCAAGGATCACCACACATGTAACCACAACCGAAGTGCAACTGAGTCAAACAAACTCGCTAATATTTTCGTGTGTCTACGAGTAGTTGGCTATTTACAGAATAAAGTTCTAATAACACATAATATATTTCTATTGATAAAAATAAAAATATGGAACTATTTCACAGTAGTCATAAAATATTTATTTGCAAGATTTTTAACTGTTTCCAATGATAACAGTGGTTACATGGACGCTTCGCCAGTGTTATCCAGAAATACAAAACTGAAAATATGCAGCGCTGTAATCAGCAGTTGGTTCCATGACATCTCGTAACGCGACAGTTCGTAACCGGACAAATGGTAACGGACACTTCGTAACCGCGACAGTTCGTAACTATACAAATCCGTAAAGGACAATTCGTAACGTCCAAATTGAATTATTTTGTTTATTTTTGTTAACGTGGAAACTAACTGTTATTACAGCTATAAATGAAATTATGTTTATCAATTTAACGAATTAGTATCAGGATAAACATTTTTAAGACATTTCATATTTTGTGTTTCAGAATAATATAATAAACGTATTTAAACCAAGTAATAAAGTATTAAGAGCCATCCCTCTTATCAACTATAGCCGTTAATTAAATACCCCAACACTATAACCAATCACAAGGTTTAATATAATAACAGTCAATTATAACCTTTTCTTTACAAAATGTTTACTTAGAAAGTTGGGAATGTCTAAAGACGGTTGCCGGCTTAAAGATTTCACGAATTACTCCAATATTCCCTTGTCTAACTAGGTACCTAGTGCAAATTTAAGGAACAATAAAAAGGATAAACTTTTAAAAATTTCGAAACCTTTTCGAAAATTTATTTAAACCCTTCGAAATTGATAAAAATAATTTCAATTATAACTGTAATAACAGTTAGTTTCCTCGTTAACAAAAATAAACAGCATAATTCCATTTTGACGATACGAATTGTCCGTTACGAATTTGTATAGTTACGAACTGTCACCGTTACGAAGTGTCGCTGTTACGAACTGTCGGCGTTACGAGTTGTCTGTTACCACTTGTCCGGTTACGAATTGTCGCGTTACGAGATGTCTGGTCACGTCAGCAGTTACATATGCAGCTGCGACAATGTGCTTCACAAATAAAGATTTTCGAAGAATATTCGAAAAAAAATCCTCAGAGGAATTATGAGCCCGCTAAGAATGGAAAATAGAGAAATAGAAGCAAGAATAAACCATAAAATAAGAAACATTGCTAATGCTTTAAGTATGTACTACATTTTTGAAGTTTTTACTACACTTACAAAGCGTTTACTTTCATCTGTAGCATATGGTATTATTTACCAGATACATAAAAGAATGTACTTCGCTTTTGAAGTATTTGCTGTTTAGTAGTACATATTTGTTTCAGTTTTAGTGAAGTTGGTGGATGAACGACTTTTTTTGGTACAACATGGCAGCATTTATGAATGTTCGTCGTAGAATCGTAGAAAAATCTACAAACTAGGAAAAAGATACTTAATTTTTTGAGTCATTTATCAAATAAAATTTGATAATTCTCAAGAAGATAACAAATAACCATTGTTCATTTTTATCCTCGCGTAACTCTTTTGTCGTTTCGGAATCTGAGTCACCCATTTTGATTCATCTACAATTCTAAGAATTAGGTACGTAAAAATGTGAATTCACAAGCACATGGAAAACTAGTTCCATCACGATTGGTGTACTTCTGTTGTGTAGTATGTTTTTCTCATCAAAAGCACATACTTTTATGTAAAAGAAAATGTTACAAAGTAGATACTATTTGCTGAAGCAACAGCATCTACTACGTTTGATGCATTCCACCCACTATGAAGAGAGAAGATATAGTATTTTTTTATTAAAGCTCACATTCCGAGATGGCAGGGACACATAGACAAAAGAAACGCGACATACTATTACGAAAATCACAAGATTACAGCCAAAAACAAAAGATCAAGGGGATGACCCAGAGAAAGATGTGAGTTACCAGATCATGAGAAATAACAGAAAATCCTGAAAGTGGGAAACCTAAGCACAGATAGAAATGAATGGAAGAAAATTGTAACGAAAGCCAAGTCGTACAAAAAATTTTGAAAATACATAAAAATAATTTGCAATGATTTACCGCAATTAGACAATCTAGATATTGATCAACAAAAGTCAAACTGCAACCTTGATAGACTCATTGACCATTGTATATGCAAATGAAAGACAAAGTCCCAACTTTTAATTATTGTAATTTTTCAAACCGGTATCGGTTTCTAAATATGTATTTATTTACAGGTAGAAGTAAGAACGAAAACAATATTTATTTTGGTTATTCTCCTCAATTTTTTTTATAAATCTCGAATTCTATTTATCTTGGAATTTTTTACAAAAAATATTTTTTTTTTGAAAAGAAACTAAGATAAAAAATACATGATATTAGGTATATGATGTCATGTCTTAAATCATGTGCCCTTTGTGTAGGGTCCCGTGACATTTTTGCACAGTAATGATCGAATCTACAAAAAATAACCGTTAAAAAATACCGATCACCTCTACATAACATTTATACATACACTTTTCTACATGTAGTTAAAACTAGAGTTTAGAGTTGATATTTTGGTGCTGCGTGTAGCATTCTGTTGTATTTATTATTAATTTTTTACGTATAAATGTGTTATGTTCTGTTATAAAAGTTTTAAGTGAACTTTATCTGTGATTTAGTTACTAGTTTTCGTCGATTCCATTTAAGTATCTTGGTAAGTGACCGATTATCCTATTATTTCATTAGGACAAGTATCTGCTCAATTTGGTGGTAAAATGTAATAAATACGAGGAAGTTGAAATGCCAATGTTAAGTAGTTATCAATTTAGGCAGCGTTTGATCACAGTAGGCTGCGGATTATATTGTTGTTGAAACCTAACCTAACTTTGTGTTCCGAGTCAGTTATTCCCGACTTGCATTGCATAAATTAACAATAAATAATATTAGGTAACAGTATATTTCATTACAAACAGTGTTTATTGTTATGTTTAATTGTTTATTTCCATAATATTCTTTAAACAACATACGAGTAAGTGGTTGGAATGGTTACAAGGGCATATTTACTGACTGGAACCAAATCAGACAAAACGGCAACGGGCAAAACTGTTTTAAGCTGTATTAAAATTAGTCAAAATACAAGAGACCCTATAGGTTTAAAAGCGACGAATACTGTCCAAAAACTATAATTTATAAAAACAATAACAAAAAACTGGTTAATGTCAATTTAATTAGCAAAATAGAATACGAAAAACATTTTAAACAGGTGAAAATATACCTACTGTTCATGTATCTACCAAAAATAAATTTAGGTAGGTATAGATCTACTCAAATTAAAGTTGAAAAAAAAATGTTTTAGAAAGAATCAGAGTTTATGTGGAAAAATTATAACAAAACAAATACACTTCCGGTACGAAACAGGAAGGATACGAAGTTTTATTAATGCAGCTACTTACTGCATTATTGAAAACATGAACTACAAGTACCTATTTTAAAAGTCCTTGAACTGATAATGAGTTGCTGCATGGTCTAGATAACTTGTATGTCACCGTCAAAAAAAAAAGAAAAGGGAAAAATGAAAACAATAGTATTAAGTTTTTTGGTCATTATAGGTCCCGTAGTATGACCCCATACACTCACGATCAAATTGTGCAATCTCACGTTGACCAACAAATGGCTATGCATACTGTCTTTTTCGAATTTTTGGTATACTTACCGATCATATTACCCGTATGCACGCCAATGGTGAATATAAAATTTTTAATTGTACGTCAAAAAATGCGCTATAACTTTCTCTTAAAACTTACCAAATTTCATTTGCATACCTCAACCGGTTTTAGAGCAATAAATAAATCGTCAATTTGTAAGAAAAAATTCAACATCCCGTATCTCGGAAACGAAGCATTTGCGGACATATATGTTTATAAAGCAAACGGTCATTATTTTTTCATGCAGAATTATCCCTTAAAGTTTGTCGCACTTATTTAGAAACACCCTGAATTGATGAAGTAGAGGGCTAGTTGTTCAAGTACCTAACTTTTTTATTATCCCACATAAGCGAATGAATCCAAAAACAAAATGTTAAGAAAACCTGAGGCTATAGTTTGGTTTTAATTTAAGTATTTTATAAATTCTAGGATATTCCACAGGGTGTTCCAAACTTTTAGAAAAAACACAGTTTGATTGGTACACCCGGTATACAATAATGACAATTTCTTGTCTAGCAACAATATTATTACAGAGATAAGACAACAGGTTTAGGAAATACGAGCCATCAAAAATGACCCATTTTTTGGGGTGCCTGTTTTTCGTGCCGGTGAGTGTAGTATCACTTGTCCACTTGTCCCTACAAAATGTACCTATAAACTCTACAGGAAAATAAGCTGTTAACTACCTTTTACTATACCTTCACATTTTAACTGATTATTGGGTACTTTATCTGGTCTTGGTGACTTTGTTTTTTAACTGGCAGCGTTTCACTTCCTCGGTTTCTCCAAAATTTCGACGACAGCATCATTTATTGTAATGTAATACATCTAATAAATTTGTAACTACAGTGGAACCCCGATAAGTCGGCCCCCGATAACCCGGAAGTCCGGCTAACCCGGACCGATTTTCATCAGATAAACATTTTGATTTTCAATATTTTGTATTTTTCAATTTAATTGTGGCTTATTTCCAATCAAAATAGTTAATTATCAGACAAACCTTTCAACAATAAAAATGTATGTAATATAATATTTGAGAGATAATGTGTATGTGTGTAATTTGAACTGTACGATATTAAAAATGACTCATAGCACACGCCGCAGAAACAACAGCCACCTGTCTGTAGTATATATTCCTTTTTATTTCAAACTGTCGGCATTGTTTAGGAAAGACTATTTAAAAAATTCTTTTATAAACAATGGTCTTAGTATTGTGTGTCTTGTATTGTTCGCTTCCATTTGCTTACGTTTGGGTTTGGTGTTTTTTTTTAGTAATTTTAATGAGTAGGTACTGTGCATATTTATAAATATATTTCATGTTATTTCAATTCTAACGGAGTTTATCTGTAAGTATACCGTATTTTATTAATTTTTACCATATTCTCCGGCTATCTCGGATTTTCGATAACCCGGATTGGTCGCGGTCCCGATTAATCCGAGTTATCGAGGTTCCACTGTACCTACGCTGTCGAAATACGCAAATCTAAAAAAAAATCAATAAATACAAGAAATCCACCTTCAAAACCCACATTTCTAGCTACATCACACAACGTTTTCGGAATGAAAATTCCAACTTCAGTTCTGCTACAAGGTGAATATGCTTAAAGCCACTAAATACAGGGTGTTTTATTAATAATTGTCCACATAGTAACTGGAGAAACCTTAGCACAAAATACGAAGATTTAACCTAAAACACTTAAATAAAATGTGGTTCCTTACTGAGTTACAGGGTGATTTATCTAAAAATTTAAAAACTATTTTTGCTCAGCATTTTAAAACTATTCGACGTATCCTTTTCATACTTGGCAGGAAGTATAGGTACTGTATAAACTACTAAATTATGTTAAACAAACGTTTCTGGCTATTACCAGAGGCATACAAAGGGGGAAAGTGAATGGTTGACCCTTTCCAAATTCTACGCTACTGGCGGAATTGCCATGTTAGTTCAATTTTTGGATTCTTCAATACTTTCTATGAAAATAATATACTCTTTATTCGTAACGATAAAGTCATTAGTTTTCAAGATCTTTGAAGTTAAAAATGAAACGACACGGTTATTTTGATTAATGTATTGTGTCGCTTCATTTTTAATTTCAAATATCTCGAAAACTAATCATTTTATCGTTACGGATGAAGAGTATATTATTTACATAAAACGTATTGGAAAATAAAAGAATTAAGAACACTAAAAAGGATCAACTAGCCACTATCCCCTGTCGTACGCCTCTGATAGTAGCTAGAAACGTTTATTTATCTTAATTTAGTAGAGTGTACAGTACGGACTGGAAGCTTGGACATTGAATAGACAACACATAAGAAGAATAGAATCGTTCGAAATGTGGTGTTACAGAAGAATATTGAAAATTCAGTGGGTTCAAGGGATTACCAATGTTGAAGTGCTACGACGTTTAAATAAGGAGTTAGAAATTATGAAGAGTATAAAAACTAGAAAACTGGAATATTTGGGTCACATTACCAGAGGAGAAAAATATGAGTTGCTGAGAATTATTATGCAAGGAAGGATCCAAGGAAGAAGAAGCATAGGAAGAAGACGCATCTCCTGGCTCAGGAACCTTAGAGAATGGTTTAACTGTAGTTCATTACAACTATTCAGAGCAGCAGCCAACAAAGTGACCATAGTCATTATGATATCCGACCTCCGATAGGAGAGGGAACTTTAAGAAGAAGACAGTACCTACACTTTCTGCCAAGTATGATAAGGATACGCCAAATAGTTTTAAAGTACTAGGTACACATAATTTGTAAATTTTAATGATATGAATCATATCATAAATTAATCAAAATAACTGTGCCGTTTCATATTTAGCTTCAAATATCTCGAAAACTAATGACTTATCGTTACCAATGAAGATGAAGAGTACCTATTATTTACGTAGAAAGTATTGGAGAATCTAATGGCACTAAAATAGTAATTCCTCCAGTGGCGTAGAATTTGAGAAGGGTCAACCATTCACTACCACCCGTCGTACGCCTCTGGTAGTAGCTAGACACGTTTGTTTATCATAATTTAATAAGGTGTATAGTAGTCGCACTTTCTGCCAAGTATGAAAAGGATACGGCGAATAGTTTTAAAATGCCGAGCAAAAATAGTTTTTAAATTTTTAGATAAAACACCCTGTAACTCAGTAAGGAACCACATTTTATTTAAGTGTTTTAGGTTAAATCTTCGTATTTTGTTCTAAGGTTTCTCCAGTTACTATATGGACAATTATTAATGAAACACCCTGTATATAAGTGAAAGCCCTTTAAATGTTATAAAATTGTTATTACCTATCTATATTAGGTACATTCGTGCTGACAATATTATCTTCTTAAGGTGTCTTCTCCATTACTGAGGGTTGGCTGCTATAACTACAACAAATTGCTCTCTATTTTGAGCTGTTCTTAGTATGTATCGAATATTAAGTATATAATGTTTAAATTTCAGGTGGTTACAGTACGGACCATACTTCATGGTCAGATAAAACTCTTAACTGCCCCGAAGAAAACCTTTCTCGGCTAAGGCCACACGGGCGATGATTTACGGCGCCGTAAGAGCAGTAAACCTGACGAGGCAGTGGTTGACTAACTCCTACTTCATCTACAATTAGTGGAGGAGTTAGTCAACCAATGGGTTTACTGCTCTTACGGCGCCGTAAATTATCACTCGTGTGGCCTTTCGCTAAAACGGACCTTCGGTAGCAACAGTTGTGCAACAGTCTCTAAGGTCCGTTTAGAGGAGTTTTCTCCGGGCCTGTAACCCCTAGTTGGGGGTTTTATGTTGCCATGAAGTCAAACACCTTAAAGTTTAAAAATCCTATATTATGATCAGCAATAATGTAATGTAATAACAATTTTATAAAGGGCTTTCACCAATATATTTTGTGGATTTAACCGTGTATAGTTTGTGGCAGCATTGAAGATTTGTGATGTTTTGTGATGTACCGCAAAAGGGTCCGTTTTAATATAAGTAATACAATGGTAATACCTTTAACAAAGGATTTTTTAATAAAATTTTTTATAATAAATCCAAGTAAAATAGTAAAAGTAAAAAGTGATCTATTCATTTCTACATATTCCTTTACAAAATCTCGAAACGCACCCATAATAACGAGCACTGATTACCTTGCCATTAAAATGAAATCCTTTACAAAGTATACCTACCGAGCGATTGCGTCACATTTTTGATCTGAACAGCTGACATGACATGAACCTGTAACTGATAAATATAGGTTTGTATCACACGAGGGGAAATAGTAACAACCGTAGACTAAGCCAAGATTATTACATACTACACTTTCGATCGATTATCATAATAGGCCTGGATCCCGTGTAAGAAAAAAAAGTTTATTAATAGCAAGCTGAAAATTTGTGAATAGCTTAACGGTGTCTAATCGGACAAACTTTGATGTATGGGATCACTGGAACAGGGAAAGTTTTAATTGTGCAACGTGTCATCCTGAGAAGTTTATGATTGTGAAACTAGCAGATTGTTTATTCAATAGCAAACTTTATATAATACATATGAAAAAATGTTTGTCCGACAAATAAGTTGGGCATTTTAATTTAACTCCTACACGTAGACCATGTCAAATGACAGAAATTATGTTGGTGGTAAATATCAGTCTGATTAGCACTCTTCCACAATTAAAACTTCCCCTGTTCCAGTGTTCCCATACATCAAAGTTGTCCGATTAAACACCGTTAAGCTACTAATAAATTTTCAGTTTGCTATTAATAAACTTTTTTGGTACGCGGGATCCAGGAATATAAATCGTAATAATAAAAAATATTTCACACTTGCACTTTTTCAAGTTCCGTTACTTTTGCCACAAGCAGCATGCAGCTTCATTTATTAAAATTAATATTTGAATTCTTATTAGATAGTTGTAGACATTCAGCACTTTTTTCACTCTCTTTTATTATACTACATTCTTTATTAAATTTTAGTTCGTTGTTTGTCTATTAGGCCTGGATCCCGTGTACCAAAAATATGAAAATTTGTTAATAGCTTAACGGTGCCTAGTCGGACAAACTTTGATATACGAGAACACTGGAACAAGGGAAGTTTGAAGGGAAATTGTGAAACAGGTTGCAAGTTTCGAACGCCAGTCTACGAAAACGTCCCATGTATTTTGTCGGACAGAACTTCCAATTGATTTGTTACCCTTTCATTTTGTCCTACTAAGTTTTAAACCTTTTTCCTCCAGAGCTTGTCTCCACTGTTCCAGTTTTTGTTCTAAGTCTCTTTTTGTAACAACAATTTAATTTTTTGTTTCAACGAACTTTTAGAAATTGATCAATGTATTTGGTTATTGTCACAATGATTGAATAATAAATGTGAAAATAACTAGAGTACATTAATAAATAACACTCAATTTATTCAGCTAATAAGTAAGTTTCGTATATTTAATAAATAATGATAATTCTGGCAGTAAAACACTTTCTTGATTTCGTAGATGATAAGCAATTACCTTGGTTTATCCGTGACAACGTACAGATTTCATTAAAACAATGTACAAATGTTGTTAATATAGAGTAATATTTGATTATTCCATAGATGTAAACTGATTGTTGTGACAACGAATGCATTAATCAATCTACTACTGCGTTTAATAACCACAATCAGTGTGTTAACGGTAACAACAAACGCAGTTGTTGAAACAATAAATGTTTTGCTTGACCATTTGAAATGTAACGGCTTTTCCTTATCGTGATACCCCGAGCTTCTCTATGTTACCATTGTTTAAAAAATAATTTTTTGTTAAACAATTCTGTTACCTCTGCCGAAGTGTCGAATAATTTCATTTCGTTTCCAAGTGTAGTCCGTACTGGAAGAAAGTTTTCGTGTGTCTATTATCGTATTCATTTTTTTCGAATCCTGAGAAGACTAATTAGTGTTTTTGAAAAATTTAAACTCAGAATAAAATATCACAGTATTATCAAGGGTCTGAAGTCCCTGAGAAATTCTACAATGATTATTTTAATAAGTCACAGGGGCGAAAAAGCGAAAATTTAGTATGATTTTTAATTTAAAATATACCATTCAAAAGAAACTTTTTGTTTATTCTAAGGGACTTTCAGCCCTCGGTAATAATGTAGTCTTTTATTCTGCGTTTAAATTTTTTAAAAATACTTATTAGTTTTCTCAGGATTAAAAAAAAAGAATGCGTTTAAAAAGAATTCGATCGAAATTTTGCACCTGCGCTCTCAAAAAGGATTAAAGTGTTATACATTTTTGGAATCACTATCTCAAACGCTTTTAAATGAGCTGTCACATGATGTACTTTCCTATTTAAAATAATCAAAGTTGTGTCTGTCACCTGAAGAGGGATCGCGTAAAGTTCGAAACATTGATGTTATAATATACTTTGATTATTTTAAAAATCGACCTGTCCGAGCGTTTTGCTTATGTGCTTAAAATAAATAAGTTAATAAGAAGGGAACACTTATTCCAGCGCACTGTATAAGTGAAATCATATGAAAAATCACACAGTGTAAAGTCCATTAGGTTTAGGACAAAAAAGGGGGATTTGCAAAATTATTATTAATCAATTAATATTATACATTGAGCTAATGCATTCAGTAATTATTAATATAAAATACGTTCATAGTAGGAATGAACGAAACTGATTGTAGGAATGAATAGAATTGCTTGTAAGAATAACCGTATTTATTGTGGGAATGAACGGAATTAATTGTAAGAATAAACGGAAAGAATTGTAGAAATAAACGAAATTTATTGGATGCATTAAGCAGTATACGTTAGGAGAAATAATAACACTGTGTTATTGTCACAACGAATAGTCTTCGTCGGTAAATTAACGACGTTGTTGTTTCAATGAATAGTGTTCGTTGGCTCAGTGAACAGTGTTCGTAATATCAATAAAGTGATATTATGGTATACATAATTTCAATAAACGTAAAACATTGGATCAACTAACGAAAATAATGAATTGATGAACATCGCTTTGTTGTTCCAATAAAACCAAGAATTGGACAAATTTTAAGTATTGCATTTGTTGTCTGAATTAACATTTTTATTAATATTACGTACCTTTTTCGTTGAGTTTAACATTTCTCACCTCAAAAAGACGCGTACGAGCTTCAGAAACGGTGCAAAAGCGATTTCTCAACACTTTGCTGACAATAAAGCGGCCATCTCGAATTGCAGTTCAGACCGGCAACCTGGAACATCTGGAACCCACGGTTACTGCTAAGACTCGTCATCTGGAGTTTCGAGGGCTTTCGTCATTAAATTCATGCAAGTAGATTACTCGGGGGTTTTGGGGTAGCAGACCACGAGCACTTGGTGCCCAGGGTCACTGCTAAGTCACATCGTCTTCTGGAGTATCGAGAGTTTTCGGCACTAAATTGATGTAAACAAGTCACTCGATTCTTTGGTGGTTGGTTCTGATGGCGTATTCGTCTTCAGAGACCCCAAAAACTTCCGAGTAGTAAATCTGGCCTCTAATACGCTTATTTTGACATGTTTATGCCCTTTTGGATGCAATGCACTTTAAAATGCAATTATCCAATTCCCACTCATTTTTCTATTATAGACTTTTTTCCTGACATTATCTTGAATACAATGTAAAAAGTTGCAAGTCTTTAGGTGCTGTTTTTAAAAATCGATTTATTTTTTCCAAACGCCCTGTAGTCCAGGGCGCATCTGTTTTGAGATGGACGTTGAGAGGTGACTCAAATTTTTTTGCAGAAATTGCTTGAAAATAACTCAAATAATAATATTTGAGTTGTCCTCCCACTCAAAATGGTCCAGAACATTGTTTAAATAATCAAAATGTCAAAATATGAAGAAAAAATTTGATTTTTTTATTGGTTTTTTGATTATAACTTTAAAACTATTCGTTTCTGAGAAAAGTTGTACTGACATAAAAGTTGCGTAATTAAATTTCCTACAATATAAAATTGGTTAAAAATTTAAAAAATAGTCACCCTTGTTGCAAAATAGCAATATTTGCTAAAAAAACCATACAAAAACAAGTATTCGCATTTTACGTTTTTCAACCATTTATGCTACACATAAGACCTTCATATTTTACCCAGAAAAACTTTATGATATAGTAAGACAACACTGTAAATTTCATTAAGATCGGTTTAATAGATTTTGCAAAATAAATTTTGTAATCCAGATTTCGCAAAAAAAAAATATTTTTTTTAAATGTTGCAGGACTGAAAATAAAGCAGATAAGTTGAATTTTTTTTTACTTATAGAAGTGCACTGTACCTTTCATTTGCAATTTGCAAAATTAAAATCGAATAATACCACGGCGTCAGGAAATTTTTTAAATAAACATTAATTTTTGGTGCTACGCGCAGGACAGCGGTGTTCGATTCACACAAGTTGATTTCCACCAAAATTTCTTCCAATCTTTATCTAATATATTATTTTCTTACTCTATATTTTGTTGTATTTTAATATTTGAATTCCACAAAAATCAAACTAATTTTATTATTGTTTGTGAAATATTGTTTAAACAATTGCATATGTTTAAAAATAATAAACTTTTATTCTCTAAGTTAAAATATTTGAACAAAGAAAGTTTTTGCTAAAAAAAGTGTTATTTCAAAGGATAGAGTATGTATTTTTATTTTGCAATAAACAAATTTATTTATTCATATCGAAATGTAATAAAAATTAAAATGTATCAATAATTATCAAAGGTCATTGGAATGCCCAATCAGAGCAAACTATCCGCTGTCCTGCGCGTAGCACCAATAATTAATGTTTATTTAAAAAAATTCCTGACGCCGTGGTAGTTAATCGATTTTAGTTTTGCAAATTGCAAATGAAAGATATAGTAAGTACACTTCTATAGGCAAAAAAAATTTCAACTTGCTATCTGCTTTATTTTCAGTCCTGTAACATTTTGAAAAAATAATTTTTTTTGCGAAAGCTGGATTGCAAAATTTATTTTGCAAAATCTATTGAACCGATCTTAATGAAATTTGCAGTATTGTTTTACTGTATCATAAAGTTTTTCTGGGTGAAATATGAAGGTCTTAAGTGTAGCATAAATGGTTGAAAAACGTAAAATGCGAATAATTGTTTTTGTATGTTTTTTTCGCAATTATTGCTATTTTGCAACAAGGGTGACTATTTTTTAAATGTTTAACCAATTCTATATTCTAGGAAATTTAATTATGCAACTTTTATGTCAGTACAACTTTTTTCGGAAATGAATACTTTTAAAGTTATAATCCAAAAACGAAGAAAAAAATCGAATTTTTCCTTCATTTTTTTGACATTTTGATTATTTAAACAATGTTCCGGACCTTTTTGAGAGGGAGGAAAACTCAAATATTATTATTTGAGTTATTTTTAAGCAATTTCTGCAAAAAAATTTGAGTCACCTCTCAACGTCCAAATGTACTAATATTTTTACAGATGCGCCCCGGTCTACTGGTCTATTCCCATCTTTTTAGTTTATCGATATCATTTCTTCATTATGTGGTATTTATTTACAAACATAAAAACTCAAACAGTATTAGTCATTGATATTGATCTCCCGGAATTGGTATTTTGTTGTCTATCTGACATAAGGTATTTATCCCCTTCATCATTAATCCTTCCAAATCCACTTTTCCAGAGTTATTAGATACAGTTTTTGCAGCCTTTATAAAAAATTAATTAGGATTTTTTAAATAAATATTACACCAAAAACAAATATAACTGAAGAGATAAGATAAAGTAGATCTATAGTTAGAAAAACACTTACGTTATAAAAGTGGAATCAGCTATCACATGCATTTATCAAAAAAAAAAAAAAAAATCATCTGTGGTATTATTTAATTTTGGTGTATAAATATTGCGGAATGCTGATGATTTATTATACCTACATAATATACAGAGAGAGTCTGTAAAGTGGAATAAATTCAATATCTCAAATACTAATTGTTTTTTTGGAAAATGCTCAGACCCGTCGATTAGTATTTCAAATTGTCCTTTGTGACATTCAATAATAATGTATACAGGGTGTCCCAATTTAGAGATATGACGTCATCGTTGATTTTCTTAAATGGCAACACTGTCATTTTGATAGCTATTTTGATAGGGTGTGTAAAGTTATACACAACTGCAAAATTTCAAATTTGTATTCTCTACCATTTAGATGATAATAAAAAATAACAAAGTTATGAAAAAGAAGTAATCAACTAATAATTGAATTTAATTATTTCAATAAATTAAGCAAAAACTCATAATGTTGCCCTCAATTATTGTCAAATTGTCAATGGGCAACGTTATGAGCATTTGCTTAATTGAAATAAATAAATTCAATTATTATTTGATTACTTCTTGTTCTTCATAACTTTGTTATTTTTTATTATCTTGTAAATGGTAGGGAATAAAATTTTGAAATTTTTCAGATGTGTATAACTTTACACACGCTATCAAAATAGCTATCAAAATGATAGTGTTGCCATTTAAGAAAATCAACGATGACGTCATATCTCTAAATTGGACACCCTGTATACATTATTATTATATGTCAAAAATGACAATTTGATATACTAATCGACGGGTCTGAGCATTTTTCAAAAAAACAGTTAGTATTTTAATTATTGAATATATTCCAAATTACAGTTATAACTTTGTTATTTTCTATTATCTTGTAAATGGTAGAGAATAAAAATTTGATATTTTGCAGTTATGTATAACTTTACAAACCCTATCAAATTAGCTATCAAAATGACAGTGTTGCCATTTAAGAAAATCGACGATGACGTCATATCTCTAAATTGGGACACCCTGTATACATTTTTATTGAATGTCAAAAAGGACAATTTGAAATACTAATCGACGGGTCTGAGCATTTTCCAAAAAAACAATTAGTATTTGAGATATTGAATTTATTCCACTTTACAGACTCTCTCTGTATACTCGGAAGATAGATTTTTTGGGCATGTGGGTTCAGGTTCAAAGTTCTTTTGATTAATGTGATAGATGATGATTTTATTAATTGTTCAATTCTAGTGGGTCATTTAATAATACAGTGTCAAAACGTACTAGAAATTCGCAATTGATGGAATCGATTTATCTCTGGAAGATTAATAGGCGTACCACCGTACCAGTATTCGTTTTTCTAAATAGAATCGTTCTGGAGATATTAAAAAAACAACTAATTACAAAGCGCTATCTTCAAAGAGCTCTAGTTCCCTTTGTATTTTTGGACTACATGAATTTTGTTAAATTTTCTTAAAATTATCTGAGGAATCTCCGATTTTCGTTTGTCAGGAGAGTTTTTGAAGTATATGCCAAAAAAATCATAATTTAAAAATAAAAATCTACCTGCTTCGAGATTTGTCTCCAAAATTGCCCATTCTTGAAAAAATGAATTTATTCCTTAATTTTGCCCCTCACTCCCTCGCTGTACCTATATTAAATATGTTTATCTGCAATATTTTATTTAATAAAATAACTTATTTGTAATCAATTTATTGTATTTTTTGGTATATGTATTTTTCCACTAGCTCTACATATACAGCTCTAAAAGTCTATAGCTCTATAGCTATATAGCTCTAAAAATACATATACCTTGGACACGAAATAAAGATTACAAGAGACAACCAAACATGCGAACTACGAAGAAGAATAAACCTAGCATGGGCACTAATGGGCAGCCTATGGAAAACTCAAAGACATCTTTAAAAGCGATATACCAATTTCTTTAAAACGTAAAACATTTGACCAATGTGTGTTGCCTGTGATGACTTATGGTGCCGAAACTTCGACATTGACAGCTACAACTTCTAAATAGCCCAGAGGAAAATGGAAAGGTCAATGCTGAGTATATCGCTTTGTGACCGAGTTAGAAATGAAGACTTAGACGAAGAACAGGAGTTACCGATGTAATTTCCCGAATTGCCGCCCTGAAATGGAACTGGGCCGGACACGTCGCTCGAATCAGTGATGGGAGATGGACGAAGAGATTTCTTGAGTCATCATCATCATCATCATCTTGGTGCTACAGCCCTTAGAGGGCCTCGACCTTCTCAAGCTTTCTACGCCATTCTGTTCTGTCCCTTGCTTGCATTTTCCAGTTGCCGACTCCGATCTTCTCGGCATCTTGTGTTACCCCGTCCATCCACCTCAGCTTTGGTCTACCCCGTCTTCTCATTCCCACGGGTTGCGCTGTTAGAATCTTTTTTATCATGTTCGATTCAGGGGTGCGGGCTACATGTCCTGCCCACTGCAGGCGGTTTCGCTTAATTATAGTGAAAATATCTTTTCCACCAAACGTATGCTTGTAGATATTCTGCAGTTCAAAGTTATAGCCTCCATATTCCGTTCTCACAGACCGCTCCGAATATTTTACGCAGCACCTTTCTTTCAAATATCGATAGAGCGGATTCATCTGTTTGGGCTCTGTTAGTCTAGGTAACTGGTGGGGCAACTAGTGGGCCCACCAAATTGTGAGCACGGGAACTGGTGGCCGAGAATAGCCACCAGCTAAAATAATAAAATGAACTGAAATTGGAAAAATAATCAAATGCAATTGGAAACTTGTTTGTTATCAATTTTACGAAAAAAAGTTATTCTTCATAAAATGCTCTTAATAGTATAACATAGAAGATGCAACCAACCATCAGATTCAAATTTTGTGAATTTTATACGAGGTATGTAAAAGAAGATGCATTTCGCTCAAGAGTAAAGTATCCTTATATTAAACAATATCGGAAAATGTTTAAAAAAAAAGTTGTTCGGAATTAAAAGCTATGTTTGAACATGCAATTACATTCTTCTAATTGAAATATTGTGAACTGTAAAGGTACTTTACTCTTGGACGAAATTCATATTTTTTAACATACCTCGTATAGAATTGATATAGTTATTTTCCTAACAAGTGCAGAAAGTCATTCTTTTCCGCACGCGACTGCAGTTTGCCCAACGACGCGAAGCGGGAGTTCGGCAAGCAGTCGAGTTCGGGAAAGAGACTTTCTGCAAGAGTTAGGAACAATATTTTTTCTAAGAGTCTTTAAAAAATTACCAAATCTTAATCAATTAATTTAATTAATATGAAAATACATACACAAATTAATTCTTTGACAAGATTGTCAAAACCAAACTTCCAATATAATTAGTTAGCATGACGACGATCTTGGTTTCCATGACGACGATTCAAAACGAATGTTATTGTCTACCGATTTGACTTTCGAATATTATGTCAAAATAATTTTATTTCATCGAATTGTCGCGTTAATTTCATTAAAACAGGAACACAATAAGATATATTTGAAATAAATTAGTAAATAATATCTAAATATTAGTTTATTGCATGTATTATAATAACTTTAAGGCCATATTAACATATCTAAATTAACACGCGTGCGGAAAAGTAAAAACCGCGTGCGGAAAAGTAACACGCGTGCGGAAAAGTAACACGCGTGCGGAAAAGTGACACTCGTGCGGAAAAGTGAAACTTTCTAAACTAAAATGCGTTCGCGAAAGTAGACATTTTTGCATGCTCGTAGAAAAAAAGTTTATATATTATGATTGCATCTTAGATTTTAGACCATATAAAGCTTTTTGTAAAAAATAACTTTTTTCGTAAAATTAATACGTAATAAAATACTTATAGATATTTGTAATAAAATGATGTTGGGTATCCGTAATTTAAAAAAAAATGCATTTTTTTTTCAATTAGAATGATGTAATAAAATTAATGCGTCCCAAAACATAGTTTTTTTAATTATTAACAACTTTTCATAATAACAATTTTCGATGTTGTGAAATCTAAAGGTACTTTACATACAATTTTTTTGACATACCTCGTATAACAGAGACTATGCAGAGCATTTTATAAAGAATTTTTTTTTTCTTAAAATTGATAAGAACAAAGTTTCCCATATGGTTCCAAGTTACACAGACATACTGTACCTATGTATAAAAGCTCAAATTTTTTTAAATTTTCCAATTAACGTTACATTCGGATTCAGCATAATCAAAAACAAAATAGAAACATTTTTGATCAAGGTAAAGTGATGAATTCACCGATATTTCTAAAATGTAAAAAGAGCTTTTATTGTTTAAACAATGAATAAACAATTAACGGCTAAATCTGCGATAAGAACTTTTTAATATAGCATATTTATAAATCAACAAAAAAGGTTTTAGAAAAATATACCCTTGTTAATGGAAAATATAGAAGTTAAAAGAAAAGAAATACGAAGCACTCGATTACAATACAAATGAACTAGTGGTGGCCGACACCAGTTGCTCAGTCTAATAGGGTCCATATAACATAATGCCCCGGCTTGGTGGCGCCACCAGACCCGGTTACCCGGCTGGTGGACTGATTCGGCCACCAGATCGACAACAATTTCTGGTGGCGCAACCAGTTGCCATAGTCTAATAGGTCTCATTTACTTAAATGCCCCGTGACGTCATGAGTCACTGGTGGAACAACTTGTGGCGTCACCAGTTGCCTAATATAATAGCGGCCTAGTTAGCGTCCATGCCTCTGATCCATATGTAAGAACGGGGACTATCAATGTTCTATACAGCCTTATAAGAGGTTTTTGAGACAGACGTTTGTTAGCTAAGTACTTTGATAGACTATGATAACACCTGTTTGCAATTATTATTCGTCTTTTTATTTCCCCTGATGTGTTATTATTGGGGTTAACCGATGTCCCTAGATATATGAACTCTTTGACCGCTTCGAAGTTTTGGTCATTGATGATTAGAGATTACTTGAGTGGAGCCCAAGATTAGACAAAAGAAGTAGAGGAAGACCACCTACTCGTTGGACTGACGATCTCAAGAAAATGTCTAGAAATTGGATGCAAAGTGTTCAAAATAGAGCACAATGGATAAAAATGAGGAAGGCCTATGTCCAGCAGTGGACGCAAAGGGCTGGATGATGATGATGATTAATCAATTTATTTAATATACGTTTAATATGTGGGGAGCAGGAGGGGGGTATGTCTTGAAAATATTGAAATTATTGATTTTTTTTATTATTTTATATAAAACTAAACAAATTCAAAAAATTAATCGGAACAAAACCACACAGCTTCGCGCCAGCGAAGAGAAAGTTTCAACATATGTTCCCTTTCTTTATGCAAATTAATCCGCTATTTAAAAACATATTCCGGTGTGCATCGCTTTACGATTTGACAGACAAAAAAAGAAATTTAAAATAAAAATTGTTAAAACTTTAAACGCTTTTTTATCAAAATTACTTTTTTCTACGGCCGTGCTAAAAGAGCCACTTTCACGCACGCATTTCGTTTCCGAAAGTTGCATTTTCCCTCAGGCGTGCGTGAAAGTAAATTTTCCCGCAGGCGTGCGGGAAAATAAATTTTCCCGCACGGCGCGGCGTGCTGGAAAGTAAAATACCTTGTAATATGGCATTATAATATATTATAATATATGCAATAAACTAATATTTAGATATTATTTACTAATTTATTTCAAATTTATCTTATTGTGTTCATGTTTTAATGAAATTAGCGCGATTATTTCATTCATAGGAGATTCTGACCAATAGAAAGCTACAGAAATCTGAATTAAATCGATAATTTTTGATAATCTCCCGTCGTTAAGTATATTACGTCAGATGCCCTTCGTTGCTACGAAAAAATACATTCAGTGACATTAATGACAATTAATGTTTTAAAAATTATAAAAGTGATGACTTTCAATTGTCAAATATTTATAAAAACTGTGTGTTTAATAGTACTTACATAAATAAATTACAATAAAATTTTGGTTTTGAACAGTTTTACAACCTCTGAAATTAATATAGAATTTTTGCTCTCGTGACACTTTGACATAATTTCACTCGCCTTCGGCTCGTGAAATTAAGACTGTCAAAGTGTCACTCGGCAAAAATTCAATAATTTCAGAGCTCTTGTGCAATTACTACTGATAATTCGATGAAATAAAATTATTTTGACATAATACTTAAAAATCAGATCAGTAGACAATTACAATGGTTTTGAATCGTCGTCATGGAAACCAATATCGTCGTCGTGGTAACCCATTATATTGAACGTTTGGTTTTGACAACCCTGTCAAAGAATTAATTTTGTGTATTTTCACTTCTAAATAAAAATTGATATACCTCTATTTTTTGTGGCTTTTTTCTAAATGTACGACCCTAGAAAAAATATTGTTCCTAACTCATGCGGCAAGTGTCTTCCCCGCACTCGACTTCTTGCCCGAACTCCGCTATCGCGTCGTTCGGGTAAACGGCAGTCTCGTGCGTGAAAGTATCACTTTCCGCACTAGTTAGGAAAATAACTATTTCCGCAAATCGCCAGGAAATTTTGACATTCCTGTCAAAATTTCTTGAAGAAAAAGTCAGGACTTCCTTACTGTAAGGAAATGTCATTTCCTTACTGTAAGGAAATGATATTTCCGTACAGTTGTTAGTGTTCTACATAAATGATAGAAAACACATTGCTATTAAAACCTTGTAAATTACCTTAATCATTAAATTTTCTTTATCTGGAGCTTCCTGGATAAATTTTTCAATTTCTTCCTTCGTTAAAATCTTAGATTTCTTTGCCCTATAACCTTGAGCTTGCCGTTTCAATAAAGAACGAAGTTTTGAGTATGTAGATATATCTACATTGTGTTTAAGTGCAAGGGTTGACTTCAGCATTGAATAATTGGCCCATAATGTTGAAGATTTCATCTTTAAACAAAGGTCTAGGATTACAACATTTTCTGAGAAAGAACTCGTATTTTTACTCATGCGATAATCCATAAAACGTCTGTATGCATTTTCGTACTTTTCTCTTGATTTCTTTGGCAATAATTCTAATGAAGCAGTATTCACTGCCTCAACCAGCTCTGGAGGAGTCCCAGGAATGGAAATTTCATCATCACTTATCATTTTACTTTCGAGAACACCAGCAATTAAATTTATAAGCGTCAAGTTTGACAATTCAACCTCAATACGTTTCCATAGTAACCCAAGTAATTTTATTAGGAATTTCAAAGCACCATTTATTTGGGAATAAAATTATCGCGTTTTTTTTAAATCAATCAATATCTGTCGAATTTTAAACGATTTGCGGAAAAATAGTATGTTTACCTCGTAGGAAAAGCCACATTCCTGGACTCTGTGTTGCTAAGTCTCGGCTTGCGCCTCGACTTAGCAATCTTCACAGTCGTCCAGGAATGTTAAGCTTTTCCTACCCGGTAAACAATGTACTATTTTTAAGGCAGTAGACATGGTAACTAAAAAATTACTTGATTAATCCACCTGCAATTTTGCATAAATTTTGCTTAGACATTTCGTGAGCTAAGGCTATAGAGATATTTTTTGTTTTATGCTTATTTTTTCTTTAACAATAAATAAATATGTTGATTTTCATAAACATTTCACATGTTTACAAACAATTTTGTTATTTTGACTTCTAAAAGATACCAAAACTCTTCTTCTCGTTGTCCTTATTCCCAATAAGAACGTCGGACACCAAAAACCAAAAACCAAAAGTTCAAAAATCATTAAAACTAAAAAATTCGACTGTGTTACCTCGAGAAACTCATGAGCTGATAAAACCTTTTTGAATACCTTTTTGAAGTGTTTGTTTCACCTGATCCAGTGTGATTTTGATGTCCACCTCAAAAACCAATTTTTTGGAGAAAAATTTGCCACCTTTGGCTTTTTTCAATATTTTACCTTTAATATTTTTTGCATATTCTTTGAATTGCACTGAATTTGTTTATTTAGTTTAAAAATAAAATATTCCTACCATAGTTTAAAAAAAAAACCAAAAATATGCCTAAAATGTTCATTTCAAGCCATACTTCCCCCTTAAGATACTATTATAATAATCTTCTTCTGAATTACTGTATAGTTCTTCACGGTATTTACTATTGTGTATATAATTTTATTCTTATTAAATTTAATATTTAATAAGAATTAAATTATTTTATCGCCGATATTTCCGACAGCATTACACAATAATCGCTTCCTGTATTTATGTGACTGTATTTTAAAAGTTGGTAAGTTTATTGGTTACCTACACATAATTTATAATTATAATTTATAATTTATTAATTCGTATTCTTATAATATCAAAAAATTCAAATTGTCAATAATCGTAATTTTCCTCAATAAAGTTATTACGCGACACTCAAACATACTTATTATAAACCCTTCGGTTATTTACCTTTCACTTACAATTAAGCTGTAACAATCGAAATTGTCAATTAACATATTGATGATTAATTATGTTCCGTCGATATCGATTGCCTTTCGAGAATTTTTTATCAGAACTCGAAAAGTCAAAAACATTATTCAGTTGTCGTTGATATTTTTATCGCCGATATTTCCGACAGCATTACACAATAATCGCTTCCTGTATTTATGTGATTGTATTTTAAAAGTTGTTAAGTTTATTGTTTACCTACACATAAAAATGAACATCTACTATTCTAGAATAAATACACGTGAATTTTGAGAGTACCGTCATTTAAAACAAATAGAAAAGAAGAGATTTTAGTCTAGTCGCAACATAGGGGGTCCCGTGGACACTTTTAGTTAACCGCGATTTGATGGTGGTTTTATAGGTTCTTTGGGTCGCTGAATCCAATGGAAGTGGTCTGGAAGCCCAAATGTGGTGCGTTTAATTGTTATTAACAAATTCTGGCAAAATATACTACATTCGCTCTCGCGAGATTTTTTTTGACACATTCGGAATAGGAAACATACCCTGATAACCCTCAAAAAAAAGGTCATGGCCCCTCTCGAAAATCGGTCCTGGATCCGCCCTTGATAAATACCATATCAATCTCGCAAGTTCTTCAACCATGAAGTCTTTCTTCGTTCTGGACTGCGTTTGCCTGCTAGTTTCCTTGCATATTTTGTAGCAACTTATATTTGGGATCTTTCATTAAATATCCGAAGTACTCCAATATTTGCAAAATGTTGGATTCATTGAGGAACGAGGAACAATTTAAATGGAAAGTTCGAAATTGTTGACATTTATGTAGATATAATCGGACAAAAAGACGATTACAAATTAAACAATGGGTTTTGGTGCAGTAAATGTTAGAACATGTATCGTAAATACATCGGTACATTTTTTGATGGACTGCAACTACCCGTCAGTACTGTACTTTATATAATGCGGTTTTGGGAAGATCAAATGCCAGTTAAAAGTGCCGCAGAATTGATTAAAAATAATAACAAAAAAAGAATAAAATTTCTTTATCCAATTTTATAATAAATACCATTTAAATAAAAAAAAAAACAAAAAACAGAGTATGAAGATTTGCGGTAGTTTAATAATGTAGTACCACTTTTTTTTCGACACTTTCAATTATGTAAGTCTGCACTGCCACTTGGTTTCTGTCTTTTTTTCTGCTTCTCGTGTTTTGGCTAAACATGACTTCTATTTTCGGCGAAACAACTATTTGGTCACTTTTCTTTTCGTGGTTTATAATCGATGATAAGTTATTCTTTTTAGCATATTGTTTAAGCAACAAACAAATTCAAATGACGACTAGCTTTGAATCCTGTAATTTGAATTTTATTTTAAGCACCGATTGTATTTCAAATAGCTAAGCATACGTTTATTGCAAAAGGAAAGTGATTTGATAGTACTAGACCAGAATACTAAGGGGTTTTCTGTTTCACTTGGTGGCCGACACGATTTTAGGCCTGGATACAGCGGATCAAAAAAAAGTTATGAATAGCAAGCTGAAAATTTAGTTAATAGCTTAACGGTGTCTAGTCGGACAAACTTTGATGTATGGGAACACTGGAACAGGGGAAGTTTTAATGGTGGAACGTGATTTTAATTGTGGAACTTGTCATCTTGATAAGTTTATGATTGTGAAAGCTAGCAGGTTGTTTTTAACTTTATTCAAAGCAAACTTTATTATAACATATGAAAAATGTTTGTCCAACACATATGTTGGGCATTTTAATAAGTACGACACGTAGAACATGTTGAATAACAGGAATTATGTTGGTGACAAATAGAAGTCTGATTCTTGCATGAGCATGAGAGTTTAATAAAATGGTAACAAACCAATTGTAAGTTCTGCGACAAAATACATGGGACGTTTTCGTAGTCTGACATTCGAAACCTATAACCTGTTCGACAATTAAAGCTTCCTTAGTTCCAGTGTTCCCGTACATCAAAGTTGGTCCGACTAGCCACTGTTAAGCTAGTAAATTTTCAGCTTGCTATTAATAAACTTTTTTTGGTACGCGGGATCCAGGCCTATTTGATTAGACATAAACAACTCAATTTACACGTAAATAATGTCTAGAGATTGTTTGTAAATTTTTGGTGGCATTTTTTAATCAGCTGTGTTAGTAGGAGAATGACGTCTATAGTTAGGGTTACCATAATTTATTATGGCCAAATCCGGACAGGGGTAGTCCAAGGTGTGGTAGAAAATGTAAAATGTGAATTTGACTGTGTTGCTACCTCTACATTGTACGTATATGCGAAATGTATCTGTGACTTACTCAGTCCACTAGGTTTGTTCCAAACCCGTCACAAAAACCGTTCTTGAACCGTTACGAGTATGCGCAGTAACGAAAATGTGTTACTGCGCATAATTGTTCGTTATTGCGAATGCGCGTAATGATTCAAGAACGGTTTTGTATCGAGTTGGAACAAACCTACTAACTCAACTAAATTTTCCGTTTCTGAAGCCCCCTTGGTATTGGTATTGCCTAATGTATTTTGACATGTTTATCTATTCTGTTTCTGAATGTTTGTGAATGTTTTGTCTGTGGTGTTCAGTAACATGTTCCTCTGTTGAATATCCTCTTTTACGAATGTTATTATGTGACATGAATAAGTTCACTGAATCTTTACATTGTTTCAATCAATCCCTTGTATGTGAGACCGTTTTCTTCTTTATTCCTTTCATCCCTTTTCTCTACTTCCCCAGTATTTCTGCTTTTATTTTGTACAAGGGTAATTCCATATCAACTCAACACACCTAATTTCCGTCCCCTCTTCAGATTTGCTTATAATTTGAAATACTTACAGTGGCTAATAAGAGAAACAAAAATACAAAATTTTAAATTTTTATCTCAAGCCGTTTCCTAAATATGGGTATGTAAACTTTTCCAAAAAGGTCCAAAACATATGTCCAAATCATACTTTATTGGAATGGTTGTAGAAGCTGACCTAATTGAGCTAGAATGCTGGGAGATGTGTCATTTTGCAGCGTTTTTAAAGCTCTTTACTATATTAGGTTTGTTCTAGCATCAGTTTCAAACGGTTTGAAACCATCAGCGAATAGCGGACCAGCGCGAGTAGAGGGGATAGCACTGGTGACTGTATTATGTTCTCTCACTGACCAACTGTTTGCTGACGGTTTCTAACTAGTTTGACTGTTTGCTAGAACAAACCTATTATATACAGCAGGATGCTACGATAAACAAGCTTTTCTCAAACAAAAAAAATATATTTTGATTAAGTTTTTTTCCAAAAAGTACATAATTTAAAATTTTCATAATATTCCTACAAATACTAGTACATACTGTTGTTAATAACATATAAAAATTTTATTATAGGATGGTGATGGGTTCAACATAAAAAAAAATAAATTTCACACATACAGTATGGTGCAAATGAAAGGAATAAATTCGTAATGTCGCAAGTTGGCAACTTTAAGGAAAAATTCCGAAACAGGTCGATTTTTATTTTTAAATTGTATATTTTTGACATATGTATCATACTAGTGACGTCATCCATCTGGGCGTGATGACGTAATCGATGATTTTTTAAATGAGACTATAGGTCGTGTGTTCGCTCATTTGAAAGGTTATTTAATTCTCTGCTCAGTAAGATAAACAATAACATAATTATTTATACAGGGTGGCAAAAAAAGGTTTTTTTGAATTAATTTAATTGACAAAAAAGAAGAATGTACCTATGTAATTTATCTGTTTCTGGCAATAGTAAAATATATTTTAAATTAAGAAAATCATCGATCACGTCATCGCGCCCAGATGGATGACGTCACTAATATCATATATATGCCAGAAAATCGAAATTTAAAAATAAAAATCGACCTGTTTCGGGATTTCTCCTCAAAGTCGCCGGTTTAGGAAATAATGAATTTATGCGTTACTTTATGGACGCACTGTATTATGCTAACATTATAACTTCAAATATAATAATTGTTATCAATGCGCAATGTATTCATTGCACTTTAATCAAATTATGGTTTTTATTAAACAATTTGTTTGTTATACGCCTTCATTACAAACTTTTGTTGAATTGTAATTTAAACTAATTATTTAATTGAACTAATTATACGAACTGCATAATTTTGATACAACTTATTGGAAAATACTTAAAATTAACATTTAATGTAAATTATAAAATAAAAAGTCACTCACAGTACATTAGACGTCAAAACATATCAAGTAACTGCAACATTATTCGTTGTAGTTTACGACTGTACAATATAGTTCAACATGTCTCATTATCAGAACAGAACATCATTGTCTCAAGCTAAATTGGACTGAAATTTACATATACAAGAAAAACCAAGGTTACTATTGTAACTACTGGCTATTTGTAAACTGCAAATTTTTCTTACAATCATTGTTAACAAGAGTTTTCAAGTTAACGTTATCAACTACATACATGTTTGTTTTCCTGGTTGAAATATTGTCACTTACGTACAAAGTACCAACCATGAGAAACACAGAACATCTTAAAGCAGTGGTTCTCAATCTTTTTGTGTCATGTACCACCAAATACTTTTTATTATTTTTGGTACCACCTAACTAAAATACATATCTAACTAGGTGATCTAATTAACTATAATAGTGGTGCTGATTTTAGCTGTTTTTGCGTTTTGGTACACAACCACCTCAAAAAATGAAATGTACCACCAGTGGTACATGTACCACAGATTGAGCGCTGTCTTAAAGAATTAGAAGAACTTGCCAAAATAGACGTTGACATTGGACCACATTTTCTTATGGCTCCGTCTCCTTTCAAAGATTGGCGATCCAAATAGCAATTGCAGCTTTGGAACCCGTGTTGAGCTGCCCCCCCCCCCACTTGCAAAAATCAAAAAACAGGGAGCCCTGATTTATGAGCTATTTATGAGCTTTCATATTCCGCAAACTAAAAATTTTGAGCTCGTTCCACTGAGCATGAATTTAATACTTTAGGCCCCCCCCTCTACTTAAAAATAGGAATATTGAATCGGTTTTTGCGGCAGAATTACGAGCTATTTATGAGCTCTTGAAATTATATAGTTTCGATTTTTGAGCTCATCCCCTTCACCCCCAAACAACCCTTTGATTGATTTAACTTAAGAGAAAAATGCTGAGAAAACTTAAAATATATCGTGTTGCGAATATAATTCCTATAGCTTATATACTCTAAGAATAAACTATTAAATCACGTGCATTTCGATTATTGAGCTACAACCCCTTCGCAAGAAAACCACCCTATCTTCCCGGCTTAAGAGAAAGTTGTACTTAAAATGCATTAAATTAATTATTTGGCGACTACATATCATTTAATAATTTATAGGCTTCCAAATTACGCGCATTTAGATCAGTAAATTGCAATTTATTTTGTATAGTGCAGTCACTGAAGGTAAAAATCAACGATTACCTTCAATTTCGGTGAACATTCATCGATTTTCACGAAAATTGGTCAGTGGTTATAGGATACGTCAAGAAACAAAGGTGATATGGTACCACCTTGCGCCTTTACCCTGAGGGTGGATACCGCCCCTTCTCGGGGGTGAAAATTATTTTATAAAAAATAACTGCACAAATCAATAAAAGAACAAATTAAATGCAAAATTTATTATATAAAGTTATTAAAATAAGTCAATACTTTTTAAGTTATTGAAGAACAAAGATTTTAATTATGCGTGAAAAAAATGCATGTTTTGAAGCGGTTTTTCGTAAATCACTGAAAAACTGTAAGTTTTTACAAAAAAGTTAATAGTAGTTTAATTCGTATAGCTTATATTCTAAGAATAAACTCTTAAATCACGCACCTTTCGATTATAGAGCTACAACCCCTTCGCAAGAAAACCATCCCATATTCCCGGCTTAAGAGAGAGTTGTACTTAAAATAATTTAAATTAATTATTTAGCGACTACATATCGTTTAATAATTAATGAGCTCGCAAAATATACGCATCTCAATTATTGAATTGCCATTTTCTTTCTATAGTGCAGTCACTGAAGGTAAAAATCAACTATGACCTTCGATTTCGGTAAATCTCCATTCATTTTCACGAATTGACAATAACAACTTGCGGTTTTAGCCTGAGGTATATGTCATCCCTTCTCGGGGGTGAAAATTACTTTATTAAAAATAACCCCACAAATCGAGAGAGGGACAAATTCTAAGCAAAATTTGTTATATAATGTTATTAAAATAAATCAATAATAAATAACTCAAAAACTGTAAGTTTTTACAAAAAAGTTTTCATCACTAAAATTGAACCTAACAAAAAATTTAATAAATTGATTACTTGGAAAACCCTTTAATGTTAATTTAAAGTAAGTTATTAGTAATTAAATGTATATTTTTTTCTGCAACTGTTCAAATCTAAGGATTCAAGCTTAAATAACGGGAAAGAGATGCATTTTATAACACTTAGGTACTAAATACTTGTCAAAGTACTTAGAAATACCTATCAAAAATGAGCTCCAGAAAAAGTTGATAGCATCAAAATTTATACTTATAAAGTATATAGCTATAAAACTGTAAAACATTTAATCTTTCAAATATAGATAATTTTAGATCATATTTAAAATAATAACTCCAACAATACACGATTGACGTAAAAAATGATAGATAGCGAAATTTGAGTTTTTTTTTTTATTAGCAAAGATTTTACTTGTCTTTTGATTTATGTATGAATCAAAATAACGAAGATAGAAACGTTTAAGCCTATATTTTACTACGAGAACAATGTAACTGGAGCCCTTTAACCTATTATCCTAAAAAATAAAGTATTTAACAGATTAAGCCGGTACTTTATGTCTCGGTTGACAGCCGGTTAGTTAATCGGAGTTTAATCGGGACCTCTTTAGGATCTCTTGCGTTGTAATAAATGCAATTACAAGTATTATTATGATTATAAATAAGAATAATAATAATACTTATAATTGCATTTATTACAACGCAAGAGACCCTAAAGAGATCACGATTAAACCCCGGTGAACTAACCGGCTGTTAATCGAGACATAAAGTATCGGGCCTAAATGTAATACAGTTTCATAGCTCTTGAAATTACCTTTCAAATAGTTGGATGTGCCTGATATCATAAAAATTAACAGAATGATTAAAAAAAAAATATTTTTTTTGAAAAAATTTTTGGACTATAAATTTTGATGCTATCAACTTTTTCTGGAGCTCATTTGATAGGTATTTCTAAGTACTTTGACAAGTATTTAGTAAGTGTTATAAAATGCATCTCTTTCCCGTTATTTAAGCTTGAGTCCTTAGATTTGAATAGTCGCAGAAAAAACTATACATTTAATTACCTATAACTTACTTTAAATTTACATTAAAGGGTTTTTCAAGTCAGCAATTTATTATATTTTTTATTAGCTTCAATTTTAGTGATGAAAACTTTTTTGTAAAAACTTACAAAGTAAAGTTTTTAAGTTATTTATGAAAAATCGCTTTAAAGCATGCATTTTCTTTCACAAAAATTAAAATATTTGATCTTTAATAACTCAAAAAGTATTGAATTATTTTAATAACATTATATAACAAATTTTGCTTAGAATTTGTCCCTCTCTTGCTTTGTGGGGTTATTTTTAATAAAGTAATTTTCACCCCCGAGCAGGGGTGACATATACCTCCGGCTAAGTTGTTATTGTTAATTTTCTTTCTTGACGTATCCTCTATCCGCTCACCAATTTTCGTGAAAATGAATGGAGATTTACCGAAATCGAAGGTCATAGTTGATTGTTACCTTCAGTGACTGCACTATAGAAAGAAAATTGCAAATATAGTCGCCAAATAATTGAATTTAAATTATTTTAAGTACAACTCTCTCTTAAGCCGGGAATATGGGATGGTTTTCTTGCGAAGGTGATGTAGCTCAATAGTCGAAATGCGCGTGATTTAAGAGTTTATTCTTAGAATATAAGCTATACGAATTAAACTACTATTAACTTTTTTGCAAAAACTTACAGTTTTTCAGTGATTTACGAAAAACCGCTTCAAAACATGCATTTTTTTTACGAATAATTAAAATTTTTGATGTTTAATAACTTAAAAAGTATTGACTTATTTTAATAACTTTATATAATAAATTTTGCTTATAATTTGTTCTTTTATAGATTTGTGCAGTTATTTTTTATAAAATAATTTTCACCCCCGAGAAGGGGCGGTATCCACCCTCAGTTCCACCATGTTACCTTTGTTTCTTGAGGTATCCTCTAACCACTGACCAATTTTCGTGAAAATCGATGAAGGTTCACCGAAATTGAAGGTAATCGTTGATTTTTGCCTTCTCAGCCCCCTCACTAAAGTATTAAATTCCTGCTCAGTGGAACGAGCTCAAAATTTTTAGTTTGCGGAATATGAAAGCTCATAAATAGCTCATATATCAGGGCTATTTGTTTTTTAATTTTTGCAAGTGGGGGGGGGGGAGGGCAGCTCAACACGGGTAGCTTTGGAAGCTGCTGTATAACGAAAGATTTCTACAGATGAGCGGGGTCAAACCATCTCCTCATGTCTTTCAGCCACGAGTACTGGCGTGTTCCTACTGGTTTTCCCCTTTACTTTACCTTTCAATATGATTCGGAATTCCTCAAAGATATTCCTCAAAATAATACACGGAAGACTGTACAAAAAATAGAAGAAGATATAGATGACATCCAGTTTGGATTCAGAGGAGGACTAGGATCGAGAGAGGCTCTGTTCGCTTTTAACGTTCTCGCACAAACACGACTAGATATTAACCAGGATCTCTATGTCTGCTTTATAGATTATCAAAAGGCGTTTGATAGAGTACGACACAGTGGCGTGCGGTGACTTCTTCGAAAGGGGAAGCGATTCAATAAGGATATAAAAATATTTTCTTAAGGGTCGAGGGTCGAGACACTTCCCACCTGATAACACTCTGATGCGCAGGGGCTCTCTATCACCAAAGTGCTTATGTGAGACGTCCTGGGTACAAGGACTCACACACTAAATCCTACCCCGATCAATTCATGAGGCACTGTATTTCCGCTATTTCTAGTGACTAGTGACCTATCATTGATCTGTATTGCTAGCTCGGGCCTTGAGTCCTCGCGCCGGGCTTGGTTTCCTAAAGAAGAATTCTATTTAAAAAAAATTTATATTCCGAGGCATTTTCCACAACACACAACTTTCAATAATATGACACTTATTTATACTTGAGGTCTATTCTCCTATCAACTTCTGATAATTGTTATTGTTGAATGCAGTCTTTTTCAATGGATAATAGGGCTAACTTTCAAAGGCTGTCTTCGCTTGTTGCATTTCTTTTAAACTCTTAATTTGAAACTTTTAATGCATCTTAATATTGAAAAACTTCGTTCAACTGATGCACGTGTGGCTGGGATAGTTAGTACTAATTCACACAACTTGACCACTTCACACAGTGACTTGTTTAAACCAGTAGTTATAATTATCACTAATGTCAGTTGTTTCATAAACGACACTTAACTGAGAATGCAAAGCTGGGATATCAAAAAAATTTCATTATTTAATCGTATAGTGAAATAAATTCCTCTGTGGGAAATTTTGATGAATTATAATTAGAAATATTAAGATTATATTATAATTCTATAAATTTTAAATCGTTAAAATTTTGAAAGCTAGAATTCATTTGTTGTAGAATATTATCAAAAGGTCTCTCTGTTTCCTCTGTTCTCTCTGTCTCCGACATTATCAATCTTCATTATTTTTCTTTCATGTTCAAACCCCATATTTTCAGTTTTATCCCAAATATTTTTAAACTGCTCTCGTTTTTTAAATTATCGTATTAATAAAGTCATCAATTTGTCTTATACAAAATGCAATGTCATTTGACTTCTGTAAAATGTCAAATAAAAGATCATTAAAAGGAAAAATCTCTGCAAAAAATTTAAATCGAAAAATTCTTTAAGCGAATGTATGTTGACCTAAGCACCCCTTAGCAGTCGGAGCATCTCACTTTTGGAAGGCGATAGGACGATCGCTTCCAGAGGGTACCAAAATTCGCGCGACTAGTGGGTGCGGTCATTGAACCCTGACCAATTTTTAAACGGGACAACTGCATGACAAGCGGCGATTTTGAGATGCGCTTCTGTGAGGAGTGGACCGAATAGTTGAATTGTGTGCATATTGAGTTCGTTCGTACGCGATTAATTTTTACTATTTTTCAATGCCTATTGCCTAGGTCCTAGGTAATATGTAGATTATTTGGATTAGGGAAAAAATTTTGATTATTAAATATTAATTAATAATATATTTTCTTATATCGAAGTATAAATAGGGAAGCGGTGCTTCCCCCGCTTCCATGGACCGCACGCCTCTGGTACGACATCAGAAACTAGTGGAACTTCTAAAAGAAGAGGATGTGGACAGTCGAGATATACGGGTTATTGTCAATCTGTACTGGAACCAAAAAGCAATAGTTAAAATCGAAAATGTCGAAACTGAAACCATAGAAATTAATAGAGGTGTTAGAGAGGGTTTCGTGCTGTCTCCGTTGTTATTCAATCTGTACAGCGAAGCTATTTTTAAGGAAGCAATATCAGAGGAAGAACAGGGTATATCAATAAATAGAAAAATCTTGAACAACATAAGATTCGCAGATGACACCGCTATTTTTTCAGACAGTCTAGAATGTAGAAGCACTGCAACGATTAGTAAATATGTATATTACATCTAATCAGTATAAAATATGTACTACAAATGAACGTTAAGAAATCCAAGTTCATGATTATTTCTAAGCACCCCACAATAGGAAGGCTAGATATCGAGGGACAACAAGTAGAAAGAGTAAATACCTACAAATATCTGGGAACCTGGGTAACAGAAAACAATGACCACGGTAGAGAAATCAGGACACGCATCGAAATTGCAAGAAAGGCATTCATAAAAATGAAAAAAATGTTTGTTAATCGAGACCTTCCTCTGGAGCTGAGAATAAGAGCCTTAAGATGCTACGTGTTCTCGACTTTGTTGTATGGAATGGAAAGCTGGACACTGAAAGTAGACATCACAAAGAAGTTAGAAGTATTTGAGATGTGGTGCTATAGAAGGATTTTGAAAATACCATGGATCCAACGAGTTACGAATGCAGAGGTGCTTAGAACGCTACAGAAGGATTGCGAGGTGATAAAGAACATCAAAACAAGAAAGCTGGAATATTTGGGTCACATTACTAGAGGTGCGAAATATGAGATATCACGGCTCATAATGCAGGGCAAAATTAAGGGGAAAGGATCCATAGGTAGAAGAAGAATTTCCTGGCTGAGAAACTTAAGAGAGTGGTATAGTTGCAGCTCAGTCGATCTTTTCAGAGCCGCCGCCAATAAGGTACGGATAGCTGTGATGATAGCCAACCTCAATTGCGCTAACAATATTTTGAAAAATTTAAAATTTTCTGTGAACTGTTTATCGTAAACATGTTACAAAATTACACAGTAGAATCTTAATTATGACATTATTTAAATTGAGGCGTTATCACAGTTTACCACACTGTAGTATAAAATAATTTTAACATTTACAGCCCTTCAAATAACGAAGTTATGACAATTTAAAATAAGAAATTTGTTTCCTGAAAAATTTGTGAAGTGTCGCTTGGAACCTTATTGTTCTCAGCCCTCGATATATACATCTTAAAGGCGTTTATAATTTTTTCCCTTTCAGAGTCCATCATATTTCACAGCCATACAGCAAGACAGAAAAAACGTAAAATCTTGTCATTTGGATTCTGGACTGTAGACTAATGTCCAGTTGCACCAACAAATAAACGATTGATTGTTTGATTTGGATTGCTCGTTTATTTTAAAATATAATAATTGTCAAAAACTGTCAATTAAAAACAAAAATTTTAACGATTCTCCCGAAAAATATTAAATTTTTTACCATCAATAGTAACAGAACACTTTTCTTTCGAAGAAGATTAAATTTTAATATCTTTTGGGAGAATCGTTAAAATTTCTGTTTTTAATTTGAGTTTTTTGACAATTATATTTTAAAATAAACGGACAATCCAAATCAATCGTTTATTTGTTGGTGCAACTGGACATCAGCTTTGATCTTGTAAAAAATGTTTTCATGTTAATGAAAGTTACCTGTTTCAATCTTTGAAAATATGGTCCAGGGTAATAAGGTTTTTCCCATGACACTCGAGCAGCCACGGTACTGAAGCGTTTTTTCGACAGCTAATACCTATAAGAGCAAATTGTAACTATTTCCTGCGTAGGATCTGGCGGCCATTTTTATTTATAAACAATTTGTCAAAAAATGGCATTTTTCCCTTTTTTTTCAAATCAATGGAAAACAGTGAAACTTATAATTTTTTAGTACAAATATATTTGAGATTATGGAAAAAGCTTTAAAATGACGTATTACAAAGTTTGATATACTCATTTATTGTTAATATAATTGCGAAAAAAGGTCGGAATTGCAAAAAAAATTAATTTCGCAATATCTATTGTAAAAATTAGTATACAGCTTTGAAATTTTTGGCATATAAGGGTTCTTTAATGCTTAATATGTGATAAAAATTTCATAGCGATTCATTCAATTGTTTAAATTATATTCAAATTGTTTATCCCAGAGAGCAGTTTTTTGCAATAACATAAGTCAGAAAAACATAACGTTAGAACCATTCCACAGGTGTCAAATGAAAGAGCATGAGCTATATTTTCAACTTGATTTAAAAAAAAAGTGAATAAAAAATGCATTTATTAGTAATAAATATTTATGCAAAAGTATCGTAAATCTTTCCTTATAAACTTTTTATTTTGTTATATAAGAAATTATATATTTTTATTACAATTTTTTATCAATTATGATATAAATATCATTACTTGCTAGTTGTGCACTTAAAACAGGGTAAAAAAGTTAAGTTTTTTGGAAAAAGTTATCCAAAAAGTTTATAAGGAAAGATTTACGATACTTTTGCATAATTATTTATTACTAATAAATGCATTTTTTATTCGCTTTTTTAAACCAAGTTGAAAATATAGCTCATGCTCTTTCATTTGACACCTATGGAATGGTTCTATCGTCATGTTTTTCTGACTTATGTTATTGCAAAAAAAATGCTCTCTGGGATAAACAATTTGAATAACATTTAAACAATTGTATGAATCGCTTTGAAATTTTTATCACATATTAAGCACCAAAGAACCCTCATTTGACAAAAATTTCAAACCTGTACACTAATTTTTACAACAGTTATTGCGAAAATAATTTTTTTTGCAATTCCGACCTTTTTTCGCAATTATATTAACAATAAATGAGTATATCAAACTTTGTAATATGTCATTTTAAAGCTTTTTCCATAATCTCAAAGATATTTGTACTAAAAAACTCATTAGTTTCACTGTTTTCCATTGATTTGAAAAAAAAAGGGAAAAATGTCATTTTTTGACAGTTAATTGTTTATAAATAAAAATGGCCGCCAGATCCTACGCAGGAAATAGTTACAATTTGTTCCTATAGGTATTACTTGTCGAAAAAACGCTACAGTACCCTGGCTGCTGAAGTGTCACGAACAGGGTATATTTTTGTCTTATTACCCTGGCCTAATACTAGAATTTTAGTTTTGGAAACATTTAGAGTTAAACGGTTAAACCAAACATTTCACTATGGAAAACTACCGAATTGATTGTATTCTGTAGATCTTGTGCTTTGATGTGCCTCTAGCTTGAATATGGAAATGATTTTGATTAACGAACAGAAACTATGGTCCTCCCAAGAATAGAGGGGTTAAGGCGCCGGGCCTGCTACCCGACACTCTGACAAAAATTATGCAAAAAACAATCCAAGACAGATAGCTTGGTTTTTGAAAACACTGGAAAAATCGTACACTTGGTAATTGTTGACTTTACCAAAATATTAGGAAATTTTGTGATTCATGTTAAACAACAAATAACAAGAGTGTTTAATTGCCGAAATAAAAAACGCTCATATCCACAATGTTAATTTGGAGATGAGATAAAAGCTTATTGCAATTTGGTTTAACAATACCCTCTAATAACAAAATCGAACGTCAAAAACAAAGCAATCAATAAGCAGTTAGTCATTCAGTATAGTAATATTTGCAATCTATATTGTTTATACAGTAAATATAAACTACATAATGTATATGAGTACAGTAAAGTAAATATAAATATTAGACAATTTTTGTCATCGGTATTTTCGTGTGTTAATAACAAAACCATTAAATACCACAAAAGATAGATAAATATGTTTGCTTCTAAAAAACAGAAATATCTGACGCAGAGACATAGAGAAACAATAATTGAATCGCTATGTGCACAAACAACATCATTATCATCATTTCGCTCTACAATTCTATGTGAGTCTTGGCGGCGTTTATTTCCCTCCATTGTCCTGAGCAGCTATTTCCCATTGCTGTACGCCCATTTTGCGTAGATCAGTAGCTACTGCGTCCTTCCATCTCTTTCTTGGGCGACCAACTGACCTTTTACCATCGGGCCTTTCCAAGAATGTGGCGTTCAAAAGTCTTTCGTCACTCGATCTTAGCACGTGGCCCGCCCATCTTATTCGGTTTGCTTTAATGTTGCGTACTATGTTTTCATCTCCATATACTGTCCTGAGTTCTTGTGTCTTCTTCTCCATTCTCCTGTTGTCTCTTCCCTGCAAGACCCATAGATAGTCCGCAGTATCTTTCTTTCAAGTATCAGTAATTTCGTCGTTTCCCGCTGGTTCAGAGTCCATGTCTCGCTTCCATACGTTATTGTGGGACGAATTATTGTCTTATATACTCTTATTTTTGCTGGTCTTGAACGTATTTTTGACTTAAGTACGGTCATTAATAATGTGCCCTGTAATATGTACGGTAATATACCCTGTTTCCTGCAATGATCCTCCTATGATTCCTTGTTTAGTTTTTTATACTTTGTAGATTCTTATGTCTTTTCTTATTTTCTTTGTGTTCGTCTTATTTATTTTATTTAGTGCTTCTTTGCTTATGCTGTTATCTCTGTCTGTCGCTGTCACCTTAGTTCTATAAGGGTTTTCGTAGGTTGACATTTTTTGATCTTTTTTGTTTGTTGGACAATATTTAGTTTGAGCATCTTGCAGTAAGTTGATTATTTGTTTGTTCAGTATATTGATCTCTTTCATTACGTACCCTCATTAAGTACCCCATATTTTAATATCGTGTAAATAGATCTTTTTAAGATCGTTTAAATAATAAACTGAGAAAGTTGTCCGCCCATTGCACCTTCAAAAATCCCAAGTTGTATCACCGAAGACAAAAATTATCGAGACCCACTTTTCGTGCTCTTTTAAGAATGTTATCAAGTACGAGGTCACCAGCTGGAAAATGCAGAGGTCAACGGTACTACTCAGTCTGTGAAGCAAGTGGGACCGTACCATTTTTTGTCGAGTGATTCCTTTTGCAATTTCAAGCCGAATCTGGGTTGGTATTTAATTGATACGAATGTTTATGGTGCAGTGAATGCAGTTGCAACGATTTACGGTACCACTTCTTTTATTTTTATTATTTATTAATGAAAAATATTGTGTGCAATTTAGATTAGTTTATTTATTGCAAATTCAAGTATCTGTATGTAATCATCATCAATGGCGCTACAACTCTTCGTGAGTCTTTGCCGCGTTTACTATTGCCTTCCATGTTTGTCGGTCCTGTGCCACTAATTCCCATTGTCGCACTCCCATTTTCTCTAGATCTTCTTTGACTGCATCTTTCCAACTTTTTCTAGGCCGCCCTACAGACCTTCTTCCATCTGGCCTTTCCCAGAACACATTGTTTATAAGGCGATTGTCGTTACTGCGTATCACATGCTCTGCCCATCTGAGTCTATTGGCCTTTATGAATCTGAATAGATTTTCTTTTCCGAATAATACTCTGGGCTAATTAGCAAAATTCATGGAAAAGTTATTTACCAGCAATTTTATTGCTGAAATCGAATTATAAGATCCTATATATTAATAATATAGGTATCCAAAGTCCGCAGATAGTGTGCTACTTTTTTTATAAACAAAATGGCGCCGACAAATCGTATTTTTTTCAAGTATTGCTCTATAACTCCGAAGATTTTAACTTTACAACAAAAACACCCAAATAAAAATTCACCGCAATTAAATTCTGCATAGAGATATGTTTTTCTCGATTTGCTCCGACGAAAATTTTCCTCGGAAAATGCGGGTTTTCCTAACAAAAATTATAATTTTCAAATAAAGTTTTAGGTAAGTAATTATTAATCAATAATTAAATAACTTAGTGACATCAAAGATTTCTTGGTATAGATTGTAATTCCAGAAGCTGGTGAAAATTAAACGAATATTTTAGCAACAATTCAATTGTTAATTAACAATTTACGATCGCAATAATAACCAAAATAATCATGATACATTGATCAAATTTATAAAGATTATAAAGATGAGATGCTTGTTTAATATTTTATCGACAAAATATAAATTTTTCTTTTTTTTGCATAATCTTTAAATTTTGAAAAAAAAATAGTTATAATACGTTGGTCTAATTAGTAAAGTACAAAGAAAGGTTATTTACCAGCAATTTTATTGCTATATATATAATAAGCGAGTCTTCTACAGCTGTCGCCGCTTCTCGCATCCTAATTTCCAGCGATTTCTGTCGAAGCAATCTTCAGTTTTTAAGTCTCTGGCGGTCATTGCATCTTCGACATCTTCTCTCCAGGATCGTCTTGGTCTACCTCGTTTTCTTCTTGTGGGTGGAGTCCATTTTTCTATTTTTTTCGGCCATCTATTTTCAGGCATTCTCTGAAGGTGTCCATACCAGTTAAGTCTTTTGGCTTCGATTGTGTCCATTATATCTAGATCGATTTCCATTTGTCTCCTAATATCTTCGTTTCTCACCCTATCAAGTCTAGTGAGTCGGCAACATCGTCTCCAATAGTTCATTTCCATCGCCTTGATTTTTGACTTGTTTCTTTGGTTGATTTCCCAGAGTTCAGCGCCGTACAACCCAATACTTTCTATTATTGTTTTATACATTCTTCTTTTATTTTCTTTTGTTATTTTATTACTCCACAATAGTCCGTGTAGCTGTCTGGTGGCTGATCTTGCTTGGCCAATCCTGGAATGCATTTCGTCGTTACTCCCTGCTTTTGAAGATATTTGAACTCCTAAGTATTTGAAGACTTCTGTTGGATTTATAGTTCCCATTTCAATTTGTAGACGTTCTGGTGTTTCTCCTACAACTAAGTACTTTTAAGTTTTATTGCTTTAATCGAATTATAAGATCCTATATATTATTAATATAGGTATGCAAAGTCCACAGATAGTGTGCTGCTTTTTTTATAAACAAAATGGCGCCGACAAATCGTATTTTTTTCAATTATTGAGTTATAAATCTTCGGTGTAAAGTTAAAATCTTCGGAGTTTATAAAACTCCGAAGATTTTAACTTTACACCAAAAATACTCAAATAAAAATTCACCCCAATTTAATTCTACATAGAGGCATGTTTTTCCCGATTTGCTCCGACGAAAATTTTCCTCGGAAAATGTGGGTTTTCCCAACAAAATCTCGAATTTTCAAATAAATTTTTTGGGCCAGTAATTATTTATCAATAATTATATAGCTTGGTGAAATAAAAGATTTCTTGGTATAGATTATAAATTCAGAAGCCGGTTAAAACGAAACGAATATTTTAGCAACAATTCAATTATTAATTAACAATTTACAGTCGCAATAACAACCAAAATAATCATGAGACCTTGATCAAACTTAGAAAGATTATAAAGGAGTGATGCCTATTTAATATTTTGTCGACAAAATATAAATTTTTCATTTTTTTGCATAATCTTTAAATGTTTAAAAAAATTTTTATAAACAAATTAACATTTCTTAAAAATTGTTTACTATATTCTAATTTAAAAAAATACTTAAAATGCGTATTTCATAGGTCTTGAAAATGAATGCTTTAAAAAATTTTTCCAACCATTTGTAAATAAGTTAGGAAACAGCAAAATAAATATACGATATCTCCATTGTTTATAATTTGTTTTAATTGTTTCAAAGCTTAAAAGTGAGTCTATCGTACAATCTAATTACTCACAAAGAATGTCAAAAATTAGTGCAATGGTTATATTTTAATCAAAGATTAAAAATACTTTTTTTTGTAATTTTTAGCGCGAAAGTAGGCTTGATACAGAGCCGGAGATAAAATGTTCACTCGAAGCGACTGACACGCTTAAACTCGCGCGAGTTGTGTATGTGGGCGGGTAGCTACGGTACTGTATTATTCTACTTTCGCGCGTGTAAATTACAAAACAATATATTTATAATCTTTAATTAAAATATAACCATTAAGCTGATAATTGATATTGTTTTATAAATAATTAGCTTGTACTTTAAACTCACTTCTACGCTTTGAAAGAATTAAAAAAAATTATTAACACCGTAGTAATCGTATGTTTACTTTGCTGTTTCATAACTTTTTTGCAAATGGTTGCAAAAAAGTTTTAAAGCATTCATTTTCAAGATATTTGAAAGGCGCATTTTAGCTATTTTTTAAAATTATAATATAATAAAAACTTTCTGAGAAACGTTAATTTGTTTATAACTATTTTTTTTATACATTTAAAGATTATGCAAAAAAATAAAAAATGTATATTTTGTCGACAAAATGTTAAATAGGCATCTCATCCTTATAAGATTTCAAAGTTTAATCAGTGTATCGTAATTATTTTGGTTATTATTGCGACCGTAAATTATTAATTAACAATTGAATTGTTGCTAAAATATTCGTTTAATTTTCACCAGCTTCTGGAACTATAATCTAAACCAAGAAGGCTTTTAAGTCACCAAATTATTTAATTATTGGTAAATAATTACTTATCTAAAACTTTATTTGAAAATTAAAGATTTTGTTGGGAAAACCCGCATTTTCCGAGGAAAATTTTCGTCGGAGCAGATCGGGAAAAACACGTCTCTATGCAGAATTTAATCACGGTGAATTTTTGTTTGAGTGTTTTTGATGTAAAGTTAAAATCTTCGGAGTTCTAGAGCAATAATTGAAAAAAACACGATTTTCGGGCGCCATTTTGTTTATAAAAAAAGTAGGACACTATCTGAGGACTTTGCATACCTATATTATTAATATATAGGATCTTATAATTCGATTCCAGCAATAAAATTGCTGGTAAATAACTTTTCCCAAAAATGGCCTATTCTCTGATAATCAGCCCAGACTATAGAGACTCTAGCTCGTTATTGTGTCTGCACCTCCATTTGTTTGTCACGCTGTCTCTGCAAGGGCCATATATCATTCGAAGGATTTTACGTTCCCACACCAGCAATTTATTTACTTTTCTTTTTGTTAGCGTCCATGTTTCGCTTCCATATGCGACTGCTGGTCGTATTATGGTCTTATATATCTGGATTTTTGCAGCTCGTGAAAGAAGTTTTTAATAGTTATTTATCATATAAGTGTTAAAAGTGCACGTTTAAGGCACGCATGTGAAAGTTTGCAGAATGAGCGATAGCGAGTTCTGCAATTCACATGAGTGCCTTAAAAATGTACTTTTTAACACGCATATCACACAATATTTTTTCTACAAACGTAATTACAGGACAACATCTACAAAAACTTTTACTTGACTGACATTCCATTTTTATATTTTTTTGACATTACATCAAAATTGCCTATACGGTCAATACGAATTGCAGTGCCATAAAAATTTTAAAGCACTAGTGCCTTAAAGTAGCATTTTTAACGCTCGTATGGAGTGCTAAAAATTGCATTTTTAACACGGTTGTAGAAAAATGACTATTAAGTGGTATGCAATCAACTTTAAAAATTAAAAAAATTCACACGGAAATTTTACAAAACATGTCTATTTTTTATAGACATAAAAAAAAGTTAAGTGTACATAACCTCAAAAAAATTTTTTTTTGAAAAAATCATATAACTTTTTTGGAGATGACTGCAGGTCATTTTTTTTATTTTGTGTACTTCATCAAACACTATATTTCTAATTATTTTTCACATTTTCCGTAACGTTTTCCACCTTCAATAATCCAAAAAATCTGTTTTTAGGGGATTTTCCCTATTTTATATTCTTTGAAATAGATCAAATCAAGGTTTTTTTATAGGTTATATGCAAATTAAAGTAACTGAGTCCTTTAGAACATTCAAGAATGAGAGAAAAACGTTCAAACCCCCAAAAACCCCATATGAAACAGTTTTTCGTGTTTTTGAAGAAGATGAATCTTACGGAAAAATCCGAAAAAAAATAGAAATACATATAGTGTTTGATAAATTGCACAAAAAAAATATACCTACAGCCATCTCCAAAAAATGTTTAACCTTTTTTCAAAAAAAAAATAAATAAATTTTTTTAAAATAACTATAATTATTTCTAAAACTCATATTCGAGCATTCAATCTTATCTTATTTTAATTTGCTTTGTTGTTGGTACATGTTTGTTCTTAATTCTTTCCCTTGAACGTTTAGAAACGTGTATTGTATGTTTGGTTGCTCATAATGTACGAGATCCGAATAGGAGGTCAAAATGTACCCATCTGCTTGCCGGATGAAACATTTTTTTTTATTAAATTTCATACATAGACAAATATTTCTAGCATGGGTTGCCTATCAAAATCGTGTCATAGCTATCCTTAAGGGGGGGCCGAAGGGGTTGAAATCAATATTCCAAACACATTTTTTTTGACAGTATGGTAGAATTATTTATAGAATAGACAGGGCAGGGTATGGTGCTGATAGAAAAGGCATTCAGGCATCAAATATCCAAAAAAAAAATCTTTTCAGGCCATAAAAATGAAAAGACCTTCTCCAACGCAATAAAAACTTATACTGAAATAATGGCATCTCCTAAGGTAAAATGTTCCGGAAGTAAAATGAGCATCCTTTCGGATCTCCGGGTGAGGACTATCTCAGGGGGTACACCATTACAGGTTAGACAAATCAGGATAGGGTCTTGGAATCTTGGTAGTCTAACAGGTAAGAGTCTGGAGTTAGTGGATGCGCTCAAACGAAGAAGAGTTGCTTGTATTCAAGAAACTAGGTGGAAAGGACAAAGGGCGAAAGAACTAGGTGAAGGATACACATTGTGGTATGTAGGGAGTAGTAACACTACAAATGGAGTTGGTATAATTGATGATAGTGAAATTAAAGATAACGTACTAGAAGTTGTAAGAACGAGTGATAGAATGATGTAAGTGAAATTTGTAATTGATGAAGAGGTATTGAATGTTGTGTGTGTGTGTATGCTCCTCAAACAGGTCTGGGTGAGAATGAAAGAAGAGCTTTCTATGACCAATTAGGAGACGTACTGAGTGATATTCCAGCAGAGGAGAAAGTTATAATAGGAGGTGATTTTAATGCACATGTGGGCCAAGCCAAGACAGGATATGAAACAATACATAGGGAATTAGGCTTTTGAACTAGAAATGAAGCTGGAGATGATATGCTTGAATTAGCAACAGCATTGGATATGGCGATTGTTAACACATTCTTTAAAAAGAGAGAAACTCAACATATTACCTACAAAAGTGGACAACATCAATCCCAAATAGACTACTTCATGATAAGGAAAGAAGACATACGTGAATGCAAGGACTGCAAGGTAATAGTTAGTGAGACAGTCAGCCAACAACATAAGCTGCTTGTTCTGGACATCGAAGTAAAAAGCGAAACTAAACAAAAATATCGGAGAGGACCACAAAAAATCAAGTGGTGGATGCTAAAAGATGAGAAAGAAGGTCTATTCAGGGACAGAATAGTAGAAAAAATATGCTGGAACATGAAAGGAAGCCCTAACACAATTTGGAGAAAAATGGCCAACATTATTAGAGAGACTGCTATTGAAATACTTGAGAAAACGTCAGGAAAAAAGTTTGAGGATAAAGAGACTTGCTGGTGGTCAAACGAAGTACAAGGAAAAATAAAAGAGAAGCGAACATTATATAAAAAGTGGCAAGAAACCAGATCCAACACAGATCTTCAAAACTATATGGTGGCGAAAAAGGAAGCGAAAGTAGGAGTAGCAAAAGCCAAAGCAGAAGCATTTTCAAGCCTATACGATCAACTTGATACCAGGGAAGGCGAAACGAAGATATATAAAATAGCAAAACAGAGAGCAAAGAAAGCAAAAGATTTTAATCAGATTAGATGTATCCGAGATGAAAATAATAATATACTAGTTCACCAAAGGGATGTCAAAAAGAGATGGAGAAAGTACTTTGACAGCTTATTAAATGAAGAATTTGACAGACAGCCTGTAGAGTCAACGGAGACAGTAGCAGCAATGGTCACCGAAATAACAAACGAGGAAGTGGCTCAAGCGCTTCAAAAAATAAAGAAAGGAAAAGCGGTAGGACCAGATGATATTTCTGGGGAAGTATGGAGAGCATTGGAAGAGACAGGAACAAGGTGGCTAGCAGGTTTATTTAATAGAATTGTGGAAGTTGGGCAAATGCCAGACGAATGGAGAAGCAGTATACTAGTACCTGTCTACAAAAACAAGGGAGATATACAACAATGTACAAACTACAGGGCTATAAAACTGCTTAGCCATACCATGAAAATATGGGAAAGAGTAATTGATAGACGGATACGTGAAGAGACCGAAATATCCGATAATCAGTTTGGCTTTATGCAGGGCAGATCAACAACAGATGCAATTTTCATTATAAGGCAGTTGATGGAAAAATACAGGAGCAAAGAAACAAACGCTCATATGGTATTCATTGATCTTGAGAAAGCATATGATAGAGTTCCTCGAGAGATTCTTTGGTGGGCACTCGATAAGAAAGGAGTCCCTGGTGAATATGTAAAGATTGTGAGGGATATGTATGAGGGAGTAACGACTAGTGTTAGGACAGGTGTGGGAGAGACTGATAAATTTCATGTGAAAGTAGGATTATACCAGGGCTCGGTGCTTAGTCCGTATTTATTCTCATTAATTTTGGACCAGATAACAGCGAAACTACAGGGTAATATTCCATGGTGCTTAATGTATGCTGATGACGTCGTGTTAGTAGGAAATAGTGAAAGAGACTTAGAACAAAAACTGGAACAGTGGAGACAAGCTCTGAAGGAAAAAGGTTTAAAACTTAGTAGGACAAAGACAGAGTATTTGCAATGTTCATTTAAAGATGGAGTTACTACAAATAACATGGTATCTTTGGATCGTGAACAGATTGTAAAAAGCAATAGTTTTAAGTACCTGGGATCGGTATTACAGAGTAATGGAGAAATAGATGGAGATGCATGCAGTAGAATTAGGGCTGGATGGATGAAGTGGAAGAAAGCGAGTGGTGTGCTGTGTGACAGGAAAATTCCAATGAAGTTGAAGGGAAAATTCTATAAAACAGCCATAAGACCAGCTATGATGTACGGAACTGAATGTTGGGCAGTGGAAAGGAAAGACGAACAACGAATGCATGTGGCGGAAATGAGAATGCTTAGATGGATGAGTGGAGTGACAAAAAAGGATAAAATTAAAAATGAGTATATTAGGGGAAGTCTAGGTGTGGCACCAATTGATGCCAAAATGAGAGAGCATATGTTGAGATGGTTTGATCATGTCCAACGTCGAGACGCTAAGCACCCAATACGAAGAATTGCTGAAGTGCAGATTCCTGGAAGGAGTAGGAGAGGAAGACCAAAGAAGACGTGGGGGGAGAGGATTAGGCAGGACATGTTGGTAAAGGGGATTAATATTGATAGGACTCAAGATAGAATTGTATGGAGAAATGCAATTAGGGAAGCCGACCCCGCATAGGGATAAGGCAAAGAGAATGATGATGGTAGAATTATTTTATTTTTAAAGTAAATAGGCATATTCAATACAATTCATAGATTACTCAAGAAAAAATTCAAGGAAAAATACTGAAGAAAAGACCAACGGTGGCAAATTTTTAAAAGACACCTCAAAATATAATGAATTTTGCGGTGTACATCAGAACTCATCATTGAATCATGGTAAACAATAAATTTAAAAAGATTTTATAAACTTATGAGTTTCTCAAGGTAACACTGTCAAAGTTTTTTTAGTTTTAGCTAATTTTGACTTTTTGATATCACTTAGAAATCTAAACAAAGAATTTTTTTTGCAAAAAAGGGTGAAATTTAACATATTTATTATTGTTAAACAAAAAATAAGCTTAAGACAAAAATATCTTGACAGCGTTACCTCAAGGAATGTCTAAAGAAAATATATACAAAATTCCAGGTGAGTTGGTTAAAGTTTTTGAGTTACAATGTCTACAGTCTGAAAAAAGCAATTTTGAGAAAAACACGTTTAAAGTATGTATTGTCAACTTTTATTTTCAATTTCTTTTTTGTCTGTCAAATGGTAAAGTGATGCACACCGAAATATGTTTTTAAATTGGGGAGTAATTTACAACAGAAAATAAGAACAGCTGTTGACCGTTTCTCACTACGCTCAAGCGCGTTGGCACGAACTTGCTATAAAACGAGTCGAAGGTAGGGAGGTAGGGAGATAGTGTTAATAGCCCTAGCTTCGACTCCATTTGCATCAGGTTCACGCCAGCACGCTTGAACGTATTGAACAACGGTCAACAGCTGTTTTTATTTTCTTTTGTAAATTACTCCGCGATTCAAAAAGATATTCCGCTGTGCATCATTTTACGATTTGAAAGACAAAAAAGAAATTGAAAATAAAAGTTGACAATACTTTAAACGCGTTTTCCTCAAAACTCCTTTTTTCAAAGGCTGTAGACATTGTAACTCAAAAACTACTTGACCGACCCACCTGAAATTTTGTATATATTTTCTTCAGACATTTCTTGAGGTAAAACTGTCAAGATATTTTTTGTTGTATGCTTATTTTTTGTTTAACAGTAATAAATATGTTAATTTTCACCCTTTTTTATAAGAAAAATTCGTTAGTTTGACTTCTGAGTGGTATCAAAAAGTCAAAATTAGATAAAACTAAAAAACTTGACAGCGTTACTTCGAGAAACTCATAAGCTAATAAAATCTTGTTGAATTTTTTGTTTACCATGATTCAATGATGAGTTCTGATGTCCACCGCAAAATATATTATATTTTAAGGTGTCTTTTAAAAATTTGTCACCGTTGGATTATTTTTCAGTATTTTTCCTTGAATTTTTCCTTGAGTAATCTCTGAATTGTACTGAATATGCCTATGGTACATTCCATGTCAAATCACTCAGGCAAAAAATTTTGGATCTCCGATTTGTCTGAAAATTGGTATATAGCTTCTGCGGGACGTAAAAATAAGAAAATAAGGTCAAAAATCTTCTTTTTTTTTCAAAATGTTATTTTATGCGATTTTACAGTGATTTGGTGTTTATTTAAACAAATTTGCATTTTCTGTCGTAAAGTATCAATGAAAAACATAATATTTTAATAGAAAGTACTCACAAATGTCATTATATGGCATTATAATAAGTTATTTTGAACCAAAACAAGTTTTTGATCAAATTTTATAGTGTAAAAAACGTTAAAATACCGTTTTTTACATTTTCCTCCTTTCCCAAAATACATCATCATCGATTTGGCTGAAAATTTGCCCACAGATAGCCAAAAGATAGGACTTTAAGTTGTTAGAAGGATTTGAATTATATTACAATACCAAAAAAGTTACATGCAGTAATATCAGACTCAAACGTATATATTAGTCCAGTCGGGATAGCATTTGACCTTGAATGCTGAGCTGCCCAAAATTTTATTTTTCTGATCTTTAGGGGAGTCGATAGTAGCCTAAATTAAAAATCACGAATGAATTCCTCCGTTACGTTAGCCGCCATCTTGATTTTAAAGGAGAACCTGTTTTGCTCAATATCTCCGCCATTTTTAACTTTTCGACAAAAATGGTAGGAACTGAAATTGTTCCAAATAAATCGTATTTACAATTATTACAATTTCTTTTTAACAATTTTTGTCGTGAGGTCGATATTTTCGAGTTAATTGTACCTAGAGTAGACGCCTATATTTTTGACTATAATATTGCATGTAACTTTTTTGGTATTGTAATATAATTCAAATCCTTCTCACCACTTAAAGTCCTATGTTTTGTCTATCTGTGGGCAAATTTTCAGCCAAATTGATTATTATGTATTTTGGGAATGGAGAAAAATGTAAAAAACGTTATTTTAACGTTTTCTACACTATAAAATTTGATCAAAAACTTGTTTTGAATCAAAGTAACTTGTTATAATGCCATATAATGACATTTTTGAGTCCCTTCTATTAAAATATTATGTTTTCCATTGATACTTTACGATAGAGAATGCAAATTTGTATAAATAAACACCAAATCACTGTAAAATCGCATAAAATAACATTTTGAGAAAAAAATAAGAAGAAGATTTTTTGACCTTAAATATCTTATTTTTACGTCCCGCAGAAGCTATACACCAATTATCAGACAAATCGGAGGTCCAAATTTTTTTTTGCTCCAAAATTGAGTGATTTGAAATGGGATGACCCCTATTTAATTTAAAAATAAAATAATTCTACCGTACTTTAAAATATGTGTTTGTTGGAATATTGATTTCAACTCCTTCGCCCCCCCTCCCTCCTAAGGATAGCTATGACACGATTTTGATAGGCAACCCATGCTAGAAATATTTGTCTATGTATGAAATTTAATAAAAAAAATGTTTCATCCCGCAAGCAGATGGGTACATTTTGACCTCCTATTCGGATCTTAGATTTGTATTTAGATCATTAATACCAACCACAAATTATTTTAGGATTTTTTTAAATCAATCATAATCAAATTCAATAATCAATTAAAACAAACCACAAATTACTGTTTTTGGGCAATACAAAGCGCCACTAATTTTTTTCCACAATAACTTGCTATGATTCAACATTTGTTTGTTTTTACATCAAAGCAAAATTAAATCCATTGATTTGTTGGGGATTTTTTTGTACATAGACATGGCTAATTATATCCGTACATTATTATTTATTCCTTTTCAAGGATGGCATTAAAAACTCTTTATTGGTAAATAAATGTGAAGCTAGATACTGTTATGACTGAATTTAATATAATCGTATAATTACCGTTACAGTATACGGTCAGCAGAAGGTTACTCTTTTTTTTTATAAAAAAAGATCAACAAAAGTACTACCCGGAAGAATTTAAATGTAATAAGTTCCGTTAAAGATATCTACATTTGGTCATTTAGTTATTGTGCAATGCCATTGAAAAAATTGTAATTAAGATAGGCCACCGAATCACATATTTATACGGGTTGGTAGGATCGCAATCACTGTGCTGACTGATTCTGGTGCAGTACATTTCTGCGTAGGCGTCCACCGTACGCATCTAAACATTCCGTATATCGACGGTCTAATTCTAATAGCCCGTATCTGCCAAATAGACTGGACAGTATCGTCGCCCCCGCTAGCGTAATTATTCCGATTCGATTTTTTTGCACAAACTTACTCAAAAAGAGCTCCTTATAACATATCCACAGGGTGCCGGGCGGTGCCGTGGTCGAAAAACTTTTTAAACATTTTTTTTTAAACAAATCCACAAAAATAATTTTTTTATTTTCAACAATTTTTTTTTAGATAATTTGGGTCATTCTCAGCAAAAAAGGTCTCTTGTCATATTTCTCTAAAATTGACTGTTGTCGAGTTATACGCGATTAAAAATTTGAAAAGTGCGAAAATGGCCATTTTCAAGGCTTCATAACTCGATCAAAAATGATTATTATGAAATTCAAAAAGTAACAAAATCAAGATTCGAATACCTTCTTCAGCGTTCTGAAGAGATTTTTGTCATTAATATATTACAAAGCTGTTATTTTTAGTTATTAACAATTAGCGCTATAGTCTAACTGTATCGTCGCCCCCGTTAGCGGAACAATTTCTATCAGATTTTTTTTGCACAGACTTACTCAAAAAGGGGTCCTCATAACATATCCACAGGGTGCCTTGCGGTGCCGTGGTCGTAAAATTTTTTAAACAATCTTTTTTAAACAAATTCACAAAAATAATTTTTTCATTTCCAAAAATTTTTTTTTAGATAACTTGGGTCATTCTAAGCAAAAAAGGTCTCTTGTAATTTTTCTCTAAAATTGATTGTTGTCGAGTTATATGCGATTAAGAATTTGAAAAATGCGAAAATTGCCATTTCAAGGCTTCATAACTCGATTAAAAATGATTATTATGAAATTCAAAAAGTGACAAAATCAACATTCAAATACCTTCTTCAACGTCATGAAAAAATTTTTGTCACTATTTTATTACAAAGCTGTTACTTTTAGTTATTAACAATTAGCGCCATAGTCCAACTGTATCGTCGCCCCCGTTAGCGGAACTATTTCGATTAGATTTTTTTGCACAAACTTACTCAAAAATAGGTCCTTATAACATATCCACAGAGTGCCGGGGGGTGCCGTGGTCGAAAAATTTTTTAAACAATTTTTTTTAAACAAATTCACAAAAATAATTTTTTTATTTCCAAAAATTTTTTTTAGATAATTTGGGTCAATCTGAGCAAAAAAGATCTCTTGTTATTTTTCTCTAAAATTGATTGTTGTCGAGTTATAAGCGATTAAAAATTTGAAAAATGCGAAAATTGCCATTTCAAGGCTTCATAACTCGATTAAAAATGATTATTATGAAATTCAAAAAGTGGCAAAATCAACATTCAGATACCTTCTTCAGCGTTCTGAAGAGATTCTTGTCATTAATTTATTACAATCAATTTTAGAGAAAAATTACAAGACACCTTTTTTGCTCAGAATGACCCAAGTTATCTAAAAAAAATTTTTGGAAATGAAAAAATTATTTTTGTGAATTTGTTTAAAAAAGATTGTTTAAAAAATTTTTCGACCACGGCACCGCAAGGCACCCTGTGGATATGTTATGAGGACTTCTTTTTGAGTAAGTTTGTGCAAAAAAAATCTGATAGAAATTGTTCCGCTAACGGGGGCGACGATACAGTAAGACTATAGCGCTAATTGTTAATAACTAAAAATAACAGCTTTGTAATAAATTAATGACAAAAATCTCTTCAGAACGCTGAAGAAGGTATTTGAATCTTGATTTTGTTACTTTTTGAATTTCATAATAATCATTTTTGACCGAGTTATGAAGCCTTGAAAATGGCCATTTTCGCATTTTTCAAATTTTTAATCGCATATAACTCGACAACAATCAATTTTAGAGAAAAATAACAAGAGATCTTTTTTGCTCAGATTTACCCAAATTATCTAAAAAAAAAATTTTTGGAAATAAAAAAATTATTTTTGTGAATTTGTTTAAAAAAAATTGTTTAAAACATTTTTCGACCACGGCACCGCCCGGCACCCTATGGATATGTTACAAGGACCTCTTTTTGAGTAAGTTTGTGCAAAAAAATCTAATCGGAATAGTTCCGTTAACGGTGGCGACGATACAGTTGGACTATAGCGCTAATTGTTAATAACTAAAAATGACAGCTTTGTAATAAATTAATGACAAAAATCTCTTCAGAACGCTGAAGAAGGTATTTGAATCTTGATTTTGTCACTTTTTGAATTTCATAATAATCATTTTTGATCGAGTTATGATGTCTTGAAAATGGCCATTTTCGCATTTTTTAAATTTTTAATCGCGTATAACTCGACAAAAATCAATTTTAGAGAAAAATTACAAGAGACCTTTTTTGCTCAGAATGACCCAAATTATCTAAAAAAAATTTTTGGAAATAAAGAAATTATTTTTGTGAATTTGTTTAAAAAAAATTGTTTAAAACATTTTTCGACCACGGCACCGCCCGGCACCCTGTGGATATGTTATAAGGACCTCTTTTTGAGTAAGTTTGTGCAAAAAAATCTAATCGGAATAGTTCCGTTAACGGTGGCGACGATACAGTTGGACTATAGCGCTAATTGTTAATAACTAAAAATGACAGCTTTGTAATAAATTAATGACAAAAATCTCTTCAGAACGCTGAAGAAGGTATTTGAATCTTGATTTTGTTACTTTTTGAATTTCATAATAATCATTTTTGACCGAGTTATGAAGCCTTGAAAATGGCCATTTTCGCATTTTTCAAATTTTTAATCGCATATAACTCGACAACAATCAATTTTAGAGAAAAATAACAAGAGATCTTTTTTGCTCAGATTTACCCAAATTATCTAAAAAAAAAAATTTTGGAAATAAAAAAATTATTTTTGTGAATTTGTTTAAAAAAAATTGTTTAAAACATTTTTCGACCACGGCACCGCCCGGCACCCTGTGGATATGTTACAAGGCAGCTCTTTTTGAGTAAGTTTGTGCAAAAAAATCTAATCGGAATAGTTCCGTTAACGGTGGCGACGATACAGTTGGACTATAGCGCTAATTGTTAATAACTAAAAATGACAGCTTTGTAATAAATTAATGACAAAAATCTCTTCAGAACGCTGAAGAAGGTATTTGAATCTTGATTTTGTCACTTTTTGAATTTCATAATAATCATTTTTGATCGAGTTATGATGTCTTGAAAATGGCTATTTTCGCATTTTTTAAATTTTTAATCGCGTATAACTCGACAACAGTCAATTTTAGAAAAAAATGTCAGGATACCTTTTTTGCTCAGAATGACCCAATTTATCTAAAAAAAATTTTTGGAAATAAAGAAATTATTTTTGTGAATTTGTTTAAAAAAAATTGTTTAAAAAATTTTTCGACCACGGCACCGCCCGGCACCCTGTGGATATGTTATAAGGACCTCTTTTTGAGTAAGTTTGTGCAAAAAAATCGAATCGGAATAATTGCGCTAGCGGGGGCGACGATACTGCCCGGTCTAAAAAGAGATTTTTTCAAGTAGGAGATTTTTTCTGTTTTTTTTTTCTTATCAATTTTAGAGATATTCAGTTACGGGGTATTAGATGACCGGTATTAGAGGTTCCTAAAATTTTTTGTTTAGATCAGAGTTTTGTGTATAGATGGATAACTGTTTTGTTAGTCGTTTGCCGCGATAATCGGAAATTCAGTTTTTTGCAGATACGGGGTATTAATAGTCAACCACATTAATAACATAACATAACAATAACAACATTAATAGGTAACCATTAGGCAGCGAGGTGCCAAACGCGTATACGGAATGTTATTCGGTGCGAAATTCATATACGGAATTTCTAGTTAGAATATTCTAGCTTGTATTTTACTTTATCGTACTACATACGTAGTATAATAGATAAAGTTATAGGATCATGCAAAAAAAAAATTCAGATTTCACTTTTTTTCGACGTTTTGAGTCCCCCTGAGTCTAAAAAGCAAATAAAAAAAAACATGGCGGAAGTATGTACGTACGTATGTCGCCACCGCTCAGCAAAAACTACTAGACCGATTTCGATGAAATTCGGTACGAGTAAGTTTAAGAGAATTTTGTCGAGAAACTAAGCTTTTAAAAAAAACCTCTCTAAGGGGGGCCGAAATAGTGGGGTTATTTGGGGCCCATTTTTGCAAATTTTTACCAAATCGAATGAAATTTAACTCAAAGTTAGCCCATCAATAGGTAAATAGAAATACGGAATTTAACATTTATAAATTCAAAATGGCGGCCAACATGGCCGACCGCCCACCCGAGAAATTTCCTTACCTATCTAAAAATTTGTTTAATATAAGTTTAATTTGAAAAGTCGTTATATAGCCTAAAGATGGGGCTATAAGAAGAATATTATCGTTTTTCAGAAAAAGTTATGGGTTGCCCATATTGAAGGGGTCAAAATTTGACATAACTTTAAACTAGATTTTCTCAAAAATGGCTCCAAGGAATTTGTTTATTTTTTGATATATTTTTAATATTCTATCGGTAAATTGAATGACATTAGTCAGATTTTTTAACTCCCCATAGGAGGGGAGTTATGAATTTTTTATAAAAAAATATTTGAGTGCCCGTAACTTCCTCTGTAATAGAAGCTAAAATTTTAAATTTGGCAGAAATATATGGTGCTTTATTATCTATTATCGCAATAAATTTTACCTAAAATATGGCTTCCGGTTGAACCGGAAATAAAAAAAAGTCTTAATTTTTTAGATCCGCCCTATATATTTTTACATCTTTTGAAAGAATGCAAAATTAACTTTCCAATGACATAAAACTCATTGCTGTAGCTCAAAAACTCGAAAAGTTACAGTAAATAGAAATTTTGCTATAATCTTGTGTGTGTCCTCTCTCACGCGATCATAGCAGAGCATTTTTATGGGGCAGTCAATGAGGGTATTTGGCTCCGAATTCCATCCTACTACATCGATGTACTTGATATTTTCACAGTAAGTAGGGAATAGCTCAAGAAACAAAATCTACCCTATATACTATGGCGCTTTTATCTTGGGGCGGTTCCCACCCCTTCAAGGGGGTGGAAACTTTGTTGGTGAAAATACCCACGGTAGTGGCTAGAGAACCTATTTCTAAGCAAAAACTGGTCTATACTTTTTTTTGAGAACTCAATACTTTTTGAGTTATGCGTAGTTGAAAACTGGCCATTTTCATTGAAAAAAATGAAACCTTTTCGGGCGGTTTTTTGTGAATACCTTAAAAACTAAGCATCGAACTAAAAACACTATATAAAACATTTTTTAGATTATAAATAACAAAGAGATTCGTTCCTTCGTAAATCTTCTATTTATAATACAAAAAGAGATATGGTAGGTGAAAAGAGTTTGTTTTTTGGTGCATGCTCAAATTGGTGTATTCAACTTGAAATAACAGAGGAACAGTAGGTTTTAGGTGTATAATGCTACCAACGCCTTTTGTAGTGTTTGAAAAGGCCTTTAAAACGAGCACCGTTAATGTCGGTTACATTCAAACTAAGCGAGCTATGGTGCAAAAAAATATATGACTAATGTACTTTAAGGAAAAATACGTACATACATAATAAGTACATATATTTAAACCCTCATCCACCAGAATTTAAATGCATCGATTTTCTTCTGCAATACCTTTTAATATAGTGTTATTTCTACTTTCAAAAAGTTGGACGATTTTAAAATGAAAGGTTTTTGAAAAAAATAAGATCAAATTATAGAGCGCATTTTTAAATTTTCTTAAAATCTTCCTTTTTCTCCATGTAATTCGAAAATAAAAATATTCCACTTCCGAGAAGGGGTGGGAACCGCCCCCATGATAAAAGCGCCATAATATATAGGATATACTTTGAATTAGGAGATTGGGCTACTCCCAAAATTTTATTAAAATCCATGCAGTAGGATAGAGTTCGGAGGTAATATCTTGTTCTTACTCTCGCGCATTGACTGGCGTAATAGAAATAGAATGAAAATGCAAATATTGTAAACTATTAATTTCTCTGAAAAATGAACTAATTTGAAATTAAAGTATGACTAATATTCTATTGATTTATGCAATGTCCCCGAAATATATGTCCCTGACTAGTATCTCCCGCCCCCCCCCCCCCGGCTAGTATGTCCCCGAAATATGGCATGGAACATTTTCTCAAATGCAGGAATTAATGATGCGTAGAACCATAAAATATTTTTAAGTATACAAGGTGTCTCTAAAATATCAAAATAACGAGTAACTTTGTTATTTTCATAGAATGCCAGTATCTAGTATGATAACGATAATAGATCGGTACGATAAAGTTCTCGGGCGGCCCTTCCGTCCAGCGTTTTTTCTTAAATGTTCGGTTTAGGGAACATCCATAAACTACGTCGTAAAAATTTCGGACTTTTAATACCCTCCCCCCCTTCCGTCGTAAAGCGTCGTTTACAGTTGACCCCCCTCATACCGACGTCGCAATTGCAACTCATAACCCCCTTTTTTTAAATTCCATGATATTTTTGGATTTTTTAAAGTTTATTTACTTACTATGTACCTCATTAATATAGCTATCAAAGTTTATTTACTTACTATGTAGCTCTACTACTTACAACTAGCACTAGTACAACAGTAGCACTGTACAACTACGTAATTAGCTTTATTGGGACAAAAGACAATACTTTTATCGGAGTTCCGATATGCTTTCTTAACTGCATCATATAAATATTGATACTTATTTTGTTTTGTTACCAATACCATTTCTTTTATTAAGTATAAACACAATGTACTAAGTAAATAAAATATTTTATTTCTATTCATTCTCGTAGAATTGTTTCACACAGAGTATTCAGTAAATAATAAATGAACAGTTTAATATGTATTGCTTATAGACGTTGTTCTGTAAATAGTTATTTGAAAATCATATCACAATGAATTTAAAGAAGGGAATATGGAAAAATCCAGACCCTTTGAAAAGAGGATTCCCTTCCAGTTAGTCTAAATACGAGGACTGGCCAAGTACCTAAGAGGTGGAGGCCATGAAACTACAAGAAGAAGAAGACGTTGTTCTGTATAGGAGCGTTTGTTTAAATACATAGAACAATGTTTTATTGTTTGTTATTCTGTACAAAACTGCTAACAATATTATTAATGCTGTGAGTGATAAAAACGAAATGAAAAGTATGCGATAAAAGTAATATACCTACTAATTCTTTTTAATTCTAAAATAGGGTAATTTTATATTCGTGAACATCAATTGTTATTCTGTACAAAACTGCTAACAATATTATTAATGCTGTGAGTGATAAAAACGAAATGAAAAGTATGCGATAAAAGTAATATACCTACTAATTCTTTTTAATTCTAAAATAGGGTAATTTTATATTCGTGAACATCAAACGACGTCGGATGTTCACTCATGGCCCCTTCTCCCTGTCGTATACCGTCGTAATAAGCAAAGACCCCCATCCCCCTTTTCAACGACGTGGTTTATGGATGTTCCCTTACGTGATATTATTGCTCTTAGGTACGTAAATCCTTCTACCATTTCGAATTCGTATGATTTTCATTCTTCTATTTCTACTTTACTCTTTTCTCAATTTCTGAACTGGCCACCTATCCAGTCCATACATTTTATTTTAGTTTCATTTATTAGCCCGATCAAGGAACACAACATTTTACGAAAACCTCCAAAAAAATAAAGGAAGGATGAAACTTTGGAAGGATTATTATATAAGAAAAAGTTTACAATTCTACATCCCCTCCATTTTTCTAAAATTGTAAAATACGGGGTGAAAAAATTTTTCTCCTTGGTGAAAAAAAATACGTTCAAAATAAGTCCGGAATTGGATATAATGACTAATTCTAAGCAACTTTTGTTCTATATAGAGTTTTTTTTACAAGTCAATACTTTTCGAGTTATTTGCTAGTGGATATGTTCATTTTTAACAAAAAAAAACATGTTTTTGGACGGTTTTTCGGAGATAACTCAAAAAGTAAGTATTTTAGCGAAAAAAATATTGTATAAATACTTATATATTAAAAATATAGCTTATAAAAAATTGAAAAAAAAAATGGTGTATGCGTGAGGTCTGCAGACACAGTAGAAGCAGAGCTGCAGCTAATGAAAAGTAGGTTGTTCGTCAAATTCCAAATCGGATATTTCAATGTGAAATAACCAAAAAACAGAGCACTTTTCTGAGAAAGTTCAATACAACTTTTTTAAAGTGTTTAAAAAAAGGTTTATTTTTGTTAAAAAAAAAAACTTCTAATATTAAAAGTAAGTGAGGTACGCTCAAAATATTTTTGGTTTTTTGGTAAAAAAATGGCGAAAATCACCCCCTAATTAGCTTCTCAAATAAGATTAATCGTTACCGCTTCACAAGTTACTTTATTTATGTATTATTTATATTATCTATCTAAGTTTCATTGGTTTAAAGTGCCCAGTTTTGAAAAAAAAGGGGTTTAAAATAATACATTTTCTTTTATTTTGAAAAAAATAGGAATTGTTTAAGGAATTAACTTACAAATTATTAGTAATACCAAAAATCTCGTAGAGTAATAAAATGTACCTTTTGCTTTTCTGAATATTTTTGATTTTTTTTTCTTGTTATACAAAAATTGGTTATGCTAGGGCTGTTCCAAATTTGCCTAAACTCGTGATTAGTTACTCGCTCAAACCATTTTAACTACATCTTTTTCAAAAAGAAGCACTTTGAACCGTTGAAACTTGCAGCTCATATAAATAATACATAGACAAAGTAACTTGTGAAGTGGTAATGATCAATTTCATTTGTAATGCTAATTAGGGGATGATTTTCGTGATTTTTTTACCAAGAAATAAAAGGGACCAACAGTATTTTAAGCCTAACTCACTTACTTTTAATGTTACAAGTTTTTTTAAAAAACAAAACTAAAGCTTCTTTTAAACACTTTAAAAAATTTAAAATGAATTTTTCCCGAAATTATTTGGGTTATTTTCATATTTGGGTTATTTCACATTGAAATATTCGATTTGGAATTTGACGAAGAAAAACCTACTTTTCATTAGCTGCAACTCTGCTTCTACTGGGTCTACAGACCTCATATATACACCATTTTTTTCAATTTTTTATGAGCTATATTTTTGCTAAAAATATTTTTTTCGCTAAAATACTTACTTTTTGAGTTATCTCCGAAAAACCGTTCAAAAACATGTTTTATTTTGTTAAACATGAACATATTCACTCGCAAATAATTCGAAAGGTTTGACTTAGTGAAAAAACTCTATAGAACAAAAGTTGTTTAGAATTAGTCATTTTATCTAATTCCGGTCTTATTTTGAATGTATTTTTTTACCTACAAGAGGGGGCATTACCATTACATTTTTACCAGTACCATTACATTTTTATAAAATGGAAGGGATGTAGAATTGTAACCTTTTTCTTATATAATAATAGACAATTTCAACTACCTATTCCCAAATTTTCATCCTTCCTTTATTTTTTTTGGGGTCAGATTGTTCTTTGATCGGGCTATATGTACAGTCCCATTTTCTTCGCTGCTTTTATTATTCTCTGTACTATCTCCTCTCCTGTAATTCTTTTTTCGTCTTGCCAGCAACACCAAATCATCCGCAAATGTCAAAATTTGATGTCTTTTTTGATAAGTCCTTCTCTATTAATTTTCGCTTCTCGTATTATTTTATCTAGGCATAAGTTGAAGAGTAATGATGACAAAGGATCGCCCTGCCTTAATCCGTCGTTTACTTGTTCGATGATTGATTGTTAATTTTGACTCTGTTTTCTGTATTCTATAGAATAAAATGTATCATGTTGCGTAACTTTCTGCTAACTTCCAATTCCTCAAGTGCCTCGTTTAATTTCTTCCTCTTTATTCTAGTAGTCTAAGAGCTAGAGCCGGAAAATCATCATCATAGGTAATATGGAGTTTGGCATGTGAAATGTGTCTATTGTAAATTGATAAAGCCTTTCTGGCTGACACCTCAGTGGATACAGGAAGTAGCAATAAGGGATGAAAGGGAAAAGTTAGTGCAGTCATTTAAGGTTTTCACCTCCTATTTTGTTATACCTCCATCGACTTGCATGAAAATTGGTGACTAGTTAGAGCATACCTTAAGAAACAAAACTGATTTGGTGCCAACTTGCACTTTTGCCCTGGGGGTGGATACCACCCCTTCTCGGGGAGTGAAAACTATTTTATTAAAAATAACCCCACAAATCGATAGAGGGACAAATTTTAAGTAAAAATTGTTATATCATGTTATTAAAATAAATCAATACTTTTTGAGTTATTAAAGTTCAAAGATTTGAATTTTTCGTGAAAAAAATGCATGGTGTAAAGCGGTTTTTCATAAATAACTCAAAAACAAAAGTTTTATCAAAAAAGTTATATATATATATACACCGTTCTTAGGCGTCAACACGCTTCGGTAGGGATCTTTGGAGGAGTATCACCAAGACGCAAGCCCTTATCCCTTGCCGTACCGCTTTTCCATAGGCCGATCAGACACTAGTTTATTCCAGACTATTCCCAGTCGCTCGACAAGTTTAGTGGAAAAAAGTTATAATTATCAAAATTGAAGATAATAAAAAATAAAATGGATTTCTTATTCGAAAATCTTTGAGAATTAATTAAAAGTGAGTTATAGGTGATTGAATGTATATTTTTTTCGGCTAGTACTCAAATCTAAGTATTCAAGCTTAAATAACGGGAAAACGATACATTTTATAAAATATATTTACTAAACACTTGTCAAAGTACTCAGAAAAATGAGCTCCCGGAGAAGTTGATACCATTAAAAATTATGCTAAAAACATTTTTCAAAGTTTAGGCTCCAAAAATTTGGAGCTTAATTATTATATTAGTTTTTTAAATTGTTTTAAGACATTTATGTAAAATTTAGCAAGAATGTATTCAAATATGTCAAATGTACCTACCCATTATTGGACACCCCCAGTTTCTGGAAATATTCAGTTTATATTGATAAAAAAAATTCAATGATATTCAAAATAACATAGAAATAATATTTTACTAACATAAAATTAATTAATATGTTCTTTTTATCATCCGTAACTTCACGCATGAGCTCTTAAATAGACGCTATTGTATAGGTATGTACTTGCTATTGTCATTTCGGAGTCGGCGTTTGTATTGAATATTTATATATTCCAAAAACTATAACTGTTTTCAACATGGCAACAGAATACACTTGCGTGCTTACAATTTTATTATTGATACAGATACTGCTGTGAAATTAATTAGTGAAAAAACATTGAAAACTGCAAAAGAAAAATTAGTTATTATTAAAACTTAAAATTAAAATTTAATTTAACTTTGAAAATTATTCTGTTAACTAATTTCAAAACAAATAGCTATATAAATAGCGTATACTTTAATTTTCACTTTTTCCTAAAAAATTCGAAAGGGTTGTCTTATTTTCATCCTCACTTGTTTAGCTTTGATGTTATCAACTTCATCTGGAGCTAACTTGATAGGCATTCTCGAGTACTTGGACAAGTGTTTAGTGAGTATGTATATTTTAGAAAAAGCATCGTTTTCCCGTTATTTAAGCTTGAATACTCGTACTTAGATTTGAGTACTAGCCGAAAAAATATATATATATTCAATCAACTATAACTCACTTTTAATTAATTCTAAAAGGTCTTTCACGTAAAGAATCTATTCGATTTTTTATTATCTTCAATTTTGGTAATCATAACTATTTTGTTAAAAGTTACAGTTTTTGAATTATTTATGAAAAACCGCTTTACACCATGCATTTGTTTCACGAAAAATTCAAATCTTTGATCTTTAATAACTAAAAAAGTATTGATTTATTTTAATAACTTGATATAACAAATTTTGCTTAAAATTTGTCCCTCTATCGATTTGTGGGGTTATTTTTAATAAAATAGTTTTCACCCCAAGAAGGGGTGGTATCCACCCCCAGGATAAAAGTGCAAGTTGGCACCAAATCAATTTTATTTCTTGAGGTATGCTCCAGCTAGTTAACAATTTTAATGCAAATCGATGGAGGTTTAACAAAATAGGAGGTGAAAACCTTTAATGACTGCACTAGCTTTCCCCTTTCATCCCTTATTGCTACTTCCTGTATCCACTGAGGTGTCAGCCTGAAAGGGGTCATAATTGTCAATATACCATGGACACATTTCACAGAAAAAACTCCATATTACTTATTACGATGATTTTTCGGCTCTAGCTCTCCGTCTATAGGCAGACAAGAACATACAAAGAGCAAATAGATTATTGTACACAACATTTTATTATATACAAGGGATGTTTTACATATTATGTATGTAAGTCTTACTGTGTAATTTGAGTAACTGTCTTACTTTATTGTATTCTAATGCTTTCTCTGTAATCTGTTTGATGACAAATATTGCATCTGTATCTGTACATCACCTTCCCCCTCGAAAACTTTGCTGCTAAGACTTGTGTAGGAATTGTATCATCACTACATTGTCAAACAAACTTATTACAAAATGTTCGTATATATCACAAGAGAGAAAATTTTGCCGGCAATATTTTCCACTGGTATGAAAGTTTGTTGCCTGGCAATTTTCGCGAATTAAATTTTGACTTAATCACGAGACGTCAGTCGAGTGATTTTGTCAAAATTTCATAAGCGAAAATTACCAAAAGGCAACGAACTTGAATGAAACCAGGAGAAAATTTTGCCGGAAATAATTTTCTCCCGAATGACATTCGACAAGACTATTTCACGAGACAATTAATGCACCATATCAACGAAATATAATCTTTATTTCTTTATTTATTTATTTATCTTTATTTATTATCTGTCATAATTTTGTCGCTGAGATTCAGAGCCGGCTCTAGTTCATGTAGCGCCCGTGTGCAGTCGATGCCCTGGCGCCCTTTGGTAGACGCGCAGTCAAAATGAAATAGTCGAATATGTAGATACCTACCTAGTACTAGTACATAGGGTATTAGAAGGTATTAGGTACGCTTATAATGTAAACAAAAATCCAGATGCAAATAGTGCAATATTAAATTATGTCGGGAGCCAATTGGGACCGTGCAAATTCGGAAGAGCGACACCTAGTGTCATAGGTCAGCAACATTTGTAGCACTTTCAATTATATTGGCCAATTATATTAGTCCTGGTTACTGAATAATTCTCAAGGCCATGGCAAAAAAAAGAATAAGAAGAAAAAGTAAGATTGAACTTATGTTATTAAAAGGTAAACATTGTATGGAAATCCACTTTTCTCTTTGTATTAATTTGTGCTTAGGAGTTGGAAACGAATAGAACTTAAATTGACAATTATTTGTTGTATTTTTAAAATTTATAACACAGCATTTGCGAAATCCCATGTTCTTCAATGACAGTAGGTATGAAATATGTCAATATGACAATTTCAACTGACAATGTGAATTAAAGAAAGTTGCAAGATTTTTCCGCTACTCGTGCACGATCGTTTGTGGTATCCCCTCCAAGTACTTGCACACAGCGAATAGGTATTCACGGCGTCAGAACAACCTACCCAAATCTATTAAAATGTTTCATTAAAAATGAATTTTTTTATCTAGGCATAAGGTAAGGTTTGAAAATTGGTTGAGGAAATTTGACAGGTTTGAGTACACGAGCAAATGGTACTTTTAGGAAGGAATTGGTTAGATGAATAAAAAAGATCAACTTTGTGATTATTTAAAAAAAATAATTTATTAACGAATTATTACAAGAAACATACTACAACATATAATTATAAAAAAGATAATTTTCGTGCTTTTGCATTAGCAAAATCTTGAATAATAATCACGTATTTTCAGTATTACTAAAAAAAAAACCAACAACAAATTGTTAATATGGATAATTTTTGAGGAGCTCTGACTCCGCTGAAAGTCGCAATCATTGTGGTAGTTATAAAAGAAAATCTTCCTTCTAAATAATTTTAATTATATTTCGCAAAATTACCCCGCGACACGCGTACAAACACGTTTGAAAATGCCCAGCAAGTCCCAAGCAATTTGACCTTTATAGGTTTCACAACCGATTTCGGAATCATTGGCGGTATGTCTTCAACCGAACCAAAATATTGCCGCCCGTCCTTTGGACGGACAGCCGGGAGAACGGCAATCTATAAATCGCGCTTAAGTGCCAATGTAATTTTTTATTAATCGTTTTAAAGCATATTTTATGTTAAAACATCCCGTCGCGCGCCCCCTACATCCCGGCGCCCGTGTGCACCGCACACCCTGCACAATAGGTAAAGCCGACTCTGCTGAGATTTCACGTCGTTAGGAGTTTTGTCAGTAGGAAACGAAGCGTTGCTATGCCGTTTTATCGGTTAAAAACAGTCTAGTGAAATAGTCGCTTTAAAAGATGACAAAACATGTACAGTAACGAAACACGCAATAAAAACAAAAACTAGTCATCATTGCAGGGCAATCCGGAAAAAATGATAACAAAAGACTACGAAAAAATAGATTTTCATTAGCATAAGACAAAAACATTTAATGTAAATGTAGATCGAACTTTATATGAACTTTTTGCATAATCATACCGTTAACCTTTTGTCAATTAAAAATAAATTTTGAGTACAGTGACTTTACAGCCATTAAAAATATTTGATACACCCAAGAGTCAATACTATTTTTTGTATTACTCACTCTAAGTAAGATATTTTATCAATATGGTTGTCAGAATTTTAATTTTGAAACAAATTTTTTTACATTTGAAATCTGCTTTACGAAATGATAGACAAAAATGATTAAATGTTACATTTGGTCAGTCCTCATATGCGGTGCCGAAGCATGGACATTAAAAATATCCACCATTAATCGTCTGGAAGCCTTTGAAATGTAGCTGCACAGACGTACACTAAAAGCACCATGGCCTGCAATGCTGACAGATGTAGCAGTCCTAAAGAGAGCAAATACTGCTCGTGAGCTGCTTAATAACATCAATAATTGTAGAAAAATGGCCTAATTTGGACACGTAGTAAGGGGAAACTTATAATGGGTAAAATGGAAGGACGCAGAGGAATCGGTAGAAAACGGGCCTCTTGGTTGAAGAATATTAGGGAGTGGACAGGAATAAAGAAAGCACAGCAACTATTTAGAATAGCTCGAGACACAGACAGTTTCGCCATGTTAATTGGTCTAAGAGCTAGCAACGTTTTCGAGCAACTATTTTAAGACAGCTGATTCTTTAATATATTATTCCTTATGCATCCTAGAACACCTTACCGGCCATCTGGCTACTGAGACAGGTTGCGTTCATTACTGCGCAGCGCACCTGTACAGGTAAATATATCGAATTTAAAATTATTTTAAGACGAAAAATTTTTTTGCCATTACTTGTAACATTCTTAGAAATATGAATTATAATTGCCAGACATTTCTGTGGTTGCTAAATACGTGCCAGACGCTATAGTCTAAATGGCTATCAACGTTTTCGAGCAACTATTTTAAGACAGCTGATTCTTTAATATATTATTCCCTATGAATCCTCGAACACCTTCCCGGCCATCTGGCTACTGAAACAGGTTGCGTTCATTACCGCGCAGCACACCTGTACAGGTAAATATATCGAATTTAAAATTATTTTAAGACGAAAGTTTTTTTTGCCATTACTTTTTAAACATTATCAGAAACATGAATTACAATTGCCAGACATTTCTGTGGTTGCTAAATGCGCGCCAGACGCTATTTATTATAAATAATAATAGAAAAATTTAAATCATTTTAGTATGTCTGTAATTTTAATATTATATTATTAACACATAAATAAATGCAAAATTAATTTGCCAGACATTAACTCGGTTGCAGTCATCAGCCAGATGGATTTAAAATCGTTTAAAATGATATATGTTCATCAAATCGTACGCTGGCTGTGTTAAGAAATAAGACAAACAAAAGATACAGATAAATATATTTGAAATTGGTTTAAGACGAAAAATTTTTTTGTCATTATTTTTTAAACATTATTAAAAACATGAATTATAAATGCCAGATATTTCTGTGGTTGCTAAATGTGCGCCAGACGCTATTTATTATAAATAATAATAGAAAAATTTATATCATTTTAATATGTCTGTAATTTTAATATTAAATTATTAACACATAAATAAATGCAAAATTAATTTGCCAGACAATAATTCGGTTGCATTCACCAGCCAGATGGATTTAAAATCATAAAAATAATGTGTATTTTCAGCAAAACGATCGCTGGCTGTGTTAAGAAATAAGACAAACAAAAGATACAGGTAAATATAGTTGAAATTAGTTTCAGACGAAAATTTTTTTAATAGATTACTTATATCTTCTATGAATTTATGAATGAATAAATTATGCTGTAAAACTGTTAAGTTGACAAAAAACAAATATGGTATGTAATATAAAACAACTCTCTTTTCACACATAATCTGACTAACCTTTTCTATCTTCTTTACTTCTTCTCATGGATTGTGTTGTCCTCGGTCCTCCCACAACGTGCTCCTCTGATGCTGCGACTGTCCTTCTCCTTCAAACTGTTTTACAAACAAAAACAGCACTCGCTCGAATTCTCTCCTCAATTAAATCTCTGACTCGATATAAACAATATCAATCTTTATAATTATTCCAAGATTTCTTCTCTCAGCTCGACATCTCGTGCAAGTTGATATAAACCGTCTACTAGTTCCAGACAGAAACTGGAATCTATTCGGATACAAGGAGTTTGTACTTCTCGACTTGATCACGATTTCGTCTTAAACAGGAATCTGCTTCCACGGCCACCAAATTAACCACTTTACACAAAATACTACTTTCGAACTGGACTGATTGCTTCCGATCTTAATTACACAGTGAATTCTTTTTCCCTCATCATTCCGAAAATCAACCACTCTATTCTCCCTCCATCGGTCTCCTCGCTAATCACAATCATTCTCCATACATCATATCCCTACTTTTTTTCTTAAGAACAAATAGTATTGTATACAAATTTTATGTCTTGTAAATTTCCAGGAGATATTAAAATTAAATTTTACTTACATTTTAGAAAAAAAACCCTCTATTCTAAACTAAACAAAATTGTTTACAATCGTTTCTTTCTACGAAACCATTTAGAAACATGGTCTATTGTCCATTCCAAAGCGGCACAATTAACTTTCTAAAACGACCGTATTGTAGTTCATTGTTTTGAAATGTATTAATCCATTCGTAGAAACTTTACCACTAAATTTTTACTATTGCACGTAACACTGCTTACGTCTAAATTATTTTATTTACAAATTTTGATCATATACATGGCGATGAAAGTTTACGATCTCATGGTCTTTGACACAAAATTAATTCTCTAAACTTTTCCCATAAAAATTATTTAACAATATATGTGTGTTTATGGACATAATAAAGCATCCGATAAAGTACGTCATGAGCAATTAATGCATGTCCTAAATTCAAAAAAGATAGACTACAGTGATATTTGGATCATATCGAACTTATACTGTAAGCAGGGAGCAAAGGTATCTACGTGTTACCGAACAACTATCAGAGGAAATTGAAATTAGACGTGGAGTTATAGAGGAATGCGTATTGTCGCCAATTCTTCTTAATGCCTACTCGGAAGAGATCCGTAAAATACTATTGATGATTAAACAGCTGGAATAAAGGTAAATGGAATTCCCATCAACAACATTAAGTATGCGGATGACACTGTCATCTTGGCCAATAATATTGAAGATTTTCAGAGACCGATGACCAAAATTGCGGAGTATGGACAAGAATACGGTTTAACAATGAAGACATAACTCATGCACTTGAAGAAGAAGGTTACTGAGTAAATACACCTGAATGTGAATATAAATGACCTCTTATAAACATAAAACCACGTTATATGCTATTTTAATATGTTTTAAACAAGCCTATGGCACTATTTTCCAATATTAAATTAATTGATGACAAGATGCTAAATGTGTCTAAAATAATAGCAGTATAATTAACCATCATAATAGTCGTGCGTAAATATTATTTATGCGCAATTTTCTGATTTATTGTTCTTTGATGTCATTGCCAAGTTTTATCATATTATGTACCATAAGTAAATATTGTGTATACATGTTTTCAATGCTAAGACATTTAACCCAAACCAGTATTACGACGCGTTCACAAAATGCGGTTTTTCGTGCGTTTTTTTGTGTAATACTGCGTGTATATGGTTTACCGTTAAAACCCGATTTCAGTTAAAACCCGAATTTACTAGGAAAAACTAGTTTTAACTATGCGCCTTAGACAATTCTAGTTTTAACTAGTAAAAACTAGATTTGACTGCTACATTCAGTTAAAACTAAAAATCCCGAACACATTTCATTTAGAGTAGTTTATGCTAGTTCAAATTAGTTTTTACTGGAATTATTAGCGAATACCAGTTAAAATCGTTGCGAGAAGAGAAAATAATACGATTTGACTTGTTCGGGATATGGTTAGTGACGAATGCGGCTGGTTGGTAACAAACTAGTGTGTGCAACTGTTGATTTTTCCCCATCGTTTTATTGGTTATATTACACTACTGTGTATTGTTCACCGTGAATGATATAGTCTAGGCGCCAAATAGAGGTCACCGTGTCATTTTCAATTCTGATGGACAAACTCAACGGTTTCTTATGGATTTTGGGCTGCTGATTACGAATTTCGAGGGGGGATTTCGATCCGAGTGGTCAAAAAATTGTTATAAACAATTTAATTGTTTATAAATTGTTTATAAGGCTCTGGCTCATAAACTAAAAGAGATAAAAAAAATGTTTCAAATGAAATTTGTTCCCTAATAAAAAACGAGGAAACAACCGTTTCCTAAACTTAAATCCGACAATTAGAACTCAAGATATTGTAAAAAAAGTGCACAATGCAAATTGCAAATTGCAAAATAAGTACTTTTCGAAGCTTTACCGATCGTAATTCGGCTTATACGCATGCAAATGAGCCTTATAAGGTGTCCTTTTAAAGCTTAATTAAGAGGCTTCCAAACAAAGTTTGTTAAATTATTTGATCTTCATTTGTTTTAAAGTTATACCCGTTTGAAGTTATAATTTTCTTAAAAAAATTGTACATTAATTTGTTTATAAAGGTTTCAAGCAAACTTGACCTATAAACATTTATACTTTAATTAACAATAATGATAAAACAACTCAAAAGGAATAATTTGAGCTTACGAAAATGTTCGTAAGTTTATTTGTGGCTAAGATGTCGATATTTTAATGGCGCGCTATAAGATTGGCTCACAGTCAAGTAAGTATGTATTCTTCGACGCTTTATCGATCGTAACTCGGCTTCTACGCATGAAAATGAGCCAATATGTGATATACATATAAAAATGGATCGAGCTCTTTTGCAGCATCATCATTGCATATAAAACGAGCATTTATGATGTGGCGGCATACACACAATTGACGGGACTTGATGATGCTGCAAAAGAACTAGATCCACTTTATATGGATATCATATAGATAATTAGAGTCTGAAGCCTCAAAAAGTTTTAGTTTTACTGCCTACAAGAACAGACTTGTACCACCATGTAACTGTTAAAATTTCGCTAAGAACTTATGCAGATGTAAAAAAGCTGATATTCCCTGTATATCTCTATGCAGATTTGCAGATGCATGAAAAAAAATGTTTGTAAAAATAGTATTAATAAATAATGTCAACTTACTTTTTAGTTATACTTCTGAAATATTAGTTTTTAATGTTTTTTTCTCATTTAGTGCAAAAAATAGAAGACAATGTAAATAGAATGAAAGGTGATACGAGGTACAGTATTATCATTTAATTATAAGAATTATATGATAAAATTTTATTAGGATCTTCAAAAATGAAAAATGAAGATAACGTAATTATAATTTGCATCGAGAAGTTAGCGCGTGAACCTTTACGCGGTGAGCCGATCTTGCGCCTCATAGCGCGCGTCATTAAAATATCGACATCTTGGCCAAAAATAAACTTACGAACATTTTCATAACCTCAAATTGTTCCTTTTGAGTTTTTCTATCATTATTGTTTATTAAAGTATAAATGTTTATAGCTCAAATTTGCTTGAAATCCTTATAAACAAATGAATATACAATATTTTTAAGAAAATTGTAATTTCAAACCGGTATAACTTTAAAACAAATGAAGATCAAGTAATTTAGCAAACTTTGTTTGGAAGCCTGTTAATTAAGCTTTAAAATGACACCTTATAAGACTGATTTGCATGCCTAGAAGCCGAGTTACGGTCTATAAAGCTTCGAAAAATACTTATTTTGCAATTTGCATTGTGCACTAATTTTACAATATCTTGAGTTCTAATTGTTAGATTTAAGTTTAGTAAACGGTTTTTTCTTCGTTTTTTATTAAGGAACAAATTTTATTTGAAACATTTTTTTATATCTTTTAGTTTATGAGCCAGAGCCTTATAAACAATTTATAAACAATTAAATTGTTTATAACAATTTTTTGACCACTCGGATCGAAATCCCCCCTCGAAATTCGTAATCAGCAGCCAAAAATCCATAAGAAACCGTTGAGTTTGTCCATCAGAAATGAATATGACACGGTGACCCCTCTGGCGCCTAGACTAATAATGTCGAAGATCAGGTTGAGAGTAGAGATATATAACAACGTTGAAATAACGTTTTTTGGAAAAATTTTACAGAAGGAACAAAGCGAGAAGAAAGAAAGTCACTACAGTGTTGCGACCAAAAGCATGTATAATAAATTAATGGTCGAAGTACAAGATGCGGAATAATTGTCTGCCAAGAAAACTCCAAAACGATTTAGAATTGTTGAAGTTGGCGAAATAAAAAAGTTGGCTGCTAGAACTGAACCCATCAAATATTATGTACCTGCTGAAGACGTTTTTGACATAATTGAAGCAGCCCACGTTGCTATGGGTCATGGAGGTTGTAGATAGATTGAAGACTGAAACTGTCAGACAATACGCAAATGTGATAATTGAGTTCAATAATTTTATATCAATGTATAAAACCAGCTAACGGAAGAAGAGTTAAGCGAAGAATGGTCTTGTGTCGAAACCTATATTGTATTCAGAAATGTATAGTCGCTTTTAGGTAGATTTGATGGATCTGCAATCACAAGAGGATCACGGCTATAAGTTTAATATGGTTTATCAAGACAATTTAACAAAATTTGTTTTATTGAGACCACTACAAAGTAAGAGGGCGGCAGAAGTTGCTTATTAATTAACGGATATATTCTTGACTGCTATTTTCTTCTCTAACGGATCTGCTTTCTCTCTAACGGATATATTCTTGACTGCTATTCTTGAATTTTGGCGCACAATGCATTTTAATAATAATAATAATAATAGAGTTTATTTGTAGCAACCTAGTACATAATAAATAAACCCAGTTTCTCACTGAAGTTGTTAGTCGCATGGACTACAACTTGTGCGTGAGGGTTAAATTTAGATTATAAAACATTTACATTCCAATAATGGCCGTGAGTTCATTAATGCAGTTATAAATGAGGTAATGTCATACTGGCCTGAGGCAAAATTAGTTCATGGAAAACCAAGACACAGCAAGAGTCAAGGTTCAGTCGACCAAGCTAATTAAGTCGAGAAAATGCAAGTCGAGCTAGCAGCCTGGATGCAAGACAATGGCACAACAACGTGGTCAAAAGGACTGTCATTTTTTACGTTTATGATCTTATTCAGTATTTTACGTTTTAGAACAATTATTTGCAAACAACTGCGGTAGCAAATTATTTACTGATTTTTATTTGAATCTGGAAATTACTGGAAAGTTTAGTAAAAACTAGTTTTGACTGAATTATGTTTAGTGTCAACTAGAATTAACTGAAAATATTTAATAGTTCTAGTTTTCACTAGTTAAAACTAGAGTTGTCTAAAGCCCACAGTTAAAACTAGTTTTTCCTAGTAAATTCGGGTTTTAACTGAAATCGGGTTTTTACGGTAACATATACACCAAAAAGAAAACTGACACTTTCTTGGCAATAATTTGTCTCTTTCCATTTATAACAACATTCGAATTATTAGCCTATTTTTTAATGAGTGTGTGATGATGATGAAGCATATTGCTATATTGTTTTTTTTTGTATATTGAACATAATAATACTAGAAGGAGTAAGCGCTGGTCCATAGGAGGGCGGTTTGCCAGCGGTTGACGCCGCGGTTAGCCGACGTTTGCATCGTACGTATGAGAGCGATTGACTGGCGGTCTCATTCCTCCCCTAGTAAACTTACAACCGCCGCGGTTTGACGACAGATCGGTTGCATGTGCACGATTCCATTTATTCCTTGAACCACGGCGGTTGGGTTTTTCAGGTAAAAAGGCAGGCGGTTTGCCAACGTCGACGTTGGCAAACCGCCCTCGTGTGGACGAGCTGTTAGACATAATATTGTGTAATAATATAATGTATGTATATATTGTTCTGCTACCGTTGAGTCTCTTCAACGGGTGCCTTCTGTGCTTTTGGTTTAGTTATGGCCAGTGTTATCTCTGAGGGAAGAATTTTGGGATCGTATTCAATGAACCATGAACAAAGAAGCATAACTGGGAGAACCAGATATGCAAGGCTACGACCAATAATGGAAGGAAAGATACAGCGTTAAAAGAGAAGCGCAGTATTGAAAGGTTAATTTCTTAACTTTTCATCGTTTTGTGTCGCTCATGGTCTTTCTTCCTCTAGATGCATGAGGCAAGTTGCATAAAAAATGCACTAAGTAAATGGGTATTCAATGGAACTGAAACTGCTTCCATTGTTCAGTGAGTGAGTCTCAAAAAAAATGTTACCACGTATACAATATATGGGCCATTCAACGAATATATGACTCTCTTGGATTATCTCGACAACGAATATTTTACGGTGCAAAATATGAAGAACGAAAGTAAATTGAAAATTACATTGTTGTTTATTGGAATAATTATTATTAGATCCATTTACTTTCGTACTTCTTATGTTGCACAGTAAAATATTCGTTGTCGAGATAATCCAAGAGAGTCGTATATGCGTTGAATGACCCATAGTATACAATAGATGTACAGTTAAAAGTTTCTAAATGTGCCAGTGGGGGATAGCGTCTATATGCAGTATTAGTACCTTTTTAGACTAAGACACTGGTGTCTGACACCAGTGTCCGCCACCGGTGTTCAATGGCAGCAAAGTATTGTTGAGCCACTAAAATCAGCCAGACACTCAAATTGGCTCGTCTGTAATCGTTCATTTAAAACAATAGTCCAGGGCGCATCTGTTTTGAGATGGACGTTGAGAGGTGACTCAAATTTTTTTGCAGAAATTGCTTGAAAATAACTCAAATAATAATATTTGAGTTATCCTCCCACTCAAAATGGTCCGGAACATTGTTTAAATAATCAAAATGTCAAAATATGAAGAAAAAATTCTATTTTTTTATTGGTTTTTTGATTATAACTTTAAAACTATTCATTTCTGAAAAAAGTTGTACAGACAAAAGTTGCGTAATTAAATTTCCTATAATATAGAATTAGTTAAAAATTTAAAAAATAGTCACCCTTGTTGCAAAATAGCAATAATTGCGAAAAATCCATACAAAAACGAGTATTCGCATTTTACGTTTTTCAACCATTTATGCTATACTTAGGGCCTTCATATTTTACCCAGAAAAACTTTTTATGATATAGTAAAACAACACTGTAAATTTCATTAAGATCGGTTTAATAGATTTTGCAAAATAAATTTTGCAATCCGACTTTCGCAAAAAAAATCCATTTTTTTTAATGTTGCAGGACTGAAAATAAAGCAGATAGCAAGTTGATTTTTTTTTGCTTATAGAAGTGAACTGTACCTTTCATTTGCAATTTTCAAAATTAAAATCGATTAATTACCACGGCGTCAGGTAATTTTTTAAATAAACATTAATTTTTGGTGCTACGCGCAAGACAGCGGTGTTCGATTCACACAAGTTGATTTCCACCAAAATTTCTTCCAATCTTTATCTAATATATTATTTTCTTATTCTATATTTTGTTGTATTTTAATATTTTAATTCTATCTAATTTTAATTGTTTGTGAAATATTGTTTAAACAATTGCATATGTTTAAAAATAATAAACTTTTATTCTCTAAGTTAAAATATATGAACAAAGAAAGTTTTTGCTAAAAAAAGTGTTATTTCAAAGGACAGAGTATGTGTTTTTATTTTGCAATAAACAAATTTATTTATTTATATCGAAATGTAATAAAAATTAAAATGTATCAATCATTATCAAAGGTCATTGGAATGCCCAATCAGAGCAAACTATCCGCTGTCCTGCGAGTAGCACCAATAATTAGTGTTTATTTAAAAAAATTCCTGACGCCGTGGTAGTTAATCGATTTTAATTTTACAAATTGCAAATGAAAGGTACAGTACACTTCTATACGCAAAAAAATGCTTGCTCTCAACTTGCTATCTGCTTTATTTTTAGTCCTGTAACATTTTGAAAAAATGAATTTTTTTTGCGAAAGCTGGATTGCAAAATTTATTTTGCAAAATCTATTAAACCGATCTTAATGAAATTTACAGTATTGTTTTACTGTATCATAAAGTTTTTCTGGGTGAAATATGAAGGTCCTAAGTGTAGCATAAATGGTTGAAAAACGTAAAATGCGAATACTTGTTTTTGTATGGTTTTTTGGCAATTATTGCTATTTTGCAACAAGGGTGACTATTTTTTAAATTTTTAACCAATTCATTATTATAGCAAATTTAATTACGCAACTTCTATATCAGTACAACTTTTCTCGGAAATGAATACTTTTAAAGTTATAATCAAAAACGAAGAAAAATATCGAACTTTTCCTTCATTTTTTGACATTTTGATTATTTAAACAATGTTCCGGACCTTTTTGAGAGGGAGGATAACTCAAATAATATTATTTGAATTATTTTAAAGCAATTTCTGCAAAAAGATTTGAGTCACCTCTCAAAGTCCAAATGTACTAATATTTTTACAGATGCGCCCTGGTCTACAATGCTTTGCTGCCGATGGCGGACACCGGTGTCAGACACCAGTGTCTTAGTCTGAAAGGGTATCTATATAGTCGGCGTATGAGAGAGAAAATGTTCGAAATAATGAAATAACAAATTTTATAAAATTATTTATTTCATTATTTCGAATACTTTTTCTCCCTCATACGCCGACTATGATACTGCATATAGACGCCATCCCCCACCGGTACCTTTAGATTCTTTTAACTGTAATTGACTTATATTATTACGGAAGATATCTAAATGTCAGCATAAAAGAAGCACTGATATGAATTTCTTTTTTTATTTGACGTATGTATTCTGCAGATTTCATTCTTTTTTTTTGTTTTTCTTGACACCAAGACTTAAGACACCAAAACTTGTTGTTTTTCACCATGTCACCATGACATAAGCTATCAGTTTCCTTCTTCAACTCTCCTGTGTTACCCACTATTTTTTTTATAGAGAATAATTACTACCTGGCAAATTTTTCTTGATACATTCGATTCATTTCCTACCAATTTAACTTTTTCTTATTCTCCATCATATAACTTCTGAAAAACATTCATGGTGCTACTTTCCACAGGGACACATTCCGCTGAAAATATATTGATTATTTTACTTTGTATCCTGACTGATATTAAAAAAGTTTTAACCTTTAATTTAGAAGTTAACATTTTCTTTTTATTTTTTAACTAGACTTTTTTTTATTTCTTTATAATGTATATTGAAAAGTTTAATACAACTTTAATATACCGATTAACGATGCATACAGGGGATCATGATTACTTAGTTCTTTTTAGATAAGTAGTAATTTAGATTACATTAATCACAAAAAATTTATTAAAATCCATTATAAGAGGTATATATTTATTAAAATCCATTAAAGGTTACATCAAAATCACATAACGTTTTCGATCTGAAAAGATCATCATCAGTGCTGATACAGGTTTATCGCCTCCTGAGCCACCAAAAATATCTGGGTAAAGTAAAACCCATTAAGGGGATTGGGGCAAAATCTTGGTCCAATGTTATTTAAATGCATTCTTTTTTTTCGAATCCTGAGAAAACTAATAAATATTTTTGAAAAATTTAGAGGCAGAATGAAAGATTACATTATTTCCGAGGACCGAAAGTCCTGTAGAATAAACAAAAAGTTTCTTTTGAATGAAATATTTGAAATTAAAAATCACACTGAATTTTCTTTTTTTTTATCCATGTAACCCATTAAAATTATCAAAAATACTTATTAGTCTTCTCAGGATTCGAAAAAAATGGATGCATTTAAATAGCATTGGACCAAGAATGTCCAGTCCGCCTACTCCTTGACTACTGATATGATATTATATATTTTCTGTGTTATTATATGGAACGGAGGTTTGGACGCTAAAAAGGATAAGAAAGGGTTTCTCTCATCTATTTAATTATTCTGCAACATTTGAATTTAACGAATTATAGATAATAATTCGTTAAATTTAAATATTGCACAATAATCAAACAGATGAGAGACATCATTAACGACAACGTGTGTGGACTTATTTATGAAGCAAAAAGCTCAATTTTCAGACAGTAAAAAAAATAGTAAAGCCTAGGACTAAAAATAAATTCACCTAAATTTAAAGTACTATTAGTTTACAATGAAAGACTTTTAATATCGCTTTCATTTGCCGGTCTCTACAGTTTTTCCTCGTTTAGTTAAATTTTGACAATGAGTTGAAAATCATAAAATTGCTACCTATTGAGCAAATCCGACGCATTTCAACCCTGAACTGAGTAAGCTTGTTATTAATTTTACTACTAAAATTGATCTTGACTATTTCATTCATATAGGAGATTCTGACCAACAGAAAGCTACAGAAATAAAAATTAACTGACTATTTTTTGATGATTTTAACTTCCAATCGTATAGTATGATATTTGATCACGTGTTTAATTCTGTCCAATCAGATTAAAATTATACTGAGAATTATCTACTGTAGAAAATTACCGATAGAATTTTTTTAAATAGATTGTTTCTGTTTAATGGCAACCAGTTTCCCAGTTTTGACAACTGTCACATTTAAGAAAATATCCATAATATACGTATTAAAAAATAATCTTACGAATATCACACAACAGTAAGAATAAATGAGAAAATAATGCTTCATTTTTACTCAAATTTGTTGTCATTGGGCAATAGCTACTCGAGCCTTGCGGGCTCTCGTGTCTATTGCCAGACAACAAATTTTCGAAAAACTGTCGCATTATTTTCAATTTATTCTCACTCTCTTGTGATATTATACCCGATAATTTTTGATAATATCCCGTCGTCAAGTATATTACGTCAGATGCCCTTCGTTGCTACGAAAAAATACATTCAGTGACATTAATGACAATTAATTTTTTAAAAATTATAAAAGTGATGACTTTCAACCGTCAAATATTTATAACAACTGTGTGTTTAATTGTACTAATTTGTACTTACATAAATAAATTACAATACAATTTTGGTTTTAAACAGTTTTATTCATGAAATAATCGCAACAAATTGCACTCGATCTCTAAAATTATTATCGAATTTTTGCCCTCGTAACACTTTGACATAATTTCACTCCCCTTCGGGTCGTGATATTAAAACTGTCAAAGTGTCACTCGAGAAAAATTCGATAATTTTAGAGCTCTTGTGCAGTTACTACTGATAATTGGCTATTATTTATGATGCCTGTTAAATTGACGATATACTTCAAATGGCGTTTCAATATGTAGGTAGAATCCAAACTTTCGATAAAAATATATCTACAGTGCCGGCAAAAAAAATCTTTACATTGCCGAATAAATCACCAAATTTGAAGACAATTTGCATGCGTTCTGTCTGCGCTTGGTTGGGAGGGGAGAAGAGGGGGGAGAGCGTACTTGCGACGGCAATTGTCTGTAGTTTACGGATCGCTTAGCTTATTTAGGGTATTCTGCGCGTTTGCACTGTAAACAGTTGTCTTTGTGCGGGTAGTCAGTGTTAAACTTCGTCTCATTTACCGCGTAAAGTTTGAGATCGTCAAATTCTATATTGAGCTGACAAATATGGGTTGAAAGAAACTCACAAAAGAGGAGAAGGTTCGTGCTTTAACATTACTGGAGAAAGGCGACTCTGTAATTACCGTAGCACGTGATATTGGTGCTTCAAGAGATGCTATTTATCGACTGAAACATTCGGCTGCAGCGTTTCAGTTGATAAATAGCCTCTCTTGAAGCACCAATATCACGTGCTACGGTAATTACAGAGTCCCCTTTCTCCAGTAATGTTAAAACAGGTACCTTCTCCTCTTTTGTGAGTTTCTTTCAACCCATATTTGTCAGCTCAATATAGAATTTGACGATCTCAAACTTTACGCGGTAAATGAGACGAAGTTTAACACTGACTACCCGCACAAAGCCAAATGTTTACAGTGCAAACGCGCAAAATACCCTAAATAAGCTACGCGCTACGCGGTCCGTAGACTACAGACAATAATTGTCGTCGCAAGTACGCTCTCCCCCCTCCCCTCCCCTCCCACCAAGCGCTGACAGAACGCATGCAAATTGTCTTCCTTCAAATTTGGTGATTTATTTGGCAATGTAAAGATTTTTTTTGCCGGCACTGTATGTTTTGTTTTGAAAACCAATAAACCCCAATTATGTCTCGTGAATGAAATGTACATACTTGTGTATTTGGCGTAAATATGTTGACTTAGCCTGGAAATATTAACACAATAGTGTCGTTAAGAGATATTTTTAAATACCATGAAACATTTTCCAATGATTGGGTGGATTTAAGAAATACATATTTACTAAACAAATTTTTTGTACGTGTATAAAGGAGATTATAATAATTATGACACATGGTACTCCTTATATTTTTTAAATAATATGGTTTTGTAAAGGCATAACTTTGATTATTGGCTAAACCTACATTATACGATTCGTCACAAGAAATTAAAAAAAATTTAACATGTAAATTCACTGTTTAAATAAGATACAGTGCGCTGGGATAAGTGTTACCCCCCTTAATAACCTATTTATTTCTAGCACATAAGCAAAACGCTCGGACATGTCGATTTTTAAAATAATTATAGTATATTATTATAATATCAATGTTTCGAACTTTACGCGATCCCTCTTCAGGTGACAGGCCAAACTTTGATTTTTTAAATGGGAAAGTATATCAGATATCTGTCATTTGTCAACCCCTTCTTTCGGATTCGACAATTTCTTAATTTTAAATAGGTAATACACCATGTGTGGCAGATCAATATAGAGGCATTTTGAAATTTATTGAAAGTGTTAGATCTCTTAACAATAATTAAATGCAACAATTTTTTTTATTTAATTTTAAAGTATTTTGCAATCTGTTGAGTGTCAACAATAAACAAAAGTAATGACATTGACTAAGGACAAGAAATATTTTACCCACTGGTAAAATCAAACTACATAAAGTTGTGTAGAAAATAATTACATTTTATAACTACTCACTAATTAGTTTCAAAGTTTACTCTAAATGGTAAGTCCAGTGGTTTGAACCTCTTTAACCTACGCTGTTCTTGGGAATTGTCTAGGAGGTTAAGTGCAAACTGGTTTTCATGATCCTCCAACTTGGCAATGTATGCAGCGCTACATTTTGTGACAACTTCTTGTACCATATCCATTTTAAGGTCTCGATGAATAATTCTGTTGTTGATGTACCAAGGTGCATTAGTGATGGTTCTGAGGGTTTTTGATTGGAAGCGTTGGATGATTTCGATGTTGGAGTGACTGGCTGTTCCCCATAGTTCCAACCCATATGTCCAGATTGGCATAAGTATTGCCTTATAGAGCAGCAATTTATTATCCAGAGATGGTCTTGATGAACGGCCCATTAACCAATACATATTTCTGAATTGGAGACCTAGTTGCTTTCTCTTAGTCCAAATATGTTTCCTCCATGTGAGACTTCTGTCCAAATGAATACCAAGATATTTTACCTCGTTGGCTGATGGTAATTGGTGATTGTTTAAAGTTACAGGAAGACAAGTTCCTCTTCGTGTTGTAAATGTAACATATAGATTTTCCTTCATTGACTTTAATTTTCCATTCCAAAAACCAATCTTGTATTCTGTCTAGATACGCTTGAAGGAGATTCGAGGCATAAATAGGGTCAGTGTGTGAGACTAGCATTGCAGTATCGTCGGCAAATGTTCCTAGCATCATTTCTTCTGTAGGTGGTCTCTCCTCTAGTGGTTCCTGAAGAGTTGGAGGTATACCTGCGGTAAACAAGAGATACAAGGTAGTTCCCAGCACGCTACCCTGTGTTACGCCAGCTTTGATAGAATAGAGTTTGGAAATTGCATCTTGGTATTTAATAAAATAACACCTACCTGATAAATATGACTCAAGAAGAATGTAAAAGCTGTGCGGTAATGTACTTTTTAGCTTGTATAGGAGGCCTTCATGCCATACCTTGTCAAATGCCTGCCTAACGTCAAGAAATGCCGCTGAACAGTACCTTTTGGCCTCAAAATCAGCATTTATATGTTTTACCACTCTGTGATGGGGCCGAAATCCAAACTGGTGGTCTGGAATTAGATTTTTGATCCAGGGTTCGAGTTTTTTTACCAATAGTTTTTCGAAAACTTTAGACGTGATTGGCAAGAGGATGATTGACCTGTACGATGTAGTTTCTTCTTGAGGTTTCCCCGGTTTTAGAATGGATATTATCTGCGACACTTTCCATTGATCAGGAAAGTAACCTAAGTTTAATATGCATTGAATACAAACAAGTCGTACCCTGGAGATTTTCTATCGTTTAAATTATATTAATAGCTAAGATGACTTCGGACTATTTAAATTTCGGAATAGGCAAACTCATTTGATATGAACTTTGAAGAAATGAGAATACGTCTACTTCCACAGGTGAATTCATTGGATTGCGGGTAAATACTCTGCAAAACAACTTGCTTTCTCTTGTGCACTACGACGTTGCAGGTGACGGTTTCTGGGGTTGTTTCAGTTTTCTCGTGGCTTTCCATAGCGAATAATCGCTATCTTTAGTGGAATCTAAATTTTCCAAGTAGTACTGAAGTGATTGGTTTTTGATGTCTTCGAACAGCTTTTTTTAATTCCCTTGATGCACTATTGAATCTACGCTAATCAGGAGGATCTCTGGTCTGTTGCCATCTTTTCCACAATCGTTTCTTTAGAAAATTTTTTTCTTTGACTACTTGTGGGCAGTCACTTATTATGCATTTATCTTGTATTGTTGGTGTTGCATGCCAGACAGCTGATTGGATATTTGTAGTTAGTTGTTCCACAGCAAGAAAAAGGTCCTCTTTGGTTTTTAGTGGAATGTCTAGAGACACCTTGGTCTCCTGAATAGATCAGAATTTTGGTCAGTGTGCGCGTCTGTTATGATGTGAGGGGGATATTTCTTTATTAAGTACTTGGGTTCCAACTGTGAATATTATAGGCGAGTAATGCAACAATGTGTCGAATATTTTCCATTACATCAGAAACTTCATAAAAACGAATTGTATAACAACAATAGAAAACTTTGTAACTGAATTAAAATTAATTCAATAGAATTTATAATCGATAAACAATGTGCATTTGATACATTTGCAAAGTCACTTTTCATTTAAAACAAAATATGGAAATAATCTATGTCTTATATTCAAAAAATACTCATTAAAAATTTTAGTTTTATTTTGCAATTTTCGAAGCAACAAATGATCAGACCAAAATTCAAAAACTGCCATTTTAAACCTTTTCTCATCTACTAAAAGGATGTTATAAATAAGATATTTAGTTACCTACCCTATTTTTACCTGTAACGATTTAAACGAAAAAACTGCCATTTTTCACCCTTATTTGTTAATAACTAAAGTTCTCGTCCGAACTGTGACGGGCATTTTTGTATTTATAATGTATTAGGTATATAGTCCGTTCTTTAACGGTAAAATATTGCAAAATCTCTAAATTTTAAAGAACCGCTTGGATTGACATGAAATTTGACATACACATAGCTAACAAGTCAAAGAAAAAAAGTGATATTGTGCCGATATGTGCTTTTGCCCTGGAGGTGGTTTTCACCCCCTCTTGGGGGTGAAAAAATATTCATCCAAAGAAAGTCAGGAAATGGATAAACTGGCTAATTTTAAGTAACTTTTGTTCTGTAGAGTTTTTTAACTAAGTCAATACTTTTCGAGTTATTTGGCAGTGAATATGTTCATTTTTTCAACAAAATAACCACGCTTTTAGACGGTTTTTCGCAAATAACTCAAATAGTAATAAGTATTTTGTCGAAAAAACATTCTCAGCAGAAATATAGCCTGAAAAAAATTTAAAAAAATGGTGTATATATCACGTCTCTACACTTAGTAGAAGCAGAGTTATAGCTAATGAAAAATAGGTTCATATTCGTCAAATTCCAAATGGAATACTTTAACGTGAAATAACCAAAAATGAAGCACATTTCGGGGAAAACTTATTACAACTTATTTAAAGTGTTTAAAAAAACCTTCATTTTTGTTTTATAAAAAAAATTTCTAGTATCAAAATTAAACAAGTTACGCTCAAAATAAAGTTAGTCCCTTTTGGTTTTGGTAAAAAAATCGAGAAAATCACCTCCTAATTAGTATATTAAATGAACTTAATCGTTACGACTTCACAAGTTTATTGACACGTTTATATAGTGTTTATATAATCTGTAAGTTTCATGGGTTCAAAGTCCTTATTATTGAAAGGTCTGTAGTTAAAAGGGGTTGAACGAGTCATTGATCACGAATGTATGCAAATTTAGAAACACCAAATCTTAATCAATTTTTGTCTAACAGAAAAACAAAAAAATACATTATATGCAGAAAAGCAAATCTGACTTGTTTTGTTTTTCAAGATTTTTGGTATCTCTAACAATTTTTAAGTTATTTTGAAAAAAAGCATATTTTTCAAAATTTAAATTTTTAAAAATTTTATTTTGAAACCAAGTTTTTTCAAAAATAAGCACTTTGAATCGATAAAACTTACAGATCATATAAAGAAAACATAAGTAAAATAATTTGTCGAGCAATAACGATTAATTTCATTTAAGTTGCTAATTAGGGGGTGGTCTTCCCGATTTTTTTTTGCAAAAACAAAAGGGGCCAACTTTATTTTGAGCGTAACTTGCTTAAATTTAACGCTAGAAACTTTTTGTAAAAACAGAAATAAAGCTTTTTTAAACACTTTAAAAAATTTATAATAGGTTTTCCCCAAAAAGTGCTTAATTTTTTGGATATTTCACGTCGAAATATTCTATTTGAAATTTGGTGAATATGGATTTATTTTTCATTGGCTATAACTCTGGTTCTACGACATCCAACAACCTAACGCGTACTCCGTTTTTTTTACTTTTTTATAAGCTATATTTTTGCTAAGAACGTTTTTTTCTACAAAATACTTACTTTTTGAGTTCCTGGCGAAAAACCGTCTAAAAATGTGGTTATTTTGTTGAAAAATGAACAAATTCACTCGCAAATAACTCGAAAAGTGTTGACTTGGCGAAAAAGCTCTATAGAACAAAAGTTACTTAAAATTAGTCAGTTTACCCATTTCCGTACTTACTTTGGACATATATTTTTTCACCCCCAAGAGGGGGTGAAAGTCACCCCCAGGACAAAAGCACACATCGGCACAATATCACTTTTTTTCTTTGACATGTAAGCTATACGTATGGCAAATTTCATGTCAATCCAAGCGGTTCTTTAAAATTTAGAGCAAAAACCGTGAAAGAATGGACTAATATAGTACCCAAAAAAACCCATTTGCAACCTGGCTTCTCAACTGTCCCGAACATGGTATATTTTTGCCTTATTTCCCTGGCGTATATATGCATCAGACGGTCTAGACGGTCCAGTTGGCAAAGGCGCAGTCGATCGATAAGTATGGTGGTTTGCGATCGATGGTCCGAGCCTCAGCCAGGTCAAGAAATTATTAAAAGGCCAACGCCATAGTATAAAACTCAATAGAGTCTACGGCTTGGTCTGGAATAAACTGGCGTCTGATCGGCCTATGGAGGAGCGGTACGGCAAGGGATAAGGGCTTGCAGCTTGGTGATACTCCTCCATAGATCCATACCGAAGGGCGTTGACGCCTAAGAACGGTGTATATACATATATGCATCAAGATTATTTCTTGTTTCTTATCGGAGAACTACTGTTTCTTTCTAATGCGAATTTTATCTGTGTATGCTAATCTATATATCACCCAAAGTGCTTAAGTAATGTCAACAAAGGCGGGTAACAATGTGAACAAATATTATCAATAACTGATGCAATCGTAGACCATCAAAAATTCAAATCACCCATATTTTCTTAGTTTCCATCAAACAATAAGCTAATTTCGCAACACGGTCATGACTATATAAAATATCTAAATATGCAAAAACAGGTGAATATGTTTAGGTGTTGCATAATTCATCAAGTGTGTGAACTTTTTATTTTTAAGACAGAAGGTCTTCTACTAGTGCGTTCCGCAAAACACTAAAATTATGTATGTATTCATCATCGAACTGAATCTGAGTCATACATGTCAATGTCTTCGACAAATAAAAGAGTTTACATACTTTTGGATTACAAGATGTGGGATTTTTGTTAAGGTGACAATGGTTTTTCACATACAGCTAACTATGAGTTGTATCATAGAATATTAAAATAACATACAACCAGTGAAAAAACATGCTATGCATTGCTTCCGAAATCAACAATGGTATGAAACCTTTCATTGCTTTACATGGCTATTTAGTCCAGGGCGGATCTGTTTTGAGATGGACGTTGAGAGGTGACTCAAATTTTTTTGCAGAAATTGCTTGAAAATAAATCAAATAATAATATTTGAGTTATCCTCCCTCTCAAAAAGGTCCGGAACATTGTTTAAATAATCAAAATGTCAAAAATTGAAGGAAAAATTCGATTTTTTTCTTTGTTTTTTGATTATAACTTTAAAAGTATTCATTTCCGAGAAAAGTTGTACTGACATAAAAGTTGCGTAATTCAATTTACTACAATATAGAATTGGTTAAAAATTTAAAAAATAGTAACCCTAGTTGCAAAATAGCAATAATTGCGAAAAAACCATACAAAAACAAGTATTCGTATTTTACGTTTTTCAACCATTTATGCTACACTTAGGAGCTTCATATTTCTCCCTGAAAAACTTTATGATACAGTAAAACAATACTGTAGATTTCATTAAGATCGGTTCAATAGATTTTGCAAAATAAATTTTGCAATACAGCTTTCGCAAAAAAAATTCATTTTTTCAAAATGATACAGGACTGAAAGTAAAGCAGGTAGCAAGTTGAATTTTTTTTTTGCTTATAGAAATGTACTCTACCTTTCATTTGCAATTTTCAAAATTAAAATCGATTAATTACCACGGCGTCAGAAAATTTTTGAAATAAACAATAATTTTTGGTGCTACGCGCAGGACAGCTGTGTTCGATTCACACAGGTTGATTTCCACCAAAATTTCTTCTAATCTTTATCTAATATATTACTTTCTTACTCTATATTTTGTTGTATTTTAATATTTTAATTCCACAAAAATCAAACTAATTTTATTATTGTTTGTGAAATATTGTTTAAACAATTGAATATGTTTAAAAATAATAAACTTTTATTATTTAAGTTAAAATATATGAACAAAGAAAGTTTTTGCTAATAAAAGTCTTATTTCAAAGGATAGAGTATGTGTTTTTATTTTGCAATAAACAAATTTATTTATTTATATCAAAATGTCATAAAAATTAAAATGTATCAATCATTATAAAAGATCATTGAAATGCCCAATCAGAGCAAACTATCCGCTGTCCTGCGCGTAGCACCAATAATTAATGCTTATTTAAAAAAATTCCTGACGCCGTGGTGTTAAGCGATTTTAATTTTGCAAAATTGCAAATGAATGGTACAGTACACTTCTATGTGCAAAAAAATTTTCAACTTGCTATCTGCTTTATTTTCAGTCCTGTAACATTTTGAAAAAATGAATTTTTTTTACGAAAGCTGGATTGCAAAATTTATTTTGCAAAATCTATTGAACCGATCTTAATGAAATTTACAGTATTGTTTTACTGTATCATAAAATTTTTCAAGGTGAAATATGAAGGTCCTAAGTATAGCATAAATGGTTGAAAAATGTAAAATGCGAATACTTGTTTTTGTATGTTTTTTTCAAAATTATTGCTATTTTGCAACAATTGTGAGTATTTCTTAAATTTTTAACTAATTCTATATTATAGGAAATTTAATTACGCAACTTTTATGTCAGTACAACTTTTCTCGGAAATGAATACTTTTAAAGTTATAATCAAAAAACCAAAAAAAAAATCGAATTTTTCCTTAATTTTTTGACATTTTGTTTATTTAAACAATGTTCCGGACCTTTTTGAGAGGGAGGATAACTCAAATATTATTATTTGATTTATTTTCAAGCAATTTCTGCAAAAAAATTTGAGTCACCTCTCAACGTCCAAATGTACTAATATTTTTACAGATCCGCCCTGGTCTAATTGATTTTACACAGTACATTTATTTCGAACAAGGATTAAAATGATAATGCTCTCTCCAATATGAACCATAAATCAATTTATTAAAAAAACATTACAAATTTAAAACATTTTGGATACGTTTCGGCGCAACACTAGCCATCATCAGCAACACCAAACAAGAAGGAGAAAGAATCAGTCGGCTCAGTCTACGACTGATTCTTGTCTTTCGTGTTTGGTTTGTTGTTTCCTGTTGTTGCTGATGATGACTCGTGTTGGACCGAAACGCGTCCAAAATGGATAATAATGGATTATTAAGTGTATAGATAATAAATAATAGACGATGACGATACAGTACTTCTAGCTTCTAGTCAAGAAGATCTGCAAACACTACTTGATAGTGTCGTTGAGAGTTGTAGGGAGGCAGGTCTGGATCTGAACGTACGGAAAACCAAAATACTCGTAATAAGTAAACAGCAGCATATAAAACCGTCTATATATGTAAACAATACCAAACTTTAGCAAGTTGATAAAATCGTTTACCTTGGACAGCAACTAAATTGTAACGCAGAAAGTCACGGCGAAATAAGATCTAGGATAGAGCAGGCTAGAGCCGCTTTTAGAAGGATGTCCAAGGTGTTATGTAACAGATACCTAAAATTGGCATTGAGGATCCGCCTACTTCGCTGCTACGTGTTCTCGGTCTTACTTTATGGTGTCGAGTTCTGGACTGTGAATAAACTCGATATAAATCGCCTAAAGTTTCCTCGGTGGAGAAGATTCGAAATTCCACAATACTAGAACGTCTCAGCAAGACTACTGAAATCATAACAAGTAATTGGACTTCGTAAGTCCTAGGTTTTCACCCAAGGTAATCGAAAGTAGAACTGGAAGACGATATTTGAATTTTACGTGTAACTTTGCGTGGATTGATATACGAATTTACTAATTTTGAGTTATTTTTACTAAACTTTGACATTTGTCACCTCAATTGTCATTCTACCCGGTATAATGGCGGGCGAGTTATATTGGCGGTCGTACGGACCGACAGAAAGATTGCCTAGGTCAAATATCTCACCTTTAGTACCATCCTTGGATTATAAGCTTTCATTTGACACCTCATTTATCATTCTAGCTGGTATAATGATGGAGGAGTTATATTCTCGGTCGGACGGACCGACGGACAGACCGCCTAGGTCAAATATCTCACCTTTAGTACCATCCTTGGATTATCAGCTTTCATTTGACACCTCATTTGTCATTCTACATGGTATAATGACGGAGGGGATATATTCCCGGTCGTACGGACCGACGGAAAGACAGCCTGGGTCAAATATCTCACCTTTAGTACCATTCTTGGATTATCAGCTTTTATTTGACACTTCATTTATCATTCAAGCTGCTATAATGATGGAGGAGTTATATTCGCGGTCGTACGGACCGACGGGAAGACAGCCTAGGTCAAATATCTCACCTGTAGTACCATTCTTGGATTATAAGCTTTCATTTGACACCTCATTTGTCATTCTACCTGGTATAATGATGGAGGAGTTATATTCGCGGTCATACGGACCGACGGAAAGACAGCCTAGGTCAAATATCTCACCTTTAGTACCATCCTTGGATTATAAACTTTCATTTGACACCTCATTTATCATTCAAGCTGGTATAATGATGGAGGAGTTATATTCGCGGTCGTACTGACCGATGGAAAGATAGCCTAGGTCAAATATCTCACCTGTAGTACCATTCTTGGATTATAAGCTTTCATTTGAAACCTCATTTGTCATTCTACCTGGTATAATGATGGAGGAGGTATATTCGCGGTCGGACAGATCGGCAAGGTTAAATATCTCACCTTTAGTACCATCCTTGGATTATCAGCTTTCATTTGACACCTCATTTGTCATTCTACCTGGTACGACGGAAGAGTTATATTCCTGGTCGTACGGACCGACGTAAAGACAGCATGGGTCAAATATCTGACATTTAGTACCATCCTTGGATTATCAGCTTTCATTTGACACCTCATTTGTCATTCTACCTGGCATAATGATGAAGGAGTTATATTCGCGTTCGGACAGACCGACGGACAGACCGCTAAGGTCAAATAGCTCACCTTTAGTACCATCCTTGGATTATCAGCTTTCATTTGACACCTCATTTGTCATTCTAGCTGGTATATTGACGGAGGAGTTGTGATTACAGACAGACGGACGGACAGACGGACGTGGATAATACAAAGTTTTCACATTTTTTCAAAATTGGGTGAAAACAAAAAGCATCAAGCAGAGAAAGCTCGAGTACTTCGGACATGTAATGAGAGGTCCCAAATATAGGTTGCTACAAAATATTATGCAAGGAAAAATAGCAGGCAAACGCGGTCCAGGACGAAGAAGAACCTCATGGTTGAAGAACTTGCGAGATTGGTATGGTGTTGATACAAGCATGCTATTTAGGGTGGCAGTGAATAAAATTAGGATAGCTATGATGGTAACCAACGTTCTGAAAGGACATGGTACATGAAGAAGAATAGATAATAAAGATATGTAATAAAATGCAGAGATTTGGATAAGAATTAAAATTAACACTATTACATTGACGCATTTTAATTTGCTTGTAATAAAAGCATTTATGTAGAATGTTGAGAGGTACTTAAAAATTTTGAGCAATTTTCTATAATATCTCAAGATTTTGAAACATACAGTAAGAATTTCGTCAGTATAGTTGATAAATAATGATAATTTGCCATAAAGTATTACAACTAGATCTTTACAACTACAAGAAAGGAGATAAGAAAGACCCAAATAATATCGAGCACTAAATCTTTTAAATACAACACTCAAATTGACAACAAGAGTTATAGCGACAAAAATAAACGAACGCATAACTCTGCAAGAGGAACAGCAAGGATTTCGGACAGGAAGATCATGCACGAATGCAGTTTTTGTAATAAGACAAATAAAAGTCCCTGAAATACAACAAACCAGCATATATGTGCCTGATAGATTTGAAGAAAGCGTTTGATAGAGTGAAAATTGGGGACGCGATACATTTACTATATGAAAAGGGAATATCACTGGATTTAATAAAAACCATTGAGAATATAATATACAATAAAGATAACATAGCTATGGTAAGATGTAAGGCAAAACTATCGCAACCTATCAAGTATGAAACTGGCATTAGACAAGGAGATTCGCTGAGCCCATTAATATTTAATCTGATAATGGCTGAAATCATAAAGAAAGTTAATAAAAGAAGAGGATATAGAATGGGAGAAAAGGAAATAAAGACAATCTGCTACGCCGACGACGCCATAATAACAGCCGAAAATGAAGATTCATACAAAGATTAATTAAAGAATTTGAAGACACGGCTCTCATATACAACATGGTGATCTCAACAGAGAAAACTAAATCGATAGTAATATCAGCGGAACCGAGACGATTTAAATTGGTCGTAAATAACAAAATAATAGAACAAGTGATGGAAACAGAATGCTTGGGAATAAAACTATCAAGCTACGGAAAAGTGGAAGAAGTACAAAAACAAGTGAACATGGCGAACAGAGCAGCAGGATGTCTCAACAACACAATCTGGAGAAACAAATACCTCACAATGGAAACGAAAACCAGGGTATGTAAACCAACAATAAGACCGATAATGACGTACACAGCGGAAACAACAGCAGATACGGCGAAAACACAAAGACTGCTGGAAACTGCAGAAATGAAAGTCTTACGAAAAATAACAAACCAAACTCTAAGAGACAGAGTAAGAAGTGAGGAAATACGAGCAAGATGTGGTATAGAATAAATAAACATGTGGACCAAAAGAAGAAAAATAGAATGGAATCAACACATAGCAAGAATGACAGAAAATAGAATAGTACGAATAGCAAGAGACACATCGTCAAATGGAAGACGATCATTGGGACGACCGAGGAAAAGATGGTCAGACAATGTCAATTGAGGCCAAAAACCGAAGTAAAACAGTCATTGAGCCTATTTATAAAGTAGGAAGAAGAAGAAGAAGAAGAATTAGATCTTTTATTGATTTGCGTCTTTGTAATGCAGGATTGTCCAAAGTTTAATAATTAAATTCAATTACCTGCTATCTCTTAGGCAGCGTTTAGACACAGCGATAAATCGCAGCAATTTATCTGTATCAATCGAGTTGCTTCAATTTATCGTTGTGTGTAAATGGTACATCGCAGCGATTTATCGGAATTGAAATTGGATTGGAGTTGGTATCGGATTGCATGAATTTATTGTAACGATCGTGTTTTCAGTTTATAATCAATCGCAACAATTTATCGCAGCGTCTAAACAGCTTTAAAAAATCAATAAATCGCAGCAAATTATCGTCACAATAAATTGCTGCGATTTATTTATCCTGACAGGATCGCCATATGATGGTTCCTGTTTATCTGAACCATCTCAGATAAGTGAGGGGTGGTTACCCCCTACCATAAGGGTTGATTAAGTAACAATACTCACTGTAGATTCATTTATTGGTACGTTGAAGTAACTACGGTAAAGAGCTGGTGGTGTATTATTTAGTAACTGTGATGTTTACTCGTTGGGATCTCAAATACCAATGACTAATCTTTTCGCCATGAAAGTAGAACTCAAAGTGGATTCCCCTGTTTACTATTTGGTATAAATAAAAGTGAGAGTGTTTAGTAAAAGTGCTGAATCGACTAGATTATAAATAACGAATACTAATTGTTATTTCAAACTGACCTTGTATCGAAAATCGACACATTGATGTGGTAATATAGGTCAATCGTATTTATTATAAAAAAACGTATTTGTTTTACCAAAGACATTTAATTATTAAAAGAATTTGTCTTAATAAGATGATTACTGAGATGCAGTGTATCCCAATACACGGCATCTAAACGCTACTTTATATAATGCAAGTGGTTTACGTTTTCAAATATTCAAATCTATTGTATTCTTAGTACACCACTGACTAACGATTTGATTAATGGCTGTACGTATTTCTGGGGAAGTGTGGACAGCTTTAGCATAGACAGGAACAACTTGGCTAAAATATTTATTTAATAGAATTATGCAAATGGGACAAATGCCAGACGTATCGAGACGCAGTATATTACTACCAATTTACAAAAACCAGGAAGATTTACAACAATGCATAAATTTCAGGCCAATAAAACTACTTAGTCACACCATGAAAATATGTGACACAATAATATACTCAGTGACATTAGAAGTGTTACACTCAGAAGGAATCATTTCCGGAACTTAATTTTTTGGCCACATGGTACATTTTCATCAAGAATGAAACGGTAACATTGGCAAGACTTTTTATTGACATGTAATAAAAAAAATAATAATGTGTTTGGCGATCCCCTAGCTGAAAACACTCCTGTATACGTCTAGGCATTGACAAAATGAGATGATCTATGTCTTCTTGAGGCACCTCGTTCCAATCAACTTGAATTTCATGGATTGACTGTGCCAGAGTCTGTGGAGGACGTTGCAAAGTGAACAGTCTCCTCCCCCATATGTTCGATATCACCATATCCCACACATGTTCGATAGGATTTAAACCCAGTGAACGGGGTAGCCACGGCAAAAAATTAACGCCAGCTTCTTGGAGAAAGTCCATATTTCGACGAGCGATATGGGGATGCGCGCTGTCTTCCTGAAAAAGGGCGTTTCGACGGCCGTCTAGATAAGGCAGTAAAGTGGTTTGTATGATGTCATCAACGTAACGCACATCTGTCATACTACCTCGAATAAACAAAAGTGGTGATCCGCTATCATAGGCAATAACCCCCCAAACCATTACTCCAACTGTCCTGTGTAGATGCCTCTCAACAGCAATCCCGATATCTCGTCGCTCTCCACGGCGGCGTCTTATCATCTTACGACCATCATGTATACCTAAACAAATCGCGATTCATCGCTGAATGCTGCGTGATGCCATTCTGCCACCCAATGCTGCCGTTCTCTGCACCAATTTCAACGTTGATGACATTGGTCCGCAGTCAAAGGAAGCACTCGTCGTGGGAGGAATGAAAACAGTCCAAAGGCTCGAATGCTACGGTATAGGGTACGTATAGTAACAAGTCTACCTTCTACTCTAAACCATTGATCAGCGATTTGACGCGTAGTAGCATAACGGTCTCGCAGAGCCAGGAGTCTAAAGCGCCCATCTTGACGCCCTGTGGTACACCTCGGTTGACCAGTTGATCTTCTTCGTGTTCCTCTACCTTCGTTTGTCCACACACGATACACTCGCATAACTGTCATTGCCGTACAATTAACACGACGACCAGTCTCGTCATACGACAAACCCATAACTCTATAGGTAATAATTTTACGTATTTTTTATGGGAAATAAGCCATAGTATTTTGTATTTTGACAACGAAACCCGATTTGGGCTTCGAAACGTTAATAAATTCATTTTTTAGTAAAATTGTGGCTTATTTCCCATAAAAAATACGTAAAATTATAAAAATGCCACAAGGAAATAGATTCAGAACAACTAGGTACGGTGACCATATGTACTTATTTAAGTAGGACAGTCCTTATTTTTAAATATTGTCCTAATGTACTTTAAAACCTTTCTAAGGACACGCGAATGTACTTATTTTTTCTAAAAAATGAATATTTTTATCTTTTACTACTTTTAAACAAATTTCTTTGTATACTGTTCCAGGTATTGCACCTTTTGTGTCTTGATCCATTCAATATTTCCATTCTTTTGTTGACTCTTCTCATGACTTCGTTGTTTGTTACAGGCTCGGTCCATGCTATCTTCAGGTACCTTCACCCACAGTTCAAATGCTTCCAACTTTTTAGTAGTCGACGCGTTAAGACCATGCTTCTATCCCCTAAAGCAGGGTCGAGAAAATATAATACCTTGCCAGCCTAACTTTCAAGTCTTAATTATTTCAGTTCTCTTGCACAAACTACCTTTCTCATTTTATTGAAGTTGGTTCTTGCCTTCTCTATTCGAACTTTAATTTCTTTGGAGTAATCGTTTGTGTGATTAATTATTGTGCCAAGATAGTTGTAGTTTTCAACTTGTTCTACAGTCAGGCTTTTATCATTATTTTGGGTTTTTGATATCCTCATAAATTTAGTTTTCTTGATGTTTACTGATAATCCATATTGTTCACCATACTCAACTATCTTGTTCATTAGCTTTTGGAGGTCTTGGAGGTTGTCCGCTATTATGATAGTGTAGTCCGCATATCTAATGTTGTTAATTGGCGTTCCATTTAGGTACCTTTATTCCTGCTGTTTCTCCCTCAAGAACTTTTTTCATAATTTCTTCAGAGTATGCATTTAATAGTAGTAGTGACAATACACACCCCTGTCGCACTCCTCTTTTAATTTTGAACTCTTCTGATGTGTGTTCGTTAATGCGTATGTGTGCCTGCTGTTTATAATATAGATTTGTTATAATTCAACGGGCATTCATTGTATTGTAATTGGTTTGCTTTGAGGACGTCCATTAACTCTTTGTGGCGGACTTTATCGAAAGCCTTGCTGTAATCTATGAAACAGACGTACATATCCTGGTTCACATCCAAGCATCTCTGGATTAGTAGTGTAAATCCAAAGTGGGTTTCTTCAATATTCATATCAAGTGTTTGGTAAATGCGTTTATGAATGATCTTTAAAAACATTTTAAGTGTGTGAGACATCAGGCTTATGGTGCGGTGGTCGTACACAAAACTCCACTGCACAAGTGAAACATTTTTACACAAAATGTGTAATCTACCTAGAAAACTGGAGTACAAATTTTCATGAATTTAAACCATTCAAAAGCATAGATCTAAAGTGGGCTCCACACTCTCGGCGAAGTTACTTCGCCAAAGTTGACCGAAGTCCGAAGTAACCTCTCTACACACTCGTTCTACTTCGTGAGGAAGTGCGATACCGACAAAGAGCGGTACGATACCGACAAAGATCCCTTTGACCAGACCGACAGAAAATGGAAGTAGAACGAAGTGATGCAAAGTTACAAAAGGTGGCCGTCTACACTTTCGTACTTGTTGAACCTCGATCGACTTCGGCGAGAGTGTGGAGCTCGCATAAGAAGTGAAATAACATGGAACAATGTTTGTTATTCTCTCGAAGCTTTTAAATTGTATATCAAGGCAACCATGTTAAACGAAGATCAACTCTTTGACGAACTGGGAATTTTGAAAGACGTGGCTACAAGTGAAAAAATTGCTGAGTGGAACAAAAGAAAAAAATAGTCAGGATCGATGGCTTAAAGTTTTTAAGTGTGTAGATCAATTCAAACTGAAAAACTTACAAATATTATGCGAATTTATTTTTTATCTTCCGGGTACTAGTGCGGCTATCGATTGTTTATTTTCTGTAATAAATAATTATTATTGGACGTCGGAAAAGTCACAAATGTCCATATCCACTCTCAAGGCAGCGATTCTGGTGTACGCAAATTTTGATGAGACTTGTATGAAATGTTTCATTTACTTCAGTCGAAGCCGGACCTTCACAAATTAATTTTAAGTTCAGAAGAATATGAATGATGCAAAAAACCGGAAGAAGATGAGGCTATTCCAGGTCTCTCATCTAAAAACTCTTAATTATAGGCTTGTAACTTTTTCAAAGTTAATGTAATCTGTTATATTTAGTTTAATTAATATAATTTTCCGCAAATCGCCAGGAAATTTTGACATTCCTGTCAAAATTTCTTGAAGAAAAAGTCAGGACTTCCTTACTGTAAGGAAATGTCATTTCCTTACTGTAAGGAAATGATATTTCCGTACAGTTGTTAGTTGTTAGTTGATATTTACTTTCGAGAACACCAGCAATTAAATTTATAAGCGTCAAGTTTGACAATTCAACCTCAATACGTTTCCATAGTAACCCAAGTAATTTTATTAGGAATTTCAAAGCACCATTTATTTGGGAATAAAATTATCGCGTTTTTTTTAAATCAATCAATATCTGTCGAATTTTAAACGATTTGCGGAAAAATAGTATGTTTACCTCGTAGGAAAAGCCACATTCCTGGACTCTGTGTTGCTAAGTCTCGGCTTGCGCCTCGACTTAGCAATCTTCACAGTCGTCCAGGAATGTTAAGCTTTTCCTACCCGGTAAACAATGTACTATTTTTATGTTTAGCTACATATTATGTAGTTTATTTATTTTTAATTCCAAAAAGTTATATAATTTGTCCAATAACAAGATACATTTTGCGTTTTTAATACATTTTTGTTTTTTGTACTTTTTTTTTCTTTAAAAAGATATGGTCATCGTAACTATAGGTAATAATTCTGCCCGTGTCAAAATCGCTAAAATGGTGGTAATTTTGGTGTCTTCGAACTCGAGATACATTCTTGCACTGAATACAATTAGACTGAGGAATAAAAACTAAAAATTTCTGTACCAACCGTTCTTCATAAATGGATCTGTTCACAAAAAAATTTAAAGATATAACTTTATTTTTACAAAAACTATAAAAGATAAAACATTGATATTGTTATTATAGCATGCTTTAAATATAGTCATTGTGCTGCCAAAAAATTAAGTTTAAGAAATGATTCTGTCTGGGTGTAACACTTCTAATGTCACTGAGTATATTTGATAGATGGATACGTAAAATAACCGAAATATCCGATAATCAGGTTGATTTTATATAAAGCAGATTGAAAACAGATGCAATTTTTATTATAAGGCAGCTAAGGGAAAAATACAGGGATAGATAAACAAATAATCATGTGGTATTCAATAATCTTAAAGGATCTAACTTAATGGTCACTCGCAATAATATATATCATCAAAATAAAAAAATGTTTTTTTAATTTAGGGATTACTTACTACTAAAAAATTAACAAACAATAAGATATTCACTGATCCCAAAATTATTGTCATCATAGTGTCTACCATTAATTCAGATACACTTGTCAGTTTACGTTAACTTTGACTTTTCAAGTTTTACTAAACAAAATTATTTTTTTCCTTGGAATTATATGACTACGGGCCCTTCAAGACTCATTCGCCGATACACCAATTTTGCTCATTTATTTTACAATATATTTTCCTATACCTATCTGCTTAACATTTTCTGTCCTACGTATCCTACTTAATTTATAAAGATTGATTACTGGTTAGTGGGGACACTACATTAGGTAAAAACATATGTTTACTTATATATTTTATTGTAATCCATTTTAATTTCTATCTTAACGTTAGTTAGTTTACAATTTGATTTTTATATTTTCAATATGGTCTATAAACAATTGCATTATTAAAAATGGTTTTCACGGATGAACAAAACCGATCTTCTATTCGTCGCGTTATTCGCCGTGTGCAAGTACTTGGAGGGGATACGAGAAACGATCGTGCGCGAATAGGGCTTTTCATCGATTGTCATTTGTTTAGAGCTTCTGTCATATTATGTCAATAACGTATGACGTAGATATAGTAATATTATGTGACACATGACAGAAGCTCGAAACAAATGACTGTGAATGAAAAGCCCTATAGCGAAAAGATCTTGCAACTTTCTTAAATAATTCATTGTCAATTGAAATTGTCACATTGACGTATTATCTACTGTCAATGAAGAAGAAAAATTATATGTTCATCATCATCATTCTCTTTGCCTTATCCCTATGCGGGGTCGGCTTCCCTAATTCCATTTCTCCACACAATTCTATCTTGGGTCATATCAATGTTAATCCCCTTTACCAACATGTCCTGCCTTATCGCCTCCCCCAGGTCTTCTTTGGTCTTCCTCTCCTACTCCTTCCAGGAATCTGCACTTCAGCTATTCTTCGTATTGGGTGATTAACGTCTCGACGTTGAACATGACCAAACCATCTTAACCTATGCTCTCTCATTTTGGCATCAATTGGTGCCACACCTAGACTTCCCCTAATATACTCATTTCAAATTTTATCCTTCTTTGTCACTCCACTCATCCATCTAAGCATTCTCATTTCCGCCACATGCATTCGTTGTTCCTCTTTCTTTTTCACTGCCCAACATTCAGTTCCGTGCATCATAGCCGGTCTTATGGCTGTTTTATAGAATTTTCCCTTCAGCTTCATTGGAATTTTTCTGTCACACAACACACCACTCGCTTCTTTCCATTTCATCCATCCAGCCCTAATTCTACTGCATGCATCTCCATCTATTTCTCCATTACTCTGTAATACCGATCCTAGGTACTTAAAACTATTGCTTTTCACAATCATTTCACCATCCAAAGATACCATTTTATTTGTAGTAACTCCATCTTTAAATGAACATTCCAAATACTCTGTTTTTGTCCTACTAAGTTTGAAACCTTTTTCCTCCAGAGCTTGTCTCCACTGTTCCAGTTTTTGTTCTAAGTCTCTTTCACTATTTCCTATTAACACTACATCATCAGCATACATTAGGCACCATGGAATACTACCCTGTAGTTTCGCTGTTATCTGGTCCAAAACTAAAGAGAATAAATAAGGACTGAGAAATTTATCAGTCTCTCCCACACCTGTTCTAACACTAGTCGTTACTCCCTCATACATATCTCTCAGAATCTTTACATATTCGCCAGGGACTCCTTTCTTATTGAGTGCCCACCACAGAATCTCTCGAGGAACTCTATCATATGCTTTCTCAAGATCAATGAATACCATATGAGCGTTGGTCTCTTTATTCCTGTATTTTTCCATCAGTTGCCTTACAATGAAAATTGCATCTGTTGTTGATCTGCCCTGCATAAAGCCAAATTGATTATCGGATATATCGGTTTCTTCACGTATCCGTCTATCAATTACTCTCTCCCATATTTTCATGGTGTGGCTAAGTAGTTTTATAGCCCTGTAGTTTGTGCATTGTTGTATGTCTCCCTTGTTTTTGTAGACAGGTACTAATATACTGCTTCTCCATTCGTCTGGCATTTGTCCCACTTCCATAATTCTATTAAATAGACCTGCTAGGCAACTTATTCCTGTCTCTCCCAATGCTCTCCATACCTTCCCAGGAATATCATCTGGTCCGACTGCTTTTCCTTTCTTTATTTTTTGAAGCGCTTGAGCCACTTCCTCGTTTGTTATTCTGGTAACCATTGCTGTTACTGTCTCCGTTAACTCCACGGGCTGTCTGTCAAATTCTTCATTTAATAAACTGTCAAAATACTTTCTCCATCTCTTTTTGACAAGAAAAATTATATGTTGCTCCACAATATTGATAATTGATATGATATGCAATTATTATATAAAGGTAAATTTAATTAATTGTATTTTGCTTGTAGTAGTGCATTTTAATAATTAATTTTATTTACTACATACAATTGTTTATCTTTTAATAACATAATCTTAATATTACTTTTTCTTCTTATAATTTTTTTCGGCTATGGCCTTGAAAATTATCCAGTAACCAGGACCAATATGATTGGCCAATATAATTAAAAGTGCTAAAAATTTTGCTGAGCTATGAAACCAGGTGTCGCTTTTCCGTACTTGCAAGGTCCGAATAGATGTTTATAGAGAAACGGGAAGCGTAACTCACAAGCCAGGGGCAGGCAGGCCTAAAGTGCGAACTGAAGGAAACATAAACTGGCCAGAACAGTTGCTGTAGATGAACCACATACCTCAATTCGGCATTTACATCAACAGGTAGTTCTTTCATATGGAACTTGCCAGCGTATTTTTAAGCAAGATTTACAATTTCATCCGTATCGTTGACAAGCCTTTCATGAAATCACCCTAAGCGACTATCCTTAAAGGCTAGCCTTCTGTAATTGGTTTCTGAACAATCTGATTAATAATTATGATGTATTAGGCAATTTTTTTTATTGACGAATGTTGGTTTCATCTTTCTGGGTACACAAATTCTCAGAATATAAGGATGTGGAGTGCAGATAAACTGTATTATTTTATTGAAACTCTGAAAATGCTGAAAGATACCTTCAAGAAATTTTAACTCCATTTATAAATCAATTGTTGGGTGATCAATTAATAGAAGGTTATTTTCAGCAAGACTGGGCTCGAATTCATAGAAAGCTGCAAAATTTGAATTTGATTATTATATGGATTTTTTCAATAGGGTCATAATAGACCGATCAAATAAAATTACACTACATGTAAACCAAAATGTAATTCCGTACAGGTTGGAATACATTTTTTCTTAAAGTTTAGGTCCAGACAAAAGATATTTTCAAGAAAGTATATGATTCATATGAGGGGATCATTGTTTAAATAATTAAAAATGGGTAATTTTTGCACAAAATTTACTGTTTTAACTGCTGCGTTAATTCGTGTTTTTATTAAGGATTTTACAATTTTTTTCTGCAAAGATGAAAAAACAGTCTTTTATATGAGACTTACTAAATTAAATTTGACCCTTAATTTATTTAAAAAATTGTAAATCAAAATTGAAAAACAAATTTCCAAAAAAATATTATTTGCAATATAAATAAACTCTATAAAATATTTTGTTTCGCAGAAAGAGTTGCGCTGTAATATCACTATAAATTGACAAAAAAAATGGTAGATAAATATTGAGTAGTTTATGAGATATTTAATTTGTTTATAAAAAATTACCATTTTTTCAATTGCAAAAACGCGGTTGTTGCCGATAGAGTATACAAGTATTTAAGGTCTCATTTGTTTTGCTTTTATGTATATTTTCGATAAATGTATTGACAAATCAAAATTTCAATTAAACACCCTTCCAAAATGGCGTTTGAAAATTGGTGTAATTTGTTTAAAACTTATTTTTTTTTAATAACATCGCCGGGATTAAAAATCTTGAAATTATTTTTCGATATTCGTATTCTTGGTAATTTTTGACATATCTACAAAAGCATAAAAATTTTCTAGAAGCATTTTTGGCCGAGATAGCTTCTCCCAGTTTAAAAATTCATAATTTGTTGATTTATCAATATTGAACTTAAAAGTATGTACGTGACTACATCTATTAACCTTACTATTTAACAATGTCATTTATATACATAATCAAAACTGTAGAATATTTTGAAAAGTGATTTTCGTACCACCTTAAATGAAAACTTTTTGTCTGAAAATTAGCGGAGGAGTAGTTTCTAATATCTCTGTTAATAATGGGCCAATTTCAATGTTTCCTTTTAATTTGGGGTAGCATATAAAAATAATAGGATCTGCATGACCCTTTTTGCCATAAATAATCAATAATTAGTTATAAACAATTTTTTTTTCTCTAGTATTGTGATCGTGAAATTTTCTCTAGACTTTGTTATATATGTAAAACAAAACTTGGCACCAAAGATAATCACAAAAGAGTATTAAAACAAATTGTTATTATAAAAATTTAACAAAATAGTAAATTTCGCTTAAAGAATCATAAAAACTTTTTTCTTTGTACAAATCATTGGCAAAATCTCGCAAAGATAATGTGAATAGAAAATATAATATATAAAAATGGAGGACAACCTCTATATAAATATATGTATATAAGTGAATAAAAATTAACAAATATATTCACAATTTTTAGTGTATTACCTGTTAAAAAGATTATAAAATTAAATGTAAAATACATATACAGTGAGCACGTAAAGGTTGGAATTAATTCATTTTCTCGAGAATGGACAATTTTGGAAAAAAATCCCGAAACAGGTCAATTTTTATTTTTAAATTACAAATTTTTGGCATATATATCATACTAGTGACGTCACCCATATGGGCGTGATGAAGTCATCGATGATTTTTTTAAAAGAGAATGGGGTTCGTGTGATAGCTCATTTGAAAGGTAATTCAATCCTCTATTCAGTAGTATAAATATTAACATAAATATTTATACAGGGTGTCCAAAAAAATTTTTTTGGATTAAATTTATTGACATAAAAAGAAGAATGTATGTAATTTATTTAATTCAAAATACATTTTACTGCTCTCAGAAAACAGAAAAAATATGTATTTGAAAAATAATCATCGCTTTTCGCTTAAATTAAATGTTCAAACTGTCAAGAGGCAGGTCGGTGGCTGCATTAGTATTAAATTTAAGCAAAAAACAATATTTATTTGTTAAATAAACATTTTTTTCTGTTTTCTGAGAGCAGTAAAATGTATTTCGAATTAAATAAATTACATACATTCCTCTTTTTATGTTAATAAATTTAATTCAAAATTTTTTTGGACACTCTGTATAAATTATTATGTTAATATTTATACTACTGAATAGAGATTTAAATTACCTTTCAAATGAGCTATCACACGACACCTATTCTCATTAAAAAAATCATCGATGACGTCATCACGCACAGATGGGTGAGATCACTAGCATGATATATTATATGCCAAAAAGTCGCAATTTTAAAATAAAAATTTACCTGTTTCGGATTTTTTTTCCAAAATCGTCCATTCTCGAGAAAATGAATTTATTCCAACCTTTACGTGCTCACTGTATATTTTAATATTGTACAAAGCAAAAAGTCTTTAACAAATTTTTAATGCTAATTCAGTATTATTTTGTTAATTTTTTTATAAAAAATCTTTTGTGTCAATTTTTATTTATCACATCTAGAGAAAAAAAAATAAAAAAAAATGTTTATAACAAATTGACGATTATGTATTGTTAAAAGTGTCATTTAGATGTTACTATTTTTATAAGCTACAATAAACTAAAAAAAAATTGAAATTGGTCCATTATTAACGAAGATATTGCAAAGTACTACTGCACCACTCTTCATGCAAAAAGTTTTCAGTTAAGGTCGCTACGAAAATCATTATTTTTTTAAATATTCTAAAATTTTAATTCTATGTATAAATGACATTGTTAAGTAGTAGGGTTGATCGATGTACTCACGAACTTTAAATTGTTAATATTGATAAATAAACAAATTATGAATTTTTAAACTTGGAAAAGCTATCTCGGCAAAAAATGGATCTAGAATTTTTTTTCTTTTGTAAGTGTGTCAAAAACTACCAGGAACAAGAATATCGAAAAAAAAATTCAAAATTTTTAATCCCGGTGATGTCATTAAAAAAACAAGTTTTAAACAAATTACACCAATTTTCAAACGTCATTTTGAAGGGGTGTTTAATTAAAATTTTAATTTGTCATTACATTTATCGAAAATATACACTAAAGCAAAAAAAAATGAGACCCTAAAAACTTGTATACTCTATCGACAACAACCGCGTTTTTGCAATTGAAAAACTGGTAAATTTTTATAAACAAATTAAATCTCTCATAAACTACTCAATATTTATCAACCAATTTTTTTGTCAATTTATAATGATATCATAGAGCAACTTTTTCTGCCAAACAAAATATTTTATAGTGCTTATTTATATTGCAAATAATATATTTTGTTTAATATTGTTGCTAAAATATTCGTTTAATTTTCACCAGCTTCTGGAACTATAATCTAAACCAAGAAGGCTTTTAAGTCACCAAATTATTTAATTATTGGTAAATAATTACTTATCTAAAACTTTATTTGAAAATTAAAGATTTTGTTGGGAAAACCCGCATTTTCCGAGGAAAATTTTCGTCGGAGCAGATCAGGAAAAACACGTCTATATGCAGAATTTAATCACGGTGAATTTTTATTTGAGTATTTTTGTTGTAAAGTTAAAATCTTCGGAGTTCTAGAGCAATAATTGAAAAAAACACGATTTTCGGGCGCCATTTTGTTTATAAAAAAAGTAGCACACTATCTGAGGACTTTGCATACCTATATTATTAATATATAGGATCTTATATTCGATTCCAGCAATAAAATTGCTGGTAAATAACTTTTCCCAAAAATGTCCTATTCTCCGATAATCAGCCCAGACTAATAGTGCATTATTGGTACATTATAGATAACAATAAAAAAAATTTAATTACCAAAAACTAAAATATACCTATCCAGAAATAACCTACAACTAAAATATATAATTATAATAAAACAAATACGGTCTCTACAGAAAATAATGTCAACGTCAATATGATATTTTCAATCAAAAAAGTCATCATACTTTGCGGATTTTTGAAGATAAATATAAGATATGTTGTAAAGTTCTTTAAAATGTGCCACTTCTTCCACTGAATCATCAACATCGATATCGTTCTCATATTCGGTATATTCATATTCAATAGTTTTAAGTCTACTGTTTCACTATTGTCCGTGAACAATATGTTAAAAATATCGTTAACAAACTTATAAGCATTTTTTTGTATAGATAGTTGCGCAATTAAAATATCACAATCACAAATAGGTAAAAAATTATTTTTTCTACGTCCGTGCTAAAACAGGCACTTTCCCAGACGCATTTTGTTTCCGAAAGCAATTTTCCCGCACGGCGTGCGGGAAAGTAGAATACCTTGTAATATGGCATTATAATATATTATACTACATGCAATAAACTAATATTTAGATATTATTTACTAATTTATTTCAAATTTATCTTCTTTTGTTCATTTTTTAATGAAATTAACGCGATTATTTTATTCATAGGAGATTCTGACCAATAGAAAGCTACAGAAATAAAAATTAAACTGATTATTTCATTCATAGGAGATTCTGACCAATAGAAAGCTACAGACATGCAAATTAAGGTGATAATTTTTGATAATCTCCCGTCGTTAAGCATATTACGTCAGATGCCCTTCGTTGCTACGAAAAAATACATTCAGTGACATTAATGACAAATGTTTTAAAAATTAAAAAGTGATGACTTTCAACCGTCAAATACATATTTATAACAACTGTGTGTTTAATTTCACTAATTGATACTTACATATATAAATTACAATAAAATTTTGGTTTTGAACAGTTTTATTCATGAAATAATCGCAACAAATTGCACTCGAACTCTAAAATTAATATAGAATTTTTGCCCTCATGACACTTTGACATAATTTCACTCGCCTTCGGCTCTTGAAATTAAAACTGTCAAAGTGACACTCGGGAAAAATTCAATAATTTTAGAGCTCTTGTGCAATTACTACTGATAATTTTTGATAATTTCCCGTCGTCAAGTATATTACGTCAGATGCCCTTCGTTGCTATGAAAAAATACATTCAGTGACGTTAATGACAATTAATGTTTTAAAAATTATAAAAGTGATGACTTTCAACCGTCAAATATTTATAACAACTGTGTGTTTAATTGTAGATACTAATTTGTACTTACATAAATAAATTACAATAAAATTTTGGTTTTGAACAGTTTTATTCATGAAATAATCGCAACAAATTGCACTCGATCTCTAAAATTAATATAGAATTTTAGAGCTCTTGTGCAATTACTACTGATAATTCGTTGAAATAGAATTATTTTGACATAATATTCAAAAGTCAAATCAGTAGACAATAGGTTTGTTCTAGCATCAGTTTCAAACGGTTTGAAACCATCAGTGAATAGTCGACCAGCGCGAGTAGAGGGGATAGCACTGGTGACTGTATTATGTTCTCTCACTGACCAACTGCTTGCTGACGGTTTCTGACTAGTTTGACTGTTTGCTAGAACAAACCTTATAACAATGGTTTTGACTCGCCGTCATGGAAACCAATATCGCCGTCATGGTAACCAATTATATTGAAAGTTTGGTTGTGACAAACTTGTCAAAGAATTAATTTGTGTATTTTCACTTCTAAATAAAAATTGATATAACTCTATTTTTTGTGGCTTTTTTCTAAACGTACGGCCCTAGAAAAAATATTGTTCCTAACTCATGCGGAAAGTGTCTTCCCCGCACTCGACTGCTTGCCCGAACTCCGCTATCGCGTGGTTCGGGTCAAAGGCAGTCTCGTGCGTGAAAGTCCGCAATAGTTAGGAAAATAACTATATTTTAAAATGTTCATGTCCTTTTAAAAATATTGATAATAAGAACGGTTTATGAATATAACTCTTATTGTTATCATGTTCCCTGTTCGTAAAATGAAAGAATTTTGAAAATTTATTATATATTGCAATAAACATTTTTTTGGTGATCTTTCCGGGCCCCCATTAAAATGCGGGCCCGAGGCAGGTGCCTCACGGGCCTAGTGGTAAAATAGGCCCCCTCTGTCTTTGATTTTATTTATTATTGTTACAATTTCGTTAATTTTTTTATTTTCGATTAAAGTTCTGTGTTGAAGGTTTTGGCTGATTTTGTTATGTTTTACAAGTTAATCGAAATTAATTTTTATACCAATGATACAAATTCAGATTTCAAACAAGACATACGTAATTTTTTGCTCGGATAGCTTTGATTAAAATAACTGTGGATCGCTCGTTATGTTCAAAAATAGTCCTTGTATTGACAGTGACAAATAAATCGTAAATATTATGTACAATGGATCCCAAACCTTTTTTTCAGAGCGTCATTAATTTTGACGTCATATGGGATTTTAAGAATGTCGCAAATCATTACATGACATTTTAATGTTGTTCTGAAGCTATTTCCTTGTGGCATTTTTATAATTACGTATTTTTTATGGGAAATAAGCCACAATTTTACTAAAAAATGAATTTATTAACGTTTCGAAGCCCAAATCGGGTTTCGTTGTCAAAATACAAAATACTATTGAAATAATAAATGGGCTTCGAAACGTTAATAAATTCATTTTTTAGTAAAATTGTGGCTTATTTCCCATAAAAAATACGTAATGACATTTTAGTTTAATCTGACAGTTGTCAGAATATTTATATTTATATTTATGTAACAATAAATAAACATAAAATCAAATTTCACTATACAATGTCCGAATATACCAATGACATAAAATATTTATATTTACGTCGCTGAAAAATACTAGCCTAGAAATTACAATTGTCATTTTACCATATGATTTTTATGTAATTTTTTTCATATTTTTATGATACTTTTGTGTCAAATTATCTTTATTCACATCATTGATTGGTTATCTATTTAGATTTTAGAGTATTGTAATCACCAACCAATTATACATCTATAAGTATAAGTCGTTTTAATATGCAAATACCCGTCAAGAAATACATAGTTTTCTAAGCTCAATGTAAAATAATCACAGAGGTACGTTTTTTTCTGTCACTTCCAACTGTAATGCGTTAGAGAGAATTCGATAATCTGTGACGCACTGAAGAAAGGGTTTGGGATGATCTGTACTGCACTTACGGTTTGTGAAACGGCTAATATGACAGTGCCATTCAAACGTACATTCCACAAGCTACTCTAAAGACTATATTTGTCAAAAGCTCATTCTTAGATATGATCTATACAATTTAATTAATAACTCTAAATGAAAACTAACGAGTAACCTCTTTACAAGTGTATTCGATAACAAAAAAGCGTATGCACTCTTAAAGACAAACTTCCTCTATGATATTTACCTTCTGCATTTTATTACATATACATATCATAAATGTTAACTGTTATTAAAACAATGTTTTTATCTTTTCAGATTATAAGGTGCGTGAGTAAACAGCAACGTGAGTATAATAATATTGGATTTGTTGAGTATTTATCCGAGTCCTGGTTAATTCTGGAGTATGTAGGTTAAGGCAGAATTGAACCAAAGAAGAAATTCAACATAATATGCCAATGGTTGATTTACAGAAAAACATACATTTAGCAAACTCAAAAGATGACTCAAATCAAAGCCAAGGATTTATTTTATTTTTATTTATTTTATTTATTTCATTTTAAATTTATTTTAATTCAATTTATTTTATTTTAATGTACTTTATTTTTATTCAATTTATTTGAATTTAGTTAATTTTATTTTTAATTTATTTTTATTTGTTTGTTTTTATTTAATTTATTTGATTTGATTTTATTTTAATTTAGTTTATGTTATTTTATCCAATGTTACTTTATTTTATTGTATTTGTACATTTTTACTACTACACGTACCTACCTATGTAGTGTATGTAATTTACTTTTTATGTTGGGAAAATTCACAATTTACATTATCACCTGTATCAATATTTTTGCTTTGCTCAAAGCCTCAAAGTCTACAAAATATAAGTAAAGCCTAATTTAAGCCAGTATTAATTGAAAATTAGTTTATTTGAATTTAGGACTGTTAAACATTTTATCGATTTCATTTCATTTCTTTGTTCGTTTTTTCATTTATGTCGTTGTTTTTATACTAGGTATATCGATATCTTCTATATTTTGACTGCCATTAGTGATCTTAGTACTGAACTTCCTAATTATGTGATTCTCTCTTTTATTTCATCATATTCATATTCACAATGTCTTCTGATTCCTAAATTTCGGTTTACTTCATTTTTAAAATAATTTATTTAAATCCGATTAATAAATCATGAATAGGTATTTAGATTACAATATTATCTAATGATATTTTTGGTTCACTTTTCACTTAATTGGTACTGAAACTGGATAGTCTACAAATTATGATAATGTTATATAAGCACATGTCTACGAATTCGAGTGTCTACTCTTAATTTCAAATACACATTTTACAGTTAGTTTTATTTAGATTTTTACGGTAGCTGTTGATAATGACCGACATAATTAATATTTTTAGTTTGGATTCTCTTTGGTTCTGGTTTAATTGTCGTAAATTTGTAGTTGATATGGACCAGTAGGTTTTATTGCTATTAAAAACAGTTTATGTAGGCTGGTACGTTGAACGGTTAGAACTTTAAATACCAATATGAACCGCATTGAAAGAGCTAAGATTGATTCAGGGCCGGATTTAAGGGGTGGCAGGCTGGGCAGCTGTCCGGGGCCCCCACATTCCAGGGGCCCCCACAAAGCCTCAAACGTAAAAAATATCAGCAAATTATTCACATATAAGTAATTATTTTTGTTTTTTGCAAACACTTGTGCCACCCAATCTCAGAATTTAGTTGCAGAAACTGCAGCTGAGTGTTATCATGCTGCCACAGGATTATTTGATTTCATAGAAGAACTATATGTATTTTTGCCATAGGTGATGCCTCAAAATCACTAGTTAAAGGTTATAATCAGATTGAAGTAGAATTATCCAAAATTTCAGAAGACGATAAGCAACAATAATTTAAGTCGTAGCGATACAAATGGTTTGTATCGTATTGTATAATCGAATGTGTTTACGGGAAACAGGAATATTTGCAATATTTTGGAATGAAAACAAATAGCCCAAGTCATAGTCTCCAAGATCCAAATATTGCCCTTAATTCAAGAGTGGCGGCACTTAGATCAATTAACGAATTTATACAGTCAAGCCGGGACAATTTCGAAATATATGATACGCTAGGCGCGATGGTATGCGGAAGTCATAAGAGTATTGGACACAGAAAACGACCACAAAATATTTGACTGACTCCCCTGGATTATGGAGCATCTCAAGAGACTGAAATTACATCAGAGAAATTTATGACTCAAAATTGTATCGCTATTATAGATCACCTCATCGATCATTGTGCTGATCCAGCCCATCAGACATCTTTCACTTTTGGATAAAAAACGCAAAAGCGCCCAATACTCCGTAAAGAAGAAAGGCAATAGAAAGAGATAGATCACCTCATTGCCTTTTATAAGTCAGAGTCTTTCTGCAGGGCTAGATTTTCATATGGGCTGAATTCATGGCGGCAGAATTCAGGGGCGGCAAATTTTGGTAAACAAGTAAAAATGGCCAAGGGTCGGAGAGCGGTAAATTTTGGATATCCCAGGGGCGGCAAATCTTCAAATCCGCCTCTGGTTTCTGCATATGAATCCACTCATTCCAATTATTTTGGATTTTTATATCATTTGGAAAATTTAACTCCTAATGAAATAGAATGATTTAGATGAAATCCTAGGTGTCGAACTAGTACAATTTGTAGAATTTTTCAATACATTATCAGACATAAACAAAGAACTTCAAATGTACCGACTGCTAGAAGGAAAGAATGTGAATGATACGTTTCCAAACGTTGAGGTGACACTTCGCTTATATTTAGTTCTGATGCTAACTAACTGCAGTGGGGAGAGGTCATTCTCAAATCTCAAGTTAATTAAAAATTGACTTCGGTCTATGATGGGTCAAGGGCGTTTGAATCATCTCTCTATAATGAGCATTGAACACGATGTCTTAAAGCAACTAGACATGTCCGACATAATCAAGGAATTACTCAACCTGGATAAAGTGCCTTTGGTAAAAGTTGAGGTTAAAGCGTAGAACTGACCCTGCTATCTTGTAGAAGTTCTTCACATGAGTATTATAGCCATCTTTTTTATGTTCCTCCTAAATTTCTTTTGATTGGTGGAATTTATTACTTTTTTGGTACCTAGTCGTTACAAATTATCCAACACTCCCTCTTGTACTTTTTGCACTCTTTGAGGCATCATAAGCAAAGGAAAGGAAACTCTTTTGTTTCTTCTTGAATCTTCCAGCACAAGTTCCATTAAATATGGCAATAAAACTTTACTTTAGTTTACTAAATCCATATGTTTAGTGCCCCCTCCCTTCATTTTCTTTACGATATCACTGAATCGTTAATTATTGGCTTTAATACTCTTAAGGAGAAATCTTGAGCCTTATAAGAAATGTGGTGCTTGCTATTAACTATGGCAATCCTCAGTTAATTCGGTAATACTAAATTTTTTGAATTGAGCACTGCCTATTGGCGTAAGAAATAAGAAATAGCTACAATCCTTTCACAGTATATGTGCTTTTTTGACGCAGCGTGGTGGGTTCATGCTTTAGACTTAGACTATCTACAGTAAACCCTATCTACAGTACACAGTTTACAATATCTCAATATATCAATTGAATTGACTTCGCCACCTAGAAAATTTCGATTCCTAGTCGATATTATGGTAGCAAACTCTTCTTATTTTCTTAGGTAGAATTGCTCTGTTCGTATACGCTTCTTCGTCATCCATCTTAACACACACAAACACTACAGCAACCTAAATGTTGAAGAAGAAGTTAGGGGGTTGGAGAAGGGTTCATTTGTAATTAACATGTTAGCGGGTCGAAAATTAAGTATATGTGATTGGAAGAAACAGGAACGATTGGGGGAATAGAATTGCTTGGAGAAAAACTGGGACTAGTAGGAGAATTTAAATACCTTAGCTCCTACATAACGAAAAATGGGACGTTAGATCGAGAAATTGCCCACAGGATATATGGGGATAGTATAAATTTGGTAAGTGGTGCTGGTACTATACATCCTACTAAGTTATGTTAAACAAACGTTTCTGGCTATTACCAGAGGTGTACGACGGGGGAACGTGAATGGTTGACCCTTTTTGATTCTCCAATATTTTCTATGTAAATAACATACTCTTCATCCGTAACGATAAAACCATTAGTTTTCAAAATATTTGAAGCTAAAAACGAAGGACATAATACGTTAATCAAAATAAGTGTGCCTTTTCATTTTTAACTTCAAATATCACGAAAACTAATGACTTTATCGTTACGAATAAAGAGTATATTATTTGCATAGAAAGTATTGGAGAATCTAAAAATTATGCTAAAATAGCAGTTTTATCAGTGGCGTAGAATTTGGTAAGGGTCAACCATTCACTTTCCCCTGTCGTACGACTCTGGTATAAACCAGAAACGATTAGAAAGTAGGGTGTACAGTACCTACACTTTTTGCCAAGTATCATAAGAAGATGTCAATTAGTTTTAAATAGTACCGGGCACACATAGTTCTTAAAGTTTTAAATAAAAAATGAATTATTAAAAAAAAAGAATATACTCTTCATTCGTAACGATAAAGTCATTAGTTTTCGAGATATTTGAAGATAAAAATGAAAAGGCACACTTATTTTGATTAACTAGTTTTGATGGGAAATAAGCCAAAATTTTACTAAAAAAATGATTTTATTAACGTTTCGACGCCCAAATCGGGTGTCGTTGTCAAAATACAAAAAACATATTAATGAATTAAACAAAAATGTTGTTGCTTAGTAAAAAAAAATTCTTCTAATAATTTATTTAATCTGACTCATTTATATCGGCAATTCAGATATATATTATACATTTTAAAGTAGAAGACTTTAAAATGATATTGCCAATATTTATGAGTTGCTTAATAAAATTGTGGTTTATTTCCCATCAAAACTAGTTAATTGCAAAAATGCCACAAGAAAATAGCTTCAGAACAACATTATTTTGATTAATTTATTATGCTCCTTCGTTTTTAGCTTCAAATATCTCGAAAACTAATGGCTTTGTCGTTACGAATGAAGAGTATGTTATTTACATAAAAAGTATTGGAGAATCAAAAAATTGCACTAAAATAGAAATTCCGCCAGTGGCGTCGAATTTGGGAAGGGTCAACCTTTCACGTTCCCCCGTCGTACGCCTCTGGAAGTAGCCAGAAACGTTTGTTTAACATAATTTAGTAGGGTGTACAGTACCAGCACCACTTACCAAATTTCGTGTTGTTGTCCCATGCCTGTCAGGAAATATTCAAGAATAAATAAAATAAAAGTTTAACTTTGACACCCTGTATTTCGGATATTATCAACTTTTGTACTAAGGTTAGTTGCTTAAATCGACCTATTTTAATCTCAGGAATCTAAGGTTAAGCTATGGCCCATTCTTTACCAAACACCCTTTATAGTCCTTTACACATTCTCACCGAAATCTGTGCGGAATATTCCGACCATTTTAGTCTATTTCAAAATTATTTTTATACTTAAATTCGAAAGAAAAAACAAGATAAACATTAATAAAACGTGTATTTAAGTTTAATAACAACATGTTTTATAATGTTATAGTGTAAAAAAAGTACATTAACAAAACAAACAATAGGTGTTTATACAAAAACATAATAAAAAACACCAAAATTTCCCATACAATATTAGACCGGGCAGTATCGTCGCCCGGCGAGTGAAATTATTCCGATTCGATTCTTTTGCACAAACTTACTCAAAAAGAGGTCCTTATAACATATCCACAGGGTGCCGGGCGGTGCCGTGGTCGAAAAATTGTTTAAACAATTTTTTTTTAAACAAATTCACAAAAATAATTTTTTCGAACAATTTTTATGCCATTATGCCATTATGTCATTTTGCTTATTTAAAGGATTTTTGTCATTATTTTATTACAAAGCTATTATTTTTAATTATTAACAATTAGCGCTATAGTCCAGGATGTATCGTCGCCGGGCTAGTGAAATTATTCCGATTCGATTTTTTTGCACAAACTTACTCAAAAAGAGGTCCTTATAACATATCTACAGGGTGCCGGGCGGTGCCCTGGTGGAAAAATTGTTTTTTTAACATTTTTCTTAAACAAATTCACAAAAATAATTTTTTCTCTTCGAACAAATTATTTTTAAGATAATTTGGACATTCTGAGCAAAAATGGTCTCTTCTAAAATTGATTGTTGTCCAGTTATTCGCGATTTAAAATTTGAAAAATGCGAAAATGGCCATATAACTCGACAACAATCAATTTAAAAAAAAAATCACAAGATACCTTTTTTGCTCAGAATAATCCAAATTATCTAAAAAAAATCGTTCGCAATGAAAAAATTATTTTTGTGAATTTGTTTAAAAAAAAATTGTTTAAACAATTTTTCGACCACGACACCGCCCGGCACCCTATGGATGTGTTATAAGGACCTCTGTTTGAGTAAATTTGTGCAAAAAAATCTAATCGAAATAGTTTCGCTAACGGGGGCGACGATACAGTTGGACCATAGCGCTAATTGTTAATAATTAAAAATAGCAGCTTTGTAATAAAATGATGACAAAAATCTCTTCAGGACCTTGAAGAAGGGGTTTAAAACTTGATTTGGTCACTTTTTGAATTTCATAATAATAATTTTTAATCGAGTTATTAAGACTTAAAAATGGCAATTTTCGCATTTTTCAAATTTTTAATCGCATATAACTCGACAACAATCAATTTTAGAGAAAAATGACAAGAGACTTTTTTTGCTCAGAATGACCCAAATTATCTGAAAAAGTATTGTTCTAAATGAAGAAAAAATATTTTGTGGATTTGTTTAAAAGAAATAACGACCACGACACCGTCCGGCACCCTGTGGATATGTTATAAGGACCGTAAGTTTGTGCAAAAAAATCGAATAGGAATAATTTCGCTAGCGGAGGCGACGATACTGCTCGGTCTATATACCCAGGTTCATACTGGCATGCACCGACAGACCCAAACTAGTTTTTTTTATTATTATCTGCAACATATATTACCATAATCGTTTTATACATATACGTAACGGTAATATTGCTTTCGGATGCGTTCTACTTTTTTTCGCGATGCTGCACATATGCAGAATCGCGAATTTTTAGTATTTGTAGTATCAAAAATTAAAAACAAAGACACTGAGATTATCCCTACTGTTTTTATTATTTAAGAAATAATCCTTTTGACATAGGTACCTACATTTTCTGTGTAATAATAAGCAATCAGCTCTAGTTTGTTATAGTATAGATTTTTCAATTGATCAATAATTATAATCAATCAATAATATAATCAATATAAGTAAAATTCGGATAAAATAAATACATGCCTTTTTAACTAGAGTGACTTTAGACGAGGGCATTTAGCACAAAATACATAAATTTTTAAATACAGCACCTAGAGACTTGCAGTTTTTTGCAGTATGTTCAGGATGACATCAGGAAAAAGTCTACTATTCAAAAATGGGTGGAAATGCATAATTGCACTGTAAAGTGCATAAAATGCATCCAAAATTGCATAAATATAAACATAAAGTCAAAATAAGTATACTAAGGAACAAAATTTATTACTTTAGGGGTTTTTGGGGTCACTGAATATGATTACGCCATCAGAACTGACCACCGGATCACCTGGTGTCCAAGGTCAGTGCAAGAGACGTCATCTTCTGGAGTTTCGATGGTTTTCGACATTAAATCGATGCAAACGGATTAATTACGAATTTTAGAGGTCACTAAGTACTGATATGCCATCAGAATTTACCTCCGGAGTACCTGGTGCCCAGGGTCGCTACTAAGGCACGTCATCTTCTGGAGTTTCGAGCGATTTCGGCACTAAGTTGATGCAACTGGACTATTCGGGGGGTTTTTGAGGTGGTTAAACACAAATATGCCATCAGAACAGATTTCTGGATCACCCGGTGCCCAAGGTCACTGCAAGGGACGTCATCTTCTGTAGTTTGGAGTGCTTTCGGTATTAAATTGATGCAAACGGATTACGTACGGGTTTTTGGGGTCGCTAAACACGAATATGCCATCAGAATTGAATTCCGGAGTATCTGGTGCCCAGGATCGCTACTAAGGCACGTAATCTTCTGGAGTTTCGAGTGTTTTCGGCATTAAGTTGATGTAAACGAATTACTTACTGGTTTTTTGGGGTCTGTAAACACGAATATGCCATCAGAACTAAACTCCAGAGTACCTGGTGCCCAGGGTCGCTACTAGGGCACGTCATCTTCTGGGGATTCGAGAGTTTTCGGCATTTAATTGATGCAAATGGATTACTGGAGGGTTTCTGAGGTCTCTAAACACGAGTATGCCATCAGAACCGACACCCTGTGCACCTGGTGCCGAAGGTAACTGCAAGAGACGTGTCATCTTTTGAAGTTTTGAGGGATTTCGGCATTAAATTGATGAAAATGGATTAGTCGGGGGTTTTTAAAGTCGTTAAACACGAACATGCGATCAAAACAGACCATCGTAGCACCTGGTGTCCGCGGTCACTGCAAGGGGCGTCATCCTCTGGGCGAGGTTTTTCGGTACTATTTTGACGCAAACCGATTACTTATAGGTTTTTGGGGTTGCTGAATACGAATATGCCATCAGAACAAACACCGGATCAGTTGGTGCCTAGAGCACGCCATCTTTTGGAGTTTCCACCCACTTTTGAATAGTAGACTCTTTTCCTGACGTCATCCTTAATATAATGCAAAAAACTGCAGGTCTCTAGGTGCTGTATTTAAAAATTTATTTATTCGGGTGTTTTTTGTGCTAAATGCCCTGGTCTACTTTGGTAACTATTAAATCTGAACCATATTTCATTTAGTTTATACTTTATTCACTTTTAAGGATATTAAAAGAAATAATTCGCTAAAATTATTATCACGGTGAAATACAGGTTGTGAAATGCAATTTTAGATTTCCCTTGTCGAATATCTCGCCACTCTGTTGTGCTTTATTTTTCCAACTTAAAAAGCTCAGAGGATAAATAATTTCGAATTTTATTTCCTGACTCAGTTGACTTTTATTCACATTGTTTTGTCTAATCAAACGCTTTGATTAGACTTAGACCAACAAAACAATCAGGCAGGAGGTCGTTGGACTCTATGAATTTTAATTAACTTAAAAATAGTGCTATAGCAATTTTTGTAGACAGTACCACCAAAGAGACGCAGATCGTTAGAAAATAGCAAAAATTTATATCTGTAGACGACGGCGCCAAGTGCTTAATAAGTACTGTAAATTATTGGTTGAATTATTTAATTACTCAGCTCTATGTATTCACCAAGTAGAAAAATATGCTGAAAATTGTACAAATGACTAAAAATCAAAGGCTTTTAAAGTAGTTTACCAGATATCTTATTTTTGTTGTAATATTGTTCTGACACGAAGGCATTTGCATAAAATACTACTGAAAAAGGATAATGGCAGCTTTTGTTTTTATTTGACTCAGAGTTGGACCACCATCTCCATATAGCTATTTCAGCATCTATGCATCCTCAGTGAAGCCATGCAGTCACAACTCTGAAACAAAATATCAACAATCCTGTTTCCAACAATGTTTCCACATTTTGAGACGCAAAACAGCGACATCTCTCGTAATACGAGGAAGATGAAAAGCCCTAGATACAAAGGTTGCTACTTTTATACAATTAGAATAATTGAAATAAAAATAATAAACAATATTTTAAATCCAAGACTTTTCGTTAAGAAACTGCTTTCTGACTGCATCCTGTATCTCCGGCTTTTACAATATATAAGCACAATATACGACGAATATAGAAGAAAGCAAATAAAGGACACTTTGGCCACGTATTTACCTTATTTTCGTCTAGGAAAAGGACCAAAAGACAGTTTCAGGTACTCAAATCTGAGTAAAGATGAAAAAGATAAACGCAGTTTTTGTTTTTATTTGACTCAGAGTTGGACCACCATCTCCATATAGCTATTTCAGCATCTATGCATCCTCCACTAAAAAAGGGTTTTTTTTTAACAAGTTGTTAACAAATTTTTTACTTGTCCCCTCAAATCAAATTATTTGATTGTTTATTAAACGGACGCATCGTATTGCAATGGAGGTGAGCACGAAGCGTATCGTCACTTGCAAAGTTCGATGTTAATTTTCCAAAAAAAAAAAATTACAAAAATCTTTATGAGACATTTTTTTCAACCAAAAATTGCAAATAACTCGAAAACGAAGCATTTTTCAAAAAAATACCAAGAGAGAAAAAGGATTTGTTTCGATGAGAAAAATTTTATTCGAAGCGATCCGTGAACTTGTTTTTTTTTAACATAAGATATTTGTTAATAACAATTTGCGTCCCATTTGGAAAATAAAAAAACATTTACTTTTGTTGTAAAATGGAGTAGCATCATCACAAAATGTTTCTATTTGACAGCAGATGATCCCCATTTGTAATAAACTGTAAAAGCCGGTGATTCAAAAAAGTCAATCCCCCTTCCCGTACCATCAAAAACGTTTTCAGTTTTTATTTTTTTTTAGTCGGATGCAATCAATTTAAAAAATTCAAAAATTTCATACTCATAGTGGAGACTTTTATAAAACATGTAGGTAGGTATATTTTTTATGGAACCGTGGGCTTAGTGTATATAACCTCAAAATACGTTTTTTTTTTGGAAAAAAAGCCTAACCGTCTCAAAACAACATTAGTCCATTGAAATGTTACATTTAGGGTTGCATTTCTTAGAGGAGTCAATTTTATTTTTTTAATGTGTATGGAGGTTCATTAGAAGCTTAAGTTCAAGTTTTTAGGGTCACCGCCCTTGCCCCCGGTCGCGATCTTGGAAAAAGAGGCGCCAAGGGCTTTCGCGCTGTATCTCCTAAACTAGCAACCATACAGAAAATTTAATTACACATAAAATGTAGCAAATTAAATTTCCTACAATTTTATATCTATTACTTTTTATCGTCAAGTGACCAACAAAAAAGATAAACAAAAATAAGAGAAAATTTTGTAAGAAGTTTTCTTTTCGAGGTTGTAACTTTTTTTCCGTTTATTTTACAATAAAATAACATCATAACGATTTTATAGAAGATTTTTCAACGAACAATTTCCACTATAAAGTTGTTTAATTTTATGTATTTATCTTAGTTTTACAGCGGTCCAAACTTGACCAGATTCTCGAATTCTCATAGGAACACACACAATCTCATATATCAATACATAGGAATCTCATACAATAAAAACAAAACCTTGGGCTTACTTTTCTATGTATATATTCATTTATTATGATTTTAACATTCCTATGCTATTATTAAGCTCTTTTTGACCCTTTTCCCGGCCACCTATAGGTAGAGGGGGGCGCGTTTTTTGTGTGGTATACCTACGGTGACCATATCTTTTTAAAGAAAAAAAAGTACAAAAAACAAAAATGTATTAAAAACGCAAAATGTATCTTGTTATTGGACAAATATAGCTTTTTGGCATTAAAAATAAATAAACTATGTAGCTAAACATAAAAAATTATATCAATTAAACTAAACATAACACATTACATTAACTTTGAAAAAGTTACAAGCCTGTAATAATTAAGAGTTTTTAGATGAGGGACCTGGAATAGCCTCATCTTCTTCCGGTGTTTTGCATCATTCATATTTTTCTGAACTTAAAATTAATTACATCATACAAGTCTCATCAAAATTTGCGTACACCAGCATCGCTGCCTTGAGAGTGATATGGACATTTGTGACTTTTCCGACGTCCAATAATAATTATTTATTACAGAAAATAAACGCTCGATAGCCGCACTAGTACCCGGAAGACAAAAAATAAATTCGCATAATATTTGTAAGTTTTTCAGTTTGAATTGATCTACACACTTAAAAACTTTAAGCCATCGATCCTGACTATTTTTTCTTCTCTGTTCCACTCAGCAATTTTTTCACTTGTAGCCATGTCTTTCAAAATTCCCAGTTCGTCAAAGAGTTGATCTTCGTTTAACATGGTTGCCTTGATTTACAATTATTAAAAGCTTCGAGAGAATAACAAACATCGTTCCATGTTATTTCACTTCTTATGCGAGCTCCACACTCTCGCCGAAGTCGATCGAGGTTCAACAAGTACGAGAGTGTAGACGGCCACCTTGTGTAACTTTGCCTCACTTCGTTCTACTTCCATTCTCTGTCGCTGTCGGTCTGGTCAAAGGGATATTTGTCGGTATCGCACCGCTCTTTGTCGGTATCGCACTTCCTCGCGAAGTAGAACGAGTGTGTAGAGAGGGTACTTCGGACTTCGGTCAACTTTGGCGAAGTAACTTTGCTCATGTGGCAATTCTAAGTATGTTTAACAATAACAATTCCTTCGGTTAATGACTTGTGTGAGTAAGTTTAATATCATACTATTTTGACTCATGAGTTGTGAGAACATGTTTTTGAACTCGTTAAGGAATGTTATTAGTTGTAGTTCTATGTTAGTTTTAGGTTCTTGGTCGTGGTTGATTTGATGTGCTGTCACATTTACATATGTTCTGTAATGATTTTGTAGAGTAGTGTTTAGCTGATTTGTTTCATTACTTACATGAGGGTTGTTAAATGTTTTTTCTTTGGGGCTGTTGGTTTCCTCTTTTTGGCATATTCCTGTTTTCTACTAGTTCCATGTAGACAACACAGCCCTTATAGTTAACAGGGTGATCTTGTTTGCATATGCATAGTGCACACTTAGCCGGAGTGTTTCTAGGTTTTTTACAAGATTTTGTATCATGTTGTTCTCCACATGAGACATGTGTATGAAAATGAAAATTTGTACTCCAGTTTTCTAAGTAGGTTACACATTTTGTGTAAAAATGTTTCACTTGTGCAGTGAAGTTTTGTGTACGACCACCGCACCATACGCCTGATGTCTCACACACTTAAAATGTTTTTAAAGATCATTCATAAACGCATTTACCAAACACTTGATATGGATATTGAAGAAACCCACTTTGGATTTACACTACTAATCCAGAGATGCTTGGATGTGAACCAGGATAATATATACGTCTGTTTCATAGATTACAACAAGCCTTTCGATAAAGTCTGCCACAAAGAGCTAATGGACATCCTTAAAGCAAAACAATTACAATACAATGACCTTTGAATTACAGCAAATCTATATTATAAACAGCAGCCACACATACGCATTAACAAACACACATCAGAAGAGTTCGAAATTAAAAGAGGAGTGCGACAGGGGTGTGTATTGTCACTACTACTATTAAATGCATACTCTGAAGAAATTATGAAAAAAGTTCTTGAGGGAGAAACAGCAGGAATAAAGGTACCTAAATGGAACGCCAATTAACAACATTCGATATGCGGACGACACTATCATAATAGCGGAAAACCTCCAAGACCTCCAAAATCTAATGAACAAGATAGTCGAGTGTGGAGAACAATATAGATTATCAGTAAACATCAAGAAAACTAAATTTATGAGGATATCAAAAACCCAAAATAATGATGAAAGCCTGACAATTAAAGGTAATACTTTAGAACAAGTTGAAGACTACAACTATCTTGGCACAATAATTAATCACACAAACGATTACTTACTCCAAAGAAATCAAAGTTCGAATAGAGAAGACAAGAACCAACTTCAATAAAATAAGAAAGGTAGTTTGTGCAAGAGAACTAAAATAATTAAGACTTGAGAGTTAGGCTGGCAAGGTGTTATATTTTCTCGACTCTGCTTTACGGGATAGAAGCATGGTCAATTAACGCGTCGACTACTAAAAAGTTGGAAGCATTTGAACTGTGGGTGAAGTTACCTGAAGATAGCATGGACCGAGCCTGTAACAAACAACGAAGTCATGAGAAGAGTCAACAAAAGAATGGAAATATTGGAAACCATATATGTATACAAAAAGAAAAATATACAAAGAAATTTGTTTAAAAGTAGTAAAAGATAAAAATATTCATTTTTTAGAAAAAATAAGTACATTCGCGTGTCCTTAGAAAGGTTTTAAAGTACATTAGGACAATATTTAAAAATAAGTACTGTCCTACTTAAATAAGTACATATGGTCACCGTAGGTATACCCAATAGGCCTAATCCACGGACAATTTCTAGGCAAAATAATATTATTTATTATTATATATTGAAAAAGATCTATCATAGTTATTTTTTCATTTTTTTCGATGGTCTAGGATGCGAGTCAAGATCTGAATCAGTATCCGAGGTGAATTTTTGTGGTATAATGAGAGTTAGAGTTGGCGTCATTGTCGGTAATTAATCTACCAATTCATTTTCTTCAATAATTAATGCTGATATCTCCACGATGTTGCTGCAATTTTCACCACCACAATAGAGGCACACTGCTGAACATTTGAGGTCTGTTTTTCAGCAACACATGCCTTTCCAGTTTCCATTGCATCTGCTAAAGATGAATTTCATAAGCTCGGGGGTACTGGACGTTTGGAAGTTTGGATTGGCATCCAAAATTTTCCATGCTTTTTCCAGCCCCCAATTTTCTCGATCACAATGTTTACCGAACCATGGCTGAATCTGGTGATACACTCGGAATCTGTGGAAACGGGCTGCATCTTGTGTTGAAGGAAGTGAAAAGAGATTAAATGCATTTTTTTTTCCATCTGGCATGCAGAGATTAAATGTCCTCACTTTTCCAGAGGATCGTCTTTATTTCCGCCATATAAAGAGACGAAAAACGTTCGCCGACAACAGTGAGTAAAGATGGCTCGACTTTCTCACTGTCAAAAAATTTTCCCTAGAGGTTTCTTACAAGTGAAATAACCACCACTCATGATGCGCTCTACATGCAACAAAAAACACAAAATGCTTATCTAAATACAAAATATAAATTTTACCCACAAGACTCTCAATAGTATTAAAGTACAACCTGCCATATCCGGACCTGTCATATCCGGACCTCCCCATATCCGGACGGTTCTGCGCTGTCCGTATCTACCGAAATCCACCGAGAAAGGCAGTCCTGGCGAAATAATGTATTATAGAATCTATAAAACGTGTCTATCGACGAAAGTTATTGACGGCGTTGATTACGGGAGTGTATGAAGGAGAAAACGTTTCAGAGACTGTAAAAGAAGTAGTGGTCTTGATATCCGGATTTTTTCATATTATTCGGATCGGTCTGTCGCCACATTGATCCGGATATGGCAGGTTTGACTGTATCTATAAAACTCAAAATAACTCAGCTACGAAATAAAAACTCGTATTGAAAAAGCCAGAAGCTCTTTTAACAGTCTTAAGAAAATTCTCTGCAACTTGTCTTTAAGTATCAATATACGCATAAGAATTCTTAGATGTTACGTCTTTAGTGTTCTCCTATACGGAGTTGAAAGCTGGAGCCTGACAGAAGATGCCATAAAACGGTTAGAGGCGTTTGAAATGTGGTGCTACCGACGTATGTTGAGGGTCTCATATATACACCACACAACTAATATAACTATTCTCCAGAGGCTAGGAAAAGACAAAGAAATAATTAACACCGTAAAGAACAGAAAATTGGCTTACTTCGGCCACATTATGCGTAATGAAAAATACCGACTGCTGCAGTTGATTCTACAAGGCAAGATTGAGGGCAGGAGAATCCCTGGACGTAGACGTATATCCTGGCTGGCCAATCTTAGGAAGTGGACTGGTCTAACGTCAACGGATCTATTTCGAGCTGCTGTGAATAGAATAAGATGGGTTAATGTGGTCGCCAACATCTCCAGAAGTTAGGCACTTTTAGAAAAAGAAGATAAAACTCAAAATACTTTTCACAATTTTTAATACGACTGCACGTGGCCAACTAGGTAGCACAACTAAGTAGAGGCGGACCGACTACTGTGCCACCTAGGATAAATTATAATAATAAAAATAATATCAGGCAGATATTCACTCCGGTACGGAAGAAAAATGATGTAACTGCAAATTTTGTCAATTCCTGTTTATTGCGCAATTAACTTCAAAAATACTATGTAAAGTTGATACAAAAATACCGAACTGTAAAAATGTGCTGAGCCACTATAGGGTAGTTGCATCGTTACTGAAATACGCGCTATGTTAGACCTTGTTTCAGATGCATAATGACGCAATTGTAGAAAGGGTTGAAAATGGGGCGATTAAATGAAGGTAATGAAATTTGAACCAATATCGATGAAAATAAAAGCCATCGTTGTCAAAAAACAAACGCCATACCGATGCTCCTGGAGGATTACTCTTTATTTAATCCCTATTTTAAATATTTAAAAATCGTTTTTACTCTTCTGAAGAATTTTGTATTTTGATGTTGCGTCATTTTTCTTCTGGGCCGGCGAATTTGTCCTCAAACAACTTCTTGGGCCTTTTCTATATATGCTTAGAGTTCTAAGTTTTATAATGGGGGGAAAGGTCAAAAATAGATTAATAATAGCATAGGATTGTTAAAATTATAATAAATTGTATGAATAAAAAAATATTAAGATAGGAAAGTAAGCCTAACGTTTTGTTTTTATTGTATCCCTATGAGCATTCGAGAATCTGATCAAGTTTGGAGCGCTATAAAACCTAGATTAATAAATAGAATTAAACACCTTTATAGTGGAAATTGTTCGTTGAAAAATCCTCTACAAAATTGCTATAATGTTATTTTATTGTAGAATGAACTGAAAAAAGTTATAACCTTCAAAAAGGAAACTTGTTAAAAAATGTTTACTTATTTTTGTTTATATCTTTTTTGTTGGTCACTTGACGATAAAAAGTAATAGAAACAAAATTGTAGAAAATTTAATTTGCTACATTTTATGTTTGATTAGATTTTCCGTAGGGTTGGTAGTTTACGAGATATAGCGCGAAAACTCTTTTGCACCCCTTTTCCAAGATGGCGGCCGGGGGACAAGGGTGGCGACCCCAAAAACTTGAACTTAAGCTTCTACTAAGCCCTACTACACATTGAAAAAATAAAATTGACTCCTAACAAATGCAAGATATGGCCTAAAAAATGTAACATTTCAATGGACTACATTTTTTTGGGATGGTTGCAGGTTTAATTTTTTTGTCAATTTTTTTTTCAAAAACTATATTTTAACTTTTTTCCAGATTTTTCCGTAATGTGCGCCACTTTCCACAACCCGAAAAAGGGGTTTTTGGGGATTTTGTCATTGTTCACTCGTTCTAGGGGTATATAAAAAATAAACATGTTTTGTATAGGCCTGAACTAGGCGTGTGAATTTTTTTAAATTTTTATATTGATTGGATCCTACCTAAAACAATAAAAATAAAAATTACGTCTTTTTGGGTACTTGAAGAGGGATGGGGGATTAAATTGCTCGGTCTTATTTTTAATCACATAAAACGCTGAAAAAAATGATTCAGGTTGTATCGATCTCAAAATATTTGATTAACCCTGAAAAAAACTTACATCTCAAAAACATGTTGTAAGTATTTTTCGACAAAAAAAGGTATTTTGAGGTTGCCAAAAATTAGACATGTTATGTAAAAGCATGAACTATGAGAGGGAATTTTTTGAAATTTTTAAATCCCATCTAAATAAATGATTGCATCCCACCTAAAAAAATAAAAACGAAAAAGTGACGTTTTTGGGGGGTAGATGGAGGGTGCGGGAGGGTGAAGGTGAATAGATGGTAAATAAATTTAAAAAAACATGCTGAAAATTGTACAAATGCCTCAAAATCAAGGGGGATCTGTACTGTACCAGTTATCTAATGTATTTCGTTGTATTATTGTTCGGACACGGAAAAATTTGCATAAAATACTCGTCAAAAATACTAAGGGATTTTTTAACAAGTTACCAAATGTGTTTAACACGTTTTTTTACTTGTCCCGTCAAATCACAAATAAATTATTTGATTGTTTATTAAACGGACGCATCATATTGCACTGGAGGTGGGATGGACGAAGTGTATAATCAGTTGGAAAGTTCGATGTTGATTTTTAGTACCGATCAAGATTCGGAGACGGGCAAACACCATAACGAATAAATCGGCTGTGTTGAATCTTTAATTTGTGACTGTGGGTTAAGTTTTTGCATTGGATTCGATTGGATTTGAGCAACCGCTTTCGGATTTATTATATACGCTGCAATAAGGTAACAGAAATTCCTTGAATTATTTTGCAATTTGGAAAATTTGCAAATTTTTTTCTTTATTTGGTGGCAAATCAAAATTATAAATTAAGTATTTTTAAATATATTCCTCCCTTTATTTATTCAACCCTAATAGTGCAGTAACTGAAGGTGGATATGAGCTATTACCTCCGATTTCGTTGAACCTCCATCGATTTGCATGAAAATTGGTGAGTGGTTAGAGGATATCTCAAAGAACAAAAGTGACATAGTGTCAACTTGAGCTTTTACCCTGGGGGTGGATGCCACCCCTCCTTGGGGGTGAAAATGATTTTATTAAAAATAACTCCATAATTGGATAGAAAGACAAATTTTAAGCAAAATTTGTTATATAAAGTTATTCAAATAAATTTTTTGAGATATTAAGTATCTAAGATTTTAATTTTTTCGTGAGAAAATGCATGTTTTTAACCGATTTTTCATAAGTAACTCAAAAACTGTAAGTTTTTACAAAAACGTTATTACCAAAATTGAAGCTAATAAACATGAAATAAACTCCTTACTAGACAAACCTTTTAGTGTTAACTAAAAGTAAGTTATAGGTAATTGAATATATATTTTTTTCGACGAGTAATCAAATCTAAGTGTTCAAGCTTAAATAACAGGAAAATGATGCAATTTATGACATAAACTTATTAAAGATTTGTCAGAGTACTTAGAAATATCCATCAAATGAGCCCCCAAACAGGTTGATAGCATTAAAATTTATCCTCCAAAAAATTTTGCAAAATTAATCTTAAAATTTTTTCCAAAGAATTGATTTTTTTTTAAATAACTCCGTTAATTAAGATATTAGGTTCACCTAAAAACAATTTGAAAGTTATTAAGCTACGTTGAATTTAATTTTTTAAACCCCTTACTTTTTTTTTAAATAAAAGGTTAAATGGCCCCGGTTACATGGTTCTCGCAGCAAAATTTAAGCTGTAAACGTTTTTATCTCGGTTATTTTTTACCGAACAGAAATGGTAAAAAAGGTAAAGTATTTGTAAAATTTAATAAAAAATTTTTGTCCTGGTAATAGTAATACTATTATTAGTTATACTAATATACCTTTTACCAAGCCAAAAATTTTTTATTAAATTTTACTTGTAATTAACGGTATATAGCCAGCTACAGGAAATTCTTCCTTGTATTTGATACAAAAAAAAAAACTAAAATTTGGTTATAAATAATTTTTTACGCATATGGAGTATTTTTGGAGTTATTATCAAAAGAAAATGAAAATTACGATAATTTTAAAAATTCTGATTTTTATAAAATATATCTTTTTTTCAAAAATATGCATTCTAAACCGGTCAAAATTGTTGAAATCATTACTTTTGCTAATACAGTGGAACCTCGATAAGTCGGATTAATCTGGAGAATATTGCAAAAATTAATAAAATACAGTATACTTACAGAAAAACTCCATTATAATTGCCAAAACATGAAATACATATTATGTACTTCTTCTTCTTCTTCAAGTGCCGTCTCCTAATCGGAGGTTGGATATCATCATCACTATCTTTACTCTATCCACCGCTGCTCTAAAGAGTTCTATAGAACTGCATCTAAACCAGTCCCTTAAATTCTTTAACCCTGACACTCTCCTTCTTCCTATACTCCTTCCGCCTCTTATCTTTCCCTGTATTATCAGTCTTGCATTTCATATCGCGGTCCCCTCATTACGTGTCCCAGATATTGTAACTTTCTTATTTTTATTGTGTTTATTATTTCGCATTCTTTACCCATTTCTCGCAGTACTTCCGTGTTCGTTTTCCTCTGTGTCCATGCTATTCTAAGCATTCTTCTGTAACACCACATTTCAAATAACTGTAGCTTATTTATGTGTTCTTGCTTTAATGTCCAGCTTTCAAGTCCATATTGTAGTATATTATGTACAGTACATCTAAATTACGTACAGTGTATCCACTATTGTTCATTTCTTGGTAAGTAAAAAACTCAGTCAAACTGAAAAAATGTTTGTTTATTGTGAAGTAAATCGGTCCGGGTTAGCCAGACTTTCGGGTTATCGGAGACCGACTTATCGGTGTTCCACTGTATAAAGAACTTCTTGTAAGGATTACTACGAATTTTAATTTTTGTGGAAATGCCGTGTGTTTTATTTTTCACTTTTTCCTAAAAAATTCAAAAGGGTTGTCTTATTTTCATCATAACTTACTTAATTTTGATGCCATTAACTTCTTCTGGAGCTCACCTGATAGGTATAAAGTACTTTGACAAGTGTTTAGCAGGTATATTTTATAAAATGCACCGTTTTCCCGTAATTTCAGCTTGAATACTTAGATTTGGGTTCTCGTCGAAAAAAATATACATTCAATTACCCATAACTCACTTTGAATTAACATTATTTTGATTCTTTAAGCGAGGAGTGTATTTCAGTTTTTTCTTATCTTCAATTTTGAAGTTTTTGAGTTATACGTGAAAAACAGCTTTAAAACATGCCTTTTTTTACAAAAAAATAAAACCTTTGTTCGTTAATAACTCAAAAACTATTAATTTATATTAATAACTTTATATAACAAATTTTACTTAGACTTTGTCCCTATATCGATTTGTGGTATTATTTTTAATAAAATAAATTTCACCACCAAGAAGGGGTGGCATCCACCCCCAGGGTAAAAGCTCAAGTTGGCATCATGTCACCTTTGTTTCTTGAGGTACCCTCTAACTACTCATCAATTTTCATGAAAATTGATGGAGGTTCAACGAAATCTGAGGTGAAAACCTTCAGTGACTGCACTTGCAATATAAAACGCTGTAAGTATTACTGTGACTTATGTTTATATACATACTATAAAAGGTAACATAAATTCCTTGGATTATTTTCCAATTTTTGAAAATTTGCAATTTTTTTTTTTCATTATTTGCGGCGACTCAAGATTATAAATTAAGTATTTCTAAACATATTCCACCCTTTAATTCTTCAACCGTAAGTATTACTGTGAACTGTATTTGAGCAAAGTTTTTGGACATAAAACGATTTATGTCAGATTTTGACTTCACTTCACCTAATTACTTTTTTTGTCAATCGAATTAAAGAAAAATAAAGCATTGTAAAAAATTTCTTCGTTATGAAACCTTTATTAATACAATAACAAAAACTAATTTCATATCACATCACTCCATATAAATATGTAGGTACTACTTGAGTAAGGCAAAAAAGCTTCTAGTCCAGAAAGCCACTGCGCATCCGCTAGGAAAAATATTCTAATTCGGATTTTTTGCACAGTCTTACTCAAAAAGGACTCCTTTTAACAAATTTGCATGTTGCCAGGACCAAAAGGTGGTCAAAAATTTTTTAAACGTTATTTTTTTGTTTTTTTCCTAAAATTATTTTTTTTGCATGAAAAAAAGTTTTTTTAGGTTTTTTGGATCATTCCAAACAGAAAAGGTCTTTAGTGACTTTTCTCTAAAAATGATAGTTTTTGACAAATAAGCGATTAAAAATTGAAAAATTGCGAAATCGGCCATTTTTAACCCTCAAGAACTATGTGAAAAACTGAAAATTTGAATGTTGCAAGGTAGGTAGATATTCTTTAAACATTGATTGATGAAATCCCGAAGAGTTTTTTGCAATACAATATTCAAAACTCCTTTGTTTTCTAATTGCTAATCAAGCGTGCGCGACACTATTTTCCACCGACAGTATGGTGCAAATGAAAGGAATAAATTCGTTATTTCGTAAACCGGCGACTTTAAGGAAAATCCCGAAACAGGTCGATTTTTATTTTTAAGTTATGATATTGTGGCATATATGGTATACTAGTGACGTCATCCGTCGGGGCGTGATGACGTAATCTATGATTTTTTTAAATGAGAATAGGGGTCGTGTGGTAGCTCATTTGAAAGGTTCTTCAATTCTCTATTCAGTAAAGTAAACATTTACATAATTATTTATACAGGGTGTCCTTCTACTTCTTTTTTTGTCAAATAATTTAATTTAATAAAATTTTTTTGGACACCCTGTATAAATAATTATATAAATGTTTATATTATTGAATAGATAATTGAAGAACCTTTCAAATGAGCTAGCACACGACCCCTATTCTTATTTAAAAAAATCATCGATTACGTCATCACGTCCAGATGGATGACGTCACTAGTATACCATATATGCCACAATATCATAACTTAAAAATAAAAATCGACCTCTTTCGGGATTTTTCCTTAAAGTCGCCGTTTTCCGAAATAACGAATTTATTCCTTTCATTTGCACCATACTGTCGGTGGAAAATAGTGTCGCGCACGCTTGACTGGCAATTAAAAAACAAGGGAGTTTTGAATATTATATTGCAAAAAATTCTTCAAGATTTCATCAATCGATGTTTAAAGAATATCTACCTACCTTGCAACATTCAAATTTTCAGTTTTTCAGATAGTTTTTGAGGGTTAAAAATCGCCGATTTCGCAATTTTTCAATTTTTAATCGCTTATTTGTCAAAAACTATCATTTTTAGAGAAAAGTTACTAAAGACCTTTTCTGTTTGGAATGATCCAAAAAACCTAAAAAAACTTTTTTTATGCAAAAAAAAATAATTTTAGGAAAAAAACAAAAAAAAAACGTTTCAAAAATTTTTGACCACCTTTTGGTCCTGGCAACATGCAAATTTGTTAAAAGGAGTCCTTTTTGAGTAAGATTGTGAAAAAAATCCGAATTAGAATATTTTTCCTAGCGGATGCGCAGTGGCTTTCTGGACTATTCAAATTTTAAAATTTTCAATATGCTGAGTGTTGTAATAGTAATTTACGTAACAAGTTCCGAAAGTGATATTTTACGAGACTAGTAGGAAGTTTCCAGGGCGAGCCGTAGGCGAGTCCTGGAATCCTGCGAGTCTCGTAAAATCACTTTTGGATCGTGTTACGTACAATATTTTTTCTGCAGCCGTTTTGTATGTTAAAAAGAATATGTGGATAAACTTTACTTATAAACTTTTATTAAACACTTTAAAGTTACTCTCGTGAATTCAACATTAGAAAAATCTACTTATGAATATTAATAACACAATTATAACAATTATTTACATTGATATTGTTAGGAATATTAACAGAAGTGGCAGTATTATTGGAATTAGTGTTCCCATTGTGAAAAAAATGGGTACCTTCTCTGGTTACACCTCCGAGGCTTCGACAATTTGCAAGCCATAACGGATGCTGAGACTAAGGAAGATGAGGGAATTTTACAATTTATAATTTAAGTCCCATCTGCTCAGCGCGGTAAAGTTTCAACGAGAATGGTTCCTTGCGTACCCCAATCAGGGTAAACATGTAAATCAAAAATGAATAACCATTTTCAATTTCGTTGCAAAACGAAAATACAGCCGCACCATATTCTAGTCCAATCAGAGAGTGCAGCAAGCACCTCCACCGGTTTCGAAACTTATTAGTCTCTCATCAGGAGGCACGTATGCTGCTCTCTCTCTCTCTCTCTGATCCAACCAAAACAAACCTCGGCGTGCAGTCACGGATTGCAACGAACGAAATGGCATAGTAACGAAATGGCACGAGTAAAAATTATGTTGTTTTATATGCCATTAGATTGAAAACTTAGTCTTTTGCTAGCAGTTGCCGCTAGGGCATCTATGCCATTTCGTTCGTTGCAATCTGTGACTGCACGCCGGGGTTTATTTTGGTTGGATCAGAGAGAGCAGGATATGTGCCTCCTGATGAGAGACTAATAAGTTTCGAAACCGGTAGAGGTGCTTTCTGCACTCTCTGATTGGACTAGAATATGGTGCGGCTGCATTTTCGTTTTTCAACGAAATTGAAAATGGTTATTAATTTTTTATTTACATGTTGACTCTGATTGGAGTACGAAGGGAACCATTCTCGTTGGAACTTTACCGCGCTGAGCATATGGGACGTGAATTATAAATTGTAAAATTCACTCATCTTCCTTAGTCTCAGCATCCGTTATGGCTTGCAAATTGTAGAAGCCTCGGAGGTGTAACCAGAGAAGGTACCCATTGTTTTCAGTCTGGTGGGATGTAGAGTAACATTATGTTGTTTTATATGCCATTAGATTGAAAACTTAGTCTTTTGCTAGCAGTTGCCGCTAGGGCATCTATGCCATTTCGTTCGTTGCAATCCGTGACTGCACGCCGGGATTTGTTTTGGTTGGATCAGAGAGCGCAGCATATGTGCCTCTTGATGAGAGACTAATAAGTTTCGAAACCGGTAGAGGTGCTTGCTGCATTCTCTGATTGGACTAGAATATGGTGCGGCTGTATTTTCGTTTTGAAACGAAATTGAAAATGGTTATTCATTTTTTTACATTTATTATTGTTCGGTGGTCTTGGAATGCTTTTGCGTTTGTTTTGTTTGGCAGTGTTATGATAGTATACATCAGCCAATCTCTGGGAATGATATATGTGCTGCCTATTGTCTTATATACGTCGACCAATCTTCTAATCTGCTCTTCTTCTATTAGCTTTATTATTTCTGCCGGCACTTCCTTTTCTTGGTATTGCCACAGTACATAGAGGTTCCCCCTTTATACTGTGGTACTGCCATCCATTCCATTGGTATTTACCTATAGAATGTAAGTAATGCAAAAAATAGAATATTCAAAAATCAAACGAATCGGTTTTAAAAAGGCATTACACTTTGAATATTAGGCATGAGAAAAATTAATTAATAAAATGAAACCATCTAAAAGAGAAACATCTTTTCGTTTTTTGTGCTTGTAATACCGATTATTTAAAAAAACACTCGGCTTTTCATCGCTGCTTTGAGAAATCAGAAATGAATCGAGAATTTAAATTTTTTATAAAAGTTCGTCGATTGAACAAACAGCAGAAAATCATTATTCGACATTTGTGTGACCCGAATGTAGAGCGAAACTCTTCAAGAACAGAAAACCTTTGCCCAGCAACCCGAAATCCCTAAATTCCTGAGCTTTTATGACAAAATCCATTTGCAGGAAAATATTGCGTGTATTGTACATGTTTAGTATGTTTACCGGTCGTTGATGGTCATGCGATATTATAAAAAATTGATATGTCGGTTTCACTCGCTTGTAGACACTAGAAATTATAAAAGGACTTTATTATTATGGGGGGTTTATATTTTATTTTTTCTAAAAAATATATTATTTTATTTTTTCTAAACACTAGTGGCATTGCAGTATCCAATTTTTTTTATTTAATTAACCCTGCAGAAGACGCGTGACAAAAACTTACACGAATGGACGCGTTGTGCCTGAGAAACCCAAAAAAGTTATGTACCATTTTTCGGAATCAGTGTTTATTTCCAACATTTACATAATAGCATTAAATAAAGTAAACTTTGCCCATTAACTTAAAATTAATAAACTTAGTTAAGGTTAGGGGGGTATGGTTTGAAATCAACATATCAAGCACATTTTTGTAAATTTTTTTCGAAGCTATGGTAGAATTATTTGATTTTTAAATTAAATAAACTTAATAGGTACACTTCATAGAATATTTAGGAAAAAATGCAATCCAAAATATTGAAAAATAAGCCATTGGTCACCAATTTTGGCAGGCAGCTAAAAAATATGGATTTTGCGGTGGACATCAGAACTCGTCACTGGATCATACGAAATAAAAAATTCAAAAAGATTTAATTAGCTTATGAGTTTCACGAGGTAACAACGTCGAGTTTTTTATTTTTAATGATTTTTGAATTTTTGGTATCACTCGGAAATCAAAAATACGAAATTTTTGGTAAAAATTTTGTGAAAATCAACAGATTTATTATTGTTGAACAAAAAATAAGCACAAAACGAAAAATATCTCGACGTTGTTATCTCATGAAATGTCTAAAGAAAATCTGTGCAAAATTGCAGGTAGATCGGTCAAGTAGTTTTTCAGTTACAATGTCCACCGCATTTGAAAAAGCAGTTTTGAGAAAAATACGTTTAAAGTTTTGACAACTGCATCTTCATCTTCTTATTTATCTGCCAAATCGTAAAGTGATGAACATTGGAATATGTTTTTGAATCGCGGAGTAATCTACAAAAGAGAAGGCGAACAGTTGTTGAACGTTTCTCACTACGGTCAAGCGTGCTGGCGCGAAGCCGCGGCAAAGCGAGTTAAAGGTAGGTATATTCAACACGCTGTATCTCGGGTAATTTTACTGCGATCAATCTGAAATTTTCAGAGAGTATTTTTGAAAGTATGCACTTTTATTTGAAATAATAAAAAAAATTTAATATTTCAAACCATACCCCCCTTAATTAATAGTAAAGATATTTTGCAAATATAATCAGCATAATGAAAAACATGCATTAAATGATAATTCTACAAAAATATTAGAGGAATAAAATACTACAATCATAATATATTCATTTTTTTCAACTTCCTATTAGTATCTACAGAATATATTTACGTTCAGAAATAAAACAATAAAAATGCTCCACCAACCTATCTGTTTATCAACATAATAACATAGTAGTATATCATACATAAAGATACTATTATCTACAAACGAAGTATGAAAGTAAATATGGTCATAAATTATTATCATTTTAATAATATAATTACCAAAAAAAACATAAATATGCTTGTTTTATTACCAATTATCTGCAAACAAAATTTGCTTGTTTGTAAAACACAAACTAATTTTACCAAGTAGGCTTCCATATTACACGGCAATATTAAGTACAGTGAAACCCCAATAAGTCGGCCTCCGATAACCCGGAAGTCCGGCTAACCCGGACCGATTTTCATAAGATAAAACAAACATTTTTTTCTACGACCGTGCTAAAAGAGCCACTTGCACGCACACATTTCGTTTCCGAAAGTTGCACTTTCCCGCACGGCGTGCGTGAAAGTAAATTTTACCGCACGGCGTGCGGGAAAGTAAAATACCTTGTAATATGGCATTATAATATATTATAATACATGCAATAAACTAATATTTAGATACTATTTACTAATTTATTTCAAATTTATCTTATTGTGTTCATGTTTTAATGAAATTAGCGCGATTATTTCATTCACAGGAGATTCTGACCAATAGAAAGCTACATAAATCTGAATTAAATCGATAATTTTTGATAATTGCCCGTCGTTAAGTATATTACGTCGTCTTCGTTGCTACGAAAAAATACATTCAGTGACATTAATGACAATTAATGTTTTAAAAATTATAAAAGTGATGACTTTCAATCGTCAAATATTTATAAAAACTTTGTGTTTAATTGTACTAATTTGTACTTACATAAATAAATTACAATAAAATTTTGGTTTTGAACAGTTTTATTCATGAAATAATCGCAACAAATTGCACTCGAACTCTAAAATTAATATAGAATTTTTGCCCTCGTGACACTTTGACATAATTTAACTCGCCTTTGGCTCGTGAAATTAAAACTTTCAAAGTGTCACTCGGGAAAAATTCAATAATTTTAGAAGAGCTCTTGTGCAATTACTACTGATAATTCGACGAAATAAAATTATTTTGACATAATATTTAAAATACAGATCAGTAGACAATTACAATGGTTTTGAATCGTAAGAAAAAAGGTAAAAAAAAAAATCAATGGGAAAATCCCAATAGTTGGCTGTATACCATAGTTTAAAAAACCAATACAGAAGTAAAAACTTCGAGATGTATTCTGGTATAAAATCGTTTATTTAAAAACTATAAAATGTCATCGATTGCAGAACGTTTTCGTTCTAAACAGAACATCTTCAGTGCCTAGAATGAAGTATTTCCACGTTAGATTAAAGCAAAAGGTTAAAAATGTGACTGTTAAAATGAAAAAAGTGTGGGAATACTTACATCCTGCCGAGTATTTTGAAACTAGCACACCGTAAATAGTGTTAACATCGTCATATATGGTTTACATAATGTAATATGTTAAAATGTTATGACTACAAGTCGATGTTAATGGATAAAGTGGAACACATGCTAAAAGGGTGCCATGGTTCCCTGCTCGAAGATACTAGGTACTTGCCAATTCAATGGGCACAGACCAACTGAGAAATTATGAAGTGGATTTACAATTTGACAAGGGTGACATGACATGACAAGATAAAGCCAATTTTTGGTTAAAGTTTCATTTGATTTTGGATTTTTTAATAAAATGCGGAGGTTTGTCTGCAAAAATAATTTAAATTATTTGAATAATAAAATCTACTGTAAAGTTTAAATTAGCAACTCTCTATTCCAGAATAACTTATAGATTCATTAAATTTAATGCAGATATATTACGTGGTTTAAGTTGTGACGTCATCGGATGTGAAATGACGAGTTGAAAGTTAAGTTTGTGGAAACAAGGAAATACACTACATAGTAAGATAATTAGACTTGCATGGAAAAACAAAGCTAAACAAGCCGAGAAACAATTAAATTAATTCATAACATCCAAGACAGAAACAATCTACGCCTGGATTTGTACGAGGACCTTGAGATTTCCAGAGACATGAGGACCAGCCCCAATTGCGTTAATCGTCAAACAACTTTAAATCGTCCTTTCACTCCTATCCATCGACAACTATTCCCTTAATCCAACCCTAGTTTTCTCTCATTTTTCCTCTCACCCCCCTTCCCCTATACTCCTATTCTCCATTTCCCCCTCCCCCTCTTTTTCCACTACCCCACTAGTTTATAACAGTCTTCTCTTTCCATACTAATCACCCATTAACACATATCTCAACTTGCATTTCTTTTCAACTTCATTGCTGCCTCCCCCACTATCCCATCCCTCACACAGTTTTGATTCTTCTATTTTCCTATCCTTCATATTTTTCTCCACTCCTAGTCATTTCTGGTTTGACCTTGTGTCTCTGTCTCTTTTTCAGGTCCTCTATATCTCATCTCACCATTTCTTTCATAATTTATTTAAATGCCTCTTATTATTATTAATCCTTAAATCGGTCTGGTTTATTGTCTCTTTGGAATGTTCTTCACACTCATTTATCCTGTTGCCTGTTATGTTACTTACTCATTTTCTCTCATCTCCGCTTACAATAATAAAAAACACCATACATCCAATCACTCTGGTCTGTCATATATATCACTTTCCTTACTTAGTAACATTCTGTCACTGCTTTCTTTTTAGATTCTTAGACTTTACTTAACAATAGGATACTGCACACCTATATCCATTACGACCCATTCAGTCAAACTTCTTTCATAAGTTTTATTGCATTCACTATTCTTCTTTTTTCATCTATCTTTTTATTTCCATTCATATCAGGCAACTTCCAATATCCATTTATCCCAATTTAAAATAAAAAAAAAAAATTTTTTTCACATTTTGCATTTGTTTGATTTCAGTTACAATCACATACGTTCATAAAGTTTGTGCACTTAAATATATATCATTTAGTTCAGTATATTTACTCCACTATCACCAATAGAAATCAATCTCATACTTTTCTATTTCATATACTCATTCAATTTAGATTCTTCTTTACATACTGACACCAACCCACAATTTGACCTATATTGGTAGCTCTCATTCTAATTATTTTATTCACTATTCCACGTTGGTAGACTATCAAGATACATTACTTCCAATTCATTCAGTCCTTTCAAAACTACATAAAGATGAATTAGACTTTATGTCACATAGTTTAATTTTATTATTTTATTACATACTCTCATTCATTTCACAATACTATATACAATCATATCCTTCACACATATATCTACCTCACTAACAGTAATCTTTAGTTATTTAATTTTGTTAACAACTATTTTCCAACTTTTAACAGACATAATTATTCATTACAATAGGATAATAATAAATTTAACACAACATATAGCCACCTTTTGTATATATACTGTTTTCTCGCAATATTCTACCGTTTACCTTCAACCAGTTGTCGGCTTGCCTTGTTAGGCAACCAACATTTCATCACATAAAAACACTCTTAAATTCTGGTTTCTCGGCTTGTTTAGCTTTGTTTTTCCATGCAAGTCTAATTATCTTACTATGTAGTGTATTTCCTTGTTTCCACAAACTTAACTTTCAACTCGTCATTTCACATCCGATGACGTCACAACTTAAACCACGTAATATATCTGCATTAAATTTAATGAATCTATAAGTTATAGTGATGTAACGAATATTCGTATTCGCATTCGCATTTGCGAATATTCGCATATTTTTGCATATTCGCATTCGCATCCGCATTCGCGAAGTTTGTGCGAATGTTTTGCGAATATGAATATCAGAAAAAAAATTATCTGAAGATAATATTAAGTTAATAAAATCAAAATCTATTCACTTCTCAACTTTTTTTTTATTAAGAAAAGGTAACTTAACCTTGAATAATCACATTATCAGCTTTCACTTTATTTTATTATTTGGTATTAAGTATGGAATAAAGCTTAAGGTTCAGATTCATTTACACTAAATACCAATTAACTTTTCATTATAAATTTAGGAAACATTACAAAAATAGAAACAAATTATTAAAAAACTGGACATTCGCATTCGCATCCGCATTCGCGAATGTCGGTAGCAGATATTCGCATTCGCATTCGTATTCGCGAATGTTCAAAAAATGACATTCGTTACATCACTAAATAAGTTATTCTGGAATAGAGAGTTGCTAATTTAAACTTTACAGTAGATTTTATTATTCAAATAATTTAAATTATTTTTGCAGACAAACCTCCGCATTTTATTAAAAAATCCAAAATCAAATGAAACTTTAACCAAAAATTGGCTTTATCTTGTCATGTCATGTCACCCTTGTCAAATTGTAAATCCACTTCATAATTTCTCAGTTGGTCTGTGCCCATTGAATTGGCAAGTACCTAGTATCTTCGAGCAGGGAACCATGGCACCCTTTTAGCATGTGTTCCACTTTATCCATTAACATCGACTTGTAGTCATAACATTTTAACATATTACATTATGTAAACCATATATGACGATGTTAACACTATTTACGGTGTGCTAGTTTCAAAATACTCGGCAGGATGTAAGTATTCCCACACTTTTTTCATTTTAACAGTCACATTTTTAACCTTTTGCTTTAATCTAACGTGGAAATACTTCATTCTAGGCACTGAAGATGTTCTGTTTAGAACGAAAACGTTCTGCAATCGATGACATTTTATAGTTTTTAAATAAACGATTTTATACCAGAATACATCTCGAAGTTTTTACTTCTGTATTGGTTTTTTAAAAAAGGTAAAGGTGAAATAAAATTAGAGAATGAACACACAATGATATATAGTGGAGTCCGAGAAGATCAAAGAGCAGCTGCAGGAGTAGGATGTATAATACATAAAAGTATGGAGAAACAAATAGGTGATTGGAAAGCATGGTCCGAAAGAATATTGAGTATCGAAATTAATAATACAGAGAATAATCGCATAAAAACTGTAATAGTAGTTTATGGCCCAAACGAAGACGACACAGCATACAACAAAGATGAATTTTGGCATGAGTTGACACTGATAACAGAAAGCGCTAAAGGAGAGATATACATAATAGGCGACTTCAATAGTAGAGTTGGAACAAGAGATGAGTTATACACAAGATGCATAGGACAGTATGGAGAGCAGACTAGAAATAATAATGGGAGAAGAATGCTTGAATTTTGCACTATCCACAACTTGATTATAACTAACACATTTTTTAAGCACAAAGATATCCATATGTACACAAGAGAAGTAAAGAGCCGTAACGAAAAATCCATAATTGACTATGTACTAGTTGAAAGCAACGACAGAAAAAAAGTTATGAATACTAAAGTACATAGAGGCCCAGAAATAGGTAGTGATCACTATATGGTTGTTGCAAAGATAAGAGAGAAAACAATAGACATAAAAGTTAATCGACCAGATAATCAAACAATGGTAACGGTGGAGACAATTAATACTTATAAACTCAGAAATAAAGAAACAGCAAGAGACTATGAGAAGAAAGTAAACGAAAAACTCAATAAGAAAATAGAAACGAACGAAGAGAATATAAACCAAGCGTGGAATTGGTTTAAACACCTATTACTAGACTCAGCTAAAGAAGTATGCGGAATAAGTAAAACAAATCCCACGAAAAAACAGACAGTTTGGTGGACAGAACAAATAAAAACACAAGTAAAAGCTAAGAAAAAAGCATGGAAACAATATCTACAAAACAAGACAAACGAATACTACAACATTTATAAAAATGAAAGAAAAAAAGTAAAGCTACTAGTAACTGCAGCTAAAAAGGAAACATGGACAAAATTTGGTGATAAAATGGAACAAGACAGTAAAAGTAATCAAAAGCTCTTCTATAGAACACTAAAAACATTAAGAACAGAGAACAAACAAAAAGTACACAATATTAAGAGTAAAAATGGAAACTTATTAGCAGAACCAACTCAAATAATGAATAGATGGCAAGAATACTTTGAAGAACTATTGAACCATGACAACAATACAGAAACCAATACTGAACCAGAAGAAACACCTGAAGAAAATGTAGAAGAACCAATAACATTAGAAGAACTACAAGAAGCCATAAAACAGCTAAAATATGGAAAAGCTCCGGGAATTGACAAAGTAACGGTGGAAATAATAAGAAACATGGGACAACAAGGTACTGAAATACTACTAGAAATAATGAATAAAGTATGGAAAGATGAAATATTACCAAAGGACTGGAAAACCGCATTGATAGTTCCCATACATAAGAAAGGTGACAAAAGAGAATGTAATAACTACAGAGGATTGACATTGCTATGTGTATCCATGAAAATATTAGAGAAAATCATAGATAAACGAATAAGAATAATCGCGGAAGATACACTAGACGAGTCACAAAGTGGTTTCAGAAGCGGAAGGAGCATACAAGATCATATATTCACGCTAAAACAAATAGGCGAAAAAGCGCTTCAAGAGAAAAAGAACATATACTTAGCCTTCTTAGACCTAGAAAAGGCCTTCGACAAAGTACCCAGACAGAGAGTGTGGAAAGTGCTAAGAGAGAAAGGTGTAGGACATAAAATGATACGAATCATCCAGAAAATATATAGTCAGAATGTGAACTCGGTGATTAGTAACAACAATAGATCAAACACTTTCACAGTAACAGGAGGACTAAGACAAGGCGGAGCTCTTAGCCCAACGCTGTTTATATTGTTTATGGACCAAATAATTAAAAGATGCACAATAGAAAGCAGAAAATTAAATGTTGGACACAGATATCTTCGTAGAGTAGAAATATCAGAAGGAGTGTTTGCAGACGACTTGGTGTTAATTGCAAGAAGTGAAAAAGATTTACAACACAACATTGAAATATGGAACAGAGTATTCATCGAAAATGAAATGTTAATAAACAAAAGCAAGACCAAAGTACTACAGATCGGTGAAGAGAGACAGGAGCTAAGAATAGAAATTGAAGGAACACAAATTGAACAAGTGAAAACTTTCTCTTATCTAGGTGTAATAATTGACCAGGCAGGCACTCAAGATGCTGAAGTAAACAATAGAATAGACAAAACAATAAAGCTGTACCATACAATGAATAAAAAATTTATCAGTAGAAAAGAAATTTCAAGAGAAACAAAAATAAAAGTGTTCAAATCAATCTATAGACCAGTATTAACCTTCGGCAGCGAATCTTGGGTCTTAACAAACCGACAAAAAAGCAAGATCCAAGCCATGGAAATGAAGTTCCTGAGAAGAGTAAAAGGCGTCACTAAATTAGACCGACTACGGAATGTAGACATAAGAAGAGAGTTAAAAATACCATCCACATTGGAGTATATAGAGCAAAGACAATTATGTTGGTGGGGACATCTACAACGAATGAAAGAAACTAGACCAGTTCGAAGAGTATGGGAAGCAAAAATATCAAAAAATAGGAAGAGAGGAAGACCCAGACAAACATGGGATAAAGCAATAGGAGCCATTCTGCAAAAGAAAAGATCAAACTGGACAGATGCCAAAGCGATAGCACAAGACAGAAAAGAGTGGAAAAAATTTGTATATAGATAACTGATACTTGTATAGAATTAATGAAATTAATTTTAGAAATGTAGAATTAGATGTAAAAGTGTAATTTGTATATTTGTAAGTACCTATGTAAAACTAGATATGTTAATTTGGTAGATTAATGTTGCAACCCTACACCATTGTATGGTAGAAGGGATATGATTATATATATATATATATATATATATATATATATATATATATATATATTGAATCGTCGTCATGGAAACCAATATCGTCGTGGTGGTAACCCATTACAAGTTTGGTTTTGACAACCTTGTCAAAGAATTAATTTGTGTATTTTCACTTCTAAATAAAAATTGATATAACTCTATTTTTGTGGCTTTTTTCCAAACGTACGGCCCTAGAAAAAATATTGTTCCTAACTCATGCGGAAAGTGTCTTCCCCGCACTCGACTGCTTGCCCGAACTCCGCTATCGCGTAGTTCGGGTCAAAGGCAGTCTCGTGCGTGAAAGTATCACTTTCCGCACTAGTTAGGAAATAGTATATTGTGCAACAAGTGCAGAAAGGTACTAATTTCTCACGAGTTTGAAAAGTTGCGGTACGAGCGCAAGCGAGTGCCGCAATTCAAACGAGTGAGAAATTACCTTTCTGCACGTGTTTCACACTATACTTTTTCTACAAGCACAGTTTTTCCTAAAAATAAAAATCACAATTTCCAAACGACGATTAATTATAATAGGTAGATACCTATGTGATAAATTTTAAACTGTATTTAATTAATACCTACTAATCAATTTAAATTCCTTATACCTAAATAAATTGCACAGAAATCAGTTAAAAAATTAATGCACTGCCTTAATTTGTTTAAATTTAAACAATTATTACACATTATTGACATTATATTTATGCAGTCACGGATTTACACAAAACCTACTTCATTCGACGTCTCTTGCACAGGTTGCTAAATCCTTATTGGTTATTTGATAATTATAAAATGTTTAATAAGAATAAAATTGTAAAATAAAACAGTTGTAACATCCATAATTTAGTTTCTATGCTATAGTTAAATATAATAATTGTCTTATAGGTTATACATTTGTCTAGAGTTTAACCACGGATGTAAACAGAATATAACGTTACTCAGAATGCGGTAGTCCACGGATGTAAACAGAATATAACGTTACTCAGAATGAGGTAGTCAACTGTGCAGAAAAGAACTTTGCGGCACAGAAACGTCACTTTGCGGCACAGAAACGTCACTTTTCTGCACACTAATGTCAAATATCTTATACTGTGAGAAAATATCAAGTTTGCTAACATAAAACCGTGCAGAAAAGTGCACTTTGAATAGTGGTTGTAGAAAAATAACTATTTCATTTTGATTGAGTTTTTTACCAAGAAATGAACAATACTGTATACTTGTATACAACTGTACGTAATTTAGATGTATTGTGCATTATGCATTTCATGTTTCTGGAATTATAATGGAGTTTACCTATAAGTATACCGTATTTTATTAATTTTTACCATATTCTCCGGGTAACCCGGATTTTCGATAACCCGGATCGGCCGCGGTCTCGATTAATCCGACTTATCGAGGTTCCACTGTATTAATACAGTAAAGTAAGGGGTAAAATTATGGGATACATTCATTTTCTTGACAATAGGCAACTTCGTAGACAAATCCGAAAATATATAGTACCTCCACACTTTGCATTTCCCGTTCGTGTTTTGTTGATTTATGTTTGTAGACTGTAGACCAGATAAAGTACTAATTTAAAAAATTTATCTGCAGTTGTGTCTGGAAACTTTTAATTTACATAATATAATACCTATTTAAATTGTAGATAACTCCAATAATGATAGTATGTTGATCCAGATATTAAATATTTCTTTGACAAAAACATTTAGATCATTGGCGTACACAATCTACAATAACTAGGGCGGCGTAATTAGCAAATGTAAGATTTGTGAAAAGTCAGGCACTTCATGGCTGGGACATATCCAGAGACAAGAAGGTGCAAAGACAGCAAAAAGATATTACAATAAAGTTGATAGGAAGACGAATAAATGGAAGGGCCAAAACGAGATGGATAGATGACGTGCATGACGACCAGAAAACCATAAATATAACACAATGGACGAATAGGACACAATAGAGATTTGAATTGAAGGACATAGCCAAACAGGCAAATACCCATCCAGGTTTACGATGCCAAAAGAAGAAGAAGAAGAAGAAGAAATGATATAGATATTGTTGTGATCTTACTTTTGAAATCTAATGATGTTCTCAGATGTAATTTATCTTAATTAATTAATCAATAATTATCTCATTAATCAAACAGATCAAATACCAATATAGTGTCAATCTCAGGGCTAAAGTATAATATCAATTACTTACTTTCGTGGCTTCAAAGTATTTCTCAGTGGATTCCTAATCGGGATAGATAAAAGAGAGTAAAATAATACACACATACGGATTTCAATTAGAAATTATAAAAATCGTTTATTTTATCTAAATGGCAATAACTGCTTAATATTTCTTATATCTTATCTTTCTATCTTTATTTAATACAACAGTTACAAAAATGGGAATCTTATTTCTTTTTGTCTCCAAATTTATTTTATTTATAATGAACTATTATGATTTATCAGTAACAAATTGATTGAGGTTTGATGAAATTTTTATAGTGATTGTGTAGCTCAATTTTCAATGTGTTATTTAATACACAAACCATACATTCATGTCCTAACAAAATAGACTGACCTTTACTGATGATTTGACAATGTCTTCACACAAAACACGTTTCCTATTGGCTTGGGTTGCGATCCAAAGACTCGTCCAAGTCTTCCAGTAATGCCTCTGCTCCTTTGAAAACTACGCCTCGTACAGCCCTCGTTCCTGCCTTCTCCTGATGCCGTGTTCTACCTTTTTCAAACACTTCAACAAAACCGGGGTACTCTAGACTCAAGGAGTTATATACTATCTCGACTCGGTCTATCACTCGTTCCACGATATCTTACTTTTTTTTTTCAAGAACAAAACTAACCAAACCCGGCGTTTCACTTTTTTGTACACTCTTCTCGAAAACTCGGCTTCGCCTCTCGATCGCTCAAAACACACTGACTCTCCTTGCTCATTCATTCTCCTCCTTCTAAAATACCCCTTCCAGCATTCAAAATCAACCAATCCCAAGCAACTTTCAATTATCCGTATTTACCAACACAAACTTTCCTTTTTCTAAATATCTTAATGGATTTCAAGAAAAAATAATATTCCCCATTTCAATTTTACTTTCCACATTAATCCTCTTTACAAATTTAATAACCTATTATCTTATTTACTAGAATATGAGTTATCGGTGGTTATTCACACCTTTCCACGAACACTTTCTTTTTAAACATCACTCTAATTGTTTACTTGAGTCGTATTGTTCCTGGGGTTCGTAAACACTTCTCCGAAACACTTTCTTAAAAACTACCTATACATAATTTGTTTTATACAGGGTGTTCCAAATTTACATGCCCGCGGTCGAGAAAAACGAAAACCTTTATTTTTATTTGAATTTTAAATATAACTATAGACTTTTATTTCTTATGTCAAATAGGAATATAACAATATATATTGTCTTCTCGCCATCTGTCTTCATCTTAGAAATCCCTACTCCTGTTTTTACATTTGTAACCCTTACAAAGGTTATTGGCTAGCTCAGCCTGGCGAAGGTCCTGTGCTGTGCAACAGTAAATCACTTTTCCAAGGATCTAAGGGAGGTTAATCAATAAAATTCAGAAATAACTTCACATATTCATTTATTGATCCAGTTAAAACAATCATATACGCATTATTGCTATTTTAATATACAGAAGAAAGGAAATTGATGATTATTAACAAAGAAATTTGTTGTCAAGGAAGCTTATTTTTCCGCAGCACTTTGCTAAGGTCTGGCGCATATTGAACCTAAGCGAGTCACAACCTGCGCCGGTGGGACGGGTGACCTGTGCAGTTATTTTTCTAGCGTGCCGCATATTGATCACAAGCTAACCCGACCGTCGGCTGTCGCCGTAACGAATAGAGACGGGCAAAATAAGTGCAAACGTGTAACGGTTACTATTGATACCGGTTCTCAGTGGTACTGAGTACAAATACTGATTACAAAATACTGATGTATCTGATCCTTGTACTGAATTGAGTAGGCAACTAAAAAACGGTAGTTCCGTACATGTAACTAGTAACGTTTTAAAAATATCTTACACGTCCCTAGTAGTCGTAGCGGTATGACTTTCGAAAACATCGAATTTGATCATAAGCGGCTGCAGAAAAAGATATCTTACACTGAGTATTCTATTTCTAAATACCTTTATAAGAACAAGCATAAGTTAAACACTGCATTGATTGTGATTGCAAAAACGGTTCGCATGTTTTAAATAAGATTTTTGCTGATTATGTTTTTGCTAAAATATTAAATAACACAAAAAATACAATTCACAACCATCATTTAATTTTTAACGATAAACAAAAGTCTAATAGATATATGATGCCAAGTTTAAAATTGATCGACTTTGTCGATAACAGTGTCATTAATAGATTTTTTTACCATGAATCATTTTCCAGTGATTGTGTGGATTTAGAAATACATACTAAACAATTTTTTGATCTGTATAAAGGAGATTATAATTATGACACATTATGGTACTCCTTATTTTTCAAATAATATGCTCTTGTAAACGCATAACTTTGATTTATTGGCTAAAGCCACACTAACTACAGAGCCGTGCGGTACATCTTTTTTAATATGATGCAAGTCTTCGAAATGCCGCCTCTTGAGTATTACAGAAACTTAACTTTTATTTTTATTAAATGAACCTACACAAAATGAAGGACATCTTTTATTTTAAAAGCAAAACATACTTTATAGACCTGGATCCGGCAAACTGAAAATTTGTTAGTAGCTTAACGGTGTTAATTCGGACAAACTTTGATGTACAGGAACACTGGAACAGGGGAAGGTTTAATAGTGGAACAGTTTAAAAATTTGGAACGTCACATTACAAAAACGTCCCATGTATTTTGTCGGACAGAACAAAAAATCGATTTGTTACCCTTTCATTAAACTCTCATGCAAAAATCAGACTGCTATTACTAACAAACATGATTCCTGTTATTTGACATGTTCTTCCTGTTTCACTCATTAAAATGCCCAGTTAGTGATAAACACCAGTCTAATTTTTCCATGAGAGTTTAATGAAATGGTAACAAATCAATTTTAAGTTCTGTCCGACAAAATATATGGAACGTTTTTGTAGTCTGACGTTCCAAATTTTTAACCTGTTCCACAATTAAAACTTCCCCTGTTTCAGTGTTCCCGTATATCAAAGTTTGTCTGACGAGACACCGTTAAGCTATTAACAAATTTTCAGCTTGCTATTAATCAACTTTTTGTTGGTACGCGGGATCCAGGCCTAGAAATACTATGTCACAAATGATGGCGTAATCCCTTTTCTATAGGTATAAAAATTTTGAAATATCATTCATTTCTCAAATCTACACAACATTATCATTAAAAATGATCCATTACTAAAAACCGTTAAGCATATCTGTGAATATCGTATAACCCTCAAATAAAATGTGTCGTCATACCGGGCTTGTTCATGCTTAAAAATAAAATATGTAGACAAGATATAAATATACAGTGCTAGTCAAAAGTCCGTACCCCCCCTCGTATCTTTTGAACGGTTATACCTATAATAGTGAAATTTGGAGGGAGAAAATAAACGGACGTAAGCTTCTGAACTAGTTATGACAGGTGACGTCATAGTGACAGATGACGTTACAGAGCCACTGTGACCGATAATTTTAAATGGGACCTTATGGCAAGTGATACCTCGTATGAAAGGTATTTAAAATACCTATTCAGTCATACTAATTTTGTTTGAGTTTAAGCAAATTTTGATGAATAAATGAAATAAATATAAAATTGTAGTTCCGCATTTAATTAATAAAAATTCAAAATTCCGCCTATGATTACTTGTCAAACAGGTTGACGTTGACGTAAAAACTACTAGAGAATTAAAAAACGTCAACTTTTTTGACAAAAAATCCATAGGCGGACATTTGAATTTTTATTAATTAAATTCGAAACTACAGTATTATATTTATTTAATTTATTCACCAAAATCAAAATCAACTTAAAGCCAAAAAAATTAGTATGACTGAATAGGTATTTTAAATACCTTTCAAACGAGGTATCACTTGCTATAAGGTCCCATTTAAAATTATCGGTCACAGTGGCTCTGTAACGTCATCTGTCACTATTACGTCACCTGTCATAACTAGTTAAGAAGCTTACTTCCGTTTATTTCCTCACTCCAAATTTCACTATTATAGGTATAACCGTTCAAAAGATACGAGGGGGGGTACGGACTTTTAACTAGCACTGTATGTAATAGGTAAGCAGTTTTTGCAACGACAATCCAATCACAATCAGTGTTGTTTATAATAATAGTAATTCCGAACGAGTTCTATTAGCTTTTCTACGTCCATCTCGAAAACAAAACCGCAACTGAGAATTGAGTCACGCGTCCCACGACACCAGAAAACTGTACGCCGATTGACAAACGTTCGCATGGCTAGACCTGGCACCGTATTGACTGATATTAGGATGCGCAGAACTCTCTACGCAACTCGCAGGTGCCAGGTTGTGTTCGCTTAGGATCAATTTGCGCCGGGACTAGGCGCGGCGCAAATTGAACCTAAGCCAGTCACAACCTGCGCCGGTGGGACGGGTGACCTGTGCAGTTATTTTTCTAGCGTGCCGCATATTGAACACAAGCTACTCGACCATCGGCTGTCGCCGTAACGAATAGAGACGGGCAAAATAAGTGCAAACGTGTAACGGTTACTATTGATACCGGTTCTCAGTGGTCTGAGTACAAATACTGATTACAAAATACTGATGTATCTGATCCTTGTACTGAATTGAGTAGGCAACTAAAAAACGGTAGTTCCGTACATGTAACTAGTAACGTTTTAAAAATATCTTACATGTCCCTAGTAGTCGTAGCGGTATGACTTTCGAAAACATCGAATTTGATCATAAGCGGGTGCATAAAAAGATATCTTACACTGAGTATTCTATTTCTACATACCTTTATAATAACAAGCATAAGTTAAACACTGCATTGATTGTGATTGCAAAAACGGTTCGCATGTTTTAAATAAGATTTTTGCTGATTATGTTTTTGATAAAATATTAAATCACACAAAAAATACAATTCCCAACCATCATTTAATTTTTAACGATAAACAAAAGTCTATTAAATATATGATGAGCGACTTTGTCGATAACAGTGTCATTAATAAATATTTTTTACCATGAATCATTTTCCAATGATTGTGTAGATTTAGAAATACATACTAATTTTTTGATCTGTATAAAGGAGATTATAATTATGACACATTATGGTACTCCTTATTTTTCAAATAATATGCTCTTGTAAACGCATAACTTTGATTTATTGGCTAAAGCCACACTAACTAGATACTTCACAAGAAATTAAAAATACTTAACATGTAAAAAATTCACTGTTTTAATCAGATATATTATATTCCCTACTATTGCGCCTACTATATTATATAATAAAATACATATTAAAACATATAAACGAAAACTTGTAGAGTAGTGCTGATTGATAAAACAGAGCAATAAAATGTTATTCATTCAAGATAGTGTAAAATATGTCGCCGCTATTTCAGATATTTCCATCTCGCAAAACAAAAACACGTAAAAATTAACATCTGGCGCTGAGTCACCCGTCCCAAGCCCAAGAAAACTGTACGTCGATGACAAACCTTCCCAAGCTCGACCTGCAAACGCATGAACTGATAGTAGGATGCGCAGAACGGTCTACGCAACTCGCCGGTGCCAGGTTGTGTCTGCTTAGGATCAATTTGCGACGGTACTTATCTTTTGCGTCCGTCGAGGGATCTCCGTTGCCGTCCTCAGGTCTTGGAGGGACTTCGGCTCCACGTAGCCTCTGTTGACTGGAGGTTTTCGGATGCAGGCCCTTAAGCCTTGGTTTCCTCGAAAGCGGCACCGACAAACTGCGACCGTAACACTGCGATGAATGACGTCAGATTACGGTGAAAAATTCAAGGTTCTTCACTGCGGCAATGGAATGTGCAAACTCAGCAAGCGGTGGCTTCCAACGCATCCTTGGAAACCACTGCTATTATTTTGCGTGGTACAGTTTTTTATGACGTCATTCATCGCAGTGTTGCGGTCGCAGTTTGTAGGTGCCGCTTTCGAGGAAACCCAGGCTTTACTGCAGTTGAGTCGGCACCGGTGCGGAACGGCGGCTAGATTTTTCTTGTTGCATATAGCCCATAGCATGGGAATAGGCTCTCCCCAGCGACTAAGAAAAAAACAGTGCGTATTACTACGGGTATACGAGCACATGAGATCCACGTTTGGCAAGGAGACCCAGTTCGCGTATAAGTAGACCGTCCTACTAAAGTCAAACGGTCGCAACTAATACCACTGAACATAATTTCCTTGCCCAACGAAGATACACAACGGTAAAAATTCTAATTAAAAACTGAATAAAAATTAATGCTACTAATAAGCGTAAAAAAAATAAAGATAATAATAAATAAAAAAAAGCCTTGCTAAGGATCGCTCACTAAAATATTAACCGAAAACCATATAGTCCATTCTTTCACGGTTTTTGCCCTAAATTTTAAAGAACCGCTTGGATTGGCATGAAATTTGGCATACGCATAGCTTACATATCAAAGAAAAAAAGTGATATTGTGCCGATGTGTGCTTTTCCCCTGGGGGTGACTTTTACCCCCTCTTGGGGGTGAAAAAATATATGTCCAAAATAAGTCCGGAAGTAGATAAACTGACTAATTTTAAGTAACTTTTGTTCTATAGAGCTTTTTCGCCAAGTCAACACTTCCGAGTTATTTGCGAGTGAATATGTTCATTTTTCAACAAAATAACTACATTTTTAGACAGTTTTTCTCAAATAACTCAAAAAGTAAGTATGTTATCGAAAAAAACGTTCTTAGCAAAAATATAGCATGTAAAAAAGTAAAAAACATGGTGTACGCGTTAGGTCACTGGACTTCGTAGAACCAGAGTTACAGCCATTGAAAAATAGATTCATATTCACCAAATTTCAAATAGAATATTTCGAAGTGAAATATCCAAAAAATTAATTAATTTTTGGGGAAAACCCATTAAAACTTTTTTAAAGCGTTTAAATAAAGCTTTATTTTTGTTTTTATAAAAAGTTTCTAGCATTAAATTTAAGCAAGTTACGCTCAAAATAAAGTTGGTAACTTTTGTTTTGGCAAAACAAAATCGGAAAGATCACCCCCTAATTAGCAACTTAAATGAAATTAATCGTTACCGCTCCACAAATTATTTTACTTATGTTGTGTTTATATGATCTGTAAGTTTCATCGATTCAAAGTGCTTATTTATAAAAAAATTTGGTTTTAAAATAAAGTTCTCAAAAATTTTAATTTTGAAAAATATGCTTTTTTTCAAAATAACTTAAAAACAAAAAAAGTCAGCATTGCTTTTCTGAATATCACGTATTTTTTTGTTTTTCTGTTAGACAAAAATTGATTCAGTTTTGGTGTTTCTAAATTTGCATACATTCGTGATCAGTGACTCGTTCAACCCCTTTTAACTACAGCCCTTTCAAAAATAAGGACTTTGAACCGATGAAACTTACAGATCCTATAAACAATACATACACGAGTCAAGAAACTTTTGAAGTCGTAACGATTAAGTTCATTTGAGATACTAATTAGGGGGTGATTTTCCCGATTTAAAAAAAGGGACTAACTTTATTTTGAGCGTAACTTGTTTACTTTTGATGCTAGAATTTTTTTTATAAAACAAAAATGAAGCTTTTTTTAAAGACTTTAATTAAGTTGTAATGAGTTTTCCCCGAAACGTGTTTCATTTTTGGTTACTTCACCTTAAAGTATTCCATTTGGAATTTGACGAATATGAACCAATTTTTAATTAGCTTCTACTAGGTACAGAGACGTGATATTTACACCATTTTTTAAAAATTTTTACAGGCTATATTTTTGCTACAAATGTTTTTTGACAAAATACTTATTATTTGAGTTATTTGCGAAAAACCGTCTAAAAGCGTGGTTATTTTGTTGAAAAAATGAACATATTATTCACTGGCAAATAACTCAAAAAGTATTGACTAGTGAAAAAAATCTATACAACAAAAGTTACTTAAAATTAGTCAGTTTATCCATTTCCGGACTTACTTTGGACGAATATTTTTTCGCCCCCAAGAGGGGGTGAAAACCACCCCCGGGGCAAAAGCACATATCGGCACAATATCACTTTTTTTCTCTGACTTGTTAGCTATGTTCTATATTCTTGTTAATCCAAGCGGTTCTTTAAAATTTAGAGGTTTTGCAATATTTTACCGTTAAAGAACGTACTAATAAGGTAAACTATAATTAAGAAAATACTCACCCCAAAATAAATTGGGAAAAACTTCTTGTTGTAGATATTATTTCATCGGTTTTACTTGTTTCAAGTTTTATTCGGAAGAGAGCAAATTATATGAAGACACTCATCTTTAAGTGGTTAACATATTGGAGAAAAACTAGTACTGACGAATAGACTTGATGCTCGCTAATTACAATAAATAGTTCGGGTTTTAGAAAATTATTATTTGAAGTACGGAATAGGACAGGAGCTAGAAGAATTGAAGTGCTGAATTTAATTTTTGAATAGCGAATGAGAACTTAATTTGAAAGGAAAGACTACAGAATGAATAATCTAAAACGAAAAGGCTTGGCACGAAAATTAACTCAAATGTGAAAGAAACAAAATGAAGAGAAAATCTATACATGAGAAGTAAAACACAAAGGAAGACAATAGGAGAAACTGTAGAAAGGAGATGGAACCTTGTAACGTTACACATTTTAACAGATGTTTTGCTTGTTAAGATTGATTTGTTATTGCCATTGGCATGTTTCACATGCAATCATTTGTTTATACAATGCATCTCGTCGTAAATCACTATAGTTTCAGAATCACTGGTAGTTTCTGCCGAAATTACTAAATTACTATCTTACATAATGTCAAGGTCATATTTTCGTGCGTCAAGTCCAACTCGGCTATTTATTCCGCTAATTATACTATAATAATGGATACAGACGCAGACACGGCCTAGGCGTGTCTCCTCTCTTCATTCGGATGTTTCTGATTCATAGCATTTGCATTAACATTTGGGCGAATAAATTAAGATTATGTAAAGGTACACCCTAGTACAGAAGTAGGAATCTGCCTACTTCTGTACCTACCAAGTTTTTGCAGTTACATGCAATGAAACTACTTGCATTCGATTTGTAAGAGCCTTAGGAAACTTTGTGAACAAAAATAATGATGACGAAATGAACATGGGACTATTGAACAAGGATAATGCATTTTCCAAACTGCATTTCGAAGTGATTAAAAATGATAAATTTGGAAATCATTTTGATTATTAATTAATTTTGATTTTGATGCGGAAATAATTGACGAAAATGAGTTCAATTTTGCTACCCGGCTTTTTTGGGCTCGCTGAACAGGAATATCGTGACTGCGATGGTCTCCGAGGAACCTGGTGCTCAATATGTGTCTCGTCTTATTGAGTTTTATGGAAATTGGACACGAAATCTATGCAAACTTGTTACTCGGAGTTTTGGGGTCTCTGACCACTAATATCTTGTCGGAGATGGTCTCCAAGACACCTGGTGCCCATAATGGACCTCATATGAAGTTTTATGGAAATTCGATACAAAATCACTGCAAACTCATTACTCGTTTGTTTTTGGGGACGCTGATTCCGAATATCATGGCGATGATCATTATGATCATCGCCAAACACGACCCAGTAAAGGACCTGAGGGCTCAGATCAACAAAACATCTGCATTGCCAGGATGTCTGCGGGAGATAGTCTGGTCAAATCCGTATATGCGCACAGATAGTAAAATTAGAATCTACAAGACTTGCATACGACGGCACAGAAGTGAGCGAAGACACCAACAAAACGAAACAGATGCTAAGGGTTGCCGAACTGAAAACCCTAGGGACAATAGTGGGGGAAACAAGAAGAGACAGGGTGAGAAATACAAACATTAGAGAGCAATGCAAAATTCAAGATATTGTAAGAATGGGGGAGGCAGCGCAAGAGGATGTGGTACAACCATGTAAGACGAATTTATGAAAATAGACTTCCAAAAATTGCGCTAGAAAACAACCCGCCCGGTTTAATACCCCCCGGAAGACACCTAAAAGATGCAGGGATAGTTGACAATCTGCCTCCCAGGAAATTAACCAGAGGCAGCTTCAGAATTAAACATGATAAAAAAGATTCTAACAGCGCAACCCGTGGGAATGAGAAGACGGGGTAGACCAAAGCTGAGGTGGATGGACGGGGTAACACAGGATGCCGAGAAGATCGGGAGTCGGCAACTGGAAAATGCAAGCAAGGGACAGAACAGAATGGCATAGAAAGCTTGAGAAGGTCGAGGCCCTCTAAGGGCTATAGCACCAAGATGATGATGAAGCTTTAGAATTAAACAGATCGTAAGATCAAAGAAATGACCTACAAAACATTCAGCAAGAAGAAACAGAGAATGACAACATCACCCAAGAAAAAGTAAACGAAGCAATCAAAAGATCAAAAAAATAGAAAATCACCAGGTCCGGATAATATACCAAATGAATTAATTAAATACGGAGGTACAAAAATAATAGAAGAGATAACAACATTATTCCAAAAAATTGTAAACAACATGACAGTACCAGAGGAATGGAGAGAGAGTATAACAATACCCATCTACAAGAAAGGCATAAAGACAGATCCTACGAACTACCGAGGAATTACACTAGTCAAAATTATTATTAATACATCAAAACTATTGACAAAAATTCTATCCCAAAAAATATATAAGAAAGCCGGTGTATCGGAAGAACAACAGGGTTTTCGCCCAAACAGATCTACAATAGACGCTATTTTCATAATGCGACAATTAGTTGAGAAATCAATAGAATTCGACAAGCCCATGTTCACATGCTTTGTAGATCTGAAACAAGCATTCGACAGAGTACGATTAAAGGACGTGCTCACTATCCTTGAAAAGAAAAACATAGGTCAGAGGTATAGAAACATAATCAAAGAGCTCAATAGATCCAACAAAACACGAATTAAAACCACACACGGGCTCACGGAAGAAATCAAAATCAATGCAGGCATTAGACAAGGGGACAGCCTCAGTCCATGCCTATTTAATTTCATAATGGATGAAGTTATAGGTAGTGTTAACATAATGAATCAGGGATACAAAATGGGTAACCGAACCATGAGAATACTTTGCTACGCAGATGATGCAATCTTAATAGCCGAAGACGAAGATGACTTACAACGCCTACTACAAAAATTCAAAATAACCGCCGAAAAGTATAACCTGACACTATCCAAAGAGAAAACCCAATCGATGGTAATATCCAGGAACCCAATTAGATGTAAATTAGTAGTGGACGACCATATAATCGAACAGGTAATGGATTGCAGATACTTAGGTGTGGAAATATCTAGCGACAGGCATCTGTGGCAAGAATCAAAACAGCAGGCAACGAAAGCAGCGAGAATATCTGGTTTCCTGAGGGATATAATCTGGCGGAATAAATATATGAGCACCGAAAGCAAAGTCCGCATTTATAAGACATGTGTTAGACCCGTACTGACATACGCAGCTGAGACAAGGGCCGAGACAACAAAGACCAAACAAATAATGAGAACAACAGAGATGAAAACCCTAAGATCCATAAGAGGTATCACACTCAGAGATAGAATACGAAACGAAGACACATTGAGAGAGCTAGGCGTTCAAGACGTAGTAAGATGGACAAGAGCGCGACGAGGCATGTGGAGAGACCACGTAGATCGGATGGACCCTGAACGTATGGCGCATTGGGCGAAAACACAGAAGCCCAACACCAAGCGACCCATAGGAAGACCCAAAAAACGATGGTACGAGAGTTGGAGCTCTGGATCGCAGCAAAGACTGTAACAGAAGAAACAGGACATAGTCCTATTACAAGAAGAAGAAGAAGAAGAAGATCGTAAGATCTCCACGAACTAAAAGAAGAGAAGAAGACATTCTTCCAAAGTTTCATTCTAATAATTTAATATTATTTGTCGTCAGTATAACCTCTAATCTAATTAGCCTTCTTCAGTCCATCTTTGGACATATGCCTCCCCAATCCTTTTCCATTCTCTGTATAACCTACATAATCTGAAAATACTTTTTTTCTGTCTTTGGTTTTTGCTTGAAAAATAATATACACTCAGATGCAAAAAAACGCAACAGAGAAAATTTTGGTCAAATTCAAAGTATTTCAGTTTTTTTTTATTTTTATCCCTATTTTGACGATTTTTTAGCACACCGTGTAAAAATTTATTAATTTTAATTTGATATTGTGAGTTTTTTAATAAAAATTTGTATTTGACTTATTATACGGGGTTAATCGAAAGGTGGTTTTTTATCCTAATTTTCCAACATCCTGTCGAATAATTCCGTTTGCGTATTTCCGTAAAACCTCGTTTTTAGGTTGCAACCATGTCTTCTAAGTATTATGTTTTTTGTTTCATGTGAAAATATGGATTGGTTCATTTTTAGGAGCGAAATGATTTTCCCACCCACAAGTTACGACTTTTCCTATTATTACCATTATCTTTTGTATTAATTTGTAATACGACGATGGGGGCTTTGATGACTGATATCGAAGAAATGTCATATCGACATCCCAGAAGCACAACAAAACATAAAAAACAACAACTTAAATGTAACTTAACCTAAGTACGCAAATAACAAAGAAAAACTACTAAAATATAACTTAATACTTTGTATTGCCTTCCCTAGCCTCTATAATTGCCTGTACAAGTCGGCTCATGCTGTCTATGAGGTTTGCGAATATCATTTTGCTGGATTTTTTGCCATTCCTCTTCTAGAGCCCAGCGAAGTTCGTTAATTGAGGCTGGTGCGACTTCGCGACCTCTAATATTTCTACAAAGCATGTCCCAAACGTGCTCTGTTGGGTTGAGATCTGGCGAACACGCTGGCCAGTTCATTTTATTGATTCCAACTTCCTCTAAATATTGCGTGACACACATTGCAGAGTGGGACCACGCATTATCTTTCATTAAGGAGGGGGTATGGTTTGAAATCAACATATCAAGCACATTTTTGTGAATTTTTTTCGAAACTGTGGTAGAATTATTTTATTTTTAAATTAAATAAACACATTAAGTACAATTCAAACAATATTTAAGAAAAAATTCAATCCAAAATATTGAAAAATAAGCCATTGGCGACAAATTTTGGCAGGCAGCTCAAAAAAAAAATTGATTTTGCGGTGGACATCAGAACTCATCACTGGATCATACGAAACAAAAAATTCAAACAGACTTAATTAGCTTATGAGTTTCACGAGGTAACGACGTCGAGTTTTTTTATTTTTAATGATTTTTGAATTTTTAGTATCACTCAAAAGTCAAAAATACGAAATTTTTGATAAAAATTTTGTGAAAACCAACAGATTTAATATTGTTGAACAAAAAATATGCACAAAACGAAAAATATCTCGACGTTGTTACCTCACGAAATGTCTAAAGAAAACCTATGCAAAATTTCAGGTAGATCGGTCAAGTAGTTTTTCAGTTACAATGTCCACCGCATTTGAAAAAGCAGTTTTGAGAAAAATGCGTTTAAAGTTTTGACAACTGAATCTTCATCTTCTTATTTGTCTGCCAAATCGTAAAGTGATGAACATTAAAATATGTTTTTTAAATTGCGGAGTAATCTACAAAAGAAAAGGCAAACAGTTATTTAACGTTTCTCACTACGGTCAAGCGTGCTGGCGCGAAGCCGCGGCAAAGCGAGTCGAAGGTAGGGATATTCAACACCCTGTATCTCTGGTAATTTTACTCCGATTATTTTGAAATTTTCAGAGAGTATTCTTAAAAGTATGCACTTTTATTTGAAATAATAAAAAAAATTAAATATTTCAAACCATACCCCCCCCCCCCTAATAGAAAATAATCGCCGATATATTGAGAAAAGGGTACTACGTGATACGCTAAAATTTCCTCAATATATCGGTGTGCAGTCAACGAACCCTCAATAAATACCAATTCAGTGTGCGCCTCTCGGGATATTCCTGCCCATACCATCACCGAACCCCCTCCATGGCTAACGCGGGGACTGAAAGCGCACTCCGCAAATCTCTCTCCAGTTCGACGCCATACTCATTCTCTCCCATCTGATGAGTGGAGACAATATCTCGACTCATCCGTAAAAAGTTCATTACTCCATTGTCCTAAATTCCAATGTAAATGTTCCCTGGAAAATTGTAGTCTGCCACTCTATGCCGTGGAAGTAATTTGGGCCCAGTTGCTGGTCTGCAACTTTGCAAACCAAATTCATGTAGTCGTCGACGAACTGCAAATACACTTACTTTATTAATTGATGGATTCGACCGTTACTTGGCTATTTTTGTTGTTATCTTGCCAGTATATGTGAGAGAGCAGAAGGTACTGAGTTATTTCTGTGGTGGTGGATACACTAATTTCAGGGCTTTCTTATGGAGTTTTTGGTTTAACATTTTGTTAACTGTTTGTTCGTTATAGCCGTTGTTTACTGCTATTTGTTTAATGATGTTTAGTTCTATCTCGAAGTTATTTTTTGTCAAGGGAATTTCTGTCAGTCTATGTATCATGCTATGGTAGGCTGATAATTTGTGTTGTGTAGGATGGGATGATGAATTGTGTATAGTTGTGTCAGTATGGGTAGGTTTATGATATACGGAGAACTCATGTTTGTTGTGTAGTCTGGAAATCGTTACATCTAGAAAGTTTATGGAGTTATTCTATTCTGTTTCTATTGTAAACTCAATATTATTATGAAGTGAATTAATATATGATAGAAATTGGTCAAGTTGTCTGTTAGTTCCTGTAAAGCATACTAGTATATCATCCACGTATCTCCACCAATATAAGAACTGTTTAAATACGGGATGTTTAGAAATTGTTGTTTCAAGTTGGTTCATAAATATATCTGATAGCAATGGGCTTAGGGGATTACCCATAATAAGTCCTGCACTGTTGTTTGTGTATATTTGATTATTGAATTCAAAATAGTCTTGATTTATGCAAATTTCAAGAAGGTGTAAAATTTCAGATGCCATGATCGGATTTGTACTATTATGGTCTAAAAGATTCTTAACTAAAACAAAAGTTTCTGTAGGAGGAACACTAGGAAAAAGATTTTTTACGTCAAATGAAATTAGTCTGGAGTTGTTGGGCAATTGAATATGTTGTATTTTATTAACTAGTTTTAGTGTATTTTTTACGGTGAATTTAGGTGAAAATTTGGTGTATTCTGTAATAATATCTGACAGTTTTTTTGAAAGTTTATATGACGGAGCTGTATAAAAAGAAATACAGGTCTTATTGGGTGGTCAGGTTTGTGTAGTTTAATAAAAGAGTATAATTTAGGAAAAAAAAATCAATGGGAAAATGCCAATAGTTGGCTGTATATAAAGGTTGGTCTGTGCCCATTGAATTGGCAAGTACCTAGCATCTTCGAGCAGGGAACCATGGCACCCTTTTAGCATGTGTTCCACTTTATCTATTAACATCGACTTGTAGTCACAACATTTTAACATATTACATTATGTAAACCATATATGATGATGTTAACGCTATTTACAGTGTGCTAGTTTCAAAATACTCGGCAGGATGCACTGAAGATGTTCTGTTTAGAACGAAAACGTTCTGCAATCCATGACATTTTATAGTTTTAAATAAACGATATTATACCAGAATACATCTCGAAGTTTTTACTTCTCTATTGGTTTTTTATAATTTAGGAGGTTGTGGGTTCATAATGTTAAGGTATTTCTGTTCTGTTGGATTTAGTATTGATTTTGAATTTTCAATGGCTAGTTTAATTTGTTTTCGGTATTTTTCTGTGGGGTCTTTGTTTAGTTTTGTACTGTTTTGGTTAGTTAAAAATTCTATTGTTTTTTTATTATAGTCTCGTTTGAGATTAATAAACTGAAAAATGCAGATATAATTCTGAATGACCAACTCGAGACAAACAGCTCCCCACTCCTCAACCTCTTCATTTGAAGACTTAAAAAGGCAAACACGTGATAAACTATATCACTTGAGAAAGGCACTCTGCCGAAACTTACGTTATTGCCTCGAACCTGTTGAAGCTGATTTCTTGTTTGCACCGCTGTTAAATGACGATCCCGCAAAGCGTTGACTCGTATAAAACGATCATCTAAAGCGGTAGTTTTGCGCTTCCTGCACTTCCCGCCTTACGCTTGTTTGTTCCAGTTCGTAAAAAAAGGCCCCCTACCCTTTGTATGGTAGAGCGATGAGTGTGTAGTACTCTAGCCACATATTCATAATTTCGCCCATCTTCAACCAGAGCAACGGCTTTCGCACAATCTTCGACACTAAGAACCATGATCAAGCATAGGTAAACAAAATGTAAGTGTCAATATGATATAATGACAACAGTCACCAAAGCTACTTCGTCGTATTACAAAATATCTCCAAAATAATCATAATTAAAAACGTCCTAAATTGTGGGTGGCAAATTCATTTGGCTCTAAAAAATGAACCAAGGCATATTTTGACATGAAACAAAAAATACAATGCTTAGGAGACATGGTTGCAACCGAAAAATTAGGTTTTACGAAAATTCCCAAACGGAATTATTCCACAGGATGTTTAAAAGTTAGGATAAAAAACCACCTTTCGATTAACCCCATACAGGGTGAGTCATGAGGAACTGTACATACTCCTACCTCGTATAGGGGCCCCTATGGGGAATAACAGATGACCATTAAAAAGTGTCTGCTCCCATTGTTTATCATTATACAGGGCGAGTTTCGCATTTTGACAGAAATTTGTATTCGTCATAATTTTTGAACGGTCAGATCGATTTGTCTCTTATTTTGGTCAATCGTTACACTATTGCCACCTAATCAACTGATTTATTCAAACTAGAAAAAAATCAGGTCCGGCTTTAAAAAAATTAGTTCGTTTGGGTCTTAGAAAAAATTTCACCCTGTATAAGCTTTTTGAAAACTCTAATATGAATTTTACAAATTAGACAAATAGGCAATTAAAATAACATATTTTTTTTTTCCGCACACGATTACTTAATTTTTTATAAAAAAATCAAATTTGATTATGAATTAAAAGTTTGGTAAAGTGAACCATAGATTTAACAAAATTAATTTTTATTACCAAAATTAATTTTTTTTTGAACAAATATTTAATTTATGTTACCACCAATCAACTGAGTTATTCAAACAAGAAAAAAATCAGGCCCGGATTTAAAAAATAAGTTCGTTTTGGTCTTAGAAAAAATTTCACCCTGTATACCCTTTTTGAAAACTCTAATATGATTTTTACAAATTAGACAAATAGGCAATTAAGATGGCATACTTATTTTTTTCCCCACACGATTACTTAATTTTTTATAAAAAAAAAAATCAAATTTGACTATGAATAATTAAAAGTTTGGTAAAGTGAACCATAGATTTAAAAAAATAACTTTTATTACAAAAATTAATTTTTTTTGAACAAATATTTAATTTATCTTATCACCCAATCAACTGATTTATTCAAACTAGAAAAAAATCAGGCCCGGATTTAAAAAATTAGTTTGTTTGGGTCTTAGAAAAAATTCATCTTGTATACGTTTTTTGAAAACTCTAATATGAATTTTACAAATAAGACAAATAGGCAATTAAAATGGCATATTTATTTTTTCCCCACACGATTACTTATTTTTTTATTAAAAAATCAAATTTGACTATGCATAAAAAGTTTGGCAAAGTTTTTGCATAGATTTAAAAAAATTAACTTTTTTTACAAAAATAATTTACAAAAACAACGTTTTTCTTAGAATTAAAAGTTTTACCATTTTTTTTTCTATAACACGTCTAGATCTAAAACTTCCCATAACACTTCTTTTGGACTCTATAGTTTAACATAGACGTGATCAAATTGATAAATTTTAAATTTTTCCACCTAATTTTTGCGATTTACAAGTTTGCAACTTTTATAAGAAGAAGACTGAAAGTCTACAACAATTTTCATAGTCTTCACAATGGTAAGAGGTATGTGCTGTAAAAATTTCAGAAAAAAAATATTAAAATGGAACAGAGTTGTAGCGAGTTAAACCGTGAGTTCATTTTTTTTTTCATTTTTAGGTTAAAATTCTGATTTTGACAAATTTGATTTTTTAATAAAAAATTAAGTAATCGTGTGGGGAAAAAATAAATATGCAATTTTAATTGCCTATTTGTCTTATTTGTAAAATTCATATTAGAGTTTTCAAAAAGCGTATACAGGGTGAAATTTTTTATAAGACCAAAACGAACTAATTTTTTAAATCCGGACCTGATTTTTCTGTAGTTTGAATAAATCAGTTGATTGGATGGTAACATAAATTACTTATTTGTGCAAAAAAAAATAATTTTTGTAATAAAAGTTATTTTTTTTAAATCTATGGTTCACTTTACCAAACTTTTAATTCATAGTGAAATTTGATTTTTTTATAAAAAATTATGCAATCGTGTGCAGAAAAAAATAAATATGCCATTTTAATTGCCTATTTGTCTAATTTGTAAAATTCATATTAGAGTTTTCAAAAAGCGTATACAGGGTGAAATTTTTTTAATACCCAAACGAACTAATTTTTTTAAAGCCGGACCTGATTTTTTTCTAGTTTGAATAAATTAGTTGATTAGGTGGTAATAGTGTAACAATTGGCCAAAATAAGAGACACATCGATTTGACCGTTCAAAAATTATGACTAATACAAATTTCTGTCTAAATGCGAAACTCGCCCTGTATATTAACAATGGGAGCAGACACTTTTTAATGGTCATTTGTTATTCCCCATAGGAGCCTCTATACGAGGTAGGAGTATGTACAGTTCCTCATGACTCACCCTGTATAATAAGTCAAATACAAAATTTTATTTAAAAACTCATTATAGCAACTTATAATTTATAAATTTTTACAGTGTGCTAAAAAAATCATCAAAATAGGGCTAAAAATAAAAAAACTGAAATACTTTGAATTTGGCCAAAATTTTCTCCGTTGCGTATTTTTTCATCTGAGTGTATAAAAAAACGAGAGGAACCTACTTTTAAATCATTTCATAGTTTCATAAACCTCACTCAGTCTCAGTATTGATAGATGGTTATTTTTAAGTACACCGTCGCGTCACCACAAATAATTAAAAATCCTACATACTCGTACATCCATTAGAAAGACATGCAGACGACGAGAAAATTTTGAGAATGTGCCAAACCGTTCCTGAAAGCGCAGGTGAGACTGTGTTATTCAGCCATTTGAGGTCAAGGCCGCCTCTCAGAAAATAATTCAAACATCGACTGAACGCTACCACAGTGACGTAACGGAGTTTACATAACGATAAAATAGTTTCGTCACAAATAGCAGAGGATTGTCGTAGTGTGTGCATTCAATATTGACTTTATAGTTTTAGCTGGATATAGTAAATCAGTCATCTGTTGCGAGTATTGTTTACTGTTTTGAAGGTTGGCAGATGCCGTCCATATTTGGGAAAGGAATTAATACGGCTGTAAAAATAATCTTATTTCAAATTTTATTCTTTTTTTTTAGTTGAAAACATAATTTTTCTAGTTTTATATCTACAAGGAAGAATTTCCTGTCTGTATACCATTAATTACAAGTAAATTTAATGAAAAATTCGTCTTGGTAAAAGGTATATTAATTTAAAAAGCCCCTAAAAGGGCTAAAAATATAAAAACAAAACGTTTTCGCTCTGTAAGAAGAGCATCATCAGTGTTACAAGAACATGGTGAGCCACCCAAAAATACTAAAGTTAAAACCTTTTCAAAAAAGATAGACTAAATTAATGTCTTATAAAAGAGTATATACATAATTAAATCCAAAGGATGGATATAATTCCTATGGATATGGCCTAAGGGCAACATATGACTCCCACACGTGGTACGTCGGTTGCTAGGTAATAATTAATTAGGTCATTATTACCTTGGTAACAGTCTATCAATACGTTCGTGTATAGATTCAAATTTATACAATGATGTTAAACTAAATTTGAAAGTAGATAGATAGCCAAACCTGATGTTGGCATGTTCATTTTTTTTTAATTTTCATTTTATGATTAGTTGCAGTTTTAATGATTTTTGCTTAGTTTTAAACTATGAATACGTTAGATTATTTAACTGTGTAAGGATATTGCGACCTGTAATCACTCACTTTACTCAACTATCTGTACACTACATGTAATAAGGTAATATTGAAAAAAAAGTAAAAATGTGATATGACAGCTTCTGAAACGTGCATATCTGAGAAATGACAAATAGCAGTTCATTTTTGAATCAAAATTATTTATAGGTTAACAAAAATATTATTTTAAATCCAAGACTTTTCGTTAATGAACTGCTTTCTGGCTGCATCCTGTATCTCTGGCTTTTACAATATGTAAGCACAAGAGACGACGAAAATAGGAGAAAGCAAATAGGACACTTTGGCCACGTATTTACCTTCTCTCTGTAAAGGAAAAGGACCGAAAGACAGTTTCTAAATACTCAATTCTGAGTAAAGATGAAAAATAATAAAGGCATTTTTTGTTTTTATTCGATTCAGAGTTGGACCACCATCTCCATATAGCTATTTCAGCATCCCATGCATCTTCAGTGAAGCTATTCAGTCACAAATCTGAAGCGAATATTAACAACCCTGCCTATTTAAGGGAAACCATCGCGATACAATGATTCCACCTTTTGAGACGCAATCTAGCGACATCTCTCGCAAAACGAGGAAAAACTGCCTCTATTATTTTTCATCTTTACTCAGAATTGAGTATTTAGAAACTGTCTTTCGGTCCTTTTCCTTGACGGAAAGAAGGTAAGTGCGTGGCCAAAGTGTCATATTTGCTTTCTCCTATTTTCGTCGTCTCTTGTGCTTATATATTGTAAAACCCAGAGATACAGGATGCAGCCAGTAAGCAGTTTATTTGGATGATAGGAAACAACTGGTTAGAGCAAATGATACAGACTCTAGTCTCAAAAACATTGTATGTGGGGTACCTCAAGGTTCAGTATTGGGTCCTCTACTTTTCCTTATCTTTATTAATGACATCACTAGTTTAAAAATCGATGGAAAAATCTTTCTTTTTGCTGATGATACCAGTATCACTTGGAGCAACTCAAACATTGCAACTCTTCATGCTACTATAACTTCTGATCTACTTACAATAAAAACCTGGTCTGACTAATTTACTCTCATTTAACGTAGATAAAACAGTAGCATTGTCTTATAAAGGAGCTCTTCAACCCTTACCTCTTAATAACAGCCAGATCAGTACCGTTGATTCTGTAAAATTTCTTGGTTTTTTTTAGACAGCAACCTTAAATGGTCCCATATCGATTTGTTAAGAAAGAAACTATCTTCAGCTTGCTATGTTATAAGATCTGTTTCGAATGAACTCAATCTAGAATCTTCCAAAATAACATATTTTTCTTTGTTCCACTCGCATCTTCGTTATGGTCTTCCTTTTTGGGGTTCTGGTACAGCTGCCCAATTCGATGTTATTTTCAAATTACAAAAAAGAGCAATAAGATATCTGTTTGGCCTCAGAAGAACAACATATTGCAAAAATTACTTCAAAGATCACGGAATTTTAACCCTTCCATCTTTGTATATCTTAGAAACTATTTGCTTAATTCGTAAACATCTACATGTCTTTCCACCAAGACCTAACCATGACTACTTCACGAGAAATTCTACGTTTAACGTCTATTTGCCAACCCCGTCCTCGGAGTTAGTAAAGAAATCTATATTATACTCCGCAAAAAAACTTTACAACCATCTCCCTCTACAACTTAAATCTGCAGCATCTTTCCCCAAATTCCGTAAACTGACAAAAGCCTACCTATCTGAAAGACCATATTATTCAGTAAAAGATTTTCTTAATCAGTAACTAAGAAATTACAGTACCCTTTGCACAAGTAGTATTTTTATTATCTTTTTTATCTATATTTGGATGTAATATGCAGCAGCTTAACTTTTAAAACTTTTTTTATTAATTACTAGGTAGACTATGCATTTGCAATTTATTTTCAATTTTGCAATTGATTATTTGTGTTCATTCACCTTCATTTGTAGTCAACTTCATTATTGTTATTATTATTTTAAATATTTGACGATTTATGTAATTTTAGTAAATTGGATTGTTATTGTTTTGTTTTCTTGACTTTTATAAGCTTTGTCGATAAAATTGTACAATTTTTCATGACAATAAAGCATATTTCTATTCTGAGAGGTGACTCATATTTTTTTGCAGAAATTGCTTGGAAACAACTCATATAATAATAATTTAGCTATCCTCCCACTCAAAAAGGTCTGGAACATTGTTTAAATAATCAAAATGTCAAAAAATGAAGGAAAAATTCGATTATTTTCTTCGGTTTTTGATTATAGCTTTCAAAGTATTCACTTTCGAGAAAAGTTGTACTAATATAAAAGTTGCGTAATTAAATTTCCTACAATATAGGATTGGTTACAAATTTTAAAAATTGTCACCCTTGTTGCAAAATAGCAATAGTTGCGAAAAAACCATAAAAAAAAACAAGTATTTGCATTTTACGTTTTTCAACCATTTATTCTACACTTAGGACCTTCATATTTTACCCAGAAAAACTATATAATATAGTAATATATATTGTATATATATATACAATACTGTAAATTTCATTAATATCGGTGCAATAGATTTTGCAATCCAGCTTTCGCAAAAAAAATTCATTTTTTCAAAATGTTGCAGGACTGAAAATAAAGCAGATAGATAGCAAGTTGAAATTTTTTTTTACATATAGAAGAATATCGTACCTTTCATTTGCAGTTTTTAAAATTAAAATCCATTAACTATCACGGCGTCAGGAATTTTTTTAAATAAACATTAATTTTTGGTGCTACGCGCAGGACAGCGATGTTCGATTCACACAAGTTGATTTCCACCAAAATTTCTTCCAATCTTTATCTAACATATTATTTTACACTATATTTTGTTGTATTTTAATTCCACAAAAATCAAACTAATTTGATTATTGTTTGTGAAATATTGTTTAAACAGTTGCATATACAGTAAAACCTCGATATAACGGACCTCTATATAACGGACTTCGGATATAACGGACGAAAAATCCGGTCAAATGTAAAAAAATTAAAAACGTCCTGTTGATATGATACATGCTTAACCTGTCACATACCAAGATACATTGAATACCAACGGGGTCCCCGTGGACCCCAAATGCTACACCTACCTAGAAACTTTAGTTGTATGTTTTTGCCAAAAATACAACATCTCATATTTAACCCATGGATCAGGGAATAATTTTGGAAACCAAACGAATATCTAGTAAAAAAAATTGTCTGTTGGCCAAGATGCAGACATAAGATTAGAAGGGTTGGAAGTTCCTGATTTCTGTAAGACAATACATATCTAATAATGCCGGAGAAGAAGTAGGTAGCTGAGATGTTTTATTTTACAATGGCTAGAAGTAGATGAAGGTGTCCCTGGGTATAGTATCACGACTGAAAGTGAAATAGAAGATGAAGTTATGAATCTAAAATATGAGGATGGAAGTGAGGATAGAAAAGAAGGCAAAACAACACTGCAAAAAATGAAGTTCTCAGAGGTAAGATCGTATCTTAACGATCTAATAACATTTATTGATTATTCAGACAACGAAGTTCAACTGTATTATACGCAATTTCGTAATTTTAGAAAGTTGATTATAAAAAAAAACAGCAAACTTCAAAAGTGCAAACAAAACTTGATTCCTTTTTCAAAGCAGGATTACCGAAAGCAAGCGTGTCGATATCAATCAAAATTTAATGGCGCATCTTTTATGTTAGTATAACTTTTCTCAGAAATGAATACTTTCAAAGTTATAATCAAAAGACGAAGAAAAAAATCGAATTTTTCCTTCATTTTTTGACGTTTTGATTATTTAAACAATGTTCCGGACCTTTTTGAGTGGGAGAATAACTCAAATATTATTATATGAGTTATGTTCAAGCAATTTCTGCAAAAAAATATGAGTCACCTCTCAACGTCCAAATGTACTAATATTTTTACAGATGCGCCCTGGTCTACTAATATGTAATTATGATTACGAAAATTATATTTGTTTCTTTATGTTTTCCTAATTTTTGTTTTTTTGCACCTGCTCCGCAATTTCGTAATTTCTAATAATTGCCACAAATTCTCGTTGTTTTTCTTGTAGGTTTCCAAGTGTTCTTTTTTTCGAAAAACAAATAAACAAATATGACCACCGGTTGAAATAAACGAATCAATCGTTATATCGACGTCGTATTAAACATTATGACACTGCGTTGTAAAATCGCATTGAACATTTAAATCGTTTGGCAATACTTTCTCCATGAAATCGACTATAATGAGCACTTTATAAAAGTATCATCAATGCCGAATACCGTCCTCTACATTTTTTTATTCCGCACACTTCTTGCTTATTTAAATGAGTAAGTTGCGTAAGTCCATCATGTCCATTATGTCATGTCACGTTAAAAATCTAAATCAGAGTAGGTCTGCAAACGCCACGAACAATTCAAGGTTGCAGCACGAGGTAATTGTTTCGGTCAAAAAAAAAAATCAGACAATTATGCAGATTTAAAGGAATATCGACAATATTTTCAGAATAGTTTCAAAAATCACCTAAAATTATTGTTGTTTTGAAGCTATTTCCTTGTAGACCAGGGCGCATCTGTAAAAATATTAGTACATTTGGACGTTGAGAGGTGACTCAAAATTTTTTGCAGAAATTGCTTGAAAATAAATCAAATAATAATATTTGAGTTATCCTCCCTCTCAAAAAGGTCCGGAACATTGTTTAAATAATCAAAATGTCAAAAAGTTAAGGAAAAATTCGATTTTTTTCTTCGTTTTTTGATTATAACTTTAAAAGTATTTATTTTCGAGAAAAGTTGTACTAACATAAAAGTTGCGTAATTAAATTTCCTATAATATAGAATTGGTTAAAAATTTAAAAAATAGTCACCCTTGTTGCAAAATAGCAATAATTGCGAAAAAACCATACAAAAACAAGTATTCGCATTTTACGTTTTTTAACCATTTATGCTACACTTAGGACCTTCATATTTGATCCAGAAAAACTTTATGATACAGTTAAACAACACTGATAATTTCATTAAAATCGGTTCAATAGATTTTGCAAAATAAATTTTGCAATTCAGCTTTCGCAAAAAAAATTCATTTTTTCAAAATGTTACAGGACTGAAAATAAAGCAGATAGCAAGTTGACTTTTTTTTGCGTATAGAAGTGTACTGTAGCTTTCATTTGCAATTTTGCAAAATTAAAATCGATTAACACCACGGCGTCAGGAATTTTTTTAAATAAACATTAATTATTGGTGCTACGCGCAGGACAGCGGATAGTTTGCTCTGATTGGGCATTCCAATGACCTTTGATAATGATTGATACATTTTAATTTTTATTACATTTCGATATAAATAAATAAATTTGTTTATTGCAAAATAAAAACACATACTCTATCCTTTGAAATAACACTTTTATTAGCAAAAACTTTATTTGTTCATAAATTTTAACTTAGAGAATAAAAGTTTATTATTTTTAAACATAAGCAATTGTTTAAACAATATTTCACAAACAATAATAAAATTAGTTTGATTTTTGTGGAATTAAAATATTAAAATACAACAAAATATAGACTAAGAAAATAATATATTAGACAAAGATTGGAAGAAATTTTGGTGGAAATCAACTTATGCGAATCGAACACCGCTGTCCTGCGCGTAGCACCAAAAATTAATGTTTATTTAAAAAATTTCCTGACGCCGTGGTAATTAATCGATGTTAATTTTTCAAATTGCAAATGAAAGGTACAGTACACTTCTATAAGCAAAAAAAAATTTAACCTGCTACCTGCTTTTTTCAGTCCTGTAACATTTAAAAAAAATGAATTTTTTTTGCGAAAGCTGGATTGCAAAATTTATTTTGCAAAATCTATTGAACCTATCTTAATGAAATTATCAGTGTTGTTTAACTGTATCATAAAGTTTTTCTGGGTGAAATATGAAGGTCCTAAGTGTAGTATAAATGGTTGAAAAACGTAAATGCGAATACTTGTTTTTGTATGGTTTTTTCGCAATTATTGCTATTTTGCAACAAGGGTGACTATTTTTTAAATTTTTAACCAATTCTATATTATAGGAAATTTAATTACGCAACTTTTATGTTAGTAAAACTTTTCTAGGAAATAAATAATTTTAAAGTTATAATCAAAAAACGAAGAAAAAAATCAAATTTTTCAAAGGATAGAGTATGTGTTTTTATTTTGCAATAAACAAATTTATTTATTTATATCGAAATGTATTAAAAATTAAAATGTATCAATCATTATCAAAGGTCATTGGAATGCCCAATTAGAGCAAACTATCAGCTGTCCTGCGCGTAGCACCAATAATTAATGTTTATTTAAAAACATTCCTGACGCCGTGGTGTTAATCGATTTTAGTTTTGCAAAATTGCAAATGAAAGCTACAGTACACTTCTATACGCAAAAAAATGTCAACTTGCTATCTGTTTTATTTTCAGTCCTGTAACATTAAAAAAAAATGAATTTTTTTTGGGAAAGCTGGATTGCAAAATTTATTTTGCATAATTTATTGCACCAATCTTAACGAAATTTACAGTATTGTTTTACTGTATCATAAAGTTTTTCTGGGTGAAATATGAAGGTCCTAACTCTAGCATAAATGGTTGAAAAACGTAAAATGCAAATACTTGCTTTTGTATGGTTTTTTCGCAATTATTGCTATTTTGCAACTAGGGTGACTATTTTTTAAATTTTCAACCAATTCTCTGTTGTAGGAAATTTAATTACGTAACTCTTATGTCAGTACATATTTTCTCGGAAATAAATACTTTTAAAGTTATAATCAAAAAACGAAGAAAAAATCGAATTTTTCCTTCATTTTTTGACATTTTGATTATTTAAACAATGTTCCGGACCTTTTTGAGAGGGAGGATAACTCAAATATTATTATATGATCTATTTTCAAGCAATTTCTGCAAAAAAATTTGAGTCACCTCTCAACGTCCATCTCAAAACAGATGCGCCCTGGACTATTGTGGGATTTTTATAATTAACTATCTAGATGGGAAATAAGCCACAATTAAATTGAAAAAAAAATGTATTAACGTTTCGACGCCCAAATCGAGTCTCGTCAAAATAAAAAATACTGCTAAATTAATGTTGTTCTGAAGCTATTTCCTTGGTGGCATTTTTATAATTAATTATTTTCAATTTTTCAATGGGAAATAAGCCACAATTTTACCAAAAAATTATTTTATTAACGTTTCGACGCCCAAGTCAGGTGTCGTAGTCAAAATACAAAATAATACTAAGTTAAACAAAAATGTTGTTGCTTAGTAAAAAATTCTTCTTTATTTAATCTGACTCATTTATATCGGCAATTCAGACATGTATGTATTATACATTTTAAAGTAGAAAATTTTAAAATGATATTGTCAATATTGATGAGTGCCGTTCCTGGGACGACTTTACTAAAGTGTATTTGTATAAATAAAATAGCGCAATCTGTTAATCTGTTCACGAAAAAATCAACTATGAAAATAAGCAGTGGCGTACTGATAGATCAGCGGGCCCTGATTCCAGTTGGGATGCGGGCCCCCGTCCAAAACATTAATTATAAATCATCATATTTGTCATAAAATACATTTTAAAGAACTGCTCGGATTGAGATGAAATGTGGCATACACATAGCTAACACGTCAAACAAAAAAGTGATACCTATTGTACCGATATGCGTTTCTGCCCTAGGGGTGTTTCATCTCTTCTCAGGTAAAAAACATACGTTCAAGATAAGTCCGGAATTTAATAGACTGACTAATTCTAAGCAACCTTTAAGTTCTATAGAGTTTTTTCACTAAGTCAATACTTTTCGAGTTATTTATTAATGAATATGTTCATTTTTCAAAAAAAAAAACACTTTTTGAGACGGTTTCTCGCAAATACCCTCAAAAAGTAAGTATTTTATCGAAAAAAATATTCTTAGTAAAAATATAACTTATAAAAAAAGTGAAAAATATGGTGTATATACGAAGTCTTTAAACCCAGTACCTACACTCGTGATTAGTGACTCGTTTAAGCTTATTTGACTACAGCCTTTTCCAAAATAAGCACTTTGAACCAACGAATCTTACATATCTTACAAACAATAAATAAAATAATTTGTGAAGCGGCAACGATTAATATCATTTCGGATGCTAATATTAGAAGGTGATTTTCACGACTTTTTTTAGCAACCAAAAAAAAGATACCAACATTATTTTGATCGAAATTTACTTACTTTTGACGTTAGAAACTGTATAAAAAAACAATAGACTATTAAAACAGTAAATTAATATTAATCCTATCGTTTTTCATAGTCACACGATTGATCACGTTACGCCAGCCATTTTTATAATGGTAGGGGAGCCCAAGCGGGGATTTCTGCAGTTACTCGAGCGCGTCAGATTATCATATGGGGAGAAACCTGGTACCCTGCAGATGTACCTCTACCATATATTGGCTCTTAACACAGGGAGGTTCGTTAAGGGGGGCTCGAAAAAAAATATCTATGGTTAAAAATACTCGAAGTTGTCAGATTAAAATAAGGTAAGTTAAGTACATGCAAGAGAGTGTATATTTCAAAAATCTATTTGAGCGGGGCGTAAGGAAATGGGTGAGTCAAAAAGTTTCACAAAAGAAAAGCGAATATTTCGCGAAATGAACATCAGATCGAAAAACTAAAAAATACGTCTTCAATATTTTTCAAAAATCTATCGAATGGTACTAAACATGACCCCCCACGGAGAGGGGTGGGGGGTAAATTTAAAATTTTAAATACAAACCCCGCGATATTTCGCAAAATGAACAGCAGATCGAAAAACTGCAAAATACACTTTCAAAATGTTTTTGAAAAATCTATTGAATTGTACCAAACACGACCCCCCACGGGGGCGGGGCGGTGTGTTACTTTAAAATCTTAAATGGGACCCCCAAATTTTTATTGTAGATTTGGATTCTTTACGTAAAAATAAGCAACTTTTATTCGAGATATTTTTATAGATGGCGTTATAATTGGAAAAAACGATTATTGGAAATGGAAAATTAAATTAAAAATGACAAGCGCCCGCTAAAATGGAAAATTTTACTTAACTTTTTTTGATTTGAGGACCTAATAATCACAACCCAATTGGCCCCCATAACGCTCGAGTGACTGCACATTTAGCATACTTTACTCCCCTACTATAAATAATGAAAGTCAAAAATTTTCTACATCCAAAATTCCAGTCATAATTAAAAACCTTAATATCGGAAAACTAACACAGCTTTTAAAAAATGAACATTGGAATACAATTGATGTCAACAAAATATATTCTCAAATTGCATAATATGATACATTTATAAATAAGTTGAATAATTACATACAAACCTCTAGGGAGATAAAACGCTTAAATAAAAAAATATCAAAAAACCTTGGATAACGGTAGGGCTGATATATTTTATCAAACGACGAGATTTTCTTAAAAATAAATTAGTTTCTATATATAGTGTCTAGTTATCCTTACCACTATTGTCTATATTTATAATTTAATTTAAATTTTTAAGAATTACCTACCTATATAAAAGTACAGACTGAATGATGACGGTTATTGCAATAAAACTTGCAATGCATATTTACAACTTTGTAGTTTACCTACCTACAGCTTATTCATGTTTTTTGCTAATATCCAAGTGTTGTTATCATGTGTAGGCAGGCCCTGGCGGTTAGTCTTTATAAGTGTTGAAACATGGGATTTGGAAAGCAGGTAAAATGTGTAAGGAACCCTGTATTTCAATAAATTTTGTTTTCGAATTTTGTGAGGAATAGTTATTCTTCGTTTTTATTTAAAAGTACCTACATAAAAATTAAAATATATTAAGCAGTTACATTTTCTATGTGTGTACTTGTGTAGTTCAAAATGTCCCCATCAAATTAGAAACAAAAGAAGCAAAAAGCGCAATAAAGCGGGCGGTCCGCGGAACCATGCTCAGTACACCACTGAAAATAAGCATAATTTTAGGTGATGCTGACAGGGCGCGAGGATATATATCCACTGATATATATATCACGATATATATCGTGATATATATAATGATATTTATATTATATATATCGTGATATATACCAGTACTTTATTAGAAGAAGGTTAAAACCAACGACAATTGCTGTCGCCGTAGAAATTTGGATTCAACTGGAAAAAGATCTGAGTGATCAACCAATTCACTCTGTGAGCATCATTACGATAACTTTCCTGATGAGAACTAAAGGAAAGTTATCGGAAAGTTACTCTCATCAGGAAAGTTATCGTAATGATGCTCTGTGAGCATCATTACGATAACTTTCCTGATGAGAACTAAAGGGTTCGAAATGGCCATAGAAAGGGGGTAATGGTCTCTGAATTGAAAATAAAAATAATGCCTTCTTCTACCTACGTTCTTACTCACGTTTTGAGTATTAGGAGACAGTTTCGTTGATCTTTGCCTCGTTGAATTGACGTGTAGTGGAGTGCAACTATTTAGACCCCCACGTCTCTGCATTCATCACCCTTTATTCCTTGTAAATTGTAGAAGGATGGGGCATAGGTATAAGAGAGAATCTGTTTCCGAACTAAGAAATCCAAAGATTTTATTAAGTTTTTAAACATTTATTTGTTTAAAGATGGAGTCTTTTGGTTTCGACAATTTGTCAAATTAAGAACTTTTATTACAATTACAAAAGGAGGAATATGGCTCTAGGTTTGCCTCGTTTTTTGCCAGACTTACTGGACCATCGCTTTTTGGGAGAAAGACGTACTGCCGAACAAAAAGAACAGGCTTATGAATATTTTAATTCAACCAACACAGATTTTGTTCCGTTTGTAATGGCTCTAACTTCGAAGTCTAAACCTTTTCCGTCTTTCATGTATGGTCCAAATTTCAAAAAAACATCTGCTTGGCCTGATAAAAACATATTTATCGAACGAATTAACCAATTACTTACAGCAGTAGCCTCAACGGCAGGCATTGAAAGGTGCTTTTGAAGCTTTGGACTTGTGCATTCCAAATTACGAAATAATTTAGGAACCGAAAAGGCCTTGTATTCATGTTTAAATATTTAAACAGTTCTTCATACCAAAAACATGACAATTTGGAATGGATTTGGCCTGAACAAGAAACTGAAAGAAGGGAAAATGAAGAGGCAGAATTAAGTCTTGGGTGGTTTACTGGTTTTGATTGAGACACTTCCGATGTTAAACCATAATTTTACTTAATTTTCTAAATTTTGGTTTTATTTTTTAAATGTTCAGAATTTTAAGTTATTTTGGAAAAATAGAAATACCTATAATATGTTTAAATTAATGTTTTCAATATTTTTACTTAATATAGTTGTTACTTGGATACTCGTATCATTTTGTTTTCCGTTTATGCAACATACTACCATACGTACTTTTATATTTTTGTATTTTTTTTTTGAGTAAAAATATATCTTTTATACTGTTAAACATAACCAAAATTGATCGGTTTGAGATTGTGAGCTCATACTTATATCTGGGATCATTAATCACAAACACAGGGTCACTACAGGAAGAAATAAAACGTAGATGTGATCTAGCAAAAGTCGCCACAGCAAAAATGACCACAATATGGAAGGACTCTCAAATTTCAAGAGCGTTAAAGATTAGGTTGATCAACTGCTTAATATTCCCAATTCTGACCTACGGATGTGAATCTTGGACCCTGAGAAATTCGGAAAGAAGAAAGATAGACGCCACTGAAATGTTCTGTTGGAGACGAATGCTACGAATTCCTTGGACCAACCATAGAACAAATAATTCAATTTTAAGACAGCTAAAAGTTAGCCAACGACTCTCATGTCCATCTCCAACAATTAAAATACTTTGGACATGTTATGAGAGCAAACACTGAAAATATGGAAAGGCTCATTATACAAGGAAAGGTGGAAGGCCGAAGATCACGAGGAAGATCCCCAACAAGATGGATCGATCAAATTACGGTAACATGCAAAAGACCTATGCATGAGTTAAAAGAAATGACCAGAGACAGAGATCTTTTGGAGACGGACAATACACGACATCACGTCGACCACTACACTCCCTCCGGGGGTCAGGATTGAAGAGAGAGACTGTTACATTCTACATTTAGAGTCTTATTTTGGTCAATTTAGTTTCTCTATTGAAATGTTTTCCAAAATATCATAAATATCATATAAATATCACATTTTGGATATATATCGGATATATATCATATACATTCGATATTTTGATATTTATATAAATATCATGGATATTTTGTACCCTGGATGCTGATGCATAAATTTTGAATCTATGTGTAAAATCTACGTATTCAGAGCGAAACTTGCTTAAGAATAATATTTATTATTATTATCCCGGTTATTTACAGCGTTCTTCGCCTTCCGGTTCCCAGTTTCCAAATTCGTCGGTCGTTCCATTCGCCAGGGTGAAGATTCCTTTCCGATATTGCCTTCTGAATGCCGCCTAGCCATGATTGTTTCGACCTTCCTCTCTTCCTTCTGCCCCTTGGCGTCCATTTTAGAATTTGTTTTGGCAGTCTGTCGTCGTCCATTCTTTCTACATGGCCATACCAGATCAGTTGTCTCTTTTGAATTTCGTCTATGATGGTTGATTTGACTGCCATTATGTTCCTGATTTGGCCATTTTGTACTCTTTCAAGCCTTGATTTTCTAGCCGATCTTCTCCAGAAGTCCATTTCCAATGCAAGTAGGCGTCGTTCCAGGGATTTAGTAAGTTGCCATGTTTCGCATCCATAGAGCACTATACTTTTAAAGATGGAGTTAAAAATAAGATGTTTTCACTCAAAAAAATTTAGTTCGTAATATTGATTAACAGTGATTACTGAATAGTATTTCGTTGTCACAACAATTTAATTTGTTGTTTCAACGAACTTTTAGACATTGACGAATGTATTTGATTATTGTCACAATGATTGAATAATAATTGTGAGAATAACTAGAGTACATTAATCAATAACACTCAATTTATTCAGCCAATAACTTAGTTTCGCATATTTAATAAATACTGTTAATTCTGGCAGCAACTCACGTTCTTGATTTCGTAGATGACAAGCAATTACCTTGGTTTATCGTGACAACGTACAGATTTCATTAAAACAATGTACAAATGTTGTTAATATAGAGTAATATATGATTATTGAATAGATGTAAATTGATTGTTGTGACAACGAATGCATTAATCAATCTACTACTGCATTTAATTCCCACAATCAATGCGTACATTGTGACAATAATCGTAGTTGTTGAGACAATAAATGTTTTGCTTGACCATTTGAAAGTTAACGGCTTTTCCTTATCGTGATACCCCTAGCTTCTCTGTGTTACCGAAGTGCCGAATAATAATTGCATTTCGTTTTCAAGTGTAGTCCGTAGTAGAAGGAAGTTTTTGTGTGTCTATTATCGTGAAATTTCGGTCGAATTCTTTTTAAATATATTCATTTTTTTCGAATCCTGAAAAAACTAATTATTATTTTTGAAAATTTAAATGCAAAATAAAATATTACAGTATTATCGAGGGTCTGAAGTCCCTGAGAACCTCTATAATGATTATTTTAATAAGTCACAGGGGTGAAAAAGAGAAAATTTAGTATGATTTTTAATTTCAAATAGGCATACCATTTAACAGAAACTTTTTGTTTATTCTAAGGGACTTTCTGCCCTCGGTAATAATGTAATATTTTATTCTGCGTTTAAATTTTTCAAAAATACTTATTAGTTTTCTCAGAATTCCAAAAAAAAAATGAATGCGTTTAAAAAGAATTAGATAGAAATTTTGCATCTGCGCTCTCAAAAAGGATTAAAGTGTTATACATTTTTGGAATCACTATTTCAAACGCTTTTAAATAAGCTGTCACATGACGTACTTTCCCATTAAAAAAATCAAAATTACGCCTCGCCTGTCACCTGAAGAGGGATCGTGTAAAGTTCGAAACATTGATGTTATAATATACTTTGATTATTTTAAAAATCGACCTGTCCGAGCGTTTTGCTTATGTGCTAAAAATAAATAAGTTAACAAGGGGGCGGGGGAGTGTAACACTTATTCCAGTACAATGTATAAGTGAAATCATATGAAAAATCACACAGTGTACAGTCCTTTAGGTTAAGGACAAAAAAGGGGGATTTAAAAAATTATTATTAATCAATTAATATCATACATTGGGCTATTGCATGCAGTAATTATTAATATAAAATACGTTCATAGTAGGAATGAACGAAACTGATTGTAAGAATGAATAGAATTGATTGTAAGAAAAACCGTATTTATTGTGGGAATGAATGGAATTAATTGTAACAATAAACGGAAATAATTGTAGAAATAAACGAAATACGTTATAGGTCTGGATCCCGCGTATGAAAAAAAGTTGATTAATAGCAAGCTGAAAATTTGTTAATAGCTTATGGGTGTCTAATCGGACAAACTTTGATATATGGGAACGCTGGAACAGGGGCAGTTTTAAGTGTGGAACAGGTTAAAAATTTGGAACGGTCACACCACGAAAACGGCACATTTATTTTGTCCGACAGAACAGACTTAAACTCTCCGAACAGAGATTAAACTCTCATGCAAAAATCAGACTGCTATTTATCACCTGTCATAATTCCTGTCATTTGACATATTCTACATGTTCCACTCATTAAAACGCCCATTTGGTGATAAATAGCAGTCTGATTTTTGCATGAGAGTTTAATCTCTGTTCTAAGAGTTTAAGTATGTTCTGTCGGACAAAATACATGTGCCGTTTTCGTGATCTGACCGTTCCAAATTTTTAACCTGTTCCACAATTAAAACTTCCCCTGTTCCAGTGTTCCCATATATCAAAGTTTGTCCGACTAGCCGCCCTTAAGCTATTAACAAATTTTCAGCTTGCTATTAATCAACTTTTTTTTCATACGCGGGATCCAGACCTATTAGGAGAAATAACACTGTTATTGACACAACGAATAGTTTTCGTCGGTCAATTAACGACGTTGTTGTTTCAATAAATAGTGTTCGTTGACTCAGTGAAGAGAGTTCGTAATATCAATAAATAGTGTTCGTTGACTCAGTGAACAGAGTTCGTAATACCAATAAAGTGATATTAATACATAATGAATGTTCATCCATTCAATAAACGTAATACATTGGCTCAACGAACGAAAATAATGAATTGATGAACATCGTTTTGTTGTCCCAATAAAACCAAGAATTGGACAAATTTTAAATATTGCGTTTGTTGTCTGAATTAACATTTTTATTGATATTACGTACCTTTTTCGTTGAGTGTTCTTTGATTAGATAGTTCTTTTGACCATAGCATCGGGTTTAGGCATCCAATCACCCTTTTTCCTTTCACGATCCTTTGCTCTATCTCTTTTTCGGTGCGCCCACTCTTGTTGATTGTTGTTCCCAAATATACATATTCCTCACAGTTCTTGATTGTTTCTTGTTCGTTAACTATTAGATCTTCTACTTCAGTCCCGATGCATAAGTATTGCGTTTTGTTTCTATTTACAGAAAGGCCCCACTCTTCATATGTTTGAAATAACCGTCTTGTCATGAATTCTAAATCTTCCTTATCCGCTGCTACTACGACTTGGTCGTCCGCGAAATGTAGAGTATACAAAGTTGTATCATCTTCAAGTTGAATTCCCATCCCTGAACAAGATCTTCTCCAGTGTTTTAGTGCTTCATTTAACCCTCCGTTAGTCGCTAGGATAAACGGAGCATCAAGAATCGCTACGGTGTCAGAGACCGACAATTAAAAAAAAACAGTTATTGCTATAAAATTCATACAAATATTTTATATTGTGTATAGGAATGACTGAAAAATATTTTTGAAAATGTTTTATTGAAAAACAACAGATATAAAATGAAAAACCCTAGTATAACAATATACATATTTTTATTTGTAATATAAAAATATTCGCTAGGAACCATTTCCCATAATTCCAACAAACGTTTTTGTTCGGCTTCAAAGGCCATCTGTAAATAAGATTTGACCAAAACTTACCGATAAAATGCAATAATAAGATGCTAAATCTTTACCTGAACTGCAAGTTATGTCAATAAAGTAATAACCACACCGTTAGTCGCTACGGAGTCTTACACTGAAAATAGCTATAAAACTCGCACAACTGTACCCAAGTAGGTAAGAATGTATACTAACACGAGGTTAGTTGATAGGAAGAGGTACAGAAAGTGGCGATAGAAAAAACCAGTTATTTTGTAAATCCAGAATGACTAATTCTGTCGTCGGTGTGTGACACCGATAGCGACTAACGGAGGGTTAAATAGATCTTAAATAGTACTGGGGAGAGGCAGCACCCTTGTCGCAATCCTTTTGTTACTGGAAATTCTTCTGATAAGGTGTTGTTTAGTTTGATTTTTGATGTGGCTTTATTTATTTTATTTTATAGTTGTTTGACCGCGGCGATGATCGTGTTATTTAAGGAAGATCGTTCAAGAGACTGCCACAGCTTTCTCACAGGAATCGTGTCATATGCTTTTGTGAGATCCACAAATAAAAGATGTATTTCCTGGCTTCTTGCAACTTTCTTTTCATTAAGTTGTGTTAGGGTAAATATGTGGTCTACGCAAGATCTTCCAGCTCTAAAACCTGCTTGCTGTTCAATTTCATGAGGTTCGTACTCTTGCTCAATCATGTTTTTTAAGATTTTACCAAACAGCCTGCTAAAGGTACTAGTGACCGAGATGCACCTGTAGTTTCCGCAGATATATTTTGGACCTTTTTTGTGAATTGGAGTAATCCATGCTTCTTTCCAACTATTCGGGATTTCTTCCCCATTCAAGTATTTTGTGAATAGCACTTTAAAACCCTTAAGATCCTGAATTAATTTATTTAGATAATTTTATTTTTTTTTAATTTTGATGTATTCAGGAGAAGGTTTTAAAACAAAATACATACATTTTTTTCTTAATTATTTTTGATTTTTTAGAAAATTGCCGTTACATATTTGTAACGCTAGGAAGATATAGGAGCAAACATTTAAAGTATTTCCGAATATAAATTTCAAAATAACAAACAAATACAAAACTAGATAAATGAAAAATCATAATCAAGTTATTGTAGATGAAAATCTATGTTCCACTTGATGCACACTCCCACATTGCACTTGCAATCCATGGTACGCACATATGAACTACAGCATTCATCTGCAAAACGTCTCATTTTCTTATCAGGAATATAGGTCAGGAGATAATCAATCTCATCATAGCTTATATCTACGACTACTTGGACGAAGATGGCCTGCCTGCATCTTTTGGTTTGGTACCATATTTCGTAAGATACGATGTTACTAGATACCTTCGAAATTCTAGTGGTGGCATAGAATCATAGGATCTATTATGTCCAGTTATGTCCAGCATCAATGTAAATAGACCATTATGTCTATAGTTACGTCCAGCATCAATGTAAGTAGACACCACCATCATTTTTTAGAGCAAATTCCTACTTGGTATCTAGCTACATTCGGGTCCATAAGATCAACTTCAACTTTCCTTTCACTAGTTTTTTAGCTTTTACTGATGATCTGGAAGGCTAAGCCTCGTCAATATCATCATATCTTTCGAAATCTCTTTCACTATTTCGTAAAACAAGTTCAACAGGTGTTCTTAGAATTCTCTCAGACAGCCTGTTAAAATCATTATATTCCTCATCACCAAACTCCTCATCTGTAAGTACATTCAATTCTGGGATTTCAGTACCTATATATAGGCATCAACGTCTAAAGTTTCAACGGCATCAATCATCTCCAGCGCTTCTTGAAGAGAAAACCCTTTTCTGGAACAAACAATACGTTACAATTTCATAAGTTCCGATTTTTGCTCCCATATGTTCCTAGCGTTACATATATGTAACACCAAAAATTAAAGGCATTTTTTACAAAACCAGGATAAAATTTGTAAAAATTTATATTAACAATAAGAAAAGACATTAATTTATTCTTAATTGAAAACACTTTAAACAAAATATAATAACAAAAGAATAGTAAAAATATACTTACTCAAACTTGAGATCCATTTTTACCATAAATAATAAACACCGTCACATAAAACACTCAACTAAATAAACAGGTTAGATCAAATCCTCGAACCAACTGCTGAAAACTAGTAAACAAGTGTCCCTTGAAAGTCTTGTATCATCATCTAGTTAAAATTAGAATCACTTCCCCAATTGAAGGCTTAAGATTTTAGCGGTTTTTGCGTTACATATATGTAACGCTAGGAGCTTAAGGGTTAAGATACCTTAGTAGTTTTGGTGTTCCGTGTTTTAGAAGTTCTGCTGGTATGTTCTCCGACCCGGATGCTTTGTTGTTCTTCCACGCTTACGTATTCACCGTGTACTCGTATACGTTGGGGTGAATCAGTGTTATAGATATCTCTGTCTTCATTTAGTTCCCTTGCGTAATGCTACTTCCATGCATCTATCTGGATGGGCTGTATTCGACTTTTGTTTGATGTGTCGGTTTTCAAGGTTTTTATTAATTTCCAAGCCACTGATGATCGCGCTCCTCTGATGTAACAGTCAACTTCTTTACATTTTGCATCCCATGTTTCGTTTTTGTTGTTCCTTGTCATTTCTTTAAATATTCTTTGTTGATCTTTGTATATCACTTTATCTTCAGGGTTCTTAGTGTTCAGCTATCTTTTGTACGCTTCCTATTTCTTATTTCTTTGTTCTTCCAACTGTGTGATTCCAAGTGATTTTTCCCGCTGATCTGTGGACTGTACTGGTCTCTTCGCCTAGAGCTTCTTGGGCTGCGTTGTGAATACATCCCGTTATATTATGTTCGTATAATTGGTTGGTTTCAGCAGTTAGGTATTCTTCGAGTAGTTTCTCGTTTAATCTGTTTTGGTATAACATTTTCGAATAATATTTAACGTGCTTTAAACTTTTACTTGACAAAGAAACAATATAAAAGAAATGTGCGTAGTTTAAAATAACTAGGTAGGTATATAGACCTGGATCCCGCGTACCAAAAAAAGTTGATTAATAGCAAGCTGAAAATTTGTTAATAACTTAACGGTGTCTAGTCGGACAAACTTTGATGTATGGGATTACTGGAACAGGGAAGTTTTAATTGTGGAACAGGTTAAGAATTTGGAACGTTAGACTACGAAAACGTTCAATGTATTTTGTCGGACAGAACTTCCAATTGATGTTTACCATTGAATGTTACCATTTCATTAAACTCTCATGAAAAAATCAGACTTGTGTTTATTACCAACTGGGCATTTTAATGAGTGGAACACAAAGAACATGTCAAATGACAGGAATCATGTTGGTTAGTAATAGCAGTCTGACTTTTGCATGAGGATTTAATGAAAGGGTAACAAATCAATTGGATGTTCTGTCCGACAAAATACATGGGACTACAAACTTCCCCTGTTCCAGTGTTCCCGTACATCAAAGTTTGTCCGACTAGACACCGTTAAGCTGTTAACAAATTTTCAGTTTGCTATTAATCAACTTTTTTTTTGGTACGCGTGATCCAGGCCTAATAGTTTTTGTTATCTTTCGATTGCTGGTTCCATTCAGCCACGAGTACCTACCCTGCAATATTTCTCCTGTCCTCTCCCTTTTCATGATTGATATTGTTTTTGATTAGTTTAGTCACTTCTTTAGGGGAGTTTTTTAAAATACTGATTTTTTCTTTTCAGATTATAAGGTGTGTACCAACAGCAACGTGAGTATAATAAATAGTATAGGATTTTTTGAATACACGAAACTATGTTACTTTGAAACCGTGTAAAAATGTAAATGATTTGAATACATGTAAATGGTATAAAGCTTTCTAGCTCTCCTCAGACGTCAGTCATCTTCAGAGTTGATGTATCCTCAGAATATCTTCAACACTCTGCAAATTATTTCCTAGTATTTTTCAAGAATTTGTCTTGATACGAATATCTGGTCTATTGTTGACCGACCAGGTCTGAATAAACTTCTGTATTCTAGTGTGACCAACTCCAATTCAGTTGAATTCGGGACAAGGCTGAAAAAATATCTGAAACCCGGGACTTTTCAATGAAAATCGGGCCATTTTTTTTAATATAGAACTAATATTATCATTTTATTTACACAATTTAACATTTTTATGTTGACAATAATACTTTTGATGGGATTCAGCCACAGTTGGTTGTAATTATAATTACATTTTTGATAGTTTTTGACAACTTCAACTTCCCATCCGGAAATTGTTCTCAAAAAAGGAAAAATTAGAAAATCAACTGATGTTGGATTTCCATGTAAACATAACCTTAGGTTAATATAAAAATGTAATTATCATTACAACCAATGGTGGCTTAATCCCATCAAAAATATAATTGTTATACATGCCAAAAGAAAACTGCTTCAGAACATTTTTATGTTGATTACCTTTTACTATTGTAGCTTGTTTCTTAAAATAATATTTGTCTTGCGATAAAATCTAATACCACGATATAAAATTATGCATTTTGGATGTGGTATGAGAATATTACAGTCTAGAACTTGTCGACTTTTTTCGTCCCACCAATTCAATTTGATGTGAATTCTTAGAAAAATATCGTATTGAAAATTTCCAAATAGAATTTTATCAAAAAGTTGAAAATTCGGATGACCCGGAAGCCTTGACCGGGACGCCGGGACACGACTTCGTAATTCGGGCCATGTCCCGGATTTTTCGGGCTAGTTAGTCACACTAGTATTCACCCATAATTTCTTCATAACATGGACTCAAGCTGTGAGTATTTTTTATACATTGTATTCAAGCGTGTTATCTGTGTGTAATTGTCACATTCAAGCTGATTGTCTTTTTTGTGAAGTGGACGCAGAATTTTTTTGCTCGTATTCCCAAGCTGTTGCAGTAACTTTGTCAGTTTTGTTTGTTAAGTGTTCTTCTTAATATTTGTAGAGTTCTACAGGGATTAAGTCATTGCCTAGCGCTTAGTACTCATAAGCAATCATTAGCTATCAAATAAAAAATTTCTAAAAAACTTACGTATGGATTAGAATATAAATTATCAAGTTAAAGGTCAGTTACCAATAGTATAACCTTACATTCATAATTAATACTCATAACATTTTTTCTACAATCACCCACCAAAACATCGTTTTAAATAAAACACGTCAGTCAATAAAGTTGTTTATGAAAAAGAAGATTACCAGATTAAAGCGGGGAAGATAATAACTTGTTACTTGTTATAATTAATTATAATTTGTATAGTCTGTAGATTCTTTAAACAACCTGATTGCTAAGGAGTAGTACTGTTACATTTAGATTATAATATTATGTAGTTTGTTTTTATTTATTGTGACTGGCATATCTCTTTGTATTTTTCCACGTTCCCGCTGATGGTCATTTATTGAAAACGGAAACCCTCAATGTCAGTCGGTTGGATTATTTTTATTTCATAAAAGAATTAAAAAAGTATATTCAAATTATGTTTCAAACGGAAAAATTTACTATATCTAAATAATATTAATATTATACTCAGAAGTAATGGACCACTTTTTGATCATTGTATGTTTTGTCCGAGTATCGAGGAGATAGCCTGATTTATGCCTCCACCTATAACCCGCAAACCAGGATTTTATCTCAAAGTGTACTCTGATTACTCTACTGGTCACAGCAAATGGAGACTAGCTAACAATATTGAGTGTCACCGTGCCTTGACAAAGGCTGAAGGAATGAGGATCAGGAGAGTAAGAGTGCTCTTCTTTATAGAAGAAAACCCTACCTACATCCCTTAGGAGCCCTACCTGCCCCATCTGGTTGGTCCACAGGTGGTATTATTCTATAAAAGAGACCTTAATAAAAAATACTAAGAACCACAGAGAACTATAATTGAATCGTTTATTTCAGAAAGCGGTCAAGTCACAAGTATCTACTTTTGAGAAAACCAAGTTTACACACTGTTTACATTCAACAAACAATCACTTTATATAAAATAAAAATTCTACCTAACAACCTGGAGTATTTGTCAAAAAGTGTTGTATTTTTTAAAAATGTATCTTGTTAATTTGTTTAAGAAAAAAAAATTAATATTTTGCTCTCATTTTGTCAAGATTTGTCACTTGACCCCTTTCTGAAATAAACGATTCAATTTCTATAACTGAATTTTCTATAACATTTCATTATCGTGTTATGATAGACAGTAAATAAAAAATCTTATCTATTTTAGTAATCAAACATACTTAAATTAACTACCGCATGAAATACTTCAAATCCAAAATCCTAAAAAAAATATCTCCATGATTTACATAATTTCTACCAGTCACTCCTATCATAAATCAAGTAGATAGTGGATAGAACAGCTGGGCAATTACTTTATAGGTTATCGAGTACTTGACCTCTACTTGTCTTGGCTAAAAACTATATTTATGAGGAAGGACGTAAAATGTCTGTGGTAGAATTTGTTCTTACAAACGTTCTAAAATCAACAAGAATTTTAATAGAAATTTTGGCAGATATCGGCGAAATTACAAATTTTGAAGACTATATCTTTGAGTTGGAAGTCAGAACGTCAAATAAGTAAGACTTATTAAGTTAAGACTGTTGGTAAGAAATCAGAACGAACACCATTTCAAGGTTTTTTTCTATCAGAATCATGTCATGGACAGACGACAGACAGACAACATCATGCTTTCAAGAAGGGCCTGTCGGTTTCTAATCTTCCTTATCTTGTTTAATCAATTCGCATACTTCTGGCATCTTTAAGCATATTCCATTTCTTCGCCCATGTTTATTTCTATTTTATAGTATTAATTTCTGTAGTCTTATGTATCTATATATTTCTATGAGCATTTCTGCCACTACTAGTCGATGTTATGATATCAGTTCTGCATTTATTATGTCTGTGTGTTCTTGATTTTTGTGATCATATTTTGCATATGCACAATATAATTTAATATACCTACTTTTTGTATTTCTTTCTTCTTCTGCTACATGTGTATATCTGTGGTCCATTGGGTGATCTAAGAAGGTGTTTCCTACTACTAGGTTGTTTTTATGGCAAGGAGGTGGTAAATCTTCTAAAGACCGTACAAGGTCGTGTCCCTTTAAGAATGACCTGGCAAGTCTTGGATTCAGTGTAGAAGGAGCCATCAGCACGCAGTGCCCCCTGAGGAGTCGTGCTCACAGATACAACCATAACTTCCATAAATTCATTCCCACATCCGAACTACTCATGCAGTAGGTCCTATCCAGACCGGTACATCACATGAATAGCCCGTCATCTCTCTGTCTTTCTCTTTATCTCTTTCATTCTCTCATCACTCTCTTATCTTTAGTGCAGATTTCTCTCTAATATTTCCTTCTTTCCGACAATTCGTTATTACCTCCAGTATTTCCGTGTATTCAGTCTTTCCCCTCATTGCTACCTACATTATGGTATGTATTTGCATTTACCCTAACTACCTTCCTCTGTAATTCGTTACCACGACCCTACATCCTGTGCAGTTTCCATCCGAAACCTTCCCTATCTTTTCCAGGTAGGTCCTGAAGGAACCGTGCCGAAGTTATGAACTGGATGAAAAAGTAATTAGTATCTCACAAAGCAGTTCGGCCATTCTGCGCTATTTGGAATTAAGACCCTCATCCAGGTCGCCCTAGGCTCATTTGTCCATTCTTCCTTTCCCTTCGTTATTATACCACTTCCATTCAATTTCTCCTTTTGACAGTACCTGGTGCTCCCACGTTGGACGTAATCCTTATTAGCACCGAAGAACTCTCCTCTGCCTTGCGAACGATGTTTTTAACGTGCTCACCAAAAAGTCACCTTGTATCTACTACTACTCCCAAGTACTTTACTTTTTTGGCAAGTAAGATCCTTTCTCCATCCAGAACAGGACAAAAACTATATGGTCTCTGGCCCTCAGAAGCTTGATAGACTAAGAGCCGCTATAGGTGAAATTTGCTAATCATTTTAGGCACCATAAGAGTCTATAAATTAAATAGTAAAACCTAAAAGAAAACGTATGAACACTGTGCCGTCACTTTTAGTGGCACATGCGTCGACAGTGGCGTATCAAACTTTTCACTTATGGAAGGGATAAATAAATTAAAAAGTACCCTCCTTCACTCCCTAGTGAAGATTTAGCTAGTAGAAAGGTAACAAATTGATATAATATGAACAGCACCTGGATGGTTGGTGGAGAACTAGTCGGGGGTTGAAAACTAACTTTTGAATAAATAACAATATTGTCGATGAAATAGTCACACACTTACCTAAGGCTTATGCAGGTTCTTTCTATTTCGTCGTAATAAAACTCTAAAATTATGGAAGGGATAAATAAATTAAAAAGTACCCTCCTTCACTCCCTAGTGAAGATTTAGCTAGTAGAAAGGCAACAGATTGATATAATATGAACAGCACCTGGATGGTTGGTGGAGAGCTAGTCGGGGGTTGGAAACTAACTTACTTACTTACTTACTTACTTAGTCCTAAGCCTTTCTACCTTTAAGTGTAAGGCTGGTGGAGTTGAGTTTGGCATTGTAGTCTCCATGCTTTCCGATCTTGCGTTAGGTTTCTTGCACTTTCCAATGTCAATCCCTTCTTCTCGACTTCTTTCCTGATTTCATCTACCCACATAACTCTTGATCTTCCTCTTTTATTTTTCCCCTGCACTCTCGTTTCGAACACCCGTTTTGTAAGCCTCTCGTTCGACATTCTACACACGTGCCCGAACCATTTAAGTTGTCCCTCCACTATTTTTTCATTGATTGGTTCCAGTTTTAGGTTTTGTCTAATTGTTTCGTTTCGTATTTTGTCTGTCCTCTTCCTGTTTGCTATTTTCCTCAGGAACCTCATTTCCATAGCATTGACTCTGGATTTTTGTCTCCCCGTCAACGTCCATGTCTCGCTGCTATACATGATTGTTGGTCTAACTACTGATTTAACGACTGCCGTTTTTACTTTCTCCTGTATCTCTTTTTTCCCCAAAAATGTTGTTTTCATAGCGTTAAATAAGCTTCCTGTTCGTCCCATTCTCTCGTTTATTTCCATGTCTTGTTTACCATTTGCTTCGATTATTACTCCTAGGTATTTAAAATATTCCACTTGCTCTAGTTGTTTCCCGTCTAATTCTATTGCGTGTGTCTTCTTCGTATTTGAAATTATCATTGTTTTTGTTTTCTCTGTATTAATTTTCATATTTATGTTTGATAGTTCTTCTTCTAGGATTTCAAGATTGTTCTGTAGGTCTTCTCTGTTTTCTGCTATCAATACCATGTCGTCTGCGAATAGTAGCTCCGATAGTTAAGTCCATTTCATTTGCCAGTATCCTAATGTTAGTTTTCTCATTCTTCTCTTGGCTTTCTTTATCGCTTCATCCAGTATCACTGAGAATAGCAGTGGACTCAGCACGCATCCCTGTTTGACGCCTTGACTTGTAGTAAATTCTCTGGATTCCTCGTTATTGGTTCCTATTGTATTTGTATTATTTTTGTACATATCCTCTATTACTTCTATTATGTGTCTGTCGACTCCCCTTTCTTTTAGTGTCTTCCATACGTCCTTTCTTCGAATTCTGTCAAACGCCTTTTCCAGGTCAATGAAGCACATATGTATCTCTCTATTCTTCTTGATTAACTTCTCACTTACTTGTCTTAATGTGAATATTAGGTCTTGCGTGCTTCTGTCCTTCCTGAATCGACACTGTGTGTCTTCCATAGTTATTTCTATTTGGGTTTTTATTCTTGTTTCTATTATTCTCGCGAATACCTTCTCAGGGATACTTGATATGGTGATACCTCGGTAATTATTACAGTTTCTCTTGTCTCCTTTTTTGTGTATTGGTAGTATAATGTCTTTCTTCCAGTCCTTTGGTAATTCTGCTCTATTTATGATATCATTCATTAGTTCTTTCATGCTATTAATTCCCTCTGTCCCCATGAATTTTATCATTTCCGGGGTAATATGATCCTTGCCTGGTGCTTTGCCCAATTTTACTCTTCCTATTGCTTTCTCTAATTCCACTCTTGTTATGGATTCCACTTGTTGTTCTTCATTCCTTTCTTGTATCTCCCCTATGTTGTCCGTGTCTGCATGAGTTAGCTCTTTAAAATGTTCTCTCCATCTTTCCATTATTTGTTTTTCTTCTGTTAGTACGTTTCCATTCTTGTATTTTATATTCGGCATCGTGTGCTCTTTCTTTTGTCTGATTTGTTTTAATGCGCCGTAGAAGAGTTTTTGATTTTCCCTATAATTTTTTGTCATTTTTTGTCCAAATCTCTCCCATGACCTTTCCTTTCCTGCTTTCACCGCTATTTTAACCTCTTTCCTTTTTTCTTTATATGACTCGTAATCTTCCGGGTGTTTTGTACTTAGGTATCTCTTCCATTTTTCTTTTTTGTTCTTTATTTTCTCTCGTATTTCTTCCGTCCACCATTCCGTTCTCCTCATGTTAGTATTTTGCTATTTTTGTTTTCCCACAAGTTTCCTCAGCTGCTTTGATTATGCTGGTTTTTAGATATTCCCATTTTTCTTGGAATTTCTTCTTATATCTTTCCTCTTTTAATTTGTAACTTTTTATTTTTTCGTTTACTACCTTTCTTCTCTTTTCTTCTTTTTCTTCTGTTGTTCTAATTCTCATTATTACTAGATGGTGGTCACTGCCAATCTCTGAGCCTCTTTTCACTTTCGTATCCTGTACTCTTTTCCATTTGTTGCTGCTTACCAAAAAGTAATCTAAGATTGATTTTTCGTTTCTGCTGTCTTGTACTCTCGTGTATTTGTGTACTTCTTTATGTTTAAATTTTGTATTTGTTATAACTAGTTTGTTCTCCATACATACTTCTATTATTCTTTCACTGTTTCTGTTTAGTATTTCTTCTCCTTCTTTTCTCATGCACTCCTCTATTCCGCTGTTGTTGTTTCCGACTCTACCGTTTAGATCTCCCATTACAATTATGTTTTCTTCCCCATTATCAATTTGCATTTGGAGCTCCTCGAAAAATTTATCTTTCTCTTCCTTTCTTGCATCTTCATTTACTCCGTAGGCTGTTATTATTGTCCATATTTCTTCGTCCATCAGTTTCATTTTCACCGATAATATTCTGTTATAACGTGTTGTAGTCTATTCGGTGCAATTATTATCCCGACTCCTTCTTTTGCTCTCTCTTTTGTATCCGCTCCTACCCAAAGTAACCAATATCCTTTGTGTATTTTCTTAAGGAAACTAACTTTTGAATAAATAACAATATGTTCGGTGGAAATAGTCACACACTTTCCTAAGGCTTATGCAGGTTTTTTCTTTCTCGTCGTAATAAAACTCGTCAAATTGTTTAGATTTAATACTAAATCAGGGAACTGTTGTTAGTTAAGGAAATGCATAAATCATTTTACAACAATAACAGTTTATTTCAACAAATGCTTGAGATGAAAATAAAAATAAAAAAATATGAAAAAATTTTTTTTAGGAAACGCCTTTCTTTAGTTACGAGAGACTAAAATTAAAATTATTATAAAAAAATCAACTAAAAAGCAAAAAATTAAAAAAAATCAAACTCGAAGGATTATTCGAAAAAAATTGTTAGACAGATTAAATATACAAAAATCTCACACATTCGTTAAAAAATTGAAAAAATCGTAACACATTCGTTAAAGAAAAGCGTGGGGCGCGTCTTCATCGAATAAACGGTTTGAGGATAGATACTTTTTATTATTACTTCAGTGGCGGCTCGCGACCTCAGTATGCGGGTAGGCTACACATATACTTCGGGTAGGCGACAAAAAATATCCTACAATTTGTAATACATTTTGAGCCGTCTTGCAATACTAAATGTAATCTATGAGCGCAACAATGTGTAAAAATTGCTTTTGGAGCATCTACTTTAATTTTTGAGTGTAATCCGTTTAAAGAGCCAGCCATTACACTTGCACCATCGTAAAATTGAGCAATTTATTTATTTTTGTAATCATATGGCTCAAGCACGTTTGAAATTAAACTAATAGAGCGTCTGCAGATCTATTCTCGCTAACATCAAAAAACCCTAAAAATCTTTCTGTTAGCTGACCAACTTTGTTAACAAAACGGATTGTTAAAGTACACTGTGATTTTTCGGTTATATCAGTAGTATCGTCCGCTAGTATAGAAAAAAATTTACTTTCATTAATTTCTGTTGAAATTTCATTTTTTACGTAATCGGCAATGCAATCTATTAAATCATTTTGTATTGTTTTTGACAAACCCGTGAACACCCCTTCTATTTTTTAATATGATCCTGGATTTCCTGATCGCGTTTAACTACTAAATTAAAAATTTCTTTAAAATTACCCATGTTTGAAGAATTATGGCTCTCATCACGACCGCGAAATGCAGGTTCTTGTTTTACTAACAGAATTGTAACATCAATTTCTTCAACTTCTTCAATCTTTTTCAACTTCTTCATTATATATCTTATTAGATAGAGAAATTTGTCCAGCTAAAGCACTGTCAATAGTTTGTTTATTTTTTTCTAACCGTTTTAAACCTAAGCAATTGTTTAAATGTTCTTTCGAAGATTCATGTTTTTTTACACTAGCTGATAAATTTTTCAAATCTGAATATCCCTGACTCACCCAAACATTTTGCTTCAAATTTGAGAGCAACAGACAAGGCCAACAGAAAAGTGAAGTTTTAAAATAACTTCCGCTTAGCCATTTATGATTTTCATACCATATTGTTTTAAACGATCTCGAAAATGGTCGATTGTCTATTGTCTTATCTGTGGATAAAATTGTTAAATTTGGTAAAGGCCGGCCCATTGAAATAATTTCTGACCTTTCTTGACTAAAGTTTTTCCACCAATAAAACTAACACACCTACGTTTCAACAACGTCAAATATTACTTATTTTATTTTTGTATCAAATAATAATTTACTCTTCGAATAAATTGATAAGTTAACAATTAAACTCGCTTTAAATTTTTAATTATCTATAAATTCTAATAACACTTCTATCTATATCTATAAAATATAATGGACGACTGACAAATAACTATTCACATATTTATTTGTCGTTAGTGAATTATTACTAAATTAATATAAAATTAAAATGCCCTTCAATAGACCGATCTCAAATTTACCTGTTTATTATTCAGTTTTCATAAACAAATTTAATTTGTCCTACCTAGTTTTATTCAATACTTAACCTACTAATAACAGCCAAAATCAAAAAACAAAATTATTTAAAACAGTTTCACAAGACACAAGAGAAGCAACTGATAAAATTTTGGAGGTCCGGCTATAAGACTTTGTGCCTATGCGCCCTTTCAAAATCGTAGAATACGCGAGACCTGCAGCAGGCCTGCTCGCGTAAACAGAGAGAGATCGAACGTCAATTCGGTGTTGGCGTCGTTCTATTTCAGGCTACGTTTTCAAGTGCCTGACCCAGGAAGAATATAGAATCTTATACAGTACTACTGATACTACAAGGAGCGTACAATAATTATAACTACGGAGAAAATTTTTTGGATATTTTTATAAATAATTTGGATAATTTTTGCTATTTTATTGTAGGTATTGTGTCAAAATTTATAAATTACAATTTTGAAATAAGTAATTTATATTAATAATTTATATTATTGTACTACATTTGAAGAGAGTAGGCGGCGCCTACCTTGCCTACCCCGACGGGCCGCCCCTGTATTACTTTTCGCGCCCCACGCTTTTCTTTAATGAATGTGTTAGATTTTTTCAATTTTTTAACGAATGTGTGAGCTTTTTGTAAATTTAATCCGTCTAACAGTTTTTTTTTCGAATAATCCTTCGAGTTTGAATTTTTTTTTTATTTTTTGCTTTTTAGTTGATTTTTTTATAATATTTTTAATTTTAGTCACTAATAAATAAAGAAAAGCGTTTCTTAAAAAATTTTTTTCATGTTTTTTTTATTTTTTACTTTTTAGTCTTACACTTTTCAAACATTAAAATATATCGTCATGTTAAAAAAAAAGGATGTATATGATAGACACATTTTTTGCATTTATTTCAACATTTGATATATACATTGTACATTTTCTGTAATTTCTTCATACATTTCTTACATCAAAATCATTATTTACACCTATTACAGTTTTCACAGTCTTTCCATCTCTTCTAATGCTTTACTATTGCACGCTGTAGACCAGGGGTGGGCAAATACTTTTAAGCGCGGGCCAAAATGAAATTTTCAAAATGTCTCCCGGGCCGGAGGACTATACCCAATATGTATGCTGCGCACAAGCGATTGGTGGAGTTTTTTTTCTGCCCACATAATTTTTTTGACAAAAATACTATAAGTATCATTTTAAAGAATTTGGGCAAAGAAATTTGACTGTTAATAATAAATAACAGTAATAATAAATTGTCTTACTTGGGTGTACCTGCGAACAATTTATGCTCAGTAAAATATGTTACGTAATTTTTAAAGAAATGTGGTCCATATTAAGTCATAGCAAGGATCCAGATAAAAAATGAAATCCGGTATCGGATGGTAAAATGTTACGTCCACTCTATTCTCCTTTATTTGATTAAAAATGCTGACCTAATGAGAAAGCTTCTTGTCATGTGGCTTTTTAGGAGAATTTTGAAAGTACCATGGACCGATCATATTACAAACGAAATGGTGTTGTACAGAATGGGAAGGAACGGAGAACGTTTAACCATCATTAAAAGGAGAAAGACGAGCATATTTGGGACACATACTTAGAATTGATGAGTACGAGTTGTTGTAGCTCATTATGAAGGGTAAAATCGAAGGAAAGGGGGTCCTAATAGACGACAATACCCTAGCCGAAAAATAATCGCGCCTGGACCGGGTTAAACACAGACGCTTTTAAGAAAAGCAGAAGATAGAGATTCATTATTTATATGAACACTACGAACATTAATAAAATTTCTGACCAATGCTTTTTAAATGCATTCATCTTTTTCGAATCCTGATAAAACTAATATTTTTGAAAAAAATTGAAACGCAGAATGAAAGATTGCATTATTAGCGAGTTCCGAAAGTTCCTTAGAATAAATAAAAAGTTTTTTTAATGAGATTTTTACACTAAATTTTTTCTTTTTTCCACCCCTGCAACTTAATAAAATAAACATTATATAAGTTTTCAGGGACTTTCGGCCCTCGGTAATCTTTCATTCTGCTTTAAAATTTTACAATAATACTTATTAGTTTTCTCAGGATTTGAAAAAATGAATGCATTTCGCGAAATTTTGCGCCAACGAAAAAATTACTTGCGGGATTTTTCAACGGGCCGGATAATATAAGCAGAAGGGCCGGATCCGGCCCGCGGGCCGGCTTTTGCCCACCCCTGCTGTAGACCCTGTTAATTTCCACTCCATCCACTAAGGGTTCGTAATAAACTTTGAATTAATACGCTAAAATGAATTCTAATGTTAATTGTAGCACGAAACGTCTCTACCGGTGGTTTTTCTAAGATTACGTTGAAAACAGGAATTTTTTGAATTCGGTCGAAGTTTTGTTTCGTATAGCATTGAAATTTGAAATATATATCAACAAAGATATGAGCATTAAAAATCGTCGCTGCTTAGGAAGTTTATAAACATGATGTACAAACATGAAAAGGAGTCCGAATCGACAAAAAATTTGAAACTTTGTTGTTTATTTATGAATCATAAAGCATAACGTAACCAATTAACGTAAAAAGTGAAATTATGTATACTTAGTTCATATAATTAGCTACAATCTGTAAAAGTTTCAAGTTTCTACATTGTAAAAAACAAGAGAATTTAAGCATTTTCCATTAAAATATTTTTTTATTTAAACAATTAATAAACATAAAAAAAAAATTTATTGAGTATTCGTGTATTGTTCCCGCGAATGCAGATGTCTGCCAATTTTCATTCATTTGCATTGAAGAAAAGGCAGTCAAATTAACGGCTAAAGATTTGACCCAAACGATAGAACTAGAAAAGCGTTTAGTTAATAAAACAGCGCAACGAATTTCTATGAATTTCTAGGGGCGAGAGGTCTTCTTTTCTGTTTTGTACCACGGTACCAGGTCGTACCTATGTCAAACTTTTTAGCCAATCGAAACTTATTATTTTAAATACGATCTTAGTTAGCGGGAAAATCTATGTATGTCTTTTCTGACCTTTTTTTTCCTCACGTGGCTTCAGGCCAAGATGCCGTTTGTCCTTAAAATTGGGCTAAAGCGAGGTGGGTCGTGTACTAGTTAAAATGAGTAAAATTAAATACTCTTCTGAACATTTTGTTGTTTATTATTTCTCTTATTACATTTGGAATAACACATTTTAGCGTATTCACACTTAGCATCTTACTTCCACCTTGTACAATCTTCCAAAGGAGGTGTGAATTCAAGGATTTATCACTGAGTATCACATATTTGTTGACGAATAAGATTTAAAATTGTTTGAGTTTTGTATAATTCTAACGGTAATGACACGTTGATCATACAAACACATAATTTTACACAGCCTTGCAGCGTTGGACATAATGAGTGATGGGCGATCTCGGAACGATTTCAATTAAATAAACTAAAATGTGGGGGATAATAGAGTCATCTTATTGCATACATATGTAATCATAGTTAAAGTGGTTAAACATTGGTTATATTATATTACAGGGGTGGCCAAGCTCCTCGATAGTCCGAGCCATTTTTTAAAATTTGATATTTTTCGCGAGCCACAATTAACAAGTATTTAAAAACTGTAAACAACGTATTAATTTTTTTCTCAGTGCTTGGATTTCACGTATTTAAGGTGAAATAAAATGCTTCATATCATTGTTTCAAATATGCAAATAATTTTACAAGCAGCCTTTACTAATCTAGGATACTTCGATTCTTCATTATCCTTCCATCTCTTTCTGGAGCGGCCTGTTGATCTTCTACCGCCTGGTCTATCAAAAACACTGTCTTTATGACTATGCCTTCCCCTGATCTGTATGACCTGCCCATCTTATCCGGTTAGCTTTTATATGTCTGGCGATGTTATCAGTAGGTACTATACACAGTCAACAATTCCGCTTTGCAGCGCCTTATCCACTCTCCTGTCAATGCATCTCTTTGAGGGCCAAATATCATTATGATAAGGTTCCTTTAAAAAACCATCAGCATATTTATCGCCGGCTGATGTAGAGTCCATGTTTCACTTCCATATGTAATAATTCGGCGAATAATTGGAATGCACAATCTTAATTTAGATTGTTTTTTAGCAGCTTAGTTCTTAATAATGATGATAGGGAGTATAATGCTCTATTCCACGCAGCTATCCTTGCTGAGACCTTATTTTATTTGTGGTTGTCATCTGTAATTACCTCCCCTAGATATTTAAACTCTTCTACTATGTCGAGGTTGTGGTCATTAATAGTTATGTTCTGCCTATCCCTTGGTCCTAGATTTTTGGATACTAGTAGGTATTCCGTCTTCTCTTTATTTTTTCGAAGGCCCAGAATACCTGTTTCTTCCTCGAGTTATGAAAACACCTCTCTCACGTCTCTTGTAGAACGAGCGACCTCACCTAGATCATCAGCAAAGGCCAACAATAGTTTTGATTCTCGATTCGCAAATACCCTGTCAGCTTAGATGATATTTTAAATGATAATTAATATTATTACATATTCTAGGACCCAATTGAATAACAACGGTTAAAAGAAGTCTCCTCATCCAAGTTCTGATGTTACACTTAGTCTTCTATATTTGTTGTCAGTAATTTAAGACATTTTGAAACACAAAAATTAAAAGTAATTCAGGTTGAGAGCCACAAATACTCCTTCAAAGAGCCACAGGCACAGGCCACCCCTGTTATATTATATATTTATGTAATGTCTTGTTATATACGTATACGTCTGCATTTACATTTTCAGTTTGAGTATCGATAGGTAATAGGTATTACGTCCATCAAGTTAGCAGAACAAAGTCAGCAGAACACAGTTATTCTTATACCATAATTAAGTGTAAATTAAATGCAAATTTAATGTTCCAAGAAAAAAATTATTGCTCTTTTCTTTTAAAAGTTATCGCATGTTTTGCTAACTTAATAATGAAGCTAGCAGAACAGTAGTTCAAAAATTGATAAATCATTTATAATTGAATGCCAAAGTATTCTCTGAATTAAATGCAAATTTAATGTTCCAAGAAAAAATTTATTGCTCTTCTTTTTTAAAATTTATCGCATGTTCTGCTTGAATTTCATGTTTCTGCTAGCTTGATTATCAAGTTAGCAGAACATGCGATAACTTTTAAAAAAGAAGAGCAATACATTTTTTTTGGAACATTAAATTTACATTTAATTCAGATTATTTCATTCATAGGAGATTCTGACCAACAGAAAGCTACAGAAATCTAAATTAATTTGATAATTTTTGATAATTTCCCGTCGTCAAGTATATTAAGTCAGATGCCCTTCGTTGCTATGAAAAAACATTCAGTGACATTAATGACAATTAATGTTTTAAAAATTATAAAAGTGATGACTTTCAACCGTAAAATATTTATAACAACTGTGTGTTTAATTGTACTAATTTGTACTTACATAAATAAATTACAATAAAATTTTGGTTTTGGACAGTTTTATTCATGAAATAATCGCAACAAATTGCACTCGATCTCTAAAATTAATATATAATTTTTGCCCTCGTGATATGACATAATTTACTTTGACATACAACTGTCAAAGTGTCACTCGGGAAAAATTCAATATTTTAAGAGCTCTTGTGCAATTACTACTGATAATACTTTGGCATTCAATTATAAATGATTTATCAATTTTTTAACTACTGTTCTGCTAGCTTCATTATCAAGTGAGCAGAACATGCGATAACTTTTAAATAAGAAGAGCAATAAATTTTTCTTTGGAACATTAAATTTGCATTTAATTCAGAGAATACTTTGACATTCAATAATAAATGATTTATCAAATTTTTGAACTACTGTTCTGCTAGCTTGATTATCAAGTTAGCAGAACATGCGATAACGTTTCAAGAAGAGCAATAAATTTTTTCTTGGAACATTAAATTTGAATTTAATTCAGAGAATACTTTGGCGTTCAATTATAAATGATTTATCAATTTTTGAACTACTGTTCTGCTAGCTTCATTATTAAGTTAGCAGAACATGCGATAACTTTTAAAAGAAAAGAGCAATACATTTTTTCGTGGAACATTTTTGCATTTAATTTACACTTAATTATGGTATAAGAATAACTGTGTTCTGCTAACTTGATGGACGTATATTTGAGTTTTTAGTTTTTTTCCAATTTTTTTTTTTTGTAAAATATGTTTTTACTTTGTACAATATTAGAAGGAAAAAGTAAGATCCGTAGGAAAACCTTCTAAACGAGACTGTCAACCTCCATGAGCATAGAAAAGAATTCAAACTCAGAATAATAGCATGTAAAGCTGGGGATGGTTCTGTAATTAGTGGCAATGAACAGGAACTTCTTAATGGCAATCATGAAAACCTGATGCAGACTTCCATAGTTCAAATGAACAAAAATGATCGGCAGTCACTCCTTACCGAAGAAGAAATTAGAGAAACAATATCAAAGTCCTAAATTTATTTTGCAAAAATTATAGCAAATTTTTGATTTTCGAAATTTTAGCCTTATTTTGAAATTTCCGAAGCAAGAAATAATCGGACCAAAATTGAAAAACTGCTATTTTAAACTTTTGATTACATACTAAAAGGTAAATAGTAATATTATATTAAATTGTCCCATTGTACCCTGTAATTGTGGTTTAACCACATATGTATAAAATAATATTTATCCCTGATAATTTTTTCACATGTAAAATCAGGTTTTTTTTAGTTAAAAAGAGGCTAATATATTCTTCTCTAAATTATGAAACAGATAAGGGACAAAAATGTTTAAACACCCAAAAACAAATTTTTACAAAAAAAAACGAACAAAAATTTAAATAATTATGTACATTCAATTTACCAGTTTTGTACTTATCTACAATTCAATAAAGTGAATATTTTTGCTTAGTAAGTACCTTATAAAATAGTCGAGGAATCTTTTGAATGCGGATTTTGTCTTTCGAACATTCCTGCGGAAAAAATAATCAAGTGGACAATGCACATTTAGGGTAGGCCGATTTGTATACGAAATTCAAAAATATTTTAATTTCAGATTTTGCAATCCAAATAAACATGTGGAGTAGGAAAACAATTTTTTTTGTAAAAATAATTTTTTTCATATTTTGCTGTTTTGAACTGCCACAAGGTCACTAAAATTTTGAATTCAAAAATATTTTGATTTCAGATTTTGCAATCCAAAAAACATGTGGAGTAGGAAAACAATTTTTTTTGTAAAAATAAATTTTTTCATATTTTGCTGTTTTGAACTGCCACAAGATCACTAAAATTTTGAATTTAAAATTTTACTAGTTTTACAACTTGCATATCCGAAAATGTTGTAATACATAGAATGAAACAAATGTTGTTAATTATTCATGTTTTTACTTTTAATATTTTAACTGCCACAACGTAATTTACATTAATATTAAAAAAAAATCATTAAATCATTAAAAATAAATTTTATGCTTAAATTAAACAAACAACTGTTCTTACAACTTATAATCTTTTTTTGACCTAAAAGAAGGCATAATTCGGTGTGATTCCAGTTTGGTTCTATTCAAACCATCTCTGCTATCAGCACCACAAACTTTTGCTGAAGCTTCTGTCACAAGTTTAATCATGCGTTCAACGGCTTGCGTGTGAGACGGATGTAACTTAAGCTCCGATAACAGTGCTGATGTCTCCGGATTAACCACAATTTCCTGTAAAGTTTCATTCGAACTTCCAATTGTTAATGGTGGTTCAGTTAAGGGTATTGTACTCCAATTTATGATATCGATATAATCCATAGCGTTCATATTAAGCACAGGTGGTACCTCAAATGTTCGTAGTCGCTGGTTTATGTTACTTGTTCGAGCTTTAAAAATACGGCGCACAGCAAGCTCTCTAATATGTTTTCTTGGATCTCCTAACATTCCAAGTAGCATATTTTCTGGATGTGCAAAAAAACTATTTCGCAATAGAACTGGAGCCATTACATCCTTTAGGGGTTGTGGTAAATACCTAGATAACTGAATCATTTTTCAAAAATTAAAGGCTCCATGTAGGCAGGACGGTCTGGTTTTTATAAGGAACCATACTGGAGCATACACTTTTAAAATAAAGGTTGCTAAGGTAATCAAATTATCTGATGGAACCACAGTGGAAACATATAAACGTAGTATACGGTTAGCCAATGTTAACCAGCGGGAATGCACTATTTTACCTGGGCACCGTTTAGAAAGTTTGTTGTCAATACTTCCATCTGAGATTGCAACACACATGTCAAGAAGATATTGTTGATACAGGTAAATTTTCACATCCAATGAGTGCTTGTCCTATAGGTCCGTTAAAGTGACGAGGTCCAGTTGTTCCATCCAGTTGTTCCATCAAGGAAATTTATAAGGTGTCGCAAAGGTAATTCATTACAGTGCAGCTGGCAAAAAAGCCACTGCAACGGGCGATTTAAATGTTTTTCTAATTGCACAATAACACCATTAAACTTTCCAACATTAACATTCGTCCCATCACACCCTATTACTCTTAAGACATCTGTGGATACGTCAGAGTCATCAAAATATTTTAAAATGCTTTTTAAAATGTTCACAGCAGTACCAGAATCAGGAGTAACATGCGCCAGATGAGTCGACTCAGGCATTTTTAAGATTGTAATATGTTCTTCTCGAATTAACTTTCGACGATTATCTTCCATTTTTAACGTATTATCCTTGCGACCATCGAAAAAAAAAGCCACGTAACTGTGAAGAATCGTCCATTTCAAGAAGGGCACGTTTCTTTGTTCTAGCACGACGAATTTTGTTCTTATTTATAATGTTGCTATTATCTTCCATATTTATAATACCGACGTCTTGTAGTACTGCTGAAGCGACTGCAGCACCAGCTCGATCAGAAATACCAAAACGATCGAGTGTTCTTGCAAGCACAGGTGAACAACATTCTCATTTAATTGTTTTTGAATTTGCAATAAATTTCTCTCCTCTCGGTTCTGTAACTTTTTGGACATTGTTATATCTATGGCACCAATTACCATTCGTCTTTGAGTTCTTTGGTCTTCTAAAAATGGTCGTTCGGCTGCTGGCACTTTAAATACTTTATCGCAAGAACAATTATTTAAATCTAGACATTTACAAGCAGCCACATCAAATAGTACTTTGGATTGTGTTCTGAAATCATTTAACTGTTTTTTATAACTTGCAACACCACTGCGTTGTTTATAAGGTTTTAGTAAATTTCTAATTTTAAGACGATAACTTGTTATTCGCTTTATAATACTGCACTGCTGAATGGTTGGAATTGAAGCACGACTCCAAATTTCCTGAATTTTCTTTGCTACAATTTGACTTGAGTCAGTTGCGGTTTGTTGTGGATTTGTTGCAATCGGTGTCATGTTCAACATAGTAGTTGAAGTAAGTGTTCATATCTTCATATGTTGGTAAAACTGTTTCGTTTATATTATTGGACGCTCCAAATATAGGACACTTTAACTCGCTTCTGGTGTTACGCGCCATTTTATCGGTAAACATAAACATATAAACAAACTTATATTACGACGTAAAAGATCAAGAGATACGACGACTAATACGACTGTATTCCGTGGTTGTTAGTCGAAAACTGATTCATTCCCAAATGAAAGAATACCTCTTTGTCTCAAATCGATAAAACATTACGATCGGTCCGAAAACATCGGACAGCCAAGTCAGTGGCGTCGCTTCACGTAATGATCGCGTAATTTAGTTTTAACATAATGTCCTTGTGGCAGTTGAAATATTAAAAATATACAAAAACTTTATTGTAAAAAACTTTTAGTTTTAATTATTTAACAAAGTGGTAAAATGCAAAATTTAATATTTTTAATATAAAAATTTAGATTTTTGACATTTATGTGGCAGTTCAAAATAATTTTTTTTTATTAATATTTAATATCAAAAATTTTGTTTTTATACACTTCAACTTTTTTCAATTGCATTTTACCATTTTAGTAATTTCGAAAAATCGGCCCACCCTAAATGCACATGCATTTTGCAATTCAAAAAACCAATAAAAAAAACTGACACAATTTTTGTTTTTTAATCTACACTGCGGTGCAAAAAAATCGATCCACTAAAAATTTGGTCATTTTTGATGTCTCGAATTTCCTAAACCTGTTGTCCGATTTAAGTGATTTTTTACCACGTTATAGCCTTATTCATTGACAATATCTCTGTAATAATATTGTTGCTAGATAGTCAAACTATCATTGTATACCGGGTGTACGAATCAAACTGTGTTTTTTTCTCAAAGTTCGCATCACCCTGTGGACTATTTTAGCATTTATAAAATACTGAAATTAAAACTCAACTATAGCCTCAGGTTTTCTTAACATTTTGTCTTTCGATTCATTCGCTTATGTTGGATAATAAAAAATTTAGGTACTTTAACAACTGGCCATGTTCGTCATCAGTACAGGGTGTTTCTAAAATATTTGCACAAAACTTTACGGGGTTATTGTACATGAGAAAATAATGACAATTTGCTTTACAATCATATGTCCGCACACGCTTCGTTTCCGAGATACGGGATGTTCAATTTTAGCAGTAGCCGTAAAACGAACTTAAGGTTCCGCGAACTTATTGCTTTAGAACCAGTTGAGATGTGCAAATCAAATTTAGTGGGTTTTTAAGACGTAGTTATTGCACATTTTTTGACATACAATTAAGAATTGAATATTCACCGGTGGCGCGCAAACGGGTATTATGACCGATAATATTACCTAAACTTCAACCTAACTAAAAGTAAAAGTAGAAGAACTAACTGACCCAATTGAAGCTGAAGCTGGCAGTGGGATAAGTCAGGGAGACTCCCTGAATCATCTATTGTTCAACTTGATTATGGATGAAATAATAAAAAAAGGATACGAAATAGGAGAAAAACAACTTAAAATAATCTACTATGCAGATGACGCAATACTAATCTTTCAAAGTAAAGACGATTTACAATGTATGCTGCACCAATTTAATATAACCGCTAGAAAATGTAACATGTTAATTTCTCCATAAAGATCAAATGCATGGCTATAACAGCAAATCTAATAAGATGCAAGTGCAATAGAACAAGTCATGAAGTTTAAATATCTAGGCATCACATTATCTAGCCACGGAAAGTCCGAAACAGAAGTGGAAGATCCAGTGAATAAAGCAAACAGAGCCGCAGGTTGCCCGAATGAAACAATATAGAGCAGTGGTTCTCAATCTTTTTGAGTCATGTACCACAAAATACTTTTTAATATTTTTGGTACCACCTAACTGAAATAACTACCTATCTAGATAGGTAATCTAATTAACTGTAATAGTGGTGATTTTGACGCTTTTGCGTTTTGTGTACCACCGCAAATAATGTAATGTACCACCAGTGGTACATGTACCACAGATTGAGAACCGCTGATATAGAGAAATAAAAATATCGGAAAAGAAGTGAAAGGCAAAATTTACAAAACAGTCATCAGATCAATAATGACATACGCGGCAGAAACACGACCTGATACAAAAAGGACAAAAATAATGCTAGAAACAGCAGAGGTGAAAACCTTTCGCAAAATCGATAGTAAGACACTATGGGATAGAGCTTTAGCTCTATTTACTTATTACTTTTACTTATTACTGTTTACTTATTACTTTTTTTGTAATAAGTATTAAAATTAGTTTAATATTTAAATAAAATATAAATAAACTGTTTAAAGTACATATATCAATTTCGTAGAAATCACATAGGTAATAGAAATATAACTTACGTGCGTACAAAGTACACACACATTCTTTTTGTGAATGTCCTTTACCGTCGATATTGTCTATAATTCCGGTATAATCAGCAAATTTTTGAACAATACGCTTAGGATTAGTCGGCAAGTATATATGTCTAATGCGGGTCTTTTGATGTTGAATAATAGATCATTTTGCCAGTATTCATGCGTCCTTGACTGTCGTACATCATTCACGTGTAAGAGAATTTCAAAAAAGGTTAATAGTTCGTCTATTGTTACTATTACCTTGCATTTTTACTATTCTTACTGATTTTCATGCAGAAATTTTGGATTTTTCTTTTTTTCTGCTATAAAGAATATGTTTTCGGCCTTGATAATGATTTCATCAACTATTAAAATGTAAAAGTTCATTACTCAGCAACATTCTAACAAAACTATACAGTAGGGGTGGGCAAATACTTTTAAGCGCGGGCCAAAATGAAATTTTCAAAAAATCTCCCGGGCCGGAGACCTATACCCAGTATGTACGCTGCGCACACGCTAATGTTTTTCGTGGAGGTTTTTCTCCGCCCAAGAAAGTTTTTTGACATAAATACTATAAGTATCATTTTAAAGCATTTGGACAAATACATTTGACTGTTAATAATAAATAATAGTAATAATCAATTATTACTTGTGTGTATGTACAGTTACGATCACTGAATAGTTTACACCTTAGTTTTTATATTGTAATACTGTAAATTTGCAGTGTCGTACGGATTTGATAAATATCAAAATCAAAAAATTTCAAAAAGTCAGTGCTTGTCAAAAATTTCGAGAGTGTTGAAAAATAAAATAATGATATCAAACTCATCCAAAATGGTTACAATAAATTTGAATGATGCGCAAAAGCAAGCGCAATTGCCAAACTCGAAGAAGGTTGGTTTTTAAGACAAGTTGCTGCAGATTTGGACGTGAGCCATATATGAGGCGTATCATATCAAAAGTGACAATCTCCCACCTAGACCAATCTGAGCAAATTTATAAAAACGATTTAGACATAAAAATCTGAAATTTTAAAACATTTATTTCTACAGGTACAAAGTTGTTACATTCATAACTATAATAAAAAGAGTAAATAACTTGTAGTCTCATTAATATAAAAGAAAATCGCATTAATATAATGGATATTGCTGACTTTGATATGAACCGTTGGAGATTGTTTATTTTGTTGTGATAGCATATGGAGATTGTTGACTATGCACCAGATAATTTAAAATATTCGTTTATGAGTGAAGATGGGGATTAATGATTAACATTCAACTTAAATTATAATTTATTGTTATTTAAAGTAAACAAATTATTTAGGAATTAAACTTAAACGACATATTGTATAGTGTAGATATACAACAAAATTTTAGGCTACATACCTTGATTCTTTCTTCAAAGTACTTTTCCAATTCTTCGAATTTGAAGGTCTTTGTCTGGAATTTTCTTGATTTGTTTCAGTAGGATATTGTTCCATAATTAAAAATATGTTATACCACTCCTCAACACTGAATATTTTTTGTAATAAACCAAATTTTCTAATTGTGTTTTTCACGAAACAACCACCATTTGTATGTTTACAAGCATACTTAAATAACATTATCAACATGAAGTGTGGTTAAGTCACGTGATGGATATCTTGATGTTCATTGGTTGAATTGGTTATTGTCAACTATGCTGTGAATACCCCAAGGAGATTGTTAACTTTGCAGCAAATGCCAGTTTTATTATATAAATTTGTTAGGGATTTTGTCTACTTTGACAAAAATACTCCGACTTATCCTATAAAGAAATAGCTAGAGTGCAAGGGAGAACGAAAATCTCAATTTTAATAAAAATTGGAGATTGTTAATTTTGATATGACACGACTCATATGTGCATATGAAAAATCAAACAAAGATCGGATAGTTTGTGATAGATATAAAATAAAATCGGTATTTTTAAACCAGATTTCCTTGTTTTCATTATTAAGACCATAATCCATTCTATTCGAAAAAACTTCTTTTTATACTTTCCATTTTGTTAAACTTTGTAAAATATACCTATATATTTATATTATTTTTATTTTTTAATTTTAATCTACCTATTCTAGGTACATCACTGGTAACGTCATTTTGACGTAAAAGGTGCGTTTAAACAAGGTAATAATTAAAAAAAACCGCCTCCTAGATACGTAAGCCTGTAAACTATTCAATGACCGGAACTGTACATGCGAACAACGTGTTCACAGTAAAATTACAAAATTTTTGATATGGTCCATTATATTAAGCCATAACAGGGATTCAGATAAAAAATGAAATTCAGAAATTCAAGCGCAGCCTTTTTGAAGATGAGGAAATTTCTGAGCAACCAAAGATTTAATCTGCAAATCTGATATCGGATGGTAAAATGTTAGGTCAAGTCAATCATCATAGTCGAAATTCAAAGGTATCAACTGATCTAGTATGGTCATGTAGAAAAAATGGACGACGACAGGATGCCAAAACAAATTTTAAAATGAACGCCAAGTTGAAAACTGGGAACTGGAAGGCAGAGAACCCTATAAAAAACCGGGATGATAATAAAAATGATATGTCCACTCTATTCTTCTTTATTGGATTGTTAATGCTGACTTAGTGAGAAAGCTGGAAGCTTTTGAGATGTGGCTTTTTAGGAGAATTTTGAAAATACCATGGACCGATCATATTACGAACGAAATGGTGTTGCACAGAATAGAAAAGGAACAGACAACTTTGGCCATCATTAAAAGGAGAAGGACAGCAAGGAGAAAGGGCACATACTAATGAATGATAAGTACGTTATTGTAAATTGTTGCAGCAGCTGATTATGAAGGGTAACATCGAAGGAAAAGGGTCTTGGTAGACGACAAATACCCTGGCCGAAAAATATTCGTGCCTGGACCGGGTTAAACACACAGACGCTTTTAAGAAAAGCAGAAGATAGAGATTCATTATTTATGAATAAAGATAGACACTACAAACACTAATACTGTTGATTTCAACAAAATCGCATAAAAGAGATTAAGAGCGTAGGCGCAAAATTTCGGACCAATGCTTTTTAAATGCATTCCTTTTTTTCGAATCGTGAGAAAACTAATAAATATTTTTGAAAAATTTAGACGCAGAATGAAAGACTACATTATTACCGAGGGCCAAAAGTTCCTTAAAATAAACAAAAAGTTTCTTTGGAATAAGATATTTGAAATTAAAAATCACACTATTTTTTTTTCTTTTTTGTTTACCCCTGCGACTTACTAAAATAAGCATTGTAGAAGTGTTCAGGGACTTTCGGCCCTCGGCAGTATAATTTTCTCAGGATTCGAAAAAAATTAATGCATTTAAAAAGCATTGCGCCTATGCTCTTAAAAAAAGCTTGCGGGATCCAGCCCGCGGGCCTTGTTCCCCTGCTATACAGAGTATTTTCAATTGGTATTAAGTTTTCAATAATTTACGTTCTAAAAACTGAAATTCACGTCGGATAATCTTCCCAATCACCCTCAGAGTTTTGCTCTGATGGTAATTGCCAGGCCCGGCCCTAGGGATTTTGCCGCCCTGGGAAAGATGGGTGACTGCCGCCCCCCTCCTTGGTAGACCCATGACTCGCCACCTTCCTTCAGGTATCACCAAGATTGGATTTTTTTGTTGTGTGTATTATGCTAAATTATTTAATACGCCATTTTCCACTTTATTTGAACAATACGCGCTTAAAAACACCTATATTTGCAATATTTTCATGAAATTTCACTACATTATTATATTAACATGCTTTAATATCAAAAAACTCACTATCCATATCCATAATTACACACTTACTTTTTTAAGTAACACCGTTCTTGCCTTTTTTTACGGGAACAGTCTTAATAATTCTACAAGATCCAGGGACTTAGCTATTTTGTGTTCAATAGAGATTGTCGTTAGAGCACTCAAACGTTGACATAGTTGATCTTAAGTAATTTTTTATTAGTTTCAGTTTTGAAAAGCTTCTCTCTCCAGAGCCCACTGCCACTGGTAGGGTTAATAAAATCCTCAAAGAAACACTAGCGTTGGGTGCGAAATCAAAATCATACTCTCTAATCAATTTCAGGGTCTTTAGAGGTGTACTCTTGGGCTTCACAATCGTAGAAAGAACTTTGAGTTCATCTTTGAGTTTATCTGATAAATCACTAGCAGTTATATCCGTAATTTGGTTTATGTCTTACAAAAACTCAAAAATTTTACCATGGCTCTTAATTTGCTAAAATATATCACTTAATGCATTAACGGTTGTGTCTATAATTTTTAAATAGTAAGTAATTTTAGATATAATAAGTCAACCTAATATCGTGTCTCTGGATCCTAGGTCCACACTTTAATCTTCAGCTTCATAGCCAAATTGTCTTTTCACTTTCCTCTTTCTTGCTATTACTGTGCGTCCGATTTTCGGGTCTCAATTTCTAACTTTGATGCTTTTGCGTCTGTCAAATAGCCCTGGAATTTTAAATCACTTCTGAGAGACTTAAAATAGATTTCCGTTTTTCTAATATACTGACAGCTTGATACATTCCCATATTAAATACTCTGCAGTGATTTGCTGACTACGTTGATGTAAAGTAAAATGTCATGCCATATTACCACAGAGCAAAGAAAAGTAAAATCACGGATTTGATTTGCCAAAGAGCTTCTTCATGAGCAACCATTTTATCGTTGTTTTTATTGAGAGTGATTTCTACAAGAGCATCCCAGATTTCTTCAATTGGGTATCTGATCGGAGTAATTGCATCAATTCTATTTCCATATCTAGTTTCGGACATAGACTTCAATGTTATGCTAGAAATATGATTTTTCAGTATCAGCCCAACGATGAATAGATGCTGAGAAAAAGTTTTAAATTTTTGACACTAAGGAAAAGCAAGAAATTGCAAACTGTGAGGCTTTAGCAGCATCGTTCACGACTGAGTTGGGTGAATGGCTTGAACATGGGACAAAAAGTTCTTCCCTTTCATATATATAATATCGGTTTACAACGTTCTTCGACGTCTTCCGATTTCCAATCTCCATCTCGTTCTGTCATTCCATAGATTGTCCTCGAGTTCTCTGTCCCTGATTTCTCTATCAACTCCTTCTCTCCAACTTCTTCTAGGCCTTCCTGGTCTGCGCCTTCCTCTTGGTTGCCATTCGAGGATTTGTCTTGGTATTCTATTCTCCGGCATTCTCCTTACGTGTCCGTCTTCCCTTTCATGTTTGCCCATTTATCATACCCTTGTCCTCTCATATCTTCCAAATGTATTCCCAGTTCATTCGGTTTTTGCAAAAAAACTTCTGTAAGTCCCAAGTCAGTGGTTTCCAGTACAGGCACAAATACAAGAAAATATTCTGCAATTTTTACACTTTGTGAATAGGAACCTAAATCAACCAAACGTACAAAAATAGTCATCTTTTCCACCCCAGAAATATCAGGTCTACAATCTAAAATTATGCTCTAATACTTTGCTGATTTCAAAAAGTTTAAAATTTTATTTTTGGTTTGGTCATGGATGAGTAGAATAATTTCGTTTTGAATACCTTTTCCCAAGTAGTGATGCTGCTTGTTACTATCATTCGTTGTTCTCCTAATTTGCTCTTGTAAAACATAATCAAATTTTCCAAAGAGCTCAACAAGCATTAAAAAATCAACATTGTTGTGATGAAAAAGTTTATCAGAATCGCCCCTCAATGGAAGACAATGTTGTGCTAAGAACTGTATTATTGACATAAGTCGTTGTCAAGTTTCCAGTTGCCAGTTTCAAAATTGGCTGTCGTCTAAAATTTGCCGCCCCTAAATTTGCCGCCCTAAGCGGCCGCCCATTTCGCCCACTTCTGGGGCAGGGCCTGGTAATTGCCATTTATGTACTTTATAATTATATAAAGTAAGTTATTGAGAATGTTTATACATTTTTTTTATAATTATATACTTTAGAAAGGAACAAAATTTTATATAAAGTTATATATGTACTTCAAAATTAAAGAGGTACATACAGAACACCAGAAAACAACGCAATACAGGCATAGTTGTATAGACATCGAAGCCACATTCTGACTACAATTGAAGATAAATTAAGAAGATGGAAAGAATAAGTCCGACTGAAATAGACAACCCCTACGGCCCAGAAATAACAAACGAAGAAGTAACTATGGCCATTAAGCAGAATAGAGATGGGAAATCACCAGGACCTGATGAGGTGCATGGAGAAATTTTAAAGCTATTAGAGACACACCAAATCACAGCTCTTACGAAGTTATTCAGCAACATATATGAGACTGGTTAGTTACCAAAAGACTGGCTACTATCAATATTCATTCCACTTCCCAAAAAGCCAAAGCTAGAAAATGTACAGAACATACAGTTGAGTCGACTATGATACGACCACTTTTCGATTATAGCTGTCACTTGTATGGAAACGCTTCGAACACACATTTAACAAAAATTGAAGTGCCTTGGGTATCTTAGACTACACCAATAAATGTAATGGAAATTGAAGCTGTTGAACCTCCATTGAATTTGCGGCGGCAGTATCTTACCGACAAATATATAGCTCGTACCATTATCAGATACCAAGTATTTCTCAAAGATATACATAATCTGGCTGTTTTAGATCTGACTAAAAGTCTGGTTTAAGAGAAAATCTCCAGTTGTGGCGGAAAGCTACAGAAATCTTTCTAAATTCAAAAAGGTGCTTTATAAGGGTCATATTCCGCCAGTTTATACTGAAAAGCCTCAGGTATTGTTATCAATAAAAATCAAGACAGAATTTCTTAGTGATGTCCAAGGTCCCATGTTTAACGTAGAAATTCAGAAGAGATGGCCTAATTATTATTATTTGTTTACCGACGGTTCGAAAAAAGGAAATAACACAGCATGCGCAGTATACCAACAGTATTCTGGACAACAGTATAAATATAAGATACCTGATGAAGCTACCATCTACACAGCCGAAATGCTGGCTTTAAAGTTTGCTCTTTCTCACGTTTTGACAAAGAAATTGAAGAACTGTGTAATATTTACATACAGTAAAAGTGCAGTATAAAGATTATGTTTAACTAATAAATCCAAGCAATTAACTCATCTTGATATAGAGATTTTAAAATTGTACTACGAGGTTTCAAAACTCGATGCTTTGGCAAAAGAAGCATTATCAAGTGGAGAAAACATAGACATCAACATTCTACCGGTATCAGATATAGATGTATGTAGTAAACATTGGCTCAAATTAAAATGGCAAGCCAATTATACGGAATCAGAAAGAGAGCCATCCTTTAAACATTGGCAACCCACACTTCTTCAAAAAAGGTGGTTTTCTTCAGAGTCCAACCGAAATTTTATTAAAACTATTAATAGGCTAAGGTCAAATCATGTTCTAACCATAGATATAATAACAGAATAGATTAGGCCAGTCCGAAAAATAGCGTAACGCGGAACAGTTCGGGTCGGTGGTATATCTATCTCTCTCTACCGGCGCGGCGCTTAGCTTTCTCTCTCTAGCATATGATGGCTGCCGCCTCTGTGTAACTGTCGTTCCATTACTCCCACCTCTTGGTAGATACGCTCACACTCGCACGACAGACAAAGATAGCTAGACCACCGTACTTGATATCGGCGTTACACCCCGATGCATTGAGTGGCATATGACTAGTCAGATCTATTGTTGACATATCTCTGGTTCTAACACCTGCAAGAATGCACAAAATGAATCTATCAGACACTCCAAACTATACTTGTGGTAAATATGGAGATTTAACACATATCTTATTAGAATGTGAAAACCAACAGGGAAATATTGCATAGTAGAAATATTTAATTGTATTTATCGGTTAATAAAAAAATGTAAATATAAACTTAAACAATAGAATGTACTAACCATAGAATTAAGATGAAACTTGTAAGCAATCTGCAAACACACCAATAATGTAATAAATCTGATAATACGAAAAAAAGAAACAAAAAAAAATAAACAAAAAAAAAATTAACATAAAAAAGAAAAATACAAAATAAAAATTTAAAATTTATATACAGATTATATATGATATCAAAAAAAGTAATATGTATAATGAAATTAAAAAAAAAAAACAAAATAAAACAAAACCAAAAAAAAAACGACTAAAAATAAAAAATGAAAAAGGAAAAAAGTAAAAAAAACAGTAACAGTCAAAACAAGTCAAACTTTTTAATTTACATTTACTACTAACTCGAACTCTGATTGTAGATCTGTGAATACAAATTCCAAAATAGTCTGGTTAATTGGCCATGCCAAGGCCATTAAAATAAACAAAAGTCCCTGAATCTTTACCCGTGCGTCATCATTTAAAGCAGGGGTCGGCAACAAGCGGCCCGCGGGCCGCATGCGGCCCTTTACAAGTTTTTGCGCGGCCCGCCAAAGCACCAATATAATTTTAGGAAAAATCAACAAACTTAGAGTTTGTGGCTCTAAGTTTATTGATTTGTCGTTTTCAAGAAGATTTTTATGCAAAATAAATGGACAGTATTTGAAATTACTATAAAATTTGATATTTTAAACGCACTAGACAATTATTATTGACAACTAGAGTTATTGATCTTGGGCCCACACTTAAAAAACAATTATTACCCCCCTCATGAGACTTTTTTATTCAGTTATTCATGTGAGTCAGACAATTTTTCTAATACGGAAAATTCTCGGGAGGAAGATTTTTCATAAATATAGAGGTTTCTAAACTTTGGTGCGTCCGACAACTGAAATACCTATTGTTAAATTCGTTGGAGAATATTACCAGTAAATTGTAAGTATGTATTTTTATCAAACAATCCTGCAAAAAAAATCATCACTTATGACTCCATAGTGCGCCCCCGCACGGGGGAGCATGCATCATAAAGAATCATAAAATTTATACCCTCAAAGCTTATATTTGCAGAATTGTTAATAACAATATTTACAATTAACTGGTAATATTGTCCCACAAATTTTTAAGGGTCCTCGAGTTGTCGGACGCACCAAAGTTTAGAAACCTCTATATTTACGAAACACCCCCTCCCGAAATTTTTTCGTATTAGAAAAGTTGTCCGACTCGACATGGATAACTGAATAAAAACAGTCTCATGGGGGAGGTAATAAATTTTAAGTGTGAGCCCAAGACCTTTTAATTGAGTTGCAATCTAATAATGCAGGTATATAAAAATAATATTAAAGAAAATAATTGCAGTTTATTAAAATCTACCAGAAAACAAATTTTCCAATTTAAGAAATTTTACAAAAGCAATTATTTCTATTTTTCCAGCACATATTTGTGCGAACAAACATTTTCAAAAATAAACTTCATAAAAAAATATAGAACCAGATTGACAAATGAAAATTTTAAAAAATTGTTGAGGATCTCAGTGTCTCAAGCACAACCAGATTTAAATGAATTATCAACAATAGTCAAGAAAAGAAGCAAAAAGCGCTTTAATTTTATTGATTGAATAAAATGAAAAATAAAATATGTTTTTAATTTTGATATATTTTATATTAACATATTTATACATATTATGTAATTGGAATTCTATACTCTTCTTTTCCGTTTTAAGATTTGTACAATTTTTGTTCTCTTTACATTATTGTTATTAGGTATCATGTCAATAAAAAATAATTTTTTCCATATTTATTTCTAATAATATTTATACTCATATATGATACAAAAGCACATTAGAATGTGCGGCCCGCATAAAAAAATATTTTAAAAATGGCCCACCGTCCTAAAAAGGTTGCCGACCCCCTGATTTAAAGCATACGAAATAAGTCGATGATAAGTCGGAAATTGAAATTTACGAAACGCAACAGCAAGTGACAGTACAGTCGGAAAAATTAAAGAATACCCATGAAGGATCACATCAATCTTTTATTTTGTATTTGCTGTCTTTTCCTATAAATAAAAAATGTTTGTTGTAGAAAAAGACAGCAAATACAAAATAAGTGATTGATGTGATCGTTCATGGGTATTCTTTCATTTTTCCGACTGTAAGTGACTTGCTGTTGCGTTTAGTAAATTTCAATTTCCGACTTATCATCGACTTATTTCGTATGCTTTAAATAATGACGCACGGGTATAGATTCAGGGACTCAACTGTAGATTAATTAGTTTGATGAGTCATGTACTCAAAGTACTCCTTATTCATTCGCGCATATACACCAAATTAGAAGAACACCTGAGAGTTCAATTTGGATTCAGAGCAGGACTCGAAACGAGAGAAGCACTTTTCAGTTTACAAGTTCTAATACAAAGAGCCAGGGATGCACTGCGATGTGTATGCATATTTCATTGATTTCGAGAAAGCATTTGATAAAGTACCACATGGGAAACTAATCGATATCCTAAAAACATCAGGACTCGATGATAAGGACGTAAGACTGGTCTCAAACTTATATCTCCAACAAAAAGCAACAGTTCGATTAGAGAATGAACTGCCCGAAATCTTCACAGTCTGAAAAGGAGTTAGACAGGGTTGCATACTGTCACCAGCATTATTTAAAATACACTCTGGAAACATCTTTAGAGAGGCCTTGGATGAATCAAAAGATGGTATTGCAGTAAATGGACAACTTATAAACACTATTAGATATACAGACGATACAGTATTGCTGACAGATAGTGCGCAGGGGCTCCAAAGGATGATGGATAATATAGAAATAATAGAAATGTAACAAATACGGCCTAAAACTAAATTGTAAGAAGACAAAAAATGATCGTTAGTAAGAACACCAAAATAAACGTCCAAAGTCCAAAAAACAATACACTGTTAGAAAAAGTACAGAAAATATTATTATGTTATTTGGGCTGAAATATTAAGGATACCTGGGATCATAGCTACGAAATAAAAACTCGCATTGAAAAAGCCAGAGGCTCTTTTAATAGTCTTAGGAAGATTAAGCATCAATGTATGCATAAAAATTCTCAGATGTTACCTACGTCTTCAGTGTCGTCTATGGAGTAGACAGCTGGAGTCTTACAGAAGAGGCCGTAAAACGATTGGAGGCGTTTGAAATGTGGTGTTGGTGTGTTGATGCCGGTAAATATTTTTAATAATGCGTAGTAGTCCAGGGCGCATCTGTTTTGAGATGGACGTTGAGAGGTGACTTATATTTTTTTGCGAGGTGCAAAGGTGCAGAGGTGACTTATATTTTTTTGAGAGGTGACTTATATTTTTATAAAAAACAAGTATTCGCATTTTACGTGTTTCAACCATTTATGGCTACACTTAGGACCTTCATATTTTACAGAGAAAAACCTTATCTATATGTATGTATGTACCCTATAGACTCACAAACCATGCATTTGATCGTAAAATGACTTTAATCAAAGTTGTTGTGCATGAACCCGGGATGGTTTCTGGAGTGGTACTATCTACCTAAGTGAGAAGGGGGCTTGCCCCCCCGAAATTTTTTTAAATTTTTTTGAACAAACTCTTTTTTCTTAATTTTATACGATGTAGAACCAAAATATACATACAATCCTAAATTTTCACTTTTTTTTCTTTAACCGTTATTTTTTAATAGCCATTTAAATATTTTACATCTATATAAATAAAAATGAATGTTTGTATGTATGTATGTACCCTATAGACTCACAAACCATGCATTTGATCGTAAAATGACCTTAATCAAAGTTGTTGTGCATGAACCCGGGATGGTTTCTGAAGTGGTACTATCTACCTAAGTGAGAAGGGGGCTTGCCAACCCCCCCTCCCCGAAATTTTTAAAATTTTTTTGAACAAACTCTTTTTTCTTAATTTTATACGATGTAGAACCAAAATATACGTACAATCCTAAATTTTCACTTTTTTATCTTCAACCGTTATTTTTTAATAGCCATTTAATTATTTTACATATATATAAATAAAAATGAATGTTTGTATGCATGTACCCTATAGACTCGCAAACCATGCATTTGATCGTAAAATGACCTTAATCAAAGTTGTTGTGCATGAACCCGGGATGGTTTCTGAAGTGGTACTATCTACCTAAGTAAGAAGGGGGCTTGCCCCCCCCCCGAAATTTTTTAAATTTTTTTGAACAAATTTTTTTTTTCTTAATTTTATACGATGTAGAACCAAAATATACATACAATCCTAAATTTTCACTTCTTTATCTTCAACCGTTATTTTTTAATAGCCATTTAAATATTTAACATATATATATATATATATATATATATATATATATATATATATATATATATATATATATATAATTCTCTTTCGCAGCGTTTGTTGCCATACTCCTCCGAAACTACTTGACCGATTTTTATGAAATTTGGCAGTTAGACTCCTTGCTGACTTGGCTATCTAACGGTAGTATATAAATCGTTATATATTAAAGCGGTATATAAAAATTGAACAGTGTGGTCCTTCTCAGAGGAATTTTTCAGTATGTCACAAGTGACCGCAAAAAAGGTAAGTCCGTGATAATACACATTTATAACATTTATTATAATCTGACATTTAAGTTAAATGTGACAGTTGTCAGAATCGTAATCAGCCAAATATGAAAAGGGTATTGCAGTTTAACCCTTTAATTTGCAATTTGGTATAAAAACAAATCAATTGTGCTTATTGCATTTATAAAATGGTATTTTCTTTGATTTGTATAGTCTTATAAATTGTACAGATTATAGTCGTATATATAATTCGTAATCATTTTTTGTTCGATTATAGCGCCATCTATCAACAATTAGAATAAATGTTATAACAAACTGTGATCACGGACGTACCTTTTTTCTGTCACTTCCAACTTAATGCGTTAGAAAGAAAAAACCGAAAAAAAAAATCGAATTGTTCTCTCATTTTTTGACATTTTGATTATTTAAACAATATGCCGGACCTTTTTGAGTGGGAGGATAACTCAAATATTATTATATGAGTTATTTTCAAGCAATTTCTGCAAAAAAATATGAGTCACCTCTCAACAACCAAATGTACTAATATTTTTACAGATGCGCCCTGGTCTATAGGTCTTTGACATTATTACCTACCTGCTGAAGAATGGTAATAATTTCAGTATGTTTTACCCAATCAAAGGCCTTCTCAAAGTCAATAAAACACATATAAACCGAATGTCCGTCATCTCTGCATCTCTGTACCATGACCTGAATACTAAACAGTGCCTTTGAGGATCCAAGATTATTGCGGAACCCAAACTGTATCACCAAGTTGTTCTATTTTTTGGTATGGTTCAAGTGGAAATCCGTGGGACTGTGCATTTTATCAATGAAATTAGATATGTCTCAGACACTCCAGAAGCCGCTAACGATAAAATGTTTTAACATCGCAATAATCATTGTAAATTAGTCGACGGATATTAGTACAGTGAAAATAATAAGACGAGATCTGGACGATAATGATTATAAAGAATAAACTTTAAAGTTTTTTCTACTTTAATGACAAAAAAAGCAAGCTCATTAGCAGAAACCAATTCAAAATTAATTTGCACCATATGCATCATATGTGAAACATTATTTGATTGAAAAATCTCATTTTTGTTGGCACAAAAATATATTAATTTGTCTGGACTTAATTACAGTTATGTTTATCTTAAAGGGATATGTTACTATCCACATTCACACAGTGTTGCCAAACTGAATTTTGTTATTTTGGGTGTAAACTTTCTCCACGGATCTCCAAGGGTACAATACATCCATGCTGCTTCATTGCCTTGCCTCATCCTTGCTTTGTTCTTGGAATCACCTTTTAATTTGGCGACATAGCTTCCAATGCATTTAAAACACCCATTACACATTAAAAACTACTATCATTGATAAATAATAATTACAAATAATAACAGTCTTATAATATAGGAATACTATATGCGCATTATAATTTTTTTATTAATTTACCAACTTTGGCCCCCCTGACCTCGATTGCAATTTTTCATGACGATTTTAATTAAAAGTATATATAAACTTTAATTATGCAATTTACCCTAAACGATTATTATTTGAATAGTAATGAGCGTACAATTAATATAATTTAAAGTTAAAGATTTGTGTATGATAACAGTGACATTTTCATATTGCTTTTTTATAGTCCAGGAACCGAAGCTTTTCACCTCACAATTTTTACAGAATATATCGATTTGCTTAAAAATTTGAGAATAAGTAGTAGATAGTCCAAGGATCAAAATCTATATGATGCAGAAAGGCGCTTTTACCATGGGGGTGGTTGCCACCCCATCTCTGGGGTGGAAATTTTTTATTATATTTTGACCGGAAAAGTTGATAAAAACATTCATTCTAAGCAAAAAATGTTCTATACATTTTTTTGATAAAATTAATAGTTTTCGATTTATTCGCTATCGAAAGTGTTAGTTTTATATCGAAAAAATCAATGTTTTTCGATAATACTCATTTACGATTCACTCAATTTTTGCCGTAGAAAAAATTTTTTCAAACCAAGTTCTTGGGAATTAAATAACCTACAATTTCATATTTAAACATTTTTTCGTATCTCCGATGTTAATCTTTCCATTCTGAAGAAAACGGCATTTTTTACCAAACTACAAAAATTCGTTATTCACTTTTAACTCCAGTTCTTTAAAAACTAATCATAAGCCAGTCAATTTTCTAGGATCTATTAATAATACATAAATAAAGAATAATGAATAAGGTCAATGACTTAAAACACCGCTAACATACATTATTATGCTTCTAATTGGATTTCTCTTTTTTTTTTCAAAAACATATTGATTTTTTAACCGTACCTTTTTTATTTTTTATCTTAGAAAGTTTAACAAAAAATAATTTTGTAGGTTTTTACAAGATCTATAAGCCTATTAATATTAAATCTTTTTAAAATCCTTAGTCGCAAAAAAAGATGAATTTGAAAGAGTTGGTAAAGGTGGTTAAGTTTTAATTCTCAATAGCTCACTCAATTTTTGTCATAGAAAAAATTTTTGCAAACCAGGTTCTTGGGAATTAGATAAGCTACAATTTCACATTTAAACATTTTTTCGTATCTCTGATGCTAATCTTTCTATTCTGAAGATATGGCCATTTTTTTCCAAACTACAAAAATTCGTCATTCGCTTTTAACTCAATTTTTTTTAAACTAGTCTATGCTGGTCAAACTTCTAGAACCTATTAATAATTCATAAATAAAGAAGACCAAATAAGGTCAATGACACTTAATTTTTGAGCTAGAGACTTTTTTTATTTCTGGAGATAGATATTTTTAAATGCGTTAAATTAGTTTGAACAAATTATACTCGAAAAATGCATAGTTTTCCCGTCTTTTGACTTTGAAACTAGAGTATTTAGCATTTGACGAAGAAGAGCTAACATATAATAAAGTATAGCTCGATTACTATTGGTCTTAAAAAAAAATTAAAAAAAAAGGTTTTGTTTATTTTTTTTAAAGGTACATTTTTTTTAAGTAGTTTTGATAAAACGAAAACTTTTGGAGTTATTAGCAGAAAACTTATTAAAAACATTGATTTTTTCGATATAAAACTAACACTTTCGACAGCGAATAAATCGAAAACTATTAATTTTATCAAAAAAGGGTATAAAACGTTTTTTTGCTTAGAATGAATGTTTTACCAACTTTTGCGGTCAAAATATAATAAAAAATTTCCACCCCCGAGATGGGGTGGCAACCACCCCCATGGTAGAATACCACCAAGAATAAGAAAAAATTAGACCTGCAGCTAGCCCAAAAAAAAGATGTACGATTTAAAAAAAAAATTTTTTTGGTGTCATGTACACTTAACCTACGGCTCTATAAAAAATAGACATGCCTCAACTATGGATGTGAATTTTTTGAAATTTTAAAGTTGATTGCATACCACAAAAAAAATAAAAACTTGCCATAAGTGGCAAAAGTTTAATGCGCACTGTCGACACATATGTGCCACTGAAAATCTTATCGTGCCTAAAATGATTAAGAAATTTCACCTATAGGGGCTCTTAGTCTATTATATTAACAACGCAATTCCCATCGCTGATATAGCAGTATGAAGACATGGAATACTTTAGTAAAGTCAGATAATCATTGGACATAAACTTTGATAAATTTACTATTTTTATTGGGAATAAGCCACAATTTTACTTTAAAATACATTTTTTTTACGGAAATCGAAATTTCCGAAGTGCCGAAAATCCCTTAGAATAAATAAAAAGTTTCTTTCTATATATTCTTTATGGCCATCGGTACATGATATGCAAATATCGGTACATATTCGTAAATTTTACTTGACAATGTCATCATTAACTTTAAAGATGGCTTTTGAATGTTCTTGTATAACTGTTACATGTATAATTAATTGCCTTAATTATTAATTCAGTTAATTAATATGATAATTTTTTCACTAACTATGTATTCAGTGATTGTAATAATTTATCTACTGTACAACAAAAACTAATAATCAATCGAGAAAAGAAGAAAAGTGAACTATATTGTTACTATGAAACGCTTACGATTTTGAACATCTTTAACAACAAAATACATGGATCACAGAATATATTCTGGTGTTTTGGATCTTCCATAAATAATAAACAATAAATAACTTTTTATTAAGTTTACGTCTTAAATCACTTATTTATCAAATACACTATCAATATTATTTAATCAACAACTCAAAATATTCCCGATGCCATGTCAAATATTTCAAATTGTCACTGATTGTCACTGTCTGACTGACAATATTCTGACAATATTCTATTGTCTGAACTTACTGACTGAGTGCGTTGTATGACAAAGTTAGATTTGGAAAATATTACCACGGACATTGTGCTCATTTTTTTCGAATCCTGAAAAAACCAATAAATATTTTTGAAAAATTTAAACGCTGAATGAAAGACTAAATTATTACCTAGGGCCGAAAGTCCCTTAGTATAAACAAAAAGTTTATTTTGAATGACATATTTGAAATTAAAAATCACGCTGTATTTTCTCTTAGTTTTTCACCCGTGTAACTTATTAAAATAAACATTATAGAAGTTCTCAGGGACTTTCGGCCCTCGCTAATAACGTAATATTTCATTCTGCGTTTAAGTTGTTCAAAAATACTTATAGACCTGGATTTAGCGTACCAAAAAAAGTTAATTAATCGCAAGTTAAAAATGTGTTAATAGCTTAACGGTGTCTAGTCGGACAAACTTTGATGTACGGGAAGACTGGAACAGGGGAAGTTTAAATTGTCGAACAGTTTAAAAATTTGGAACGTCAGATTACGAAAACGTCCCATGTATTTTGTCTGACAGAACATCCAATTGATTTGTTATCTTTTCATTAAACTCTGATGCAAAAATCAGAGTGCTATTACTAACCAACATGATTCCTGTCATTTGACATGTTCTTCGTGTTTCACTCATTAAAATGCCCAGTTGGTGATAAATACCAGTCTGACTTTTGCATGAGAGTTTAATGAAATGGTAACAAATCAATTGGAAGTTCTGTCCGACAAAATACATGGAACGTATTCGTAGTATGACGTTCCAAATTTTTAACCTCTTCCTCAACTAAAACTTGCCCTATTCCAGTGTTCCCATACATCAAAGCTAACTAGACACCGTTAAGCTATTAGCAAATTTTCAGCTTGCTATTAATCAACTTTTTTTGGTACGCGGGATCCAGGTCTATTATTAGTTTTCTCAGGATTCGAAAAAAATGAATCGCTTTTGAATAGCATTGGAGCCTAAACTACGTACTTGTCCCCTTAAAAAAAAACAAAAATAAAAAACAGACTAAATTTTCTCTTTTATATTCATCCCTGTAACTTATTAAAATAAACATTATAGAAGTTTTCAGGGACCTTCGGCCCTCGGTAATAACGGAATCTTTCATTCTGCGTTTAATTTTTTCAAAAATACTTATTAGTTTTCTCAGGATTCGAAATAAATACATTTAAAATTCATTCAAAATTTTGACAAGCGACATTATGCGCCTTTCTCTTAATCCCTTTATCCCAAACATCAGAGAATTCAAAAACACCTTAATGATTTACTTTGTCACGCTTATGAATTTTATCAGTTCAACAATAAATATATTTTAATAATTTCTTTACCAGACTTTCCTGCATGCCATTATCTTAATTATTCAGTTTGTGTGCGAATTGCAGTGCTCTTTATACTCGATTTTTTTGGTATGTAAAAAGTTAATACGACAATTAATATGAAAATTCCACACCTGCAATTTTGAACCAATCAAAATACGTTATTTTGACAGATCACCATGGCAACGGAGGTATTTTATCGGAAATTTTTTGCTCGTGGGGTACCCAACAGCGAATTATAGTGGAAATTTTTTGACGTTTACAATAACAGAACATTTTTGACAGACTGGTTTTTATTTGTTTACATAATTTAGTTTTGATTCATTTTCTATCACTTGTAGTTACTCAAAACTTATGTAAAATTGAAGAATATACTATTTTCTATCTTGAAATGGTATTCCCATGCAACTACAATGAGTAGAAATTACGAATTTGAAAGCCTAAATAATTGCTGACAAAGCTATAGCGCGCTATTAATCTGTTCATGCAGCTTTGGATTTTCAAATGCAAATTTGGTGTGGAATTTTCGTACCGAATACCACGCGAAGTCAAATTAATATCCGGAATTTTTTTTTTGATCATGAATATTTTTAGAAAATTTCCCTCGTCTGCGACTCGGGAAATTTTCAAAATATTCATGATCTCAAAAAAATTTCCGGAAATAATTTGACCTCTAGTAGTATTACTAGTGAAAATTCCACACCTGTAATTTTGAACCAATCAAAATACGTTATTTTGACAGATCACCATGGCAACGGAGGTATTTTATCGGAAATTTTTTGCTCGTGGGGTACCCAACAGCGAATTATAGTGGAAATTTTTTGACGTTTACAATAACAGAACATTTTTGACAGACTGGTTTTTATTTGTTTACATAATTTAGTTTTGATTCATTTTCTATCACTTGTAGTTACTCAAAACTTATGTAAAATTGAAGAATATACTATTTTCTATCTTGAAATGGTATTCCCATGCAACTACAATGAGTAGAAATTACGAATTTGAAAGCCTAAATAATTGCTGACAAAGCTATAGCGCGCTATTAATCTGTTCATGCAGCTTTGGATTTTCAAATGCAAATTTGGTGTGGAATTTTCTTACCGAATACCACGCGAAGTCAAATTAATATCCGGAAATTTTTTTTTGATCATGAATATTTTTAGAAAATTTCCCTCGTCTGCGACTCGGGAAATTTTCAAAATATTCATGATCTCAAAAAAATTTCCGGAAATAATTTGACCTCTAGTGGTATTACTAGTGATAATAAAATTATAACAATACGCTACTCCTTGTGGGCAGTAGAAAAAGGCTGCAAATTTTGGTTGAACGCGAGATTAGTACTGCGAGAGATGTGGAATGGCCCTGAACAAAAAAAAAAACATAAAATTCATGATTGTCAGTAAAAACAAGATTGAAGACGAAACAATCTACGTTAAAGGAAAAGCTTTTTAGAGAAAAAAACAATAAATGCTGTATAAAAGGTATATTTAAAAAAACCCTCAAAAGGGCCACATCAATTCACATAACTAGTTTTCGACTGGTTTACCAGTCATCATCAGTGCTTACGTGCAATGTACATGTTAGCCACCAAAATGCTATTTTACAAAAATATGTGGGTCAAAGCCCATTTCAAGTAGTCCGTTAAGGAAACATAAGTATAAAAAGCTACCTTAAGCCTTGATGTTTAAAATATAATTTAATTTGCCCTAGGTAACATCTGAAACTTGGATGTGACTTGTTCACATGTTGGAAGTTTGACGGCAAGTCACTTGCCGTCAAACTTCCAACATGTGAACAAGTCACATCCAAGTTTCAGATGTTACCTAGGGCAAATTAAATTATATTTTAAACATCAAGGCTTAAGGTAGCTTTTTATACTTATGTTTCCTTAACGGACTACTTGAAATGGGCTTTGACCCACATATTTTTGTAAAATAGCATTTTGGTGGCTAACATGTACATTGCACGTAAGCACTGATGATGACTGGTAAACCAGTCGAAAACTAGTTATGTGAATTGATGTGGCCCTTTTGAGGGTTTTTTTAAATATACCTTTTATACAGCATTTATTGTTTTTGTATCACATGGTATACAGCCAACTACAGGAAAACTTTTTTCCTTGTGAACTTTTTAGAGAAAGTACCCAGATACAATGACTTGAGATGTGAGCTAATACAGTCGCGTGCTGGCCATATAAATGAATCGGTGCAATCACCGAGAGGCCGCGGCCTCTTGAGGCCGGTCAAATAGGTTTTTTTACAAAATTTTTAGATGTAACAAAAAAAATATTTTCTAATTTCTAATCGAATGTTATAATATCAATAAAACATTTCAAACAAATTAAAATTTTTTTTAATTTGTAAAATACAGTTTGAGTAAATGACTAAGACTCTATACTCTATACATAAATAGATTGCTACATATGGCACCTTAAAAACAAAAGTGGCACTATAAGGAATTTTTTTCTAAATTAGTAGTTGCATTATTAACTTGCCTTCTTCGGTAGAAACTAACTGTACTTTAATCAAACTGTTAAATAACATTAATTATAGTATTTAATTCGGTTATTTTAGTTCAACATCCATTACAGAACTGTGCGAAAAACTTAAACGGTCATACTGAAATATCTAGATTTTGGGATAATGTCACTTTTGTTTTCAAGGTGCGAATATAATATTTATTTTCATGCATATAAGTATATTTATGGTTTTCCAATTTCCTTCAAACATGTATATTTATGTACTCTGCAGAATAAAAAATGGAAAAACGTTTTGCACATTTTTGACCGAATTATTGGAAGTATCGAAAAATGATTTGATCAGGACAAATCGTTATAATACAAGCACTCTACATCCTAAAAATTTTGATACAATAAAAAATGGTAGGTGTACCTTTAAGGGCATTTAAATCATTTACTGAAAAATTAAGAAATTTTTATCCTACCATATCTGCGACTTCAATTAGAAAAGAACTAGTGGATTTTGCTGATAAATGGATTGTATTAAAAATATAATTTTGCAAAATACTGAAATTATAGAAGATCGAGTTAATGATGAATATGTTCAGTCTACAGAAAATATGAAGGGTGATATTATTAACCCAAGTGATAATTAACACGAAGTAACAAATAACAATGTTGTCGATATCGTGAAAACTTCACCTCCGTGTGGTACTAAAAAGTGTAAAGATTGTATAGCTTGCTGTTACGCTGTTTTGCATAAGGACAACTTATATCAGTGTGTTTACCCAAATTTAAATAGTATATAAGCATTTATTAACTCTTTCAGTAACACAAGTATCTTGTGAAAGAAGCTGATAAAAAATCTGTTAAGAAGTACTTTAACACAAGATCACTTGGAAACATTTTTGCTAATGCTTTAATGCTTCAGAAATGCTAATGCTTTAGAAAAAGAAGCTTTGTATGAGCTTAAAAATGATGAAATAATCGACGAATCTGCTGAAAAATCTACTTTAATGCGAAATTTATTGATCAAGAGTTAAGTAATTATTTTATAAAATAATTGCAAAATAATGTTGAGATTATTGCGTTGTATTAACATTTTAAATATTGTTAAATTAAAGTATTTGCACTGTACTTGTATTTATATTCTCTTGTATAATTGATTTACTAAAATTCAACTTAATACATAATTGAAAATTTCTCAAAATTTTATTTTACCTTTATCTTAATTACAACAAATTCATATTATATTTATTCTGTAAATTATGGTTTCTGCCTTACTGCATACAATATTGTCATACAAGTAATTTATTATTGATAAGATTGCTTATTCATTAAATAAAAAATATAGCAAATTAAAAGCAAATCATTGAATTCAAAGTTTTATGTTTGATTTAAAGGTAAAATGAGAATGGGAGGCCGTTTTTCTATAAAATCAACGGGCCGCATGAAAAGTTCCAGCACGCCACTGAGCTAATAGACGAAGCAATAAAGCACTAAAATCGGCCTTACCTCCGAAAAAAAAAGGACAAGACTGATCTTAATAATTCAAAGTCCATAAGTGGAAATTTTGATGCGCCACTGTCGACGCATGTGCGTCACTAAAACGTGGCGGCATAGTGTTCATACGTTTTCTTTTAGGTTCTACTATTTAAGTTTAGGCTCTTATCGTGCCTAAAATGACTAGCAAATTTCACCTATATCGGCTATTAGTGTAATAGCGCGCGAATTCAGTCTCATTCGGCTACGCCAGTCGCTACGTACACTATTTTTTACTCGGAACGCAAAATACTCTTTGTTTATAGCACTTCTGTAACAATTTGTAATATTTTTTATAGCTAAAAAATTTGTTGAAAACTTTGACTTTTCTTATAAAATATTGGTTAATTTCAGCTCTTAATGTTGTTAATTACCGTAACACTGATTTTTTTTTAAAAGGGGCCATCTCAGCCCTTCAGGGTGGTAGGACTTTTAATTTTTTTGTTGTGCATTTTAATCAGCTTTCCGTATTTTTTTATTGCCATTTACATTGATCTAATTTCCACGGAGTTATTTTAATTGTTTATAAGCTTAAAAAGTGCTATTTATTAACAAATAATTTTGAGTATACATGAATGGAACTTTTTTTTTAAATTTTTTTCATAGGCTATTAGTATACATTTTAACGAAGGAAATAAGCCCCAGATCATTGAAATCCAGTCAGCCGAATTAACTGGACCAGCCTCAGAAAGTAGCTCGTTTTTCAAAAAATGTTATAAACAAATCCAATTTCGCAAAAACTATTTAACAGATCTAGACCATTTTTTGCACACCATTCAAACACCATAATACCCTCAAGTTTAGATACACTTAAACAAATTTTAATCAACAATAAAATTGTTATTAACAATATCCAGAAACCGAGATTTTGTCGTCCGTTTTGCAATAACTTTTTTGTTTATTAACCGATTTTCATTTAGCGTATCTCATTCGATGTATATTTTTTGTCTGAAAAAGTTACCTGTGAACGTCAAATCTCTAAATAAACAAGTTTTTAGGTTATGAGCAAAAAACTAAGTTTGACGTTTTTGTTGTTAATTTAAAAATTGTTCCACTTAAAAATTTGTGAATCCCAAGATGGTAGTCTTTTTGTAATATCTCATACTACACATTTCAACTGTCAAACCCTGTCCTTTCAGGTATCTCGAAAAAGGATAATTTTTTACTAACTTGATTGACCTAGTAGAGTGGGTAATAAAAAAATTGAAAATATTAAATGAGCGTTGAAAGGCGTATGTGGCGCCATCTAGGTAATACATCATTTTTGGTGGAAAATTTAGATTTCCTGTCCCAACAAATCCCCGCTTACCAAATTCCGTGTTATTATCCCATGCCTGTTACGAAATATTCAAGAATAAATAAAATAAAAGCTTAACTTTGACACCCTGTAGTTCGGTTATTATCAACTTTCGTACTAAGGTAAGTTAGCTTAAATCGACCTATTTTAACCTCAGGAATCTAAGGTTAAGCTATGGCCCATTCTTTACCAAACATCCTGTATTATTAGATTTTAGATATAATACTACATAAAATATTTATATTATATTAGAATCCCAGAAAATGTTAGAGCCCATGATGATTTTTTGCTTCTCATGTTCTCCAAAATCTTCTTTTGCCGCTGCTTCAGTGAATTTTTTTAGCAAACCAACACGAGACGAACTTTCTAAGAAATAAAAATACGACGTTAAAACTTCTGCTCTAAGTTCAATTCGTTGTAAAATTTAATAACATTTGCTGATAGGGAAAGGCCAGATATTTATTGATTTGATGGAATTCGACGAACACAATGCCTAAAAGATAAGCCAACACAAAAGTCTGATATTGACAATGTACATTTGAGTTATTTTCGTTCATACTTATTGACTCTATTATTCATATTGGATAATTACTGAAAAATATAATGAACAATGGAAACTTTTACAACAAATCGAAGAATAAAGATTTCAGTTGAACAATTGAAAGCTCTTAGTTTTTTCATTTAAATAACGACTACATTGACGAAAACTAAACAATTTATTAACATTCATTCCTTTAACAACAAATATTAAGTTTTGAACAAAAATGTATGACTATTATATTTCTACCTGTACTGTTGTATAGTGGATAGAATGTCGAGTATCTTTATGAAAGTAGATGATAGATTTATAGATTTTGCAAAGATTGCCAAACTTCTCTATAACCTGATTGAGAGTAAGCTGTCATGTGACTGGGTAACCGACTCTCAGCTTGCCTTTACCACTCTTAAGCATCGGCAACGGCTCCAATTCTGGCATGTCCTAAAGAACAGGATCCTTTCGTGCTTCTCAAAATGGTATCGGGGCAGTAGTTTAAGTACAGTAAGGTAAGGAACATGTCAGAAACTACTGTGTCATCAGGAAGGAGTTATTTTCAAAGCAGTAGGATAGTATCACTCGTTCCTCTATGGCAGAAGATTCTTGGGAAGAACCTACCATCCCGCCTTGCAATGGTTTCTTAATTTTAACACACCTGATAGCTTGATGGCTGGAGAAACTACAGACCTAGGAATTTTGACATTCACTACAGAGCGGGAAGAAGTCATGGGATTGTCGACAAAAGATCATACAAGGAGAGGAACTGTCGATGCGGCGAGCACCAGTGTGAAGATTCTACAGTTGAAAACCATGAAGGGCGGAAGTGACGAACAAGTTCTATCCAAAAAAAACCTCCAGGCCGTCATTAGAAAGACACAGATATAAAGATAGTTCCTGAGTGTCTGGACAATGGAGCTAGGACACAGCTGCAGAAGATTGCCAAACAAGAGAACAGTACCCAAAATTGTTCTTCCAAGAACATGTATAAAGGACGTGCTTGCAGAACTCCACGATGGCCGCCGGGGAAGTCTGTGAGAAGTCTAGGTCAATTATTAGCAAGATGTGGAGGAATGGTGTAAACGATGTGACCTGTGTGCATCAAAGAAGGGACCCAAAACTAAACTTAGGGGAAACTCGAACAATACTGTACCGGGACTCCATGGGAACGAGTTGCTGAATACATTCTGGAACTATTTCCAGTAACAACCTCAGGAAACAAATATTTGACTTTGATGATTGCTGTGGACTATTCTTTCAAATGGCCAGAAGTAGTGGCCACTACCCAATCAAGAAGCAATCACAGTTGGTGAAGCCCTGCTTGAGAATGTCGTTTCTCGACATGAAGTTTCACTTTCACTCCACTCACATCAGGGCGTTTCCTCGAATCGGAAGTTTAGAAGACCATGATGACTTTGATGGGAATTAAGAAGACCAGAACGACACCCTGTCACCCTCAGTCCGACAGTATATTAGAAAGACGTAACCGAACTATCAAGACCTACCTGTCACTGTTAATGAAAACCAGATAGACTGGGACGAACTGGTGCCTCCATTTCTGCTAGCCTATCGAGTCTCTCAACATGAAGCAGTTACACTCCAGCAGTGCTATTGACTGGTCGAGAGGTGAAGCTTCCCATCGACGTTCTACATGGTAACCTACCAGACACAGAGGTGGATCAAGGGACACTCCCCGAGTATGTAAGCAGCCTAAACGATCGACTGGTTAATTTCCAAGAGGGGGGCAATGTTGTCAGTCACATATCCCTGATTGCGGCTCTGTACATAAGAGAAGTCTCTCTTCACCGCCGACTTATTCCAGGTACTGATTCAATCGACGCAGAGATGACCTTCAAGAAATTACAGAGTTCTTGTCGCACAGTAGCAGGTTTTCCAGCCAGTTTATTCTTATTATATAGGTACTCTTGTTCAACTGAAACTCATCTTTGGTCAGATTATCTTTGGAAACAATTGAAATCACTCAAATGACATTCTGCAATCTTAGTTATGTTTGTAAATTGACTGCGATTTTAAGCATTGTGACTCTGACTGAAAAATGGCATTTGATTTTAACAGTCCGTCCAAATGTAATCAGCATGTGGTAAAAAACATTTTTGAAGTGAAAACTTCTCTAGGGACGTTGTGCGATTTTTGGATAGGGGAAAAGCATTGAATTCGCGACCGTCATCACGTCGCTGAAATAAATTTTGTACGTATATAAATTATGTGTATGTATACTTAAATAGCATAGGGCATACGCATCGCGTATATGAGATAGGTATAGCACTTCTTTTTGGATGGGGAAAAAGCATTGAGCTCGTAATTTATTTACTATAAGAAGTTTTCACTTCTGTCGGCACTCCCACGAGTGCCTTAAATTTTTTTCAATCATGAAAGACTCTTGCTCATGCAGTTTACATCACTTAGAGTTCGTATCAACGTAAACCTGTACACGTAAACCTTAAACATGTTCCATTAAGAAATGAGACGAAGACGTCCAAGCTCTTACGTAGTGTCATGTTTCTGCACGACAATGCTCGGCCTCATGTTACCAAAGTAGTGAAAGCGTGAGCACCACCCTATAATCTTGATTTATCCTGATTTATCCTATTTATTCTTGAGAGGCTTTGAGATTAGTAATGGCGATTATATGTATCAGTCTAAATTGTTTGTTCAGCGATAATTATTAATTTAATGTCCGACTGGTATATTATTTGGCAAATAATGACATGATATAATTCTCTAGGGCCGTGGTTACCAACCTTTTATGTCTGGCGACCCACCTTTCGATGTTTTTTCATATTCGCGACCCATCCCTCACCCATGATGATACATGATACGGTATTCTGTACTCTGTACGTCACTCAGCTACTGTAAGAGCCACGCCGCGACCCACCTGAAATCTGCCCGCGACCCACTAGTGGGTCGCGACCCACCCGTTGGGAAACGCTGCTCTAGGGCGTTATTTTGAAAAATAACGCCCTAGGCCTAGGGTATTAAATTTAAATAACTAGTTAAATACTGCCAAGTTGACAAATAACAACCTAAGTAAAACTATGGTTACCACAATTACGTTTATTACGACTATTGCTGGTAAATGTACTAGTACGAGATCCGAATAGGAGGTCAAATGAATTACAAATATCAGAAATATTATAGTTATTAAGGTACCAAGGGTATTATAAGGATAATAACGGTTGAGGTCAATGGTGTATATAACGAGGGCCTTTGGCCCGAGGGACATACGTTGACTGAAAGCGTTGTTATCTATAATACCCATGGTGCCTTGAACGTTTAATGTCCGACTAAATTATTCTTTATATGCAAAAAATTTGAATAAATTTTGAATAAATTTTGAATTAATTAGTTTTCAAATAAGTATAGTCTAAGATCCGAATAGGGGGTCAAAATGTACCCATCTGCTTGCCGGATTTTATTAAATTTTATACATAGACAAACACGACCAGCATGGGTTGCCTATCAAAATCGTGTCATAGCTATTCTTAAGAGATGGAGGGCGAAGGGGTTGAAATCAATATTCCAAACACATTTTTTTAAAGTATGGTAGAATTATTTTATTTTTAAATAATTAAATAGGCATATTCAGTACAATTCATAGATTACTCAAGAAAAAATTCAACGAAAATACTGAAAAATAAGCCAACGGTGGCAAATTTTTAAAAGACACCTCAAAATATAATGGATTTTGCGGTGGACATCAGAACTCATCATTGAATCATGGTAAACAAAAAATTCAAAAATATTTTGTTAGCTTATGAGTTTCTCTAGGTAACGCTGTCAAGGTTTTTTAGTTTTATCTAATTTTGACTTTTACATATCACTCATAAATCTAAACAAAGATTTTTTTTGCAAAAAGGGTGAAAATCAACATATTTAATATTGTTAAACAAAAAATAAGCGTAAAACAAAAATATCTTGACAGAGTTACGTCAAGGAATGTCTAAAGAAAATATATATAAAATTCCAGGTTAGTTGGTCAAGTAGTTTCTGAGTTACAATGTCTACAGCCTGAAAAAAGCATTGAGAAAAACGCATTTAAAGTATTGTCAACTTTTATTTTCAACTTCTTTTTTGTCTGTCAAATGGTAAAGTGATGCACCCCGAAATATGTTTTTAAATCACGGAGTAATTTCCAAAAGAAAATAAGAACAGCTGTTGACCGTTTCTCACTACGCTCAAGCGCGTTGGCACGAACTTGCTATAAAACGAGTCGAAGGTAGGGAGGTAGGGAGATAGTTTTAAATAGCCCTAGCTTCGATTCGATTTGCAGCAGGTTCGCGCCAGCACGCTTGAACGTAGTGAACAACGGTCAACAGCTGTTTTTATTTTCTTTTGTAAATTACTCCGCGATTCAAAAATATATTCCGGTGTGCATCATTTTACGATTTGAAAGACAAAAAAAGACATTGAAAATAAAAGTTGACAAAAAACTCCTTTTTTCAAAGGCTGTAGACATTTTAGCTCAAAAACTACTTGGCCGACCCTCCTGGAGTGTTGTGTATATTTTCTTTAGACATTCCTTGAGGTAAAGCTCTCGAGATATTTTTTGTTGTGTGCTTATTTTTTGTTTAACAATAATAAATATGTTAATTTTCACCCTTTTTACAAAAAAAAATCGTTATTTTGACTTCTGAGTGGTATCAATAAGTCAAAATTAGATAAAACTAAAAAAACTTGACAGCGTTACCTCGAGAAACTCATAAGCTAATAAAATCTTGTTGAATTTTTTGTTTACCATGATTCAATGATGAGTTCTGATGTACACTACAAAATTCATGATATTTTGAGGTGTCTTTTAAACATTTGCCACCGTTGGCTTATTTTTCAGTATTTTTCCTTGAATTTTTTCTTGAGTAATCTCTGAATTGTACTGAATATGCCTATTTGATTTAAAAATAAAATAATTCTACCATACTTTAAAAAAATGTGTTTGGAATATTGATTTCAATCCCTTCGCCCCCCCCCTTAAGGATAGCTATGACACGATTTTGATAGGCAACCCATGCTAGAATTATTTGTCTATGTATGAAATTTAATAAAAAAAAATGTTTCATCCGGCAAGCAGATGGGTACATTTTGACCCCCTATTCGGATCTTAGACTATACTTATTTGAAAACTAATTAATTCAAAATTTATTCAAAATTTATTCAAAATTTATTCAAAATTTATTCAAATTTTTTGCATATAAAGAATAATTTAGTCGGACATTAAACGTTTAAGGCACCACGGGTATTAGAGATAACAACGCTTTCAGTCAACGTATGTCCCTCGGGCCAAAGGCCCTCGTTATATATGTTATAGTCAAAGCCCGAATTTCAGGCACTCCTAGGTTTTACTAGGCAATCCTCAGGTCTGACTGACGGTCTTAGTCAAAGCCCGAAATAAATTACAGTTTCGGCCTTTGACTAGTCAAACCTAGGAGCGACTAAGTTGGTCAGGCAAAGGTCGAAATTTAATTTTATGAAATCGGTGTTTTACTAGTCAAACCCCGATCAGTTATTAAAATGTCGTAATTTGTTAGATTAGGTTTAATAAAACGATATTTTTTAATTTTAATGTTTAATATTTTTATATTATCGCAATTAAAATAAAAAAAATAGTGTTTGTTCTCACATGTTGAGGCATTATGGCATTTAGAGTCGCACAATACGTTTGACCTTTTACACTTACATACTTTTGAAGAGCATTTCTTATTGCAGTAGCATTTTATACAATTTTATAAAGCCTTGTCCTGCAAATTTGCCTATTTGATTTAAAAATAAAATAATTCTACCATACTTTAAAAAAATGTGTTTGGAATATTGATTTCAATCCCTTCGCCCCCCCCCCCCTTAAGGATAGCTATGACACGATTTTGATAGGCAACCCATGCTAGAATTATTTGTCTATGTATGAAATTTAATAAAAAAAAAATGTTTCATCCGGCAAGCAGATGGGTACATTTTGACCCCCTATTCGGATCTTAGACTATACTTATTTGAAAACTAATTAATTCAAAATTTATTCAAAATTTATTCAAAATTTATTCAAAATTTATTCAAATTTTTTGCATATAAAGAATAATTTAGTCGGACATTAAACGTTTAAGGCACCACGGGTATTAGAGATAACAACGCTTTCAGTCAACGTATGTCCCTCGGGCCAAAGGCCCTCGTTATATATGTTATAGTCAAAGCCCGAATTTCAGGCACTCCTAGGTTTTACTAGGCAATCCTCAGGTCTGACTGACGGTCTTAGTCAAAGCCCGAAATAAATTACAGTTTCGGCCTTTGACTAGTCAAACCTAGGAGCGACTAAGTTGGTCAGGCAAAGGTCGAAATTTAATTTTATGAAATCGGTGTTTTACTAGTCAAACCCCGATCAGTTATTAAAATGTCGTAATTTGTTAGATTAGGTTTAATAAAACGATATTTTTTAATTTTAATGTTTAATATTTTTATATTATCGCAATTAAAATAAAAAAAATAGTGTTTGTTCTCACATGTTGAGGCATTATGGCATTTAGAGTCGCACAATACGTTTGACCTTTTACACTTACATACTTTTGAAGAGCATTTCTTATTGCAGTAGCATTTTATACAATTTTATAAAGCCTTGTCCTGCAAATTTAGAATTTTTTGTACTAATTTCTCTTTGAGACAGCTTTGAGCTTAATGTCTGGAACATCTTCGAAATTTAGAAAATTCTCTTTGCATTCTTATTTGATTTCTTAAAAAAAGTTTGTTTATTAATTTCGTACCAACTCTATATAAAACGTCAATTGCTTTATCTTGTATGACATCCAAAATATTTCGAGCATCTCCTTTGACCCTATCAAAGCTGGGGAGAAGTATTGTTACAGTATCGAAATTGAAGGAAATTTTTTTCCCTTAATTGTTTCATAGTATTATCTTGGGCATGAAGACCTTCAATCGCCTTTCCCCTATTTATTTTAACCTTTTATGTCCGTGCACAACGCATGCATCTATCTTTTCTGTCAAAACCTCCATAGTATGCACCAAGTGTGCTGTCAGCGCACACAACATGTACCACCTAACTACAAATTATGCACGTATCTGCGTCAGAGCTCTCTTTTTGGCAAATACAACAAACCACTTCTGAAGAAGTAATCTGAATTGTTTGACAATTTTCTTCCTCTCCTAGTGACGACGGTCCAGGGGCTTCCTTAGTATTATGGTGATCCTTAGTTTTTTTTTTCAATTGCAATATCTTCTTTCACAGTTGACGATGACATTCCCATTCCATCGGTTTGTGCTAAAATAAAATTCATATACTTAGTTAAACCAAATTACATTTTTCAAGAAATCAAATAAGAGAATGCAAAGAGAATTTTCTCAATTTCGAAGATGTTCCAGATGTTAAGCTGTCTCTATAAAGAGAAATTTGTACAAAAGGTTCTAAATTTGGAGGACAAAGCTTTATAAAATGCTACTGCAATAAGAAATATTCTTCAAAATTATGTAAGTGTAAAAGGTCTAACGTATTGTGCAACTCTAAATGCTATAATGCCTCAACATGTGAGAATTAACACTAATTCTTATATTTTAATTACGTCAATATAAAAATAATAAACATTAAAATTAAAAAATCTAACAAATTACGACATTTTAGTAGCTGATCGTGGTTTGACAAGTCATACCCCGATTTCATAAAATTAAATTTCGACCTTTGCCTGACCAACGTAGTCTCCTAGGTTTGACTAGTCAAAGGCCGAAACTGTAACTTTATTTCGGGCTTTGACTAAGACCGTCAGTCACACCTGAGGATTGCCTAGTCAAACCTAGGAGTGCCTGAAATTCGGGCTTTGACTATAACATATACACCATTGACCTCAACCGTTATTATCCTTATACTACCCTTGGTACCTTAATAACTATAATATTTCTGATATTTGTAATTCGAGTTTTTTAGTTAGATCGAGTTGGTTAAACCAATTTGTGCTTTACGTGTATTTTCAGTTTCTGTGCAGGTTTCTCTTAGTTTAGTTTCTAACCATTTCAATTTTTAATCAGTCTAAAGTACTGAGTTAATAATTAATAACAGCCAATTTTCTTTACGCTGCTCTTCTTTTTACGGAAACCGATAATAATGTTTTAATACGTTAATAGTTAAGTAATTATTACTGTAGATAATGAGGTAATTGGGAAAGTGTATCATTTTCACTAATGACGCTAAACTGTTCTGGATCATGACGTACTCGGGTTCGAATAAACAGATGAGCACAGTTTTTTAATAGAGAAATTTTCCAAAACATTTCTTTACGATTCTAGCGGACTGATTAAGTTATCCAGCCACAGAAATAAATTTTACTACGATGTCTGTATATAAACCGAGAGTTTTGTTTTCATTCATGTAAAAAGTGATAGTGTTTTGGTCTAGCCAGTTCTCAAGCTATTATATAAATAATAACGGAATCAAAGAAGCTTCTAGGTAAACTAATCTTTAAACTTTAAACTCTAATTCTATTAGTGTTTGCGTGTGTTTTTACGTTGTTTTCTGTCTCTTTGTTCTTTTGGTGATTTATCTTCTATGTTCTCTAAGCCAAGCCGCACACCAAAGAAACATGAAACGAAAAACATGAAACATGAAACGAAAAACATGTTTCATGAAAAGAAAACACTGCTAAACAAATCTCAAAGTCCGCCTACCAATGAAACGAGTGTGATTCATGCTCATGACACATTTTTATTTTCGGAGAGTTTCATAAATGGCCGGACGTATATTTGTTTAGCAGTGGTTTATTTCCATGAAACGTAATTTACGTTTCATGTTTCTTTGATGTGCGGCTGGGCTAAGGCAGCAAAGAAACATGGAAATAAAATTTTCATGGAAATAAAACAGTGCTAAACAAATATACGTCCGGCCATTTATGAAACTCTCCGAAAATAAAAATGTGTCATGAGCATGAATCACACTCGTTTCATTGGTAGGCGAACTTTGAGATTTGTTTAGCAGTGTTTTAGTTTCATCAAACATGTTTTTCATTTCATGTTTTATGTTTTTTCGTTTCATGTTTCTTTGGTGTGCGGCTTGCCTAAGTGTTAATTTCCTACTTCTGCTTCCATACATTCTCTTTGCTTTGACCTATTTTTGCCATTTAGTCATCATTCTCTTTGCCTTATCCCTATGAGGGGTCGGCTTCCCTAATTGCATTTATCCACACAATTCTATCTTGGGTCATATCAATATTAATCCCCTTTACCAACATGTCCTGCCTAATCGTCTCCCCCCACGTCTTCTTTGGTCTTCCTCTCCTACTCCTTCCAGGAATCTGCACTTCAGTAATTCTTCGTATTGGGTGATTAACGTCTCGACGTTGAGCATGACCAAACCATCTCAACCTATGCTCTCTCATTTTGGTATCAATTGGTGCCACACCTAGACTTCCCCTAATATACTCATTTTTAATTTTATCCTTTTTTGTCACTCCACTCATCCATCTAAGCATTCTTATTTCCGCCACATACATTCGTTGTTCCTCTTTCTTTTTCACTGCCCAACATTCAGTTCCGTACATCCTAGCCGGCCTTATGGCTGTTTTATAGAATTTTCCCTTCAACTACATTGGGATTTTCCTGTCACACAGCACACCACTCGCTTCCTTCCACTTCATCCAGCCAGCCCTAATTCTACTGCATGTATCTCCATCTATTTCTCCATTACTCTGTAATACCGATCCCAGGTACTTAAAACTTATTGATTTTTACAATCAGTTCACCATCCAAAGATACCATTTTATTTGTAGTAACTCCATCTTTAAATGAGCATTCCAAATACTCTGTCTTTGTCCTACTAAGTTTTAAACCTTTTTCCTCGAGAGCTTGTCTCCACTGTTCCAGTTTTTGTTCTAAGTCACGACCTCATCAGCATACATTAAGCACCATGGAATGTTACTCTGTAGTTTCGCTGTTATCTGGTCCAAAACTAATGAGAATAAATACGGACTAAGCACCGAGCCTTGGTGCAACCCTACTTTCACATGAAATTTATCAGTCTCTGCCACACCTGTCCTAACACTAGTTGTTATTCACTCATACATATCCCTCACAATCTTTACATATTCACCAGGGACTCCTTTCTCATTGAGTACCCACCACAGAATCTCTCGAGGAACTCTATCATATGCTTTCTCAAGATCAATGAATACCATATGAGCGTTTGTTTCTTTACTCCTGTATTTTTCCATCAACTGCCTTATAATGAAAATTGCATCTGTTGTTGATCTGCCCTGCATAAAGCTAAATTGATTCTCGGATATTTCGGTCTCTTCACGTATCCGTCTATCAATTACTCTTTCCCACATTTTGATGGTTCCACCACTCTTTCCATCTCTCTACTATTTTGCTTCCTCGCATATAATATTATCCCTCGCTTTATTTTTAACGAATATGGGATTTTGTTGGTATCCTCTTTTCTCATTTCTGACACCTTGATACCTATTGTTTTATTTCTGTAGTTCTTTTCGATTTCTTTTAGCTTATTTTCTACGTGTTTTCTCTTCTTTCCTCTCAACAACTTCTACTTTTTGTCTATGCTCTAGGTATATATCTATTCTTTGTCTCTGTTGTTTCTTTCGTGATAATTTCCATCCTTAATGATTTTCTTTGTTCTATTTCTTTTTGGCACTCTATGTCGAACAACTCCTTACTCTTTTTATTCTCCTGTTTATTACATTTTTTGCTGCTTCATTCATTTTTTTGTTCTTCGTTTGTTCTTTTATTTGTACTTACCTTTTTTAATTCTCTTTCCATTGTTTCTCCGTACGTTTCTTGTTTTTCCTTTGTGGCTAATCTAATTGAAATATTTGTACATTTTTTTCCTTTATTTTGTTTTTGTTTTCTGGTAGCAGTTGCTTCATTTTGATACCCACCACGTAATGATCGGGGTCTGCATCTGGACCTCTATATGTTCTTATCTTTATACCTTTCTGCTCTTCTTTTTCGTTCAGTACGGGATCTATTTAGTTTTTAGTCTTTCTATCTGTCGATATCCATGTTTCCCTGTGTATTTCTTTTCTTTCGAAGTACGTGCTCATTACCATCATATTTTTTATCTTGCGAAATGTATGAGGAATTGTCCGTTCTCATTTGTTTCATTGTGTTTTTCTATGCTTTCCTATTATCGCTCTAAATAACTCTTCCTTCTCTATTTTGGTATTTTCGTCGCCTAAAATAATTTTCATATCATATCTGGATATACTTTCGATTGTTCTGTTTAGTTCACTGTAGAAACATTCTTGTGACATAATTATCTTTTTCTTCGGATGGCGCGTGAATATTTATGAGAGTGATTTTTTGATATTCTCCCTTGATCCTGACACATGCTGTATATTTCTTGTTTTTTTGTGATCTTGTTGTCTTCACGGTTCTGTGGAACAGCTTTTGTTTACTTTTGCTATCTCCTTCCATTATATCTCCTAATTTTTCTCAATTATCTCTCTTTGCTGCTGTTACTAATATGTTTATCATTTTTCTTTCACTTTTATAATTATTCTAATATATTTATATAGTTTCGTTTGTCTACGTGTATAAACCGAGAGTTTCGTTTTCGCTTTCAGTTTGTTGTAGGTTTGATGTTAAAAATAGCGGTAATCCATTCATGTAAAAAGTGATAGTGATTTTAGTCTAGCCAGTTCTCAAGCTCTTATATAAATAATAACGGAATCAAAGAAGCTTAAAGGTAAACCAACCTTGTTCACGTTTTGTATAATTTAGTGTTTACTTGTGTTTTTTTACTTTGTTTCCGGTCTCTGTGTCTTTTTTTTGTAATTTACGAATTAAACATTATGTATGTTTAATCATTAGGTATCATTTTGTACCGGGTGTCCCAATAAGAATGGTTCTCGGCCATATCTCAGGAACCTTTTATAGTACAGCTTTAAGAAAAAAATATTTATAACAAAAGTTGCCTCGGGAAAAGCCTGGAAATTATTTTCATAATTGTAGGTCCACCGCTAGAGGGCGTAATTGAATATCAAAAATTAAAACATCAAAATTTTACAAAATTTACGTAATGAAAGGGCACTGGAAATCCAATCCTCGTATTCTTCCAATCCACCTAAGAGGTGGGTGAGTGGGAACCTTCTTATGAAAAAATGGCTGTAAGTACGGTTCTGCTAAATCGAATTTTGCGTACTTGATCTTGTTGAAAACCGCTCTTTTTCGTCAATGTAGGTGTCTTATTTTCGAAATAGCCTAATAAGTAATATGCAAGCTAGGAGGCGTTATTTAATTATTTTCAGAAATCTAGTTTTCTTTGGAAAATATTAAATACAAATATGCATTTTTAATCCTGTATTACAAAATTACACCAAATTAGCAACATAATACCGAAAACCGCATGTCGATACCTTTGTTCTATCTCGAGATATCTTAAGATATGTGTAAATTTTAAACATCTGTAACTGTCACCGGTAAACGATGTTAAGGAAAAGTAGTGTGCTGTGTGCTATGGAAAAAACAAATAAACATTTTCCAGATGTAATCGCATATAATTAATGAAAACAACAATAATACAAACAGCACTATAAAATATAACACAGAAATAAAAGCAACTACTTACTTAGTCTTAGTGACTACCTAAATGTTCAAATTGTTGCCCATCATTTTCGATACAAGCATTTACTCTTTCAAGAGTAGATTGAATAGCAACAGATTTAACTGTTTTAGACTTTTATTATGGAGACGAATTAAAGACCTTGTTTTTACCGCTAGGCCAACTACTCGAGAAAACATGATCTAGAATCTAGAGAATACGAAACGCCATTCAAATCATTGCGAAAGCAGAAATTGAGACTGCTGTTCAATCTACTTTTGAGTAGATTGAAGTCAAGAGTAAATGCTTGCATCGAAAATGATGGGCAACAATTTGAACCTTTAGGTCGTCACTAAGTAAGTAGTTGCTTTTATTTCTTTGTTATATTTTATAGTGTTGTTGGTGTTATCGTCACAAACCATACATACTCTAGACGTTTCACGGCCATGTTAATCTTTCGGATCGAATTAACGCCATCTCTTCATTGGAATGGGAACTAAATTGACAAATTTTGGTTACGTGGGAATTTCAAATTAAAAATTTTGCGGGATTTTTGATGAAATTTCGCAGGAAATTAAAACAACAGAAAGACAATTCAATATTCAATAATTATTATACTATGAGTTAAAATTACCTTGAAAGTTTCATCTACATAAAAAATACCTACTAAAAGTATTGTCTAAAAGTTCTGTTAGTAGGTAGTGTTGTAATCGGGGCTGACATACCAATATAACCAAAAATCATCGTTTTACGGTTTTACTGAAAACTTCAAATATTCAAATTTGTTTTCAAAATGCTACACATTAGGTACTGCCATGTGTCACGTGAAAGCACTGATGTGTAATATTGAGTTGAATGAAAATTTTTGAAAGAATCTTGTCGGATGATTGTTTAGATAAATACCTTATAATCTTTTACAAACTTCCAAAAATATATAGAAATGTTGATGACACACTTGTCTATTGGAATAAACTGTTTCAGGATCTATTATATTGTTTTTTTTAATGTGGAGAAACACAACACGGGATGATCAATGTAAACTAAAAAGTCTACTCATAAAAACGGAGAGGAGGTTAATACAATTGATTAAAATTGTGATTAAATCTAATTAAAAACGTAACACCACTATAATAAAATAATTAAGCCACAAACTGTAAAATAAAAAGTAAATACCAAATTAATTTAATTGTCAACTGTCAGTTGTTAAATATGACAAGAGAATTGACTGATAGCGACATCTCTGGATTGGAATGGTAACTAATTTGCTGTCTTGACCTTGACAATTTACGAGAAACGTCTATGAGTATGTATGGTTTGTGGTTATCGTTGTTTTAATTAATTACATACGTTTCCATCTGTAAAATATTTCTTTGATTTTTCCATAGCACACTACTTTTCCTTAACTTCGTTTACCGGTGACATTAACAGTTGTTTAAAATTTACACGTTTCTTAAGATATCACGAGATAGAAAAAAGGTATCGACATGCGGTTTTCGGTATTATGTTGCTAATTTGGTCTAATTTTATAATACAGGATTAAAAATGCATACTTGTATTTAATATTCTCCAAAGAAAACTAGATTTCCGAAAATAATTAAATAACGCCTACTAGCTGGCATATTACTGACTTACATTACAAATAAGACTCTTACATTGACGAAGAAGAGCTGTTTTCAACAAGACCAAGTATGCAAAATTTGATTTAGCAGAACCGGACTTACAGCCGTTTTTTCATAAGAAAGTTCCCACTCACCCCCACCTTTTATTTGCAAAGGTAGACTTACACTACTTGTGAAATCAAATATGCGCAGAATTTTATGAAGAATACGATGATTGGATTTCCAGTGCCCTTTCATTAGGTACATTTTGTAAAATTTTGATTTTTTAATTTTTGATATTCAATTTTGCCCTCTAGCGGTGGACCTACTATTATGAAAATAATAGTCATAAATATTCTTTTCTCAAAGTTGTACTATAAACGGTTCCTGAGATATGGCCGAGAGCCATTCTTATTGGGACACCCGGTACAGTGAGTTTTGATTACATATTTTATTGTGCGTCATAACAATATTAAACCTCTTCGCGAATATTCATCTTCTAAATACTTCTCCTTCTTCATCTTTATAAGCAATTCAGCTTGTTCATTGGCGGATTGATATCTCTATGGAAGGTTATCACTCCATCTTTTGCGCGGTCGGCCGATATTTCTTCTACCAATTGTTGATTTATCTCTTTTTATTTTGGCCATACGTATCTCCCCCATTCTGCGTATTTGGTTATTCCATTCTTTTTTTCTATTTAGTGTCCATTCGTTCATACGCTGTAAGTTACATTTTTCGTTCTACTATCTTCACTCCTCTTTTGATCTCTCAGCGTATTTCCTGTAATTCTTCCCAGTACTCTCATCTCTACCGTTTCCAGTAGTCTTTGTGCTGTGGCTGTATCGGGTCTTGTTTCTGATTCATATGCCATTTTGGTCTTACACTGGATTTATAATTCTTGACTTTATCTCAGTATTACATAGATTTAAACTCCACCATTGCCTGGTCCCAAGCCCAGGATGAGAAAGGAGGAGGGTTGTGCGTGAAGTTAGCGACCTCTCCACATAAAAAATACTATTGCTAAAGAAACCTCTACCAGCCTCGGAAATAGGACGGATAACGCGATGACTAAATAGGCCACGGAAATGGATTTGAGAAAAACAACGTACATAGGATGCTGGAAAGTCCGAACAATGTTTGAAATAAGTAAAACACATCAAGTGGCAAAAGAAATGGATAAAAATAACATTAATATATTAGGATTATCTGAAATTAGATGGAAGGGATGTGGAAAAACAAGAATTAAACACGACAAAACGGTTATATACTAGGGAAAATGTGGCGAAAGAGACCGACACGAGAGTGGTGTTGCATTCATGATTTCAAAAGAAACAACAAATGCCCTAATAGAATGGGAAGCTATCTCGGATAGAATAATAATCGCTAGATTCAAAGCAAAATATAAAAATCTAATAATTGTTAATGTATATGCACCAACAAAAAGAAGCAGAAACCGCAGCAAAAACAACGACATGGGAACTCTATATAAAACGAATATAGCGCGGAAAAATGAATGTTGAGCATGTAAAAGACAAAAACGGGAAAATATTGAAGAATGAGAAGGAAATAGTTGAGAGATGGATCAAGCATTTTAGATAAGTATATGTCAACAGAATAATAGAACACGAAGTGGAAAATGAAGAAATAAAGGGAGAACTGAGCTTCACCGAATCGAAATTCACAAAAAAAGAAGTAAGTAAAGCAATACAACAGCTGAAAAGAGGTAAAGCAGCTGGAATAGATAACATAACATTACCACAGAACTACTGAAAGCAGATAGAGAAACATCGGAAGAAAAAATAAGATACCCAAGAAGGGAGATTAAACGTATTGCAACAATTGGCGAGCAATAACACTACTTTCTACAGTGAGTAGTGAGTAAAGTCATGATAGATGATACTAGAAAGAATGAAAGAAACTATAGACCAGTTGTTGAAAGAAGACCAAACCAAGCGGGCTTCAGAAGTAATAAAGCATGCACAGATCATATTAACACATTAAGAAACATTGTAGAACAAACAATAGAATGGCAGAGCAAAATCTATATAAATTTCATTGACTTTAGACAAGCCTTTGACCGTATTAACAGAGAAAAAATGTGGGAAATATTAAGGAGATATGGAATTCCATTAAAATACATAAGAATTATCAAAATGTTCTATGAAAACTATACCGCACAAATCATGCACAATGGGAAACTCACAGAACCAATCAACATAGACAGTGGAGTCAGACAGGGGTGTATTCTATCTCCAACCATATTTTTGATCTTAATCGACTGGGTCATGAAGAAGGCAACAAAAAATAAAACAGGAATTAGATGGAATGCTTTCGGTCAGCTTGAAGATCTAGACTTTGCGGATGAAATATGTCTGGTGTCCGAAAAAAGACAACATATACAGAAAAAAAACAGAAAAGGTGACAATAGAAGCAAGAAAAATGATTAGAGATTAACCAAAGAAAAACCAAACTTATAAAGATAAATACGGAAAGAGAAATGGGAATATTCATTGAAGGAGAAGAAGTAGAAAATGTACAGAAGTTTTGCTATCTGGGAAGCATAATTGACGCTAGCGGTGGAATAGAAGAGGAAATTAATGGAAGGATAACTAAAGCCCAAAATGCGTTCTATATGCTGAAGAAAACATGGGAGTCCAATAAATTAAAAACCAAAACCAAAATCAGGATATTTAATACAAATGTAAAGAGCATGTTGCTATATGCAGCAGAAACTTGGAAAATAGAGAAAAAGATTATACAAAAGGTTCAAACATTTGTAAATAGATGCCTTAGACAAATCGGATAAATAACAAGGAACTTTGGAGAAAAACTATTCAAGAGCCGATAGCCAAAACGATAAATAGACGCAAATGGAAGTTTATTGGACACACATTAAGGAAAAATGAAGATGATATAACCAAACAAGCTCTGGATTACCAACCAACTGGAAAAAGAAAACAAGGCAAACCAATGACATCCTGGAAGAGAAATATTACCCAGAGAGCTAGAAGACACTTTGTTAACATGGAAAGAGGTGAAAACCCTGGCCAGAAACAGAGATGAATGGAGGGGGACTGTAGAGGCGCTATGTTCCAAATGGAATCAAAAGGAGTAAAGTAAAGTAAGTACATAGATTTATGTGTCGGTTTCGCCATATAGTGTTATTAAGGTATCCTGCCAGTCTATTTGCTGTTTGTACTTGATTTCTCACTTCTTTGTATAAGTCTCCGTAGCGGACAATGTAAGGTATTTTATTTCCATTACTTATTCAATACTGATATCAATTTCTATTTTACATCTGATTGGTTCTTTACTGATTACTATTCTTTTAGTTTTCTGAGATGAAATTGTCATAAGATCGAATTCTTTTGCTCTTATGTTTAATCTATGGACTAATCTTTGCAGACTAATCTTCATCTTGGGCTATCAATATTGCGTCGTCTGCGTAACAGAATATTTTTACTTCTTTATTTCCCATTCTGTATCTTCGTCCTTTGTTGCCGCTTTTGATGATTTCATTCATTATTAAATTAAAGATCACAGAGCTCAATGAGTCTCTTATTCGAAATATAAAGCCGGTCAGTCACGTACTGCGTTATAGTAACTTGACTTAAACTTAATTCTTGAATGGGTTGCATATGACAGTTCATTTTTAATGAAGTAAAAGACAGATATTCTCTCAATCATTTATTGTAACTTCCGACACCCGGTTTCGATCTCTACAGTATGCAGAGCATCTTCAGGTCAACGGTTACAAGTCACTAAATGGTACAAATAAAAACCAGAGTTAGCACAATGTCTGGTTATAAAAGATGCTAAAAAGATCCATAAGATCAAGCCAATATTGAACAACATAATACATAAAAGGTTATTAAGACAGCAGACAAATACATATTATGCACGTACACATAACGACAGCAACAAACGCCCTCATGTCTACAAACACATGCCAATGTATGCAGTCTGCAATGATAACACGTTATCATTGCATAATTACAGACTGCATACATTGGCATGTGTTTGTAGACATGAGGGCGTTTGTTGCTGCCGCAGGGTTGCGAAAAAGTCTGGCAAAACGGCAATTTCTCGGAAACAGCCAGAATTATTTTTATGGTTTTTGGTGGGTGAGGGTCTTTTAATGCGGCCGATATTATAGTGGTAATTACATTGTTGTCAAATCTTCCGTTTTCCTGGAAATCTAATGAACTTTCTTATTTCAAATGGAACACCCCGTATATTTTTTGCGTTTTGGAATTCTTAAGGGATATTGATTATTTTTCATATGATATTCCCTATACCTAAATGCCATAATTTCGGAGTTATTGCTACATTTATTAAAAAAATTGTTTAAGCGATTTATAAAAATCAATTTTTTCGGCCCGGGTAGACATTATTTTAGATTCATTGGATCATTGTGAACCAAAAAGGTCTTTTGTAATTTTCCTCTTAAGTTAATCGTTTTCGAGGTATAAACAACTTAAAACTGAAAAAAATTGAAAAATGACGATTTTCTAGGTTCAAAAACACAAGTAAAAAATATTATTTTTGAAACTACGAAGTGTCTAAATTTAAGTTCAAGCCCTATTTTTTATCAGCTACCGATAAGCAATTTGGTCTTGTTTTATTTTAAAATATTATTTTTTAGTTGTTAATGCAGCCCCCGATCGCCCGTTCTCTCATATGCGCTTCATTAATAATTAAAAAACAATATTTTAGAATAAAACGTGCCAAAAATTCTTATAGGTATCTGATAGAAGAAGGTTTGATCTTGAATTTAGGCACTTTGTAATTTCAAAAATTATTTTTTTTACTTGTGTTTTTGAACCTTAAAAATCGTCATTTTTCGTTTTTTCAGTTTTAAATTGTTTATAACTCGAAAACGGTTAACTTTAGAGAAAAATTACAACAAACCTTTTTTGTTTCCAATGATACAAAGAACCTAAAATAATGTCTACCCGGGCCGAAAAAATGGATTTTTATAAATTGCTTAAGTTTTCTTTTTATAAATGTAGCAATAACTCCGAAATTATGGCATTTAGGTATAGGGAATATCATATGGAAAATAATCAGTATCCCTTAAGAATTCCAAAACGCAAAAAATATACAGGGTGTTCCATTTGAAATAAGAAAGTTTATTAGATTTCCAGAAAAACGGAAGATTTGACAACAATGTAATTACCACTATAATATCGGCCACATTAAAAGACCCTCACCCACCAAAAACCATAAAAATCGTTCAGGCGGTTTCCGAGTAATTACCGTGTTGCCAGACTTTTTCGCAACCCTGTATGTATTTGTCTGCTGTCTTAATAACCCGTTGTTGTTCAATATTGGCTTGATCTTATGGATTTTTTTAGCATCTTTTATAACCAGACATTGTTCTAACTCTGGTTTTTATTTGTAGCATTTAGTGACTTGTAACCGTTGACCTGAAGATGCTCTGCATAATGTAGAGAGCGATCGTTGGAAGTTACAATAAATGATTGAGAGTACGTCTGTCTTTTATTTCATTCAAAATGAACTCGCATATGCAACCCATTCAACAATTAAGTTTAAGTCAAGTTACTATAACGTCGTACGTAAGTATAGTCTAGAGAAATAAGGATTTTCTCAGGACACTCAAAGATCCAGGTAACTGACTACTTTTTTAGTTATTGTAGACCTATAGGAAGAAAACCTACCTGATTCAAAATTGGCCCGATTTTTTCGATTTTTTGCACCCCGTTCAAAAGCTGAACAGTCGACATAAAACTACAAAATTTAATTTTTTAGAACATTGAAAAACCTTCAAAATGCCGATTTTTGAAAGTTAAAAAGTTAATATGTTGCTTCGCAAATTGCAAAATAAATGAAAATCGATATTTGTTACTAACTTTTAATAAATTTAACTTAGAATTTTAGGGTTTCACCCAAAGTTGGGTATTTTGGTACTTAACAAACCCTCAAAATTTGGGACCGATCCATTAATTAGTTTAAAAGTTATTCTATTTGTTTTTTCCAGAGACCTTTATTTTGCAATAACATAAGACAGAAAATAATGAACATTGGGCATGAAAAAAATTGGGTATGCCAAATGAAAGTAGAAGACTTATAGTATCAAAATATATTAAAAAAGGATAAAAAAATTAATTAATATAATCAAAAATCTTAATGCCAAATTTTTTAAATTTTGTAGTTTATAGATATTTAGAATAACTTTAAAAATATTGTCCGTAGGAACAAACTTTTTATATATTCGAAAAGCTAGTATTTTTACACGAATTTTCAAATAAAAAAATTTAGCCCGGGTTCATTTGGGACAAAGTTAGCCATGTGTTTTTTTTTTAATTCACAGCTAATTTGTTTATAATAATTAAGGAATTTCATTGATGCCATTCTAAAGAATGAGATTTGTATTTTTTGTTAAAAAATTGACACAAACATTGTATCTTCACGGCACCCTCTACGATTTTTCAAAAATGTAGTTCAAACGGTTACAGAAGAACCTACGAATCCACCGAGTTAAAATACCGAAAAAGCAATTTCAAACTAATACAATTTTCTGTATCTCTGGATCAACTCAATGGATTTTGATCTTTCTTTTTTAATTTGTATGTAATTTCTACGTACATTACAAATATGCAATTTGGTTATAAATTTATTAATTAATAATCAGTGTAATTTGTTTAAACAATTCTTGAAAAAATATTTTTTTACAAAAATCTATTTTTTTAATCATATTATCATTAATGATCATAGGAAAAGTTAAAGTATAATTTAATAAATAAATTATTTTTATTAGATAATCATTTATTGAAGATAATTTATTTAAAGTATACCTTAACTTTTTCTATGATTAATAATGATGGTATGATTAAAAACATGGATTTTTGGGAAAAATATTTTTACAAAAATTGTTTAAACAAATTAGAGTGTTTATTAATCAATAAATGTCAAATTGCAAATAGACAAATTGCATATTTGTAATGTACAGAAAAATTACATACAAATTAAAAAAAGAAAGATCAAAATATTTTCAATAGATCCCGAGATATAGAAAATGATAGTAGTTTTAAGTTGCCTTTTTTAGTTTTTGAACTCATGCATTTGTCGGCTCCCAGCTCCCCCTTCACTTACCACCACTAGTCACCAATTGAACTACATTTTTAAAAATCCGTGTAAAATAACTACTTTTCGAATAATATGTAAAATTATTTTTTCTACGGACAATATTTTTAAAGCTATGTATTCTAAATGTTTATAAACTGCAAAATTTCAAAAATTTGGTATTAGGATTTTTGACTATATTAGATAATCTTTTTATCTTTTTTTAGTACATTTTGATGGTACCACTTTTCTACTTTCATTTGACATACGCAGAATTGCCGTATCTTCATTATTTTCTGTCTTAGGTTATTGCAAAATAAAGGTCTCTGGGATAAACAAATAGAATAACTTTTAAACTAATAAATGGATCCGTCTCAAATTTGGAGGGTTTGTTAAGTATCCCAACACCCAACTTTGGGTGAAATACTAAAGTTCTAAAGTAGTTTTAGTAAAAGTTATTAACAAATAACGATTTTCACTTATTTTGTAGTTTGCGTAGCAACAAATTAACTTTTTAATTTAAAAAAACCGGCATTTTGAAGGTTTTTCAATGTTCTAAAAAGTTAATTTTTGTAATTTTATGTCAATTATTTAGCTTTTGAATGGGGTACAAAAAATTGAAAAAATCGCGATTTTTTCACTAAATTGTTAATAATTAAAAACCGGACGCGAACTCTAGACAGGAAACAGGTAGGTTTTCTTCCTATAGGTCTACAATAACTAAAAAAGTAGTCAGCTACCTGGATCTTTGAGTGTCCCGAACATAGCTTATTTCCCTGGAGTATTAGGCGATAGCTCGAGTGGCGGTCGCTTCGACACATCAAATGACTTCAGTACATCACTTATCGCGTTAAAATGCGCTAAAATAAGTGTGGCCAGTTCTTTTAATGTGCATAATTTTTGCTGTCTAAATTAATACGATAATGGACGTTAAACGTTAACGTTAGTGTGGCCCCAGCATAATATTTTATTTTCTTAATCCTTTGTTTTGCCTTTCTTTTACATAACAAAAGATCCGACGTTACATAGTCCAAATATTTTTACACCAGTTTCAAGATTTTCCAAAAAATGTCACTTCTTAATACCTTTTACATCATCAGCTGTCTAGATGTGTTACATGTTTTAAAGAGTTAATTCTTAAACAACAAATTGCTCAAAAATGTTAAACATCTTTATCGTGGACTTAAATCAACACCAAATTGATCCAAATGTTCTAAATACGTTTATAAACTGTAAACGTTTAGTTTAAATGTAAAATCATTAGTAGTTGATATCAGTTCATTGTTTTAATGTCATTAAACAGAAACAGGTATATTTTTTAGTAGTTCATGCGATACAAGTTCACACGATAGTGTTCGTTTAAGTAATATGTAAGTATTTTTGTTGATTATTTTGATCATATAAAAATAATAGGGTAATTCTACGTTTTTTATAATATTTATATTATTTACGAGTTAGCAAATTTTACATTATATCAATTGAGATTCCTCTGATGACCGTCTTTTTCTTCTTAGCCTTCTATCGTCCATTTATGGACATCCCAACTCCTTCCATCGATTTCTATCCTAAGCAGCATATTTCCAATTTTTCTCGGTAGCCCAGTAAATGAACGGGAAATTAGTCGATACCGTGTAATTTTCAGGGGCAACTCCTAATTGCATGAAAATTTGGATTTAGGTTCTACTTATCCTCCACTTCAAAGTTGAAATTGTGCCGTTGGTTGCTTTTACTTGGGGGGTGATAGTCCCCCCCTTCTCGGGGGTGAAAAAACATACGTTCAAGATAAGACCGGAAATGGATAAATTGACTGATTTTAAGCAACTTTTGTTCTATAGAATTTTTTACGTAAGTCAATACTTTTCGAGTTATTTGCCATTGAAAATGTTGATTTTTCGACATAAAAAACTACGTTTTCAGACGGTTTTTCGCAAATAACTCAAAAGGTAAATATTTTATAGAAAAAAATATCCTTAGCAAAAGTGTAGCTTATAAAAAACCCAAAAAAATGGTATATCAGTAAAGTCTATCAATCAAATAAAAACAAAGTTGTAACTCATGAAAAATACGTTCTTATTCGTATAATTCCAAATCGAATATTCCAAGGTGAAATCACCGACAAATTAAGCACTTTTCGGGAAAAACCCATTTAAACTTTTTTAAAGTGTTTATAAAAAGCTTTGTTTTAATTGTTAACAAAAGTTTTAGCATTAAAAATAAAATAAAAGTAATTAAAAATAATACCGCTTTACAAGCAATTTACTTACCTATCTATTTTTTATATGATCTGTCAGTCTCACCGGTTTAAAGGGTTTATTTTTGAAAGGGTTATAATTGAGAAAGCTTGAATGGCCACTAATCACTAGTGTATGCAAATTTTGAACAGCCATATCTTAACCAATTTTTGTCTTACGGAGAAACAAAATGAAACTAGCATATTTATAATAGAAAAACCTACATTTTTTTACTCTTTAAGATTTTTCTTATCACTAAGACTTTTTAAGTTATTTTGAAAAAATGAAGTTTTTCAAAAATTTTTAGAAATTTTTTTTTTTACTATAAAACCAAATGTTTTCAAAAATAAGCACTTCAAACCAATCAAACTTACAGATCATATACAATACACGTACAGTTAAAATTGATGGTAAAGCCAAACGAATAATTTCATTTAGGTGCTAAATAGAGGGAGGTTTTCACGATTTTTTTACCAAAAAAAGGAGCCAACTTTTTTTTCAGTGTAACTCGTTTATTTTTGATGCTGTAAACTTTTGTAAAGAACAAATAATAAGCTTTTTTTCGATACTTTTAAAATATAGGGCATAATGTAGACTTGAATTGGAAAAATCTAATAAAATTGAACAGAACATCAGCAAAGAGGAAATGAAAGCTTTAAAAACTTTAAAAAATGATGACTCCTTAACAATCCTAACCCGTTGTCCTAGGTGAACGACAAACGCGACAACGCGACACAACGCGACGCGACGCGGAAATATCAAGTAATGGTTGTATTTGTGTATGTCCTACGTTTTCGGGTTAATCAGTCTACAAGACGCGACGAAGTGCGAACTTGATTTGTTCGCGACGAGACACGACACAGTGTGACGCCCCATTGCTTTTTTCAATTCAAATTATGCTACGCAATAGTTTATTAAATAAATAAAAACTAATAATAACTATATAGTACCAGTGTTTTTTCATTAACATACCTTAAAGTCAGTAACAGCCTCTCCTCAATAAAATTTGGTTTTTGAAAATTACTTATTGATAGCTCAGTTATTAATACTGAGTTTAACAGCTGCAATGATATAATCGAAAGTGAATAAGCCACAATACTCTTTAAACCAACGTGGATTATTTCATTAATTTCGGATATAAATGATTAAACTCTCCAAATTTACTCGTTCTAAATATATGACATCTGTTGTCTTTCTTTTTCGTTTATGGATTTTGTTAGCTAAGTTTTTAAAATATGAATTTTCTAGTAACACTACCGTATACTTCCCCACACTTAAGAATAGGAATGAATAATTGACATCGTCACGTTTGTCCTGGTTTGAGTGATGGAAAGCGACGCGATGCGACGCTACATAAGCCACACGTCGCGTGGATTACTGGTCGCATGGCAACGCATCGCATCGCGTCGCGTCGTTTTCCGTCGCTCACCTAGGACAACGGGTTATAGCGGATAAAGGAAATGCAACTGTAATAATGGACAAAATACAATATGAGGACAAAATTACAGATCTAATTATAAATGGACCTTATACCAAATTAACAAGGATCCAACGAAGATACTCGAAAACAAAACCTATAGAATTTTATTCAAATTTAAAAATGATCTAACGTACTATCATAGAAAATTAATGACACCTCATTACAGTAAGACACCACATTTTTATGGAATACCGAAAATTCATAAAGCGAATATTCCAATTAGACCCATTTGTACTACCATCAATTCTCCTTGTAGTGAACTATCAAAATTTTTATTAAATATTATATAACCATTTGCAAATAATAATGACACATTTATAAAAAATACACAACATTTTTTAAACAAATTATCAAATATTGAATTTAATCCAAATAATATTTTAGTAAGGTTTGACATAAACAGTTTATTTACAAATGTGCCATTAGATAAAACTTTAAACATAATCAAAACGAAATTAGAGAATGATAATACATTGACAACTAGGACAAGACTAAATGTATCAGCATGGAGTTATTGACATTATGTACTAATAATACCTATTTTCAACTAAATAATGAATTCTATAAACAAAATTTTGGTCTAGAATGGGCTCTTCTTTATCTCCATTATTGGCTAATATATTTATGGAGGATTTCAATCGTCTTCAAGGAGTTTTTTCAAGTTATACCGGTATATATCCTTTTCTATTTTGCAAAAACATAATGGTAGGGGAGCCCAAGCAGGGATTTTTGCAGTAACTCGAGCGCGTCAGATTATCATATGGGGAGAACCCTGGTACCCTGTAGATGTACCTCTACCATATATTGGCTCTAAACACAGGGGAGTTCGTTAAGGGGGGCCGAAAAAAAATCTATCCTTAGAAAAACTCGAAATCGTTAGATTAAGATAAGGTAAGTTAAGTACATGCAAAACAGTGTATATTTCAAAAATCTTGACGATTTGGGCGGGGCGTAAGGAAATGGGTGAGTCACAAAGTTTCACAAGAAAAAAGCGAATATTTCGCGAAATGAACGCTATATCTAAAAACTAAAAAATACGTGCGCAATATTTGTCAAAAATTTGTCGAATGATACCAAACACGACTGCCCACGGAGAGGGGTGGGAGGTAAATTTAAAATTTTAAATACGAATCTCGCGATATTTCGCGAAATGAACATCGGATCGAAAAACTGAAAAATACACTTATTCAATATGTTTGAAAAATCTATCGAATGGCACCAAACACGACCCCTCCACGGATGTGGGGTGGGGGTTATTTTAAAATTTTAAATAGGAGCCCCCATTTCTTATTGCAGATTCGGATTCCTTACGTAAAAATAAGTAACTTTTATTTGAAACATTTTTTTCGAATTATGGATAGATGGCGCTATAATTGGAAAAAACGATTGTTGGAAATGGAAAATTAAATTAAAAATGGAAAGTCCCCACTAAAATGGAAAACTTTACTTAACTTTTTTTGGTTTTAGAACCTACTCTTCACAACCCAATAGGTCCCCAAAGCGCTTGAGTGACTGCACATTTAGCATACTTTCCTCCCCTACTATAATATATTATCTCTATTCAATCAAGCAATTTTAGATATCGCATATTTCGATGTTTATAAATCCATTTAATATCATTACAAAGTTAAGTAATGCTAGATAATAACTTTCCTAATTTGCGACAATCAGAAGAGAAGAAAATTGTGGAAAATCTTTTCGAATGAAAGTGCAATAGGCTTTTTAATTTTTCTATTATATTTGCATGGAAATTCATATTGGCTGTCACGCAAAGTGAACCTCGTTCCAGGAGTTCCAGGAAATTCATATAAGCTCTTTTATTATTATTGTTTTATTTATTTATCTGGCCAAAGATCTGTTATGTAGTAAACGCAAGTGAATACCCATTGCACGTCAACCTTGCAATATTGCTGTGTACAGAGTAAATTGTTAGGGTAAAGATCAATAATATTATGTTGTTTGGGTTTTTATATTAGTCAAATTTTATCTCTGGACCAAAGTTTACATTTATAGTTTTTTAATTTACTAGTATCAGTTTGTCTGAGGTCTGAGGTCAACGTGGAATCAGTTTGTCTTTTTTATAGGTATATCTTTTATACGTTAATAGGTATTCTTTTGTCCACGATGACACAGCGATACTGGCAGATAACATCGAAGATCTTCAATGCCTTTTAAATGACTCTTGCAAGTCAAACTCGGGCTTTGAAAATAAATATCAAGAAGACAAAAACCATGATTGAAATTGAACCATGAAACCATGAAACCATGAAAAAAAATTGAATAAGTCAGGCAATTTAAATACTTGGGTTGTCTGTTGAACGAGGGTTGGGACATTGAGAATGAAATGTTTTTTTGAGGTAAACTTCTGACTGATCGCATATAATTTCAATCTCCGATACAAGATGCTAAAGTGTTACGTTTGGCCTGTGCTCTCGTACGAAATGGAAGCATGAACGTTAAGGGCTAGTTTCATTAACAAACATGTAGTGCCTGCATCGAATGATTAGAATATTATGGACAGACAATGTTAGAAAGTGGAATGAGCATATAAGCAGGATGTCTGAATCAAGCATAAGTAAGAATACCCAGGGACAAGTCACCGTTAGGCAGGAGAAGTATAGGACGCCCAAGGAAAAGATGGAATGACAACTTAGGGGCAGAATGAAAGGTACCGTTGAAAAAAAAACAGGCAGTACTGCCTATATAAAAGAAGAAGAAGACAGTGTTAGAAGTAAGGAAGTACTAAGAAAAGCGGGCTTACAGGATATGGAACTTTTTAATTATGTTAAAAGTAAGAAGAATGCATATTTTGGGCACAGATTAAGAGCAGAAAGATACACTCTTCAGCAACTGGCACTTGAAGGAAAGATAGAGGGTAAGAGGGGTCTGGGACGGGAATTGACAGGAATCCACAACTATGAAATGCTTCGCAATGCTGCTAAAAACAGAATTATTTATTCCTGACTATACCTTATAAGACAATGTACGCGCGGTGGACGCCTGCGCAGAAATGCACGGCACCTTAAGAAGAAGGAGGATGAAATTGTAAAATGTATGAAAAAGGCTGAAAGGGAGACACATACACCAGAGAAAATGATAAGATTGTTAGGTATTATGCAAAAACTACAAAAATCGCGTAATAAGTAAAAATATGATTCAGAAGAGTTTACAACGACAGAGGGTGTAAGACAGGGGAACAAAACAAAAACTAAGTCACTAAATGTAAGGTACCGAACTTTACAAAATCTTACATCGACAGAAGAGATCCAAAGTGGTGTAACAATATGAAACAAACGTTTAAACCAATTGGGCATGAACAAGAATAAGGAGAAATCAAAAGTGATACTCAAAAGCGAATTTCTTTACTGGTTGGAAAGTTCTACATATTATGTATATTCTGTATATATGTATGAAAGACCGATCTTTGTGTGTCAAACTGTTTAAAGGCTTTCCAATCCTGCAAGTGAGAGCTGGCAGCTGACCTTCTCGTATTGTGTATTTATCGTTGTGTATTTTCGCGCAAGGTCACCCGCCAGTTCTCGTTTGTCGGATTGTACTAAAACTTGAAAATCCAAGCAAGTTTCCTCAAGCATGTATCGAAAAGTTAACGAGCATCTATAATTATTTTTCAAAATATTCTACAATCTTTTAGTAGGGTTAATAGAAGATGTACTCACGCAGTTTTTAAAGTTAATATTGAAAAATAAACAAATTAAGAATTTTTAAAGCTGGAAAAAACATTTCAAATAATTAATCCAAATGCAATTGGAAAAATATTAACATTTTTTAAACAAATTAAGTATCTCATAAATTCAATATTATTCGACCATTTTTTATGCTTAGATATAACATAAGGTAATTTCTTCTGCAAAACAAAATATTTAATAGTGCGCATTAATAACGCAAATAACATTTTTTTACAATTGCTTAACATTTGCATTTTTCATTGCTTAAACAATGATCCAATTATATAAATCATACAATGTGTCAATTTGAAAACGTCTATAATTTGGTCCCTTGGCAAATCTAAAAATATGCAAAAAAACGTCAAATTTATTTGTGAGAGGGACATTTTGTAGACCACTTTTTAAACTACATTACATCAACCCTCTAGTGGTGGCCAACACCCAAAATCTTTACTGGACAGGGGGTTGAGTGATATCTCATTTTAAACAGCGTCAAACCACCTTTTTAAAAATACCAAAAATACGTTCAAACCTTCCAAAAAAAAACTCCAAAAAACCCCACGTTGTTTCAAATTTTATATAATATAAAAAAACTTAATTTGATTTATTTTAAAGTCTATAACATGAGGAAAATCCCCAAAACTCCCAAGAAAGCAGTTTTTCGGGTTTTTGAAGGTGGCGCACCTTACGGAAAAATCTGTAAATATATTTTTTGGTAAAATACACAAAATAAAAAAATAGACCGGTAGCCGTCTCCAAAAAACGTTACCTATACGGTTTTTTCGTCATATTTTTAATAATATTTTTATATATTTTTAATACTCCTGTATGATGATCCTGTGTGACTGTTACAATGTTTTGATTCGGATTTAATATAAACATAATTTTTTCTATCACATAATTATGGTAGTGAGAAAAATAGTGGTATTTATAAAGCAATTCGTGTTGCCAAAATGTGTAAAATAATTCATATACAAATTATCTGTTGTTAAATTTATGTGGGAACCTTATAAAAATCTTCTCACAATTTTTTCCGTTTCTATTTTTATAACACCATCAGATATATTTAATTCACACGTGACAAAATCTCTACGGATAATTCATATTTAATTCAATGCATTCATTAATTTTTTCCAGATTTTTCCTTAATGTGTGCCACCTTCAAAAAACAGGAAAACTGGTTATTGAGGGATTCTTGGGAATTTTTCCAATTTTATAGGCTTCAAAATAAACTTACGTGCATAGAAATCGGCTCACTTAAAAATTTGATCATTTTTGATCTCTCATATTTCCTAAACCTGTTGGCCAATTTAAGTGATTTTTTACCGTGTTATAGCCTGATTCTTTATCAATACCACTGTAATAATATTGTCACTAAATAGGTAAATTTTTATTGTATACCGGGTGTACCAATCAAAATGTGTTTTTTTCTCAAAGGTCGCATGACCCTGTGGAATATTCTAGCATTTATAAAATACTGAAATTAAAACCCAACTATAGCCTCAGGTGTTCTTAACATTCTGTTTTTTTATTCATTCGTTTATGTTGGATAATAAAAAAGTTTGGTACTTAAACAACTACACATGTTCTTCATCAACACGGTGTTTCTAAATAAGTGCGACAAACTTAAAGGGATAATTCTGCATGAAAAAATAATGACAGTTGGCTTGATGTATGTCCGCAAATGTTTCGTTTCCGAGATACGGGATGTTGAAATTTTTCTTACAAACTGACGATTTAATTTGTTGCTTTAAAACCGGTTGAGATATGCCAATGAAATTTGGTGGGTTTTAAGACGTAGTTATTGCACATTTTTTGACATATAATTAAGAATTTAATATTCACTACTAGCGCGCATACGTGTAATATGACCGATCATATTACCCGTATGCACGCTAATGGTGAATATAGAATTCTTAATTTTATACCAAAAAACCGCAATAACTATCTCTTAAAACCTACCAAATTTCATTTGCATATCTCACCTGGTTTTAAAGCAATAAATAAATCGTCAGTTTGTAAGAAAAAATTCAACATCCCATATCTCGGACACGAAACATTTGCGAAGATACGTTTATAAAGCCAACTGTCATTATTTTTTCATGCAGAATTACCCCTTAAAGTTTGTCCCACTTATTTAAAAACACAGTGTATTGATGAAGAACATGATGTCTAGTTGTTAAAGTACCTAACTTTTTATTACTCAACTTAAACGAATAAATCAAAAATCATAATGTTAAGAAAACCTGATGCTATAGTTGGGTTTTAATTTAAGTATTTTATAAATGCTAGAATATTCCACAGGGTGATGCGAACTTTGAGAAAAAAACACAGTTTGATTGGTACACCCGGTATACAATGAAAAATTTACTTGTTTAGCAACAATATTTTTCCAGTGGTATTTTTAAAGAATCAGGCTATAACATGTTCAAAAAATCACTTAAATCGGCCAAGACGTTTAGGAAATATGAGACATTAAAAATGACCAAATTTTTAAGTGGGCCGATTTCTATGCACGTAAGTTTAGATCAAATCAAGATTTTTATAGGTTATACAGTAGGAAAAATGAAAGAATACCCATGAACGAACATATAAAACACGCTGTATTTTTCTGTCACCGTGTCACACAAAAAATTGGCCAGCGCAAGTACATGTAATAATTATTGTTACATGTACTTGCACTGGACAATTTTCTTTGTGACTCGGTGACAGGAAAATACAGCGTGTTTTATATGTTCGTTCATGGTATTCTTTCATTTTTCCGACTGTATATAATTTCAAGTAACAAAGACAGAGTTCTTTAAGACAGTTAAAAATTGGGTGGAACAAGTTCCCATGTTGTCAAGGTTCTTAAGGGTTTTTAGGAGTTTTTTCGGGGTTAATAATATTTTATGAGGTCGATACAACCTGAATAATTTTTTTCATTTTTTACATGTTTTATATGAATAAAAGAACACCATTCTATTCCACCACCCCCTTCCCTTTCCCCAAAAAAGTCATTTTTTCGTTTTTATTTTTTTTAGGTGGAAGGAAATCAATTTAAAAATTTCAAACAAATTGCAGGTGTAATTAACGCTTTTACAGAACACGGCTATTTTTATAGACTCGTAGGTTGACTGTACGTAACCTCAAAATGCATTCTTTATACGATAAAGTGTATAACTTTTTTGCAGGTGTATTTTTTTTTATTTTGTGCCTGTTATTAAAAACTTTATTTCTATGTTTTTACAGATTTTTCCGTAAGGTGCGACACCTTCAAAAACGGGAATAACTGGTTTTTAAGGGATTTTTGTGGATTTTTCTCGGGTTTTGTATAGGTTATAATATATGTATAATTTGAAGTAACTGAATCCTTTATGACATCCAAACTCCAAAAAAACTCCACGTTTTTGGGGGAACGTTTAGGACATTAAAAACTCCATGTTTTTAATGTCCCAAAGGACTGTTACGTCAAATTATATACATATATATTATATACATATAATAATGTAATAATTATTGTTACATGTACTTGCACTGGACAATCTTCTTTGTGACTCGGTGACAGGAAAATACAGCGTGTTTTATATGTTCGTTCATGGTATTCTTTCATTTTTCCGACTGTATATAATTTCAAGTAACAAAGACAGAGTTCTTTAAGACAGTTAAAAATTGGGTGGAACAAGTTCCCATGTTGTCAAGGTTCTTAAGGGTTTTTACGAGTTTTTTCGGGGTTAATAATATTTTATGAGGTCGATACAACCTGAATAATTTTTTTCATTTTTTACATGTTTTATATGAATAAAAGAACACCATTCTATTCCACCACCCCCTTCCCTTTCCCCAAAAAAGTCATTTTTTCGTTTTTATTTTTTTTAGGTGGAAGGAAATCAATTTAAAAATTTCAAACAAATTGCAGGTGTAATTAACGCTTTTACAGAACACGGCTATTTTTATAGACTCGTAGGTTGACTGTACGTAACCTCAAAATGCATTCTTTATACGATAAAGTGTATAACTTTTTTGCAGGTGTATTTTTTTTTATTTTGTGCCTGTTATTAAAAACTTTATTTCTATGTTTTTACAGATTTTTCCGTAAGGTGCGACACCTTCAAAAACGGGAATAACTGGTTTTTAAGGGATTTTTGTGGATTTTTCTCGGGTTTTGTATAGGTTATAATATATGTATAATTTGAAGTAACTGAATCCTTTATGACATCCAAACTCCAAAAAAACTCCACGTTTTTGGGGGAACGTTTAGGACATTAAAAACTCCACGTTTTTAATGTCCCAAAGGACTGTTACGTCAAATTATATACATATATATTATATACATATAATAATGTAATAATTATTGTTACATGTACTTGCACTGGACAATCTTCTTTGTGACTCGGTGACAGGAAAATACAGCGTGTTTTATATGTTCGTTCATGGTATTCTTTCATTTTTCCGACTGTATATAATTTCAAGTAACAAAGACAGAGTTCTTTAAGACAGTTAAAAATTGGGTGGAACAAGTTCCCATGTTGTCAAGGTTCTTAAGGGTTTTTACGAGTTTTTTCGGGGTTAATAATATTTTATGAGGTCGATACAACCTGAATAATTTTTTTCATTTTTTACATGTTTTATATGAATAAAAGAACACCATTCTATTCCACCACCCCCTTCCCTTTCCCCAAAAAAGTCATTTTTTCGTTTTTATTTTTTTTAGGTGGAAGGAAATCAATTTAAAAATTTCAAACAAATTGCAGGTGTAATTAACGCTTTTACAGAACACGGCTATTTTTATAGACTCGTAGGTTGACTGTACGTAACCTCAAAATGCATTCTTTATACGATAAAGTGTATAACTTTTTTGCAGGTGTATTTTTTTTTATTTTGTGCCTGTTATTAAAAACTTTATTTCTATGTTTTTACAGATTTTTCCGTAAGGTGCGACACCTTCAAAAACGGGAATAACTGGTTTTTAAGGGATTTTTGTGGATTTTTCTCGGGTTTTGTATAGGTTATAATATATGTATAATTTGAAGTAACTGAATCCTTTATGACATCCAAACTCCAAAAAAACTCCACGTTTTTGGGGGAACGTTTAGGACATTAAAAACTCCACGTTTTTAATGTCCCAAAGGACTGTTACGTCAAACTATATACATATATAATTTGACGTAACTGAGTCCTTTGGGACATTAAAAACGTGGAGTTTTTAATGTCCTAAACGTTCCCCCAAAAACGTGGAGTTTTTTTGTTAAAACTGTTACGTCAAATTATATACATATATAATTTGACGTAACTGAGTCCTTTGGGACATTAAAAACGTGGAGTTTTTAATGTCCTAAACGTTCCCCCAAAAACGTGGAGTTTTTTTGGAGTTTGGATGTCATAAAGGATTCAGTTACTTCAAATTATACATATATTATAACCTATACAAAACCCGAGAAAAATCCACAAAAATCCCTTAAAAATCAGTTATTCCCGTTTTTGAAGGTGTCGCACCTTGTAACACCCTGTAACACCCTGTATAACCTATAAAAAATCTTGATTTGATCTATTTTGAAGTCTATTGGCGAGGAACCGCAAAGTGGGCGACGCCTGGTGGCGAATTTAAAAAGCATCAACTCTAGGAAAACATTGACTTTGTCATTAATTTGTGTACATATTTGCGGTCAGTTTTTGTTGTAATTAACAATGATTTCGACTTAAAAAACTATTGCAGTGTTCCTCAGTATTAATTCCTATTGTACTCTACGTAATGAAGTAAACTAACCAATGCCAAATCACACATTTTGTTAATTTAACGTTTGTATTAAACGTACTATTTCTTTATGTTTAAGCGACTGCAAAATTAAATAAATAAATAAAATGTAGTACACATATTCTGTACATAGAATCTACATTGTTATGCAAAATATTTCGATCACCTCATAATTTCCAGAACACTATTATAAAATAAATTCACCTACTTAGTTTCCAGTTTTTATTTAATTAAAAATTGTTATCTGTTGGTGTAACATAAATTGTAGTGTACCTATTAACTAAATTAAAAACAAAATTAGAAATTCTAAGATAGATTAATAATTTTTAAAACGCTGTGTGATTATCGGGGGGCCAGATATTTTTTAATGAAATAAAGGTATAAAAAAAAATCAGTAGTTTGCATCAAATTTTAATGAATGCATACAGATGAAATATAATTTTGAGTCGTCTTTAACCTATAAGATGTCTTAGTGGCAAAACTTAGTAGTTACTTTGGCAAAACACTCCTGTAAATGATTTTAATTTAACGTTTTGGAACTGTGAGGTCAAATGACAAAATGAATTGTTTTCCTAGAGTTATCGTCCATCTTTGAAATTTTGAGCGCCCTCTGTCGGAATTTAATTTTGCGAATAAAATAGGAAAAACCCAAATACCCAAAAAAAAACATTTTTTTACGGTTTTTGAATGTGGCGCGCTTTACAAATCTGGAAATATAGTTTTTAATGAAATGCACAAAATTAAAAAAAAAAAACATTGGACCTGCAGTCATCTCCAAAAAAGGTTATAAGCTTTACAAAAAAATATGTACACACACTAAAACTAAGGATCTATAAAAATAGACTTGTTTTGTATTAAAGTCAACAATGCGTTTAAATTTTTTGAAATTTTCAAAATTAATTATTGCATACCAATTAAAAAAAAATAAAAAATACGGTTTTTTGGGAGGCGGTTTTGCATAACAATTGTGGTGGTAGAGAAAATCTTTATAATGTAATTATTTGTGCCAAAATTCATCAAATAATTCATACAAATTACCTGTTGTTAGATTTATGTGGGAATCTTTTGTCGTCTTATAAATCTCGTCTCATAATTTTTTCCGTTTCTATTTTTAGACCGCCATCAAATATGTAATTCAAACGTGACAAGTCTATCCGGCTAAATTCATAAATTATTTAAATTAATGAGGAGAAGTAGTCTATGATCTATCAATTTTGAATTAGCATTCATTCATCAATTCCATTACAATAAATTCGTGATTTAATAGATGTTGATGTAGTAATAGCTATTTATTTTGTTACAGATTAATCAACAATGGCTGTTGTTGCAGATATGATACGGGATGTCAATAATTTTTTAAATAAATATCAAGGTGAGTGTAGGATTTTTTTCTAAAATTTTTTTGGGTTATCTCGGTATTTAAAATATTTCTAATCAACTGTCTCCATTATTCTCAAAACTGAGACATTCAATTTTTTTAACTTCGGTGCAAAAACAAAATGTTTTCATATTCACATATCGTTAGTCTCTCTAGTCTCGCTAGTCACAATTTAATTTACCTTTATAAAATAGTAAAATCATGCGTAGAAATATTCTTCTAGAACGTAATTAAATTCTTGCGTCAGAAACCAATAGCGCTTCTAGGCGCTATTAGGGATGCGCTTCTAGGGATGTCGCGAGGTTTCAATCAGGGGTGTATTAAAGCTGGCTGGCGTGACATTGCCCCCTCCTTAAGAGATAGTTCCTTCATGTATAAAAGGTGTCAGTTTTCGCTCCGCACCGGTAACCATGCGGATTGCAACATCACCATACTAATATCTGGACTTCAGAGTCTTTAAAGATTTTCTCCACAATATTTCGAATAATCCTTCGTTGTTGACATGATGTTGTTTTGCATAAGTGTTAATCCACTTATTTTATTAGTTAGATTGTACAAATTGGCTATATATTATCATTAAAATATAATAGTGTAATGTAGTGTAGACATAGTGTAGTTAACATCCGAGGTCCAGCTTGGAATCTTGTTTATTCGGTAGATGACTTGGTTAATCTTCTCCATAAAACTTTGTGAGAACAAGCCTTTCACATATTTGGATTATAGGGCCAGACTTTTTCATTAAAATATCCATTCAAGTTTCAAAGGCAGTTTGGTAGTCTCCATCTCATCAATAATCTCTTGCTTCCTCTGTAAGTTGCGCCAATGGCTTAGCGATATCTTCAAATTTTTTATTGAACCTCCGATAGTAAGTACATAGCCCAAGAAAACTTTTTATTTGATGTTTGTCAGCCACTCCTTAATGGAATCGATTTTTCCCTTATCCACGGCCACTACTTCTATGCTGACTATATGACCCAGATAATTGACTTTACTCTGGGTATAGCATTTTAAATGTCGCAAAAGCGTTACATAGTCCAAATGGCATAAAGTCTAATTGCCACAATCCAGATCATGTGATTAAAGCTGTCTTCTTCTTAGCCAATGTATCCAAATAGTTATCGGTTTGAGGCAAAGGGTAAGTATCTTCCTTGGTAACATTGTTCAACATACGGCACTTACTATTTTATCCCAAAACCTAAGGGCGTTGTTTGTTGTACCCCTGCTTCGTTATCTAGGATTATGGTGCGCTACAGATTCTGGGACCAACTCCTCTATATGTATAATGAAGTTAGCGTACGCAGAAACTGCACCTGAATATTTTAGACCAATTGTTGGGTAACACACTCTATATGATAATAGAATGAGCAGACATTGATACTAATAGCGATCGAATCGTAAAACTGGTCTTCAAGGGTCTGGGTGTCATTTGCGAGCTATGTGCGTTTGCTTTTGATTAGCTGATACCTCATACTCCTTCTAAGTGCCTTCTCTATTGAGGTTGGCGATCAATATGGCAAATTTCTCTCTGTTCTGGGCTTGATGAATTAAGTCCTTCCCATTGTGTCAGTCCAATCTCAGATGTTTCGGATCCAGGATTTTTTCTTTCTTCCTATACCCTGTTTATCTTCGATTTTGCCTTCTAATATTACCTGAAACTGCTCACATTCCCTATGGCGCATTATGTACACTGGATATAACGTCTTTCTAATTTTGATTGTATTGACCAGATGAGGGCGTGTGTTCATTATTTCCAGTACTTCTTCATTTGTAGTTCTGCTGGTCCAGCTTATTCTTAGCATTCGGCGGCATTTCGAATGAATTCAGTTTGTTGACGTCATACTGTTTTAATCTCCAGGTCTCAGAGCCATATAGCAATAGAGATCACACATAATACTTTAGTGTTCTCAATCTTATTGTGATTAATAGCTTGGGATTACAGCATAGACATATTAAGCGTAGGCAAGGCATACTCAGCAAAAAAGCGTAACGCGGAAGCAGTCGATCGGTGGTATATCTATCTCTTTTAATCAAGCGATCCCGCGCATGTGACAGACAAAGATGGCTAGACCACTCAATCCTTAATATTGGCGTTACACCTCGATGCATAGAGCGGTCCATACCTTGTCTAATCTACTTATTATATCTATAGCCCAATAAATGACCGTTTTGGAGTGTAATTTCCAGGGGCAACTCCGAATTGCATGAAAATTTGGATTTAGGTTCTACTTACCCTCCACTTCAAACTTGAATTTGTGCCGTTGGTTGCTTTTAATTGGGGGGTGACATTTACCCCTTCTCGGGGGGTGAAAAACGCGTGTTTAAAATGAGGCCGGAAATGGATAAATTAACTTATTTTAAGCACCTTTTGTTTTATAAAGTTTTTTACGTAAGTCAATACTTTTCGAGTTATTCGCGATTTAAAATGTAGATTTTTCGACAAAAAAACTACGTTTTCAGACCGTTTTTCCCAAATATCTGAAAAAGTAAATATTTTATCGAAAAAAATATTTTTAGCAAAAGTGTAGCCTATAAAAAAACGAAAAAAATGATGTACCAGTAAAGTCTACAAATTGAGTAGAAGCAAAGTTGTAGCTCATGAAAAATACGTTATTATTCGTCTAATTCCAAATCGAATAATTCAACGCGAAATCACCGAAGAAAGAAGTGTTTTTCGGGAAAACCTCATTAACATTTTTAAAGTATCGAAAAAAAGCTTATCATTTGTTTTTTATAAAAGTTTACAGCATCAAAAATAAACGAGTTACACTGAAAAAAAAGTTGGCCCCTTTTTTTGGTAAAAAAAAATCGTGAAAACCTCCCTCTATTTAGCACCCTAAATGAAATTAATCGTTTGGCTTTACCATCTATTTTAACTCTATGTGTATTTTTTATATGACCTGTAAGTTTGATTGGTTTGAAGTGCTTATTTTTGAAAACATTTGGTTTTGTAGTAAAAAAAATTTTTCTAAAAATTTTTGAAAAATTTAATTTTCAAAATAACTTAAAAAGTATTAGTGATAAGAAAAATCTTAAAGAGTAAAAAAATGTAGGTTTTGCTATTATAAATATGCTAGTTTATTATGTTTCTCCGTATGACAAAAATTGGTTAATATATGGCTGTTCAAAATTTGCATACATTCATGATTAGTGACCCATTCAAGCTTTCTCATATATAACCCTTTCAAAAATAAACAGTTTAAACCGGTGAGACTGACAGATCATATAAAAAATAGATAGGTAAGTAAATTGATTGTAAAGTGGTAGCGATTAATTTCATTTGGGGAGCTAAACAGAGCGAGATTTTCATGATTTTTTACAAAAAAAAGGGCCAACTTTATTTTGAGCGTAACTCGCTTATTTTTAATGCTAAAATTTTTGTGAACAACTAAAACAAAGCTTTTTATAAACACTTTAAAAAAGTTTATATGGGTTTTTCCCGAAAAGTGCTTAATTTTTCGGTGATTTCACCTTGAAATATTCGATTTGGAATTAGACGAATAAGAACGTATTTTTCATGAGCTACAACTTTGTTTTTATTTAATTGATATACTTTACTGATACACCATTTTTTTTGAGTTCTTTATAAGCTACACTTTTGATAAGGATATTTTTTTTGATAAAATATTTACTTTTTGAGTTATTAGCGAAAAACCGTCTGAAAACGTAGATTTTTGTCGAAAAATCAACATTTTCAATGGCAAATAACTCGAAAAGTATTGACTTACGTAAAAAACTCTATAGAACAAAAGTTGCTTAAAATTAGTCAATTTATGCATTTCCGGTCTTATCTTGAACGTATGTTTTTTCACCCCCAAGAAGGGGTGACTTTCACCCCCCAAGTAAAAGCAACCAACGGCACAATTTCAACTTTGAAGTGGAGGGTAAGTAGAACCTAAATCCAAATTTTCATGCAATTCGGAGTTGCCCCTGAAAATTACACGGTATCGCCGAATTTCCCGTTCATTTACTGGGCTACTATGGTATACAGAGCATTTTACGCATGAAACCAGACCTTGGTATTTCAGTGCGTCTTCTAATTTCTTTTGAGTGGTCTAGCTGACTATTTAGCACTCTGCCCAGGTATATACCTCGCACGAGTTGCAATTTGCAAAAAAAAACAATAGGTACTCAATTATTGATCTTTGCACACATGAATCAATTAAACGAGAAAATCTGGAGTAAGATAAAAAATAAGGGAATGATGAAGTCATCATCTTTGGGTAAACGTTCTATACTAATGTGTTCTAATATTAGTCTAGTAAAATAAAATTACACTACATGTAAATCAAAATGTAAATTCGTACAGGTTGAAACAAATTTTATATCAAAGTTTAGGTGGGTACAAAAGATATTTTTAAGAAAGTATCCAAATCATACAAGGGGATCATTGTTTAAATAATTAAAAAGGGGTCATTTTTGCAAAAAAATTATTTTTTTAGCTGCTGAGGTCATTCAATTACCAATGAAGGTCTATGGGATTTTTTTCTGCAAAGTTGAAGGGTAAGTCTTTCACATAAGTCTTACTAAATTAAATTTGACCCCCTATTTATTTAAATAATTGTATATAAAACTTTAAAAACAAATTTTCAAAAAATTATTTTTAGCGTTTTAAATAAGCACTATAAAATATCTTATTTTACAGACTAAGTTGCACTATGTTATCAGTATTAAGCAAAAAAAAATTGGCCCAAAAATATTTAATATTTTTTGAGATATTGAATTTGTTTATTAAATGTTACTCTATTTTCTATTGCAAAAACGCGGTTGTTCTCAAAGAAATATTCACCTGTATTAAATCTTATTATTTTTATTTTTATGTATATTTTTGATAAATGTATTGATAAATTCAAATTTCAATTAAACTTCCACCTAAAATGATATTTGAAAATTATTCAAATTTGTTTATAATTTGTTTTTTTAATAACGTCGCGGGGATTAAATATTTTGAAATGCCGTTTCGATAATTGGGTTTCTGGGAATTTTTCACTAATTAACAATTTTTTTGTTTTTTTTCCTCTTCTTTTTTTTCTTGGAGTTATATTATTACGGGCCCTTTTAGGGTTAAGTTTCATTAAGAATGTCGAATCTCTAAGTTGTAGATTCTAGACATAAAAATATTAAGATTGGTCTAAAATCACTTAAATAAAATGTGGCTACTTACTGAGTTACAGGGTGTTTTATTTAAAAATTTACAAATTATTTTTACCAATTACTTTCAAACTATTTGACGTATCCTTATCATACTTGGCAGAAAGTGTATGTACTATACAGTCTACTAAATTGTGGTAAATAAAAGTTTCTAGCTACTACCAGACGCGTACGGCAGGGTATAGTTAATGATTGACCCTTCCCAAATTCTGCGCCACTGAGGGAATTACTATTTTAGCGAAATTTTTCGATTCTCCAATACTTTCTATGTAAATAATATACTCTTTACTGGTAACGATTAAGTCATTAGTTTTCGAGATATTAGACGTTAAAAATGAAACGGCATAGTTACTTTGATTCATTCATTCATTCATTTTAAACTTCCAATATCTCTCAAACTGATGGCTTTATCAATACCAATAAAGTTATTTACATACAAAGTATTGGAGAATCGAAAAATTGCGCTGAAATAGTAATTCACTCAGTGGCGTAGAGTTTGGGAAGGGTCAATCATTCACTATCCCCTGTCGTACGCCTCTGGCACTAGCTAGAAACGTTTATTAATCACAATTTAGTAGGGTGTATAATAGCCACACTTTCTGCCAAGTATGATAAGGATACGTCAAATAGTTTTAAAGTACTTGGTAACAATACTTTTTAAATTTTTAATTAAAACACCCTGTAACTCAGTAAGTAGCCACATTATAATAAAGAGATTTTAGTTAAATCTTAATATTTTTAGGTCTAGAATCTACAACTCAGAGATTCGATATTTTTAATAAAATTTAACCCTAAAAGGGCCCGTAGTAATGTAACTTCAAGAAAAAAAAAAGAAGAAGAAAAAACGACAAAAAAATTTTGTTAATTAGTAAAAAATTCCCAGGAACTTAATTATTGAAACGACATTTTAAAATACTTAATCCCCGCGACGCTATCAAAAAAACAAATTATAAACAAATTTGAATAATTTTCAAATGCCATTTTAGGGGGGAGTTTAATTGAAATTTGAATTAATCAATACATTTATCGAAAATATGCATAAAAATAAAAATAATGAACAACCGCATTTTTGCAATTTAAAATATAGTAACATTTAATAAACAAATTCAATATCTCAAAAAATATTAAATATTTTTTGACCAATTTTTTTTTTGCTTAATACTGATAACATAGCGCAACTTAGTTTGTAAAATAAGATATTTTATAGTGCTTATTTAAAACGCTAAAAATAATTTTTTGCAAATTTGTTTTTAAAGTTTTATGTACAATTATTTTAATAAATATAATTTAAATTTAATTTAGTAAGTCTTATGTGAAAGATTTACTCTTCAACTTTGCAGAAAAAAATCCCATAGACCTTCATTAGTAAGTGAATTACCTCAGCAGTTAAAAAAGTATATTTTTTGCAAAAATGACCCCTTTTTAATTTTTTAAACAATGATCCCCTTGTATGATTTGGATACTTTCTTCAAATATCTTTTGTACCCACCTAAACTTTGATATAAAATTTGTTTTAACCTGTACGAATTTACATTTTGACTTTTTTTTATTTTATTAGGCTATATGGCCTGCTTCAGTCTTATCTTGCACTTCTAGACGAATGCATTCAAATCTTATAATTATTTTATTACTTAGAATTAATTTAAAAAAATATTGTTTTCTAATTGCTTCACTGTTGTACACATATTGTAATGAGATCTATGTCATAATTATTTAATAACATTGACCTCGATCATAATTTATTGGATTTTAATTGAAAATTTGGTAATCTCTTCGCATGTTAATTAGTACCCGCAGGATGATTAGAGTTATCATTTATGAAACCTAAAATATTTGTAAATCGTAAAAATTAGCACAGATTAACTCGCCTCACCTTGAACTCCTGACTGGTTAATGGTTTGACCTCTTGGGACTATTTTTTTTATTCGTTTCGTATTAATAATTCCTCCTTATTTTTGAGCCTTATACACAGGGCCCCCGTAAGGGCTAGTGGCGCCTGCGTGTAAAAAAGGAATTTGGCGCCCCTTAAGGCATTTTGGTTCATGTTTATTTAATTATTTTTTTGAAGGTAGGTAGGTAGGTATTTTAGGTACTACATAGGTGCTTGAAATAAGGCAAAAAATTGAACTTTAGAAGTCATAATAAGTTTTAATGAGTTTTCCCCAAAAAGTGCTTCGTTTTTTAGTTATTTCACGTTGAAATATTCAATTTGGAATTTGACGAATAAAAACCTATTTTTCATGAACTTCAATTTTGCTTTTTCGAGGTATATACACTTTATTAATATACCAATGTTTTCGTTTTTTTTTATAAGGTAAATTTTTGATAACAATATTTTTTTTCGATAAAATACTTAGTTTTTGAGTTATTACGCATTAAAATGTGTTTTTTTTGTTGAAAAATAAACATTTTTTACTCGCAAATAACTTGAAAAATATTGATTTAGTTATAAAACTCTATCGAACAAAAGCTGCTTAGAATTAGTCAGTTTATCCATTTCCGGACTTATTTTAAACCTATATCTTTCCACCCCCGAGAAGAGGTAACTTTCACCCCCCAAGCAAAAGCAACCAACGGCACAAGTCCAACTTTAAAGTGAAGGGAAGTAGAACCTAAATCCAAATTTTCATGCAATTCAGTGGTGACCCTGAAAATTCCACGGTATCGCCGTATTTCACGCATATTTACTGGGCTACAGGTACAATAGAAAAATAAAAATAGCTATTGTAGTAGCGATATTTTCCGAGACTTTGCTATTGCTAATTCATTAATTATATTGCTAAAATTTATATCTACTATCAGAAATTTCTTGTTCAATAGCTAATATATTATTGCTGGCCCAAGCAATCTTTCTTGAAGCATTGTCCTTAAATGATTTTAAATTATTTTTAACTTTGAAAAAGATCGCTCGCCAAAAGCTACAGATAGATACAGGCAATGTCAAAATAATTCTTAGTGAAATACTTACGTTTAGAAGGGTGAAGATTAAATTGTTTTCGAATATACAGGGTGTAACAAAAATACAGGTCATAAATTTAATCACATATTCTGGGACCAAAAATAGTTCGATTGAACCTAACTTACCTTAGTACAAATGTGCACATAAAAAAAGTTACAGCCCTTTGAAGTTACAAAGTGAAAATCGATTTTTTCCAATATATCGAAAACTATTAGAGATTTTTTATTAAAAATAGACATGTGGCATTATTTTATGGGGGTTTTGTTCCTTTAAACCCCCCCAAACTTTTGTGTACGTTCCAATTTAATTATTATTGTAGTAACATTAGTTAAACACAATATTTTAAAAACTTTTTTGCCTCTTAGTACTTTTTCGATAAGTCAGTTTTTATCGAGATATTTTGAATATTTGTCAAATCCACCACATATTTGTATATGGCTAAGTACGATTATGGACTTGGTAATAATATGAAAATTTATTTATGATTTACATTTTTAGGTATATTTTGAACCATATTAAAAAAGAAGTAATATCTCGATAAAAAGTGTCTTCTCAAAAAAATACAAAGGGGCAAAAAAGTTTTAAAAACACTGTGTTTAACTAATGGCACCGCATTAAAAGTTTAATTGAAACATACACAAACATTTGGGGGGTTTAAAGGAACAAAACCCCCATAAAATTTTTATGTAAACGTATTAAAAAAGAAGCCGCAACTCGATAAAAGCTGCCGTATCAAAAAAATACTAAGAGGCAAAAAAGTTTTAGAAATATTGAATTTAACTAATGGTACCACAATAATAATTTAATTGGAACGTACACAAAAGTTTGGGGGGGTTTAAGGGAATAAAACCCCCATAAAATTTTTATGAGGTGCACAAATTTCACTATAATTCTTTTTTAAGATGTTCCTGCCATAAGAATGCCACATGTCCATTTTCAATAAAAAATCTCTAATAGTTTTCGATATATTCTAAAAAATCGATTTTCATTTTGTAACTTCAAAGGGCTGTAACTTTTTTTATGTGCATATTTGTACTAAGGTAGATTAGGTTCATTCGAACTATTTTTGGTCTCAGAATATGTGGTTTAATTTATGACCTGTATTTTCGTTACACCCTGTATATTGTAAAATACTTAAGGGTTCAGTATCATCAAGTATTGAAAATAACTTAAACGCTTCAATTTCATTAAACAAATGATTGGAGTCATATTATTCTGATCAGCCAGTCGTTCTTCAAGAACAAAACAACGTTTTAAAAGATCGCTGTCACTTAGTTTAAATTTGTTTCGTGTGTACCTATTTATACCTAATCCTATCTAATTTCTCAACTTTTGTTTTGTAATTAATTTTTTTGCAATTTTTTCAATTTTTGACCGTGGGTTTTGGCGCCCCTAGAGGATATCGCCCGTGTGCTTTGCACACTTCGCACATATGGTAGCGGGGGCCCTGCTTATACATATATACACTCAATAGACTCATGACTTTAAATTCTTCCACTGTTTTCCTCCATTTTCCTCTGTCCATGGCTGCATTTCTCCAATTTGTTATCCAGATTTTTTCAAGGTCTTCCTTTCACTCTTCTAGCCACTTTTTCCGTGGTTGCCATCTTTTTTTCTTTCCTTTCCCTCTCAGCAGCGAATCTTTTGTTCACCCACCTTACGTCAGCTATTCTCGCAAGATGACCTAACAATCTGGTCTAAGAGCTAGCAATGTTTTCGAGAAACTATTCTAAGATAGCTGATTCTTTCATATATTGTTCCCTATGCTTCCTCGAACACCGTACGGGCCATCTGGCTGCTGATACAGGTTGCGTTCATTACTGCGCAGCACACCTGCACAGGTTAATACAAAATCAGGGTGATTGATTAGTGTGATCAAGCTTAGTAGATCCGCTATAGTAATAGATAGCAATAAAAGTTAATAACAAAACTTGTAGCCAACTTTGAGCTTCACATTACAAAATTAGTTAGAATGTTACAGGGTGTTCGATATCATAGTGACAGACCAAACTTACGTTTTTTTAAATGGAACACCCTATATTTTATATTCGAAATCCTGTAAACTTCTCCATCACAAAAATATAAAGGTTTGTTATGTTATACACTATTATACAGGGTATTTACAAAGTTATATAACCAATGTTCTACGAAAATCGTAGTAAGTTCAGCTCCCTGTATAAATAAAAATAAGCACAACAGCAACGGTTTATTGTTGCCATATTTTGTTGTTGATTGTCAAAATTTATAAAAATGGTTGATATTGCTAATTTTCTTTATATCGAATACAGGATGAGTCAAAATGCAAGTACATTATTTTCTCAGTAATTTTAAATAGAACACCTTAATTAATAACTTGCTCTAAAAAATTTAAATATCTGGAAAACTAACACATTTCGGCATAGGGAATATTATACATAAAATTAAAGTACGGTAATAATACTTTTCGATGGTGATATAAAATACAGGGTGTTCCATTTAAAATTTCTGAGAAAAGAATGTACTTGCGTTTTGACTCACCCTGTATTCGATATAAGGAAAATTAGCAATATCAATCATTTTTATAAATTTTGACAATCAATAAAAAAATATAGCACCAATAAATCATTGCTGTTGTGCTTATTTTTAATTATACAGGGAGCTGAACTTGTTACGTTTTTCATAAAAAATTGGTTATAATTTTGTAAAAGCCCTATATAACATAACAGACCTTTATATTTTTGTGATGGGAAAGTTAAGAGAATTTCGAATATAAAATAAAATATAGGGTGTTCCATTTAAAAAAACATGTTTGGTTTGCCACTATGTTATCGAACACCCTGTAACATTCTAACTAATTTTATAATGTAAAGTTGAAAGTTGGCTACAATTTTTGTTATCAACTTTTATTGCTATCTATTACTATAGCGGATCTACTGAGCTTTATCACACTCATCAATCACCCTGTATATTGAATTTAAATTATTTTAGGAAGAAACATTTTTTGTCATTACTTTTTAAACCACAAAAATGTCTGGCAATTATAGTTCATATTTCTAATAATGTTTAAAAAGTGATGACAAAATAATTTTTCGTCTTACAATAATTTTAAATTCGATATGATTACCTGTACAGGTGTGCTGCGCAGTAATTAACGCAACCTGTATCAGCAGCCAGATGGCCGGTACCGTGTTCGAGGAAGCATAGGGAATAATATATTAAAGAACCACTTGTCTTAAAATAATTTTTTTTCGACGTTGCTGAACTTGTTCCAATCTTGGTCTGGCTAAGTCTCTTTGCTCTGACGATCTGGCTAATTTCTGGTTTTCGGTACAGCTCTCTGTACAGCATTTCTTCGTCTCCTCCAAACGTCTTCATCGTCTTTTACTCCCCTGAACGTCTTCCTTAGAACACTCCGATGCCAGATGTTCAACATATTTTCTTGATTTTTGTTCATAACATCATAACCCATGTTTCGCTCCCGTAAAGGACTGTTGGTTGAATTACTGTTCGGTATAATCTCAATTTTGCTTCTCTGAAGATGTTTTTTGCTCTTAGTAGTTTGTGTCAGGCTCCGACAGTCTTCTTTCCTCTCGAAATTCGCTTTTCAATTTCTTGGCTTTCTTCCCCTTTGCTTGTTAGGGTTACTCCTAGATACTCAAACTCCGTCATCTTTTGGAATCAATACTCTTTACTCTCGTTGTTTGTGATACTCTTCAGTTGTGTATCTTCATATGTGGTCTGCCCCATTTGCATATACTTTGTTTTTTGCTCATTAATAATTAGTCCATACTGCTTAGCCTTCCCTTCAAAGTGTTTGAAAATCCTCAGAAGTTCCGTTTCAGTTCTTGCCATTAACACTACATTGTCCGCAAAGGCAAGAACCTGGCTTCTGTTGTCTTAAATCATACCTTTAGTTCGTATTCTACTCTCTCTCAATGTTGCCTCCAACAAGAAATTGAAGAGTAGGTCTGTGACGTGGACAGCGGATCTCCCTGCTTTTTACTTCAAATTTCCCTATTAGGTTTCCTTCTACCCTTACTCTGTTGTCGGTCTTCGTTAGGGTCATTTTCACTAGTGTAATCATCTTTTCCGGAATTCCAAGTACTCTTAGGGGCTAGTACAGACGCATTATCACGGAATCGTAAGCTTGTTTGAAATCTATAAAGAGGTGGTTTAACTTTAGCTGTTGCTTGTACTTACTGCTCTGAATCATTTTCAACAGGAATATTTGATCTAAGGTGTATCTGCTTGCCCTTTTTGAATTCTCCCTGGTATTCACCAACCTGCTCGTTTAAATGTCTTTCCAGTCTGATTTTTATGATTCTGACGATTACATGATCTTCTAGAAGATGTAACATCTTCTAGATGTTACATCTAGAAGAGTGATGACCCTATAGTTTTCGCACACTGCTCTATATTCTTTCTTATGAATGGGACATACTATTGCCTCCCTGATTTTCGTCAGCAGATTTTTGCCCCCGTATTTTCGTTAGCAGACGACATATCCGCCTTATAAGTGCTTCTCTCCAATGATTGATTAATTCTGTAGTAATACCATTGCTGCCTGCACTTTTATAGTTTTTCTTGCTATAAATGATTTCTCTTATTTCTTCCACGGTTGGAGTCTCCATTGTTTCCGCCGGGCCTCTGACTTCCTCTACCATTTCCACTTGCTCCTCATCACTTCTATCAGGTTCTTCATTCAGTAGCTCTCTGAAATAATCCTGCCATCTACCTAGCTTCCCCTGCTTATCTCCTATTAGGTGCCTTTCTTTACTCTTATAGGAATTCTATTTTTTGCACATTGGTCACTGCTCCTTTTCGCCTCCTGGTAGAAGTTTCTTACATTTTTATTAATATAATGCTCCTCAATCTCTTGAAGCTTTTTATCCATATGCTCCCTTTTCTTCCTCTTACACACTTTTTTCGCGTTTATTCTCTCCGCTTCATATTCATTTCTATATTGGTCTCTTGGTTTATCCGTATACATATTTTAATGAGATCTATGTCATACTTTATTGGATTTCAATTGAAAATTTGGTAATCTCTTCGCATGTTCATAGTTAAGTAACTGCAGGACGATTAGATTTATCATTTAAGAAACTGAAAATATTTGTAAATCGTAAAAATTAGCACAAATTAACTCGCCTCACCTTGAACTCTCAACTGGTTAATGGTTTGACCTCTTGGGACTAATTTTTTTATTCGTTTTGATTAATAATTCCCCCTTATTTTTGAGCCTTATGTAATAGTGGCACAGGTGTAGTATCTGCTTCTCCCACGTTGAGTGAATCAGAAGGATAAACAATGTGATTTGATGGGTTTTAAAATAAAGGTGGGTATACACGTACGACCGTTTGACTTTCAAATGACAAATATATTGTCGTTCGTCTGTTATTATTGCCTTCTTTTGTCTAATTTGTTTTGTTAAGCGCTCAAGAGAACATCACTTGAGCGCTTTGAGGACCTATTGGGTTGTGAAGAGTAGGTCCTAAAACCAAAAAAAGTTAAGTAAAGTTTTCCATTTTAGTGGGGACTTTCCATTTTTAATTTAATTTTCCATTTCCAACAATCGTTTTTGAATTAATTTATATAATTATATATTTATTTACATAATTTGAAAAAATATTTCGAATAAAAGTTGCTTATTTTTAAGTAGAGAATCCAAATCTGGAATAAAAATTTGGGGCTATTTAAGATTTTAAAGTAACCCCCCACCCCACCTCCGTGGGGGTCGTGTTTGGTACCATTCGATAGATTTTTCAAAAATATTGATTAAGTGTATTTTGCAGTTTTTCGATCTAATATTTATTTTGCGAAATATCGCGGGGTTTGTATTTAAAATTTTAAATTTACCCCCCACCCCTCTCCGTGGGGGTCATGTTTGGTATCATTCGATAGATTTTTGAAAAATATTGAACACGTATTTTTTAGTTTTTCGATATAACGTCCATTTCGCGAATTATTCGCTTTTTTTTGTGAAACTTTTTAACTCGCCTATTTCCATATGCTCCGCTCAAATCGTCAGATTTTTTAAATATACACTGTTTTGAATGTCCTTAACTTACATTATCTTAATCTGACAATTTAGAATATTTCTAAGGATAGATTTTTTTTTTGGGCCCCCTTAACGAACTCCCCTGTGTTAAGAGCCAATATATGGTAGAGGTACATCTGCAGAGCACCCAGGTTTCTCAACATATGATAATCTGACGCGCTCGAGTAACTGCAAAAATCCCCGCTTGGACTCACCTACCATAATGAACCTGTCATAAAATATGTTAAGAGGAAACATTAGCGATCAACAGGTTGCAAAAACGCGTTCCAAGATTGTGGCTGTAATTTTGAATATTTTTTCGAGATATTTGGCACACGTATTCGTAAAATAATAAAGAATGGCGGTACAGAGCCCAATTTGAAAAATATATTAATATGTGGAAATTACTCTGTAATTAAATACAATATTAAAAAAACGAGCCTGTACCGCCATTAAGAAGAACAAAAAAATACACTTTCTTCAAATAAACTTTTTTATCCGATGCCTAGATTTTGTGTCATTTTGGAACTACTAAAATTTTTTATTTCATTAGTAGTTCCAAAATGACACAAAATCTAGGCATCGGATAGAAAAGTTTATTTGAAGAAAGTGTATTTTTTTGTTCTTCTTAATGGCGGTACAGGCTCGTTTTTTTAATATTGTATTTAATTACAGAGTAATTTCCACATATTATTATATTTTTCAAATTGGGCTCTGTACCGCCATTCTTTATTATATTACGAATATGTGTGCCAAATATCTCGAAAAAATATTCAAAATTACAGCCGCAATCTTGGAACGCGTTTTCGCTACCTGTTGATCGCTACTGTTTCACCTTAACTAAGAATTTAGATTTATAGATAATATTTATTTAATAATGCTGATTGTTATACAGGATGTCCCGAAAAGATTGATCATAAATTATACCACAGGTTATGGGATCAAAAATAGGTTGATTGCACCTCACTTAACTATATACAATAGTACACACAAAAAAAGTTACAGTCCTTTGAAGTTACAAAATGAAAATCGATTTTTTTTCATATATCGAAAACTCTTAGAGATTTTTTATTGAAAATGGACATGAGGAATTTTTATGGCAGGAACATCTTAAAAAAAAAATTAAAGTGAAATTTGTGCACCCCATAAAAATTTTCCATAAAACGTTCCTATTAAATTATTATTGTGGCACCATTAGTTAAACACAATGTTTTTAAAACTTTTTTGCCTCTTAGTACTTTTTTGATAAGCCAGTGTTTATCGAGATATTTTGAATATTTGTCGAATCTACCACATATTATAAGACACCTGTTAATAATCTGAAAATTTATTTATAACTTACATTTTTAGGTACATTTTGAAAAAGACTTAGGTATGTTTTAGGTATATTTTTGACTTATCGAAAAAATACTAAGAGGCAAAAAAGTTTTAAAAACGTTGTGTTTAACTAAGGGTACCACAATAATTAATTAATTGGAACGTACACAAAAGTTTGGGAGGGTTTAAGGGACCAAAACCTCCATAAAATTTTTATGGGGTGGACAAATTTCACTATAATTTTGTTTTAAGATGTTCCTGCCATAAGAATGACACATGTACATTTTCAATAAAAAATCTCTAATAGTTTTCAATATATTGAAAAATATCGATATTCATTTTGTAACTTCGAAGGGCTGTAACTTTTTTTATAAGCACATTTGTACTAAGGTAAGTTAGGTTCAATCGAACTATTTTTGACCCCAGAATGTGTGGTATAATTTATGACCAATCTTTTCGGGACGCCCTGTATATTATGACGAAATACGATATAAGCAAAATTTATCAATTAATTGAAGGTGTATGCATGTATGAATGTATGTATGTAACTATATGTTACGGTACCTTTGATAATGAATGGATGCCTTCTTCTCCAGTGCACTGGCCTCTGGATGGAAGTGGGTTGAATTGCAAATTCTTAGACTCGATTGGGAGTTAATAAAACTGTATGTCACTTGTATGAAAGGTATAACATGACTGAGTGTATGAAAGCTTTGTAAGCTTTGAATCCTTATGTCTGTTAGGGGCGGTATCTACAGGACTGTATTAATAAATAAATACTTCATAAAAATACCGATAAATATCGACGATTAATCGATTTAGAATGCTGGTTTGCGCTCTCTGTCCTAAGTGAAAAATAAGACAGTTTTACCTTCGCATTGCAGCTGAATAAAAATGGTATACATTTTTATTTTTCTATTAGTATTACTTCCATAGAGTAACTAGGTCCCTTTTCCATTGGAATTTACCAAGCTGTAGATGGGGTTGTGAATTGCAACTTTTAGAATTCCCTCTTATCTTCACTGCAGCATCCATCTGGCTTGCAATTTTTAGAAGCTATGGAGGTGTCACCAGGAAAATGGTCCAAATGGTTTTTCAATTTTAAATATCTTTTAAAAATATTTTTAAATACTTTTATTAGGTAGAAAAACTTTGACTTTGACTTTATGGTACTTCACCAGTTGCCTAAGGGATGACAGGCCTGCGAAGCAAATGAATGGTGTGTTCTGTATTTAATGTTTTTTTTTTAATATTTTTATTCGTCAAATTTTTTAAATCAAACTTTTAAATCATCAATATTCTTTTTCTGATTTCCCTTTTAATCCATTATTACAGTTCGCATATTTTTTAAACAAAATAGGCCTGTGACACTCAATATCTGTAGGCAACAGATCTAGGCATTTTCTTTGTTGACACTTGATCGTGTGTGCAGTCCTTAATCTTTTCATCATGTGAATTCACCAAAAATTTACGCAACTTTTACTTATAATAAAATTCATCTATTGACGTTAACAACTTTTATTCGATTTTTAATACATTCATTTTATTGTTTTATTATAACAGGGTATGGCACCTTATGTAACAGGGAGGATCTAAGTAATAAATAATCGTAAGCTATTTAGTAATAGACTTTTTATTTCAGTGTCAAGGTCTGCCTTGGCATTTTTTGTAATGATAATGTGAATATTTAAGTAATGAATAGATTAGAGTGAAATGTTGTAATTAGGGGAGTGCAATTAGAACGAAAAGATACAATGTTTCGGAAAAAATCAAACAAGGTTATATTTTTCTAAAACTTTTTTTGTTAGTTTATAAATATGTTAAAGTAAAAAGTTCTACTCGCAAATTGCGCCGCTAATTGTTTATTAATTGTTTCAACAATAACAATTGTTTTGTATAAATAATGTTAAGAATATGGGTGAATTCAACATTTTATTTTGATAAAAAATGTTTTTATTTTAGTTTTGATTATGCTGAACCCGAATCTGACATTACAATTTGCAAATTCAAAATGGCGGATTCAAAATGGCGGATTTTTTCCTACAAATCCTTAAAAAGTAGTTGTAAAATCCGAATTTTTTTTATAAAACGTGTTTGTTTACATATATGTGGATATTTTTGAGAGGTTGCTGAACCTGAATCAAATTTTGATAATTTAAATTATAAAATGGCAGATCCAAAATGGCGGATAATTTAAAAAATAGTCGTAAAATAATAATTTCTTTACAAAACGTATTTATTTCTACATATATTTATTTTTGAGAGCTTTGATAAACCTAACTTAAATGTTAATATTATAAACTATAAAATGGCGGATCCAAAATGCGGATTTTCTAAAAAGAACATAAAAAAGAACATTTTTCTAAAACATTTATTGTCTTTATTTTTAACAGGTTGTTGAATCTGAATTAAAGATTAAAAATTTAAATTTCAAAATGGCGGATCCAAAATGGCGGATATTTAAATGAAAAAGAAGTAGAATACAATCAAACAAATTTCAGTTATGAGTAAAATACCTATATTTTTCATAATACTGAAAATTGTTATTATGGAAAGTTGTTCAGAATTAAAAACGATGCGCGATGTGTCAATATGCAATTACACTCTTCTAATCAAAATATTGTGAACTATAAAGATAAAGGTACATATTTATTGCGCGAAATATAATTTTTTTACATACCTCGTATAATATTGATAAAAGATAATATTTTATATTTGCATATTAAGTGTTAGACCATGCACAGCTATTTATGACGAATAACTTTCTTCATAAAATTAATAATAAAACAGTTATCATAAATAATAAGTGAAAATTTAATGATGTTGGGTATAATTAATTTGAAACAATATTAAAAAAAAACAAATTTTCGATTAGAAGGATATAATTACATATTGGAATATAGTTTTTAATTCCAAACAACTTTTCTTTATAAAAATTTTCGATATTGTGAAATATAAAGGTACTTTACTCTTGAGTGAAATTCATATTTTTTGACATACCTCGTACAAAATTAACAAAATTTGATATTTGATGGTTGCATCTTATGTTATATACGATGCAGAGTGTTTTATAAAGAATAACTTTTTTTTCGTAAAACTGATATTAAAAAAGTTATCAATAGGTTCCAAGTTACGCAGACATACTGTATAAGAGCTAAAAAAAATTTTTTTGTTGGACATTTATTATTGTTGAAGCTTATTATTAAATGTATTTTAGGTAAGTTTTACAGAAAAAAGTTTTGATCACTCTGTATATACATTTTTTCAGCTGGTAATTTTCGGTTTTTGTATTACATTTTTGTTATCTTTCTTAGTTTTCTCAAAAAGAAATTGTTTATTTCATTTTTAAACTAAAATAATTTAGTGTTTTTTTAAGATTACATCCCAAGCTTTAAAAAAATATCAAAAAAATTGTATTAGATTTATTCAAACTTGAGTAATACCGTCTTAAAATGGTGGGAATTCTGTAAAACTACGAAGTTTTCAAAAATTACATTTTTTGAGACATCGTATTATTTGAATTAAATTTTTGAGATTTTTTTCTGAACAAAACATCGTTTAGTAAGATTTATTGAGAGGTAAGTTGTGCAAATTTGAGAGCTTTATATGTAAAATTGTATTAGTTACACATTTTTAAATCATTTTTAAACAAAATCCATGTAAGGCTCACTTTCCGCCCACACCGTACTTATGTCCATACATTTTATTTCTTTTTATTACAACCATAAGATAGCTTATTTCATCTTCTTTCATGTCCAATTTGTAAAATTTCTTTTGATCCATTAGTTAAAGAATTACATTAAAAAAACTCAACCGTGCACTTCTTCCAACGCTAGTTTACAGTGCGCCAATGTGTGTGAGAAGGGTGACTTTAGCGTTATAAATAAAAAATTACAGAAGCTAGAGATTTAATTTTAGAAAAATATTATTATAAATTTTTTTTTGTAAAATTTTCTGAATTTTTCAATGGTCAAGTCAGTTTTTTTCTAAAAATTATATTTTCGGAGTTATTTAAAAAAACATCAACTTCGCTGTTCATTTGTTTAATAAAAAATGAAGCACCCACTTCTCGAGTAGAACTTTTTGATCTGTTGTTTATTAAACATTTCTTAATGAAATTACAGAAAGTTTTATCTTGTTTGATTTTTTCCGAAGTGAAAATCTAAATGCACTCCCCTAAATCATTGCGGTACGATTAAATGTACTAGCTAGAAGATGAGCACTAGAATGGTTCAAAATAAATCGGTATTTTTTTTCTTTGACCCAAGATTTTTTTTACTTTTTTGCGATGAAAAAATAAGATCCTGACAGTTTCAAACCTTATAAAGCTTTATTAGAGGTCGCTCAACAATTTTTTCCCAAAAATCGCGTTATTTTTCGTTTTCATGACTAACAGAAATAAAAAATGTAGATTTTGCGTATTTGAATGCCTTTATTTTTCCTCAAGTTTTTTCTCTTTGAATATCATCATCATCAATGAAACAAATCTTTAAAAGGATATTTGAACATCTATATTTATTGAGGAGTCTCTTTATAACGATTTTTGCTAATTTTCAAGGTTTTTATTGAATTTCTCCAAGTAAATATAAGGGGTTATAAAATTTCTCTCATACAAATTTCTTTTTGACATTCATAAGATATGAAATTTTTTTTATATTCAATAGGATATTAAACCTGTATTAATGGGAGTCCCTTAAATTTGATGACATTTTGTATATCAATTTTTACCAATTTTAAGACTTTGTGCAATAAAAAATTTTTTTCATACTCGTTATTAATTGGTCATACTATACTATATTGGAATACTGATTGGTAATCTATAAATGGCATATATTTTTCTGGTATTTATTCTTTTTTTTTTATGGTAGAGGAGCAAAGTATGCTAAATGTGCAGTCACTTGAGCGCTTTGGGGACCTACTGAGTTGATTATTAGGTTATAAAACCAAAAAAATTTAAGTAAAATTTTCCATTTTAGTGGGGACTTTCCATTTTTTAATTTAATGTTCCATTTCCAACAATCGTTTTTTCTGATTGTAGCGCCATCTATCCATAATTCGAAAAAATGTTTCGAATAAAAGTTGCTTATTTTTACGCAAAGAATCCAAATCTGCAATAAAAAATGGGGGCCCCTATTTAAGATTTTAAAGTAACCCCCCACACCTCCATAGGGAGTCATGTTTGGTACCATTCGATAGATTTTTCAAAAATATTGAATAAGTGTATTTTGCAGTTTCTCGATCTGATGTTTATTTTGCGAAATATCGCGGGATTTATATTTAAAATTTTAAATTTAATCCCCACCCCTCTCCGTGGAGGTCATGTTTGGTATCTTTCGATAGATTTTTGAAAAATATTGAACACGTAGTTTTTAGTTTTTCGATCTGACGTTCATTTCGTGAAATATTCGCTTTTTTTGTGAAACTTTTTGACTCGTCCATTTCCGTACGCCCCGCTCAAATTGTCATATTTTTGAAATATACACTCTTTTGCATGTACTTAACTTACCTTATCTTAAACTGACAATTTCGAGTATTTTTAAGGATAGATTTTTTTCGGGTGCCCCTGAACGATCTCCCCTGTTTTAAGAGCCACTATATGGTAGAGGTACATCTGCAGGGTACCACGTTTCTCCCCATATGATAATCTGACGCGCTCGAGTAACTGCAAAAATCCCCGCTTGGGCTCCCCTACAATTATTGAAAGTTTATCAAAAGATCTGTAATTTTAACGTTAGCAAATACTGTGGGCTAATTAGCAAAATTCATGGAAAAGTTATTTACCATCAATTTTATTGCTGGAATCGAATTATAAGATCCTAAATAAGTATTAATAATATAGGTATGCAAAGTGCGCAGATAGTGTGCTACTTTTTTTATAAACAAAATGGCGCCGACAAATCGTATTTTTTTCAATTATTGCTCTATAACTCCGAAGATTTTAACTTTACAACAAAAACACCCAAACAAAAATTCACCGCAATTAAATTCTGCATAGAGATATGTTTTTTACGATTTGCTCCGACGAAAATTTTCCTCGGAAAATGCGGGTTTTCCTAACAAAAACTATAATTTTCAAATAAAGTTTTAGGTAAGTAATTATTAATGAATAATTAAATAACTTAGTGACATCAAAGATTTCTTGGTATAGATTGTAATTCCAGAAGCTGGTGAAAATTAAACGAATATTTTAGCAACAATTCAATTGTTAATTAACAATTTACGATCGCAATAATAACCAAAATAATCATGATACATTGATCAAACTTATAAAGATTATAAAGATGAGATGCTTGTTTAATATTTTATCGACAAAATATAAACTTTTCTTTTTTTTGCATAATCTTTAAATTTTGAAAAAAAATAGTTATAATACGTTGGTCTAATTAGTAAAGTACAAAGAAAGGCTATTTACCATGCTTTAATCGAATTATAAGATCCTATATATTATTAATATAGGTATGCAAAGTCCACAGATAGTGTGCTACTTTTTTTATAAACAAAATGGCGCCGACAAATCGTATTTTTTTCAATTATTGCTCTATAACTCCGAAGATTTTAACTTTACACCAAAAATACTCAAATAAAAATTCACCCCAATTTAATTCTACATAGAGGCATGTTTTTTCCGATTTGCTCCGACGAAAATTTTCCTCGGAAAATGTGGGTTTTCCCAACAAAATCTCGAATTTTCAAATACATTTTTTGGGCCAGTAATTATTTATCAATAATTATATAGCTTGGTGAAATAAAAGCTTTCTTGGTATAGATTATAAATTCAGAAGCCGGTTAAAATGAAATGAATATTTTAGCAACAATTCATATGTTAATTAACAATTTACAGTCGCAATAACAACCAAAATAATCATGAGACATTGATCAAACTTAGAAAGATTATAAAGGTGTGATGCCTATTTAATATTTTGTCGACAAAATATAAATTTTTCATTTTTTTGCATAATCTTTAAATGTTTAAAAAAAATTGTTATAAACAAATTAACATTTCTTAGAAATTGTTTATTATATTCTAATTTTAAAAAATATTTAAAATGCGTATTTCATAGGTCTTGAAAATGAATGCCTTAAAAAAATTTTCCAACCATTTGCAAAAAAGTTAGCAAACAGCAAAATAAATATACGATATCTCCATTGTTTATACTTTGTTTTAATTGTTTCAAAGCTTAAAAGTGAGTCTATGGTACAATCTAATTATTCACAAAGAATGTCAAAAATTAGTGCAATGGTTATATTTTAATCAAAGATTAAAAATACTTTTTTTTGTAATTTTTAGCGCCAAAGTAAGCTTGATACAGAGCCGGAGATAAAATGTTCACTCGAAGCGACTGACACGCTTAAACTCGCGCGAGTTGTGTATGTGGGCGGGTAGCTACGGTACTGTATTATTCTACTTTCGCGCGTGTAAATTACAAAAAAATATATTTATAATCTTTAATTAAAATATAACCATTAAGCTGATAATCGATATTTTGTTATAAATAATTAGCTTGTACTTTAAACTCACTTCTACGCTTTGAAAGAATTAAAAAAAATTATTAACACCGTAGTAATCGTATGTTTACTTTGCTCTTTCATAACTTTTTTGCAAATGGTTGCAAAAAAGTTTTAAAGCATTCATTTTCAAGATACTTAAAATGCGCATTTTAGCTATTTTTTAAAATTATAATATAATAAAAACATTCTGAGAAACGTTAATTTGTTTATAACTATTTTTTTTTAAACATTTAAAGATTATGCAAAAAAATAAAAAATTTATATTTTGTCGACAAAATGTTAAATAGTCATCTCATCTTTATAAGGTTTCAAAGTTTGATCAGTGTATCATATTTATTTTGGTTATTATTGCGACCGTAAATTATTAATTAACAATTGAATTGTTGCTAAAATATTCGTTTAATTTTCACCAGCTTCTGGAACTATAATCTAAACCAAGAAGGCTTTTAAGTCACCAAATTATTTAATTATTGGTAAATAATTACTTATCTAAAACTTTATTTGAAAATTAAAGATTTTGTTGGGAAAACCCGCATTTTCCGAGGAAAATTTTCGTCGGATCATATCGGGAAAAACACGTCTCTATGCAGAATTTAATCACGGTGAATTTTTATTTGAGTGTTTTTGTTGTAAAGTTAAAATCTTCGGAGTTCTAGAGCAATAATTGAAAAAAACACGATTTTCGGGCGCCATTTTGTTTATAAAAAAAGTAGCACACTATCTGCGGACTTTGCATATCTATATTATTAATATATACAATAATAAGATTCGATTCCAGCAATAAAATTGCTGGTAAATAACTTTTCCCAAAAATGGCCCATTCTCCGATAATCAGCCCAGACTAAAATTGAAATTGACGTAAAACACCGGAATTATATGATTTTACTTGCTAAACTTACTAAAAATACTTGCAGGCAGAAACGATAAATAAGAGAGAGAAGTTTTACAATATTTAAAATAATTGAAAATATGTAATTGTGTTGTACCTTTTTATAACTCTCAGTGGTTTTATGCGGGATATTTTTTTAATAAAAAATATTCATTTCGAAATCATAATCGTGCATAATAATAATAAAATAATATAATTGTGAACATTTCATGTTTATAAATTTTTGTCGGTTCAAGAACATTGACATCTAATTAAATTAAAAATTACTTCACCAACCAGATGGTCAGAAATCCGACTTTGTTTAAAAAATAATTTGTATGTTTGCCAATTACCGATTCATATTTTTAAACATATAAATTAAACTTACTTATTTTTATGGCAATGATAAATAACGGTTTGTTTTATTTTCAGATCCTAGGACTGCCGATTGGCCTCTGATGTCAGGTCCATTTCCTACGTTAGTGATATGTCTTTCATATGTATATATAGTTAAGGTAATTGAGCTTTTTCTTTATCCCATAAAATGGGTTATAGTATTTTGATTTACTTTTCGTCATTTTCTAATGAGCGAAAAAATACAGATCCAGAATTTTTTTTTCAAATTTTCAGAAATGTTTATTGGTTTAAAATACAGTAATGCTTAATGTAATAGCTCTCACAATAAAACAAACATTTTCCCCCTGACCATTGGTCGTCTGGGGGGTTAGCCAAAATATGAATCAACATTTTTTTTCTTATAAATAGCAATAAAATTAACAATAATTAACAAAAAATATAACTAATAAATATGAAGAACATGATAACTAGTTTCCAGTGAAATTCCGTACTTGGGTAAGATTATACTTGGCACCAGAATACGTAATGTAAGAGATACTAAATTCAATTAAATATTAATTATGATTTAATAAATTCGAAAAGGTCACTTATTAATTGATAAGTATAAACTGCAGTAAAAAAATTAGATTAACTTTTACATATTAGCATGTCATGAGGTTGGGTCTAGGACGTTTCATCGCCGCCAGTTCATCGCCGCCGTTTCGATGCCGCCAGTTCATCGCCGGCCGATTCATCGTCGGCCGTTTCGATGCCGCCGGTTTATCGCCAGTCAGTTAATCGCTAACTGATATATTTCCGAATTTTCGACCAATTTTCGACAGTTACATTTATTATTTATTTTTAGTATTAATTAGGAATTCTAGGAAATGCGAGATATGACCATTCCCGTTGCCATACTTAATCTTTTAATTTAGGGGAAGTAGAAATAAAACAGTAAATTAATATAAAAAATTTTTTTTTTATTTATTTGTCATAAGTTTTGAACTGAATTTAACGTCGTGTCGTGTCATCTCTCATAATACAAGATCAACTGACTAACTGGCGATGAAACGGCCGGCGATGAACCGGCGGCATCGAAACGGCGGCGATGAACCGGCGGCGATGAAACGTCCCATTCCGCATGAGGTTAATAGTCTAGTGTAATATTCCAACACTAGCTTGTATCTATACTTCCATGCATCCCTTGCGTATCCAAATAGTTTCGTTCAGCCCAAACCTCTCATAAGTTCCAACAATTCTTCCCTTTCCAATCTTCCTTTTTCGAACCACTTCATTCTGTATTCACGTAGTATCGGGCATGGTCTAATGAAGTGCAGAATATCTTCCACCTCCATATCATTACACAAAGCACACTTTTTCCATCATCAGCCCTACCAGGTCTATCATTGAGATACAATACACCACATCTAATCTTAAATATCCAACCTTATATCATTAGAACTCACCTCGTCCCTCATATAACGTATGTCAACGCGGACTATAATTAACTCTCTATAACGATTGTAGAAATTTGACTCAGTTGCTCTCTCCAATACAGGATGCAAAGAGATACTGCAAATTTATGTACAAATGAAAACAAGTCGATTATATGCCATATGCTATATTGCAGACAGGGAGTAAAGCCTCTTTCTGAGTAATTGTATTAGGAAAAGTCCATTATATCACTCCGTATTATCAGAACAGAGCCTGAGATGATCCGCTCTTCGGTACGTCTGGATAACGAGCTATTCCAACTCTCCAAGGATTAGCAGGATCTAGAGTCTGAGCACATCCTACTATCCCCTTATGCGTTTAGTCCTTTACTCAGGTTAAGGTACACTCCTTAGACTCACATAGGGTTACAAGCGTCCTTAAAGATATAGCCTTCAGTTTGACGGAACCAAGATGTTGCAACGTGGAAGTGGGATTAGACAGGGTGATACTATCTCCCCAAAATTGTTTACAGCTGTACTTGAATATAATTTTCAAGCGAATGGATTGAGAAGATAATATGGAAATTAATATAAATGGAGAGGATCTGAACCACCTAAGAGTTACTTATCTGATAGAGTTGATAATGCAACAAAAATGCTGGAATCGCTATATGAAGCGTCAAAAACACGCTAGACAAAGCGTCTTAAAATGAACACCTCAAAAACAAAATTTATGACCAACCTTGTAGTCAACGATAAAATTCAAATTTAAAGCCATAGCATCGACCAAGTAATAGCTTACAAATATCTGGGGTATGAGATTTGCTTAGGCAGAGATAATCAGATGTATCACACTTGACAGATTGAACAATACTTTCAAGTCTAATATTCCAGCTTGTTTGAAAAAAATGTTTTCAACCAGTGTGTTTTGCCGGTTCTTACATGTAGCGAAAACACTAAATTTGACAAAAGGAGTACTGGAAAGATCCATGTTAGCTTGATGTTAGCTATATTACCATCAAGGCACGTATCCACTAAGGTTGCGCCCCGCACTCCCTGCAACTGCTCCAATCAAAACGGCATGCGCTCCTATTGGGACCATGCAAGTTCGGAAAAGCGACACCTGGTTTCATAGCTCAGCAACATTTTTCGCACTTTTAATTATACTGGGCAATCATATTGGTCCTGGTTACTGGACAATTGTCAAGGCCATAGCCCAAAAAAATTATAAGAAGAAAAAGTAATATTAAGGTTATGTTATTAAAAGGTAAACAATTGTATGTAGTAAATAAAATTAATTATTAAAATGCACTACCTACTACAAGCAAAATACAATTAATTAAATTTACTTTTATATAATAATTGCATATCATATCAATTGTGGAGCAACACATAATTTTTCTTCTTCATTGACAGTAGATATGAAATAGATGTCAATTTGACAATTTCAATTGACAATATGAATTATTTAAGAAAGTTGTAAGATTTCTCCGCTATTCGCGCACGATCGTTTCTTGTATCCCCTCCAAGTACTTGCACACGGCGAATACATATAAACCACCAAGCTCCGATTGGAGAGCCGAGGCGGAGCGAGCACTGTTGCACAGTTCGGGAGCGCCAACGTATCCAGTAGGTGGAGCAGTTGCAGGAGCGCGGAGCACAACCTTAGTGGATACGTGCCTTCAGAGATAAAGTACCAAACTACCAAAATAACATCGCACATAGCTCACTTGTCCCTAGGCTATAAATAAGAGTCTGATCCTCATACCTGCGTATTACGGCTCTAAAATAGTATGAGAAAACAACTGTAAACATGAAAATCCCTAAAGAGGGACTTTTTTTATGACCACGTTTTCAGGATTTGGAACCACTGTTCCACGTGATGGAATGGCATCGAAAGCACGACTGGCTTTTCCGCCAGTTAGGCTAAGGCTCCACGGGCGACAAATTTACGCTAGCAGTAGCCGTAAAACGAACTTAGGTTCCGCGGAACGGAATAGGAATAGCCGAACTGAACCGACCACATGACTTGTGCGTAGTCGCTTGAGTTCGGCTATTCCTATTCCGTTCCGCTGAACCTTAAGTTCGTTTTACGGCTACTGCTAGCGTAAATTTGTCGCCCGTGGAGCCTTAGCCTTAGGAACGAGATTATGTAAAAAACGGGTAGTTTCACTTCGATCTGGCAGCATCCCGGATGTTTTGTGGCTTTATTTACATTGTCTTCGCTGAAGTTAAAATAATACATTCAGATCAATAAACTTGTTTAATTTGAATAATTTTCAATAATTTATATCCTAGTAATCTCATACCAAGGTCTATTGTCAATAAATTAGTAAAAAGTTTAACGACACGAATTTTAGAAAACCAGTAAAAGTCACCTCATTAGGAGATTCATAAAATGTCCATTTACGTCAATACACCAAGTCGTGCTATTTTTAAAACTTTACAATACATTTTACAACATCCCTGACTGCAATGTTTCTTTGTTTCAATGGTTCTTCTTCTTCTTCTTAGCCTTTTATCGTCCACGTTTGGACATAAGCCTCTCCCAACTCCTTCCATCCGTCTCTATTCTGAGCAACATATTTCCAATTTGTTCCAGCTATTGTTTTTATGTCATCTACGCTTCTCATCTTTGGTCTTCCTATTGGTCGCCGATCTTAGTGACGTCTCCAAGGCAAGTTGTAGACGTGGGGTGAGACAGGGATGCGTTTGTTCGCTAATTATTTTTAATGCCTACTCGGAAGTGATCTTAAAAGAGTTAGGGTGAAAGCTGGAATAAAGGTAAATGCAGTTCCCGTTAACAACATTAAATATGCGAATCACCCTATTATCTTAACCGAAAATGTTGAAAATCTTGTATGGACAAGAATACCTTCTAGCAATTAACGTCAAGAAGACAACATATGTGACAATATCTAAAACTCTTAGAAATAACGAGAATCTTTTCCTACACGGAACCGACGTCGAACAAATAGACCAATATGCATATCTTGGAACAATGATCAACTCCACAAATGATTACTTCTAGGAAATTAAAATCAGAATAGAAAAGGCTAGAGCAAATTTTAACAAAATGAGAAGAGTGCTCTGCACAAGAGATTTGAAGTTAGTGCTAAGGGTTGGGTTGACTAGGTGCTACATTTTCTCGATTCTCTCTTATGGAATGAAAGCTTGGACCTTAAATGTGGCATCAATGAAAAAACTGGAATCATTTGAGTTGTGGGTGTAAAAATATCAAATATCATAGACAGAACACGTCACAAACAAACAGGTTCTGAGAAAGATCAATAAAGAAATGTATATAAATATATAAATAAAGGTACAATCAAGACAAACAAATTGGAATTTTTCGGACATATTACACGTGGATGGAGATACAACGTGCTAGAACTTACTATGCAGGGAAAGATTCAAGGAAAAAGAAGTATAGGGAGACGTAGAATAACATGGCTGCGCAACCTGAGAGAATGATACATCAAATGAACTTTTCAGAGCAGCCGTGTCTAAAGTCCGAATAGCTATGATGATTGCTGACCTACGCCGCGGAGATGGCACTTGAAAGAAGATTATACTCCTTGTGTATGTATATTCAAAAATGATATTGGAATAAAACCCATACGTTGACTTTTCTGAGATGGCACTTGAAAGAAGATTATACTCCTTGTGTATGTATATTCAAAAATGATATTGGAATAAAACCCATACGTTGACTTTTCTGAGAATATCGTACTCAATAAGAGTTCTTATTCAATAAATTGTGTTTTGAACAGGAAAGTTTTGGGGTAGTTCTGATTTCTTCCATTATATATGTATTTTGGGCTGCTGAATCCGAATATGAGGTTTGCGGACAAAATTTCGTGACGGAACATTGAAAGAAATCGCAAAAAAATCGTAAAATTTCTGCTTTTTCTCGCTTTTTTGCTTATATCTCAAAATCCATTAACTTTCAGTAAATGGTCTCTTAACAGAAATTAAAATACTTAAAATTCTCTACCAACATCAGTAATTACTTTTTTTTTTCAGACGAACCGTATGGTCTAAAATGCAAATTGAAAATTACCAATTCTTAACGGTCTCGGAAAAACCCACTTTTTACATTCCAAAACGTTATTTTTTATTATAATGCTGTCATTTGAAATTAAATGGATCCCGCAGAAACCTTATGGGAAATGGCTCTCTGTCAAATGCTCTGAAACTTTGGGTTCTGGTAGTCCTTGATGTGCAGAACACAAGACTCAATGGATGCATAGCTCCAAAAAATCATGGTTTTAAGATATAGGTAAGCCTCTGAAGTTATAGGTACAGTGAGGACGTTTGACTTGGAATACATTCATTTTCTCGATAATGGGCGACTCTGGAGATAAATTACAAATCAGGTAGATTTTTATTTTTATATATCATACTAGTGACCTCATCCATCTGGGCGTAATGGCGCAGTCGATGATTTTTTTAAATAAGAATAGGGGTCGTGTGATAGCTCATTTGAAAGGTTATTCAATTTTATATTCAATAATATAAACATTAACATAATTATTTATACAGGGTGCCCAAAAAATTTTTTTTTAATTAAATTAATTGAGACAAAAATAGGAATCAAGTATATTCAAATGGGAAATAAGCCACAATTTTACCTAAAAATGATTTTATTAACGTTTCGACGCCCAAGTCGGGTGTCGTTGTCAAAATACAAAATAATACTAAATAAACAAAAATGTTGTTGTTTAGTAAAAAATTCTTCTAATAATTTATTTAATCTGACTCATTTATATCGGCAATTCAGACACGTATTATACATTTTATAGTAGACGACTTTAAAATGATATTGCCAATATTGATGAGTTGCGTTCCTGGGACGACTTTACTAAACGTTAATAAAATCATTTTTAGGTAAAATTGTGGCTTATTTCCCATTTGAATATACTTCATTATAAAAATGCCACAAGAAAATAGCTTCAGAACAAAAAAGAGGAATGTATATAATTTATTTAATTCGAAATCAATTTTATTGTTGTCCGAAAACAGGAAAAAAAGATTCATTTGATAAATAAATATTGTTTTTCGCTTAAATTCAATGTTAAAGCTGCCACCCACCTGCCTCCTAACAGTTTGAACATTTAATTTAAGCGAAAAGCAATGTTTATTTTTCAAATTAACATTTTTTCTGTTTTCTGACAGCAGTAAAATGTATTTCGAATTAAATAAATTATATACATTCTTCTTTTTGTCTCAATTAATTTAATTAAAAAAAAAAATTTGGGCACCCTGTATAAATAATTATGTTAATGTTTATATTAGTAAATAGAGAATTAAATAACCTTTCAAATAAGCTATCTCACGGCCCCTTTCGCTTAAACTAAATGTTCAAACTGCTAAGAGGCAGGTGGGTGGCAGCTTTAGTATTGAATTTAAGCGAAAAACTATAGTTATTTATCAAATAAACATTTTTTCCTGGTTTCGGACAACATTAAAATGTATTTCGAATTAAATAATTTATATACATTCTTCTTTTTGCACCCTGTATAAATAATTATGTTAATGTTTATATTATTGAATATAGAATTGAATAACCTTTCAAATGAGCTACCACACGACCCCTTTTCTTATTTAAAAAAATCATCGATTGCGCCATCACGCCCAGATGGATGACGTCACTAGTATGATATATATGCCAAAAAATTGTAATTTAAAAATAAAAATCGAAATAATTTCTAATTTATCTCCAGAGTCGCCCATTCTCGAGAAAATGAATTTATTCCAACTCAAACGTCGTCACTGTACCTATAACTTCAGAGGCTTATATCGTAAAACCATGATTTTTTGGGAGCTATGGTATTTTGGAGCTATTGAGTCTTTTGTTCTACACATCAAGGACTACCAGAACCCAAAGTTTCAGAGCATTTGACAGAGAGCCATTTCCCATAAAGTTTCTGCGGGGTCCTTTCTCTTAGTTTTCGGTACAAATAATAAATGTCAGATCACATGCTATGTCCCTTGTGACAGCTTCCATGAATCCATTCCATCCTAAGAGGCCGGGAATGTCTCTGCTTTTCCCTTACAGCCACTGAAGATCAGGCACAGATGGAGTCACAGTTTCAGTTGGTGTGAACATTTCCTTCGGATCTGTTATCTTGATTTCTGATAAACCTTGAGGTTTTGTCCTTTTAAAATGAATTAGTTGAACAGGTCCCTGACTTCTATAAACCTCAGGCGCGGGTTTCGTTTTTAACCGAGGAATGGAGTGGTTAGGAGTTACTGCATGTTTTGGTGCAATACAAGAAATGCCATCCATGACGTGAAAACTGTGGTATCCATCGATTGTATGTATGTTAAAATCAGCGTTATCGTACACCTACTGTGTAAAGCACGGCAGGTCAATTTTCTGCGGATCGCCTGCGAATGCTGACACTTCAGGCGAACAGCTTCTGTATAGGATGAACAAAACCCCAAAGAGGAAGCTACATCAACCTATTTTCTTGAGCCGTACTTTTTGTAGAGAAAACGGCCAACCCTGCAAAGTATGGTAAGACGAATTATCTGGACCTTACTGCCGCTACAAGACTTTGAGCAAGCGCGTTGCTTGTCTGCAAGTGTCAGCAATCGCAGGCGATCCACAGAAAATTGTCCAGGCTTGCTTTACACAACACGTGTACGTTAACACTTATTTTAACGTACATAAAATCGACGGATACCACACTTTTCACGTCGTGGGTGGTATTTCTTGTATTGCACCAAAACATGCAGTAGCTCCTAACCAATCCATTCCTCGGTTAAAAACTAAACTCGCGCCTGAGGTTTATGGAAGTCAGGGAGCTGTTCAACTAATACATTTTGAAAGGACAAAACCTCAAGGTTTATCAGAAATCAGGATAACAGATCCGAAGGGAATGTTCACACCAACTGAAACTGTGATTCCATCTGTGCTTGATCTTCTGTGGCTCTAGACATTCTCGGTATTTTAGGATGGAATTGATTCATGGAAGTTGTGACAAGAGGCATACCATATACATATTATGAACTAACATTTATTATTTGTACAGAAAATTAGGAGAAATTTATCAAATGACAGCATTCTAATAAAAAATAAAGTTTTGGAACGGAAAAAGTGGGTTTTGCCGAGACCGTTAAAAATTGGCAGTTTTCAACTTGCACTTTAGACCGAACAGTTCGTCTGGAAAAAAAGTAGATAGTGATATTTGTAGAGAATTTTAAGTACTTTAATTTCTGTTAACAGACCATTTACTAAAAGTTAATAGTTTTCGAGATTTGAGCAAAAAAGTGGAAAAAAGCAAAAATGTTTCATTTTTTTGCGATTTTTTCAATGTTCCGTCAAGAAATTTTGTCCGCAAACCTCATATTCGGATTCAGCAGCCCAAAATACATATTATTATATAATGAAAGAAATCAGAAATACTTTCCCACTAGGGAGTTCGTAGAGTACAAATTGACTGAATTATTCCTATAAATCTAAATTTAAAGTCGATAAAAATAGCAAAATATCTGAAAAGGGGATCCCTTTGAAATTAAATTTTAATGGACGATTTTATATTTATGTTAACCGACCAGGTGTTTCCTGTAGCAGGTAGTTTCTTATTTACTAATGACGTCAATGGAAGAGATAAAGCTTCATTAATAAATATACCAGAGAGAATAAAAATATTTTAAATAAATTGTTGTTATTATAATAATTTGTCAGGTTTAAGGTGAAGGACGCCATAAGAAGTACAGTCTTACGAAAAAAAATGTTTATTATTCAAAATACGATATGTATATTGTATATCATCCGGTGTTGGAAAGTTGGTCGAGAACACTTCGTCGACGGAAAATTAGTCGACAACATTTGGTCGACAAACAGTTGATCGAATGCACAATTCATCGAATGTACTTACAATAATTCGTCGACGAATTTTTGATCGAATGGATTTTTCGTCGACAAAGACCCAAAGGGAATAATGATGGCAAAAAAAACTTCTAAACACGCCAATATAATATAAGTTTCTTTGTACCATATTAAAAAAAATAATATTATAGATTGCCAGTCCTAAACCTTGGATAAAGTGTGAACGGAAATTTATTCTCACTATTTCTTTACTTTATTTATTGATATTGACTTATTGCAGTCGAAAACATTGTACGAAAATGTCTCGATTCCCTAACAAGTTATTTACCTCAGCATCTCGCATATTTCGTCTTGTCCGCAAGTGCCCCCAAATTTTACTTGTCCGGAAATGCTCCGTTCGCAAGTGCGCCGACACCAAAAAGAAGAACGGTACAACATCACTAATTAAAATATCGGTTTATATTTGCTGTCTACTCTCCCACCGCAGCCAATTTTTTTATTAAATTTAAAAATAATTAAGATTTAGAAAAAAAAAGTAACAAAATTCGAAAAAAAAAATTCAGATACGTTTCCAGTTAACAAAATAAAAACCTATAATCCGTCGTTTGTCACCATTAATCCCTTTATCCTAAAGATAAATAACAGTTTGTCGACGAAAAATCCATGCGAACAAATGTTCGTCGACGAATTGTACATTCGATGAAATAGGGAACTGGCACTAAAAAATTTTTTGCATAAAATTGTTAATTTATGTTTTAAAATGTTATATTCAAAATATTACGTCTTAACAATGAATAGTGTACGTACAACATATGGTCAAAGTTCCGCGCCTAAAATTTCCGTTTCAAACAACTTCAAAAGCGAGAGCTGGGCTCTGACGTCACAGGCCACTCGTATCGTTTGCCCGTTCGGTGGGATATTGCATTTAATGCAATTTGATGCAGTTTGCACATAGTCCATTCTTTCACGGTTTTTGCTCTAAATTTTAAAGAACCGGTTCGATTGACATGAAATTTGGCATACGTATAGCTTACATGTCAAAGAAAAAAAGTGATATTGTGCCGATGTGTGCTTTTGCCCTGGGGGAGACTTTCACCCCCTCTTGGGGGTTAAACAATATATGTCCAAAATAAGTCCGAAAATTGGTAAACTGACTAATTTTAAGTAACTTTTGTTCTATAGAGCTTTTTCGCCAAGTCAACACTTTTCGAGTTATTTGTGAGTGAATATGTTCATTTTTCAACAAAATAACCACATTTTTAGACGGTTTTTCGCAAATAACTCAAAAAGTAAGTATTTTGTCGAAAAAAACGTTCCTAGCAAAAATATAGCTTATAAAAAAGTAAAAAAAAATGGTGTACGCGTTAGGTCTCTGGATCTCGTAGAACCAGAGTTATAGCCAATAAAAAATAGATTCATATTCACCAAATTTCAAATAGAATATTTCGACGTGAAATATCCAAAAAATTAAGCACTTTTTGGGGAAAACCCATTTTAACTTTTTTAAAGTGTTTAAAAAAAGTTTTATTTCTGTTTTTACAAAAAGTTTCTAGCATTAAATTTAAGCAAGTTACGCTCAAAATAAAGTTGGTCCCTTTTGTTTTTGCAAAAAAAATCTGGAAGACCACCCTCTAATTAGCAACTTAAATGAAATTAATCGTTACCGCTCCAGAAATTATTTTACTTATGTTGTGTTTATATGATCTGTAAGTTTCATCGATTCCAAGTGCTTATTTTTGAAAAAATTTGGTTTCAAAATAAAATTTTTAAAAATTTAAATTTTTAAAAATATGCTTTTTTTCAAAATAACTTAAAAATTGTTAGAGGTACCAAAAATCTTGAAAAACAAAAAAAAAGTTAGATTTGCTGTTCTGAATATCATGTACTTTTTTGTTTTTCTGTTAGACAAAAATTGATTCAGATTTGGTGTTTCTAAATTTGCATACATTCGTGATCAGTGACTCGTTCAACCCCTTTTAACTACAGCCCTTTCAATAATAAGGACTTTGAACCGATGAAACTGACAGATCATATAAACAATATATACACGAGTCAAGAAACTTGTGAAGTCGTAACGATTAAGTTCATTTAAGATACTAATTAGGGGGTGATTTTCTCGATTTTTTTACCAAAACCAAAAGGAACTAACTTTATTTTGAGCGTAACTTGTTTAATTTTGATGCTAAAAATTTTTTTTATAAAACAAAAATGAAGCTTTTTTTATACACTTTAAACAAGTTGTAATGAGTTTTCCCCGAAATGTGCTTCATTTTTTGTTATTTCATGTTAAAGTATTCCATTTGGAATTTGACGAATATGAACCTTTATTTCCTTAGCTATAACTCAGCTTCTACTAGGTGTGGAGACGTGATATATACATCATTTTTTAAAAAAATTTACGGGCTATATTTTTCCTAAGAATATTTTTTCGAGAAAATACTTACTATTTGAGTTATTTGAGAAAAACCGTCTAAAAGCGTGGTTATTTTGTTAAAAAAATGAAAATATTCACTGCCAAATAACTCGAAAATTATTGACTTCGTGAAAAAACTGTATAGAACAAAAGTTACTTAAAATTAGCCAGTTTATCCATTTCCTGACTTTCTTTGGACGAATATTTTTTCACCCCCATGAGGGGGTAAAAACCACCCCCAGGGCAAAAGCACATATCGGCACAATATCACTTTTTTTCTTTGACTTGTTAGCTATGTGTATGCCAAATTTCATGTCAATCCAAGTGGTTCTTTAAAATTTAGAGATTTTGCAATATTTTACCGTTAAAGAACGGACTAACATAGATAAATAATAATATAGTTGAAATATCTTGTTTTACTCTGTGGCAAAAATGATTTTTTCTGTGACAGGCAAAATATTAACATTTTCTCTCTGTTGACATGTATCAAAAAGTTCTTTTTTATGAAATTACTTTTGTCGTTTCTTGTGTTGAAAAACAAAGAAGAAACAAGTAAAATAAACAAAACTTTTAGTAATAAAAGTATAGTATGCGGTCTACAGTCAGGTTTCTACTATAGCTTGCGGTCTACCGAGGGATGCGGTGTAAGTATAAGCTGAGATGATAAAGATATTAACTTGTAAAATTACAATAATGATTCTTCTTATTTATGCGGATTATTAACTTTGTAAAGAAGGATTTTGTTGGCTATGTACACGTTCTATCGGTACGTCTGCTAATCACCATGATCTTTTCTCAGAAGGCTTTGAACACAATAATGAAAGGCTCCAGTAGGTACTAATAAACATTACAATAACATATAATCTTTATTATAATGCAAATTACACCGTAATCTTTTCCAGGATATACGAAATCCCTCGATTAGAGGTAGGTAGATCAAACCCACGGGGCAAACCGTATACTATAATATAATGGTACCAAACTATTGTTATAAACGGTTTAAACATGCTTATTAATAACTCTTACTTATTTGCCTTGACACCTCGCATTTCTCCAATAGAATCGCTTTCACTACTTTTTATAAAAGTTGCCACCATGAAGGCATCAACGGTAGGTCCCCGTTTCACATCCATATGTGACCACTGGTCTAATTACTGTTTTGTAGATTCTAAGCTTAGACTCACGATTCACTAACTTACTTTTCATTAAGTCTTTGTATGCATAAAAACACTTATTACCGCTAAGAATCCGTGCTTGTATTTCTTGACTGGTGTTGTTGCTGTCATTTATTATTGAGCCTAGCTAGGGAAAACTGGAGGAATATTCGTAGGTATGGTTGCCTACCTTCAGATTCTCATGTTGATTCTACTTTGTGTACTGCATATATTTTGTTTTACTTTCATTTATATATAGACCAAACGTAACAGCCTCCCGTTTCAGCTCTATAGCTTTTTCGCTTAATACCCTTTTGTTGCGGCTTATTATGGCAACATCATCCACATATTTGCATAGATCTTGTATTAATACAGCCGTTAATATCCAATTTTCTAACAACAGCTTCTAAAGTTAGATTAAAAAGAGTTGTTGATAAGGCATCTCCTTGCCTAACTCCATTGTCAATATCAAATGCCTCTGTCATATCTCCAGCTCTCTTCTTCTTCTTCTTAACTCAGGCGAGACCCGTTAGTCTCTGGCACTTGGTCATAAGACCTTTGTACCAAACCCTGTTCTTCTCCTTAAACTTTAATAAGTCCTGTGGCCTCAACGAAGTTCAACAGTTTTCTTATTGGTAGTTTTAGGATATCTTCTGGTTCAAACCTCATTTGACCAGTGAAGTCCTGCCTTACATCACCTAGCACACTGCAATGACATATATGTGCATGGCAGTTTCTTCTTCCATTTCACATTTTCTGCACCATGGTCCAGTCACCTTACCTAATTTGTATAGGTGATTTCTTAAACGGCAATGTCCAGTCACCATTTCAGTGACCGTTTTGATCTCTCGTTTATTGAGGTTCATCAAACTGTTCGAGAGTTTTTTATCAATATTCTTGATTATTTTATTAGTCTGGATTTGCCCTTGAGTGGTTCTCCATTTATTTTGATGATTCTTTATCAGCCATTTCTGAACCTCGTTTTTCATAGCATCTTTAGTGATGCCACAGAAAGGTTCTGGGCCTTCAAAAGTTTCTCTCGAGCCTTGTTTCGCTAACATATCTGCCCGTTCGTTCCCATGCACCCCTTCATGACCCGGCACCCATATTAAAGACACTTTATTGTCTTTTGACAGGTTATTGAGGAGATCTTTGCAGTTTCTCACCAGTTTTGATTTGGTGAGAGGGTTCTTTACAGCCAGAATAGCCGATTGGCTATCTGTGTAAATGTTGATTCTCTTAGCTTTAACTAGCTGATTCTCGTGTGTCTTCCGAAAACGATTCCAAGCGGCTGTATATAGGGTGAGGCAGATAACTGGCCTATTAGAAATATCTCGAGAACTAAAGGCAACAGAATCATGAAAATTGGAATAAAGGGGTTTTGAAGGATGATCTATTAAATGAAAATATTTTCATCTCTTTGCAGCTTCCGGTTATACCGGAAGGGTAGGGAAGGCTTATAACTTCGTTTTTTTTAAATGGGACACCCTGTATATTTTTACATTTTTGGATTCTCTTCGATGTCTTCTTTCTTAAAATATGAGGTTTTGTAATATTATACAGGGTATTTTAAAAGATAATTACGTTTCTTTATTAATTTCGTAGCAACATTCACACCCTGTAGAATTGTAGCAGTTTGACATCTAAAACTCTACTTACGTTCAAATAATTTTTAATATACTCTACTATTGTTAAGAATCATTAGTATAGCTCAATTTTTAATTTTAGTATAAAGGGTTGGTCGAAACTCGGAATGAGTATTTTCTGAGTTTTATTAAATAGAACACCCTGTATTTTTGCATTGTAGTGAAATGATATTTTATAGTACTTTTTTATTTCTTAAGCATTCCCTGCTTTAATTTGTGAGTTATTGGTGATTCAAGCTAAACATTAATTGCAACAAAAAATACGTAAACTTTTATTAGGTTGGCCGTGAAAATACTCAATCCCAAATAATTTTCAGAAATAAATACATATTAATCCAGACTGGTCCTTAAAATTACCAATAATGGTTTAGCTATCAAAATACCTACGTAGTTAAGATTGTTGGTGCGATTAACAATTAAGCACAAATTAAAGCAGTTAGGTATAGGGAATGCTTAAGAAATAAAAAAGTACCATAAAATATCATTTCATTACAATACTAAAATACAGGGTGTTCCATTTAAGATAACTCAGAAAATACTCATTCCGAGTTTCGACCAACCCTGTATACTAAAATTAAAAATTTAGCTATACTAATGATTCTTAACAATAGTAGAGTATATTAAAAATCATTTGAACGTAAGTAGAGTTTTAGATGTCAAACTACTACAATTCTACAGGGTGTTAATTTTGTTACGAAATTAATAAAAAAACGTAATTATCTTTTAAAATACCCTGTATAATATTACAAAACCTGATATTTTAAGAAAGAAGACATCAAAGAGAATCCAAAAATGTAAAAATATACAGGGTGTCCCATTTAAAAAAACGAAGTTATAAGCAAAAGAGATGAAAATATTTTCATTTAATAGATCATCCTTCAAAACTCCTTTATTCAAATTTTCATGATTCTGTTGCCTTTAGTTCTCGAGATAATTCTAATAGGCCCTTTATTTGCCTCACCCTGTATAATTCCTGATAATATCTTGTAGACGACATTTAAAACTGTTATGCCCCTATAATTTTCGCAGAGTCTCCCCCTTTGTACATAGGAAGTATGATTCCTACTTTCCAATCTTCTGGGATGACTTCTAGTGTCCATATGCGGTCCATTAGTTTATGGATACGCTTCCATAGCACATGTCGGACATCTTGGATATTAGTGCACCCTATGTAACGCACAGTTGAATCTTATGTTTGTGCGTCACAGTGTTGCCATGCCATTTCTTTCATAATTTCAATCAATGTTAAATGTACCTACAAGAATAATAGAGTAAGAACGTTTACTTCTCCGTCATTATACTAGGTAGAATGACAAATGAGGTGTCAAATGAAAGCTTATAATCCAAGGATAGTACTAAAGGTGAGAAATTAGACCTAGATTGTCTGTCCCTCAAAAAATAAGCGTTATATTGGGGATTTCTAATGTCGACATTAAAAGTTGCACTATTTTTTTTCTATAAAACATTTTGATCTAAATCTTACCAGAAAACTTCTTTGTACTCTCTACTTTCAAATAAACGTGATTAAGAAGCTAAATTTTAAACTTCGTCACACAACTTTGCGATTAAACTTTGCAATGCAGTAATCCGCACCTTTTTCTTTGAAAAATTCATAACCTTTATCATGATAAGAATAAAAACTTGACGCAGGTACCTTTGTCTTCAGAAATATTAGAGATATATACTGTAAAAATTTCAGAAAAAAATATTAAAATGGAACAGAGCTGTAGCGAGGTAAACGCAAAAAACGTGATTTCATTTTTTTTTTTATTTTTAGGTTAAAATTGAGATTTTGACAATGTTCCCCCACATAAAATTCAAAATAAACCTCATTTTCGTTTTCAGTACCCTCGAAAATATAAAGTATGAATAAAATTAGCCATTCACCCCTCCGTGGTCAGTATCTCGAAAACTAAGCGCTTTTTTGAGGGTGTCCCGCTCGTGTATAATATCACAAAAAATTGTAACGTGATAGTATGAAAAAGTAGAGGATACGGCAACGGTGTTACAAGTGATGGTCGGATCCAATGCCAAAATCTACACAGACATATTAGGGTGCACTAATAACCAAGATGTCCCACATGTCCACCATTCTTTATCAGCTCTGCAGTTATTCCATCTGTGCCAGGGGCTTTGTTATTTTTTAGATGTTTTATGACGTTTACAGTTTCTTTCAATGTTGGTTGCTCAACTAGTTATTCTGCTGTGTGGTGAATTATTTCTTCATCTTGGTTTTGTTCTTTTTCTGGATTTAAGAGCTATTGAAAATGCTCCATCTACATTTTTATTATTTCCTTTTTCTCGCTGATAATTGCTCCATTTTTGTCCTTGCAAACTCTTGTTCTTGTCATGTATCCTTATGTGTATTGCTTGGTTTCCTTGTAAAATGCTCTAATCTCTCCTGTTATTATAATATGTAATTTGTTGTATTTTTCTATTCAACATTTCTCTCTTTTTGCCCTTCTATTCAATCGGGAATCCCTTTATAGAAATTTCTGCCTAGCTATATTTTTGCTATCTGTTACTTGTTGGCAATCTTGGTCAAACCATTCCTCGTTTCTTTTTCTTGAGGTTTTACCCAATGTTTCCTTTGCTGTATTCGTAATTGTCGTTTGGATGACATTCCATTCTTCTTCAATGTTGTTTTGTTCTTCTCTTTCATTTAATATTCCTTTTATTTTCTGCTGGTACTCATTCTTCTTTTTGTTATTTATATCATATATTATTTGATACATATATCATAATCAATAAAAATTGGGACAAAAAAATGAAAGGCATTTTCAAAAAAAATATATAATAAGTATATAATTTATGTAGTTGTAATGATGAATTGAATAAATTATACAATAATTGATCAGAAAACAAGAATTCAAGTGGGAAACAGTGCCTTCTACTGAAAAGAAAGTATGTGAAGAGACAAGCAGCTAAGTAAAAACACAAAAATGAAGACACACAAAACGACTCTTAAGTAAAACAAGAATTGCCATGTTGATATCTAACTTTCGATAGAATGTAGAAGTTTAAGAAGAAGAAAACGACCATAAGATCTATTGTAATGTACGCATCAAAAACAAATATACTGTCTGCAAGTGAAGAAAAATATCTAAACAATTTTGAAATCAAATAAAAAAATCGGGGACCTAGAGGAATAAACGAAAATTACACTACAGTTACAACTAATCTCGGGAGATTTCTAATATCATTTAAGAATAAATCTGTATTTAGTTTTGATATTGATGTGATACTGAATTTAACAAAATCAAATAAATCAAATAACGTAGACACGTATTGTCCCCTAAACAACCCAACCAGAAGCGAATCTTTTCTATTCAGAAAGTTACCAGTTTAAACTTTTTAACTCCGTCAAAACCATTTAATTTAAAAAATCACTAATACGCCGTGTGTTGGAGAAAAAGAATTCACGAAAATGGAAAAATATAAAATGTTACAGTTTCTCTTTAACATATTTAGAGAACAAATGGTTAAGCTTGTTCGTGCTTAAATTTAATAGTATACCTGAAACTACGTTAATTTAAAATTAATTTTTATTTTTTAGGTATTAGGACCAAAGTTAATGGAAAATAGGAAGCCTCTTAACTTAAAGAATACCCTTATTATTTATAATTTTGCCCAGGTTATATTTAGTATATGGATATTTTATCAAGTAAGTAGTCAATATCATTCATTTTTCTGTTGTAAAAGAATAAACGCAGTTATACAGTATATATCGCTATTTTCGTTTTAAATCCGTTGTACGTCATATATTATGTAACATCTCGATTTGACGTTGTCACACGTTTCGTACAATCTTGTCGTATAGTCAGGATAGTAGGGAAATTTTTAAATAATGAAAACTTAAAACCATGGCCCCCGTAAGGGTAACTGACGCCTGTGTGCAAAAAAGGATTTTGGCGCCCCTTAAGGCATTTTGGATCATGTTTTTCTATTTATTTTTTGAAGGTAGGTAGGTACTAGGTAGTCAGGTGCTTAAAATAAAGCAAAAAACTGAACCTTAGAAGTCATATTTATAGTCCAATCACTCACGGTAAAATATTGCAAAACCTCCGAATTTTAAAGAATTGCTTGCATTGACATGGAATTTGGCATACACATACCTAACATGTTAAAAAAAGTGATATTGTGCGGATGTGTGCTTTTGCCCTGGATGTGAGTTTCACCCCTTCTCGGGGGTAAAAAATATGGAAATGTTCAAAAAAGGAATTCGATAAAATGACTAATTTAAGCAACTTTTGTCCTATAAAGGTTTTTCAGTAAGTTCAGTAAGTATTTTATCGAACAAAATGTTCTTCCCAAAAATAAAGCTTATAAAAAGTGAAAGTGAAACATTCTTTTTTTGGTTTTTTACGTTTATAACTTCAAAAGTAAGTAAGTTACGCTAAAAATAATGATGGTCCCTTTTTTGATAAAAAAAAAATCGTGAAAATCACCCCCTAATTAGCGTCCCAAATGAAATTAATCGTTACCGCTTCACTACAAGTTACTTATGTATTGTTTATATGATCTGAAGTTTCATCGGTTAAAAGTGCTTTTTTAGAAAAGGCTGTTCTAGTCAAAAGGGCTTGAACGAGTCGTTAATCACGGGTGTATGCAAATTTTGAACAGCCATATCTTAACAAATTTTTGTTTTACAGGAAAACAAAAAATCCAAAATATTCAGAATAGAAAAACCTACATTTTTTACTTCATGAGATTTTTGGAATCACCAATCATTTTTAAGCTATTTTAAAAAAAGCAATTTATTGCAAGATAAAAAAATTTTGTCCAAAACATTTCTTTTGCCAAAAAAGGGACCAACTTTATTTTGAGCATAACTTACTTACTTTTGATGCTAGAAACTTTTTTAAAGAACAAATGAAGCTTGTTTTAAACGCTATAAAGAAGTTTTAATGAGTTTTCCCCGAAAAGTGCTTCATTTTTTGGTTATTTCACGTTGAAATATTCGATTTGGAATTTGAAGAATAAGAACCTACTTTTCATTAGCTACAACTACTGTGCTTCTACTGGGTTTACCGACTTCATATGCCAGCCATTTTTTAAACTTTTTGTAAGCTATTTTTTTGATAAGAGCATTTTTTTCGATAAAATACTTACTTTTTGAGTTATTTTGGAAAAACCGTGCAACAGGGTTTTTGTTAAAAAATGAACATATTCATTCGCAAATAACTCGAAAAGTATTAACTTAGTGAAAAAATTATATAGAAACAAAGTTCCTTAGAATTACTCAGTTTATCCAATTTCAGGCTTAACGTATGTTTTTCACCCCCGAGAAGAGGTGGAACCCACCCCCAGTGCAAAAGCACACATCCGCACAATATCACTTTTTTTCTTTGACTTGTTAGCTATGTGTATTAAATGTATGCCAATGTGTATTTCATGTCAATGCAAGCGGTTCTTTAAAATTCACAGCAAAAACCGTGAGTAAATGGACTATTATTTGTAGGTTACACTAAAATATCAAAATGAAACAAACATAATAAAATCATAACAAAATAAATTAAATTGCCTGACTTCCGACATGGTCTTGCATATAGGAATCGGCAGTAACTGGATGATATACCTACTAATAAAATTTTGTGTGTATTCATTATACCTTCGTCTCATTTATCTAATATTTCACAACCATGAAAGTTAATTTCGACCAATCCATCTCTTTCCCTTCACTTTTTCTTGTATTATAAGGCGAAGTAGATGGAATTTAGGTCCTCTAATTATTTCATGGCCGAAGTATTCTGTTTTTCTCATGTTTTTCTTTTATTTATACGTAATACTATTTAATTTCTCAACTTTTATTTTAAAATTAATTTTTGTTTTTTTTTTTTCAAATTTTTTGCAATTTTGTACCCTGGGTTTTGGCGCCCCTAAAGGATGGCGCCCGTGTGCATTGCACACTTTGCACATATGGTAGCGGGGGCCCTGCTTAAAACTAAAAAGTACTTACTTACTTAAGACGTTCTCTTGTACCTTACGGTGTCGAGGTAAGTGGAGAAATCAGACGTCTCCATGCCTTTCGGTCAGTAGCTAGTCTTTCTGCTTCTCTCCACCCAATATTTCTTTTTACGCAAGCCTTTCCAATATTTGCGTTCCACGTTCTTGCTGGCCTGCCTCTTCGTCGTTTGTTGCCGGATGCCGCTTTTCATACCCTCTTTACAGTTCTACCTTCACTCATTCTCGCCATATGTCCGAACCACGATAACTGTTTCGTTTCAAGTCTGTCTAAGGTCCTTCCAATACCGCACCTTTCACGTATGTCTTCATTTCTTATACGATCACGTCTGGTCACCCCGGATACCGCACGTAAATATCGCATAACGAAAAAGTACTAAAAAATCTATTATAAATTACATAGTACGTTCTTATGTTACTGTATCTTCATGAGTTCATTTTCTTCTTTTGTATTTAGCGGTGTAGGATACTGTTCCATTGCAATGATTTTCTCTTGACCTGGTGCTATATCCTAAGTATAAGATTTTTCCTTCATAAACTTGAATTGGATTTTATTCGGATTTAATCTCAGGTTCACTTTCCTTAATTTCTACTACCTTCACTAGGTTTTGGTTATGCTGTTGCAAACTGTTGCCAATTATTATTAAGTCATATACTAAATTCAATAAACTATTCCCAAATACAGGGTGTTTGGTAAAGAATGGACCATAGCTTAACCTTAGATTCCTGAGGTTAAAATAGGTAGATTTAAGCTAACTTACCTTAGTACAAAAGTTGATAATAACCGAAATACAGGGTGTAAAAGTTAAACTTGTCTTTTATTTATTTTTGAATATTTCCTGACTGGCATGGGACAACAACACGAAATTTAGTAAGTGGTGCTGGTACTGTATACCCTACTAAATTATGTTAAACAAACGTTTCTGGCTACTACCAGAAGCGTACGACGGGGGAACGTCAATGTTTGACCCTTCCCAAATTTTACGCCACTGGCGGAATTGCTATTTTAGTGCAATTTTTTGATTCTCCAATACTTTCTATGTAAATAACATACTCTTCATTAGTAACGATATAGTCATTAGTTTTCTAGATATTTAAAGCTGAAAACGAACGAGCATAATACATTTATCAAAATAAGTGTGGCTTTTCATTTTTAACTTCAAATATCTCTAGAACTAATGACTTTATCGTTACGAATGAAGAGTATATTATTTGCATAGAAAGTATTGGAGAATCTAAAAATTATGCTAAAATAGCAATTTCGTCAGTGGTGTAGAATTTGGGAAGGGCCCTGCCGTACGTCTCTGGTAGTAGCCAGAAACGATTATTTAACATAATTTAGTAGGGTGTGCAGTACCCACGGTTATTAGACTTTATTACGGTTGTCTTGTCCGACGGTGGTGGGGAGACTTATATTTTTGAATTTACGTCACAAGAGTTTACATTCCCATATTTTTAAATGATTTTCGATCATTGAATGTGTGTTATTGTGTATATATGTGTATTATTTGTGTTATTATGAAATAATTAGACAAATAGTACACATTTTATTTTATACCGGGTAGTGAATCGTAAAAAGGGCCATAGGAAACTCAATGTAAGATTCTGAATTGTTGATTCCTGCTTCCCTAATTATTTTACATCAAAAGTCATGAGAGAATACTTGTAGAGAATTAAAATCTGTATTAAAATCAAAAGTTAAAATTGTTCTACGATTTAAACGCATTCCAAAATTTTGAAAAATATGATACATTTGCCACAATACTTATGCGTGTAAAAGTAAGGCCACACGTTACTATTTAACTGACAGTGTTCACACCATTGACTGAATAAAAAAATCTTTATTATTAATCCTTTCTCCGCAACTGAGGGTATCTTATCAACTGTATTGTTTTTAAACAATAGATGATAAAATAAAAATATTGACAGTTCAAAAATGTGAACATTATTGCAATGTGTGTGGCCTAAGTTTGGGCTGAAAACTAAAATGTATTACATTTTTACAAAATTTTGGAATATGTTTAATTACGTAGACCAATTTTAACAGTTATTTCCAATACAGATTTTAATCCTCTACAAATAGTTTCTAATGTCTTTTGATGTACAATAATTATTAGGGAAGCTGGAATTCAACAGTTCAGAATTTTACATTGAGTTAATACAAAATTTTGACGCATGTCAAAATTCTCAATGTGTTTTAATTGTATTCATTTTTTTCGAATCCTGAGAAAACTAATAAATATTTTTGAAAAATTTAAACTCAGAATGAAAGACTACATTATTACTGAAAGTCCCTGAAAACTTTTATAATGTTTATTTTAATAAGTTACAGGGCTGAAAATAAAAGAGAAGTGTGATATTTAATTTCAAATATTTCATTCAATAGAATCTGCTTGTTTATTCTAAGGGGCTTTCCGCCCTCGGTAATAATGTAATCTTGCATCCTGCGTTTAAATTTTTCTAAAATACTTGGTTTTCTTAGGATTCGAAAAAAATCATATTACGATTCAAATGACAGTAAACTCTCGTGACGTAATCTCACCCTTAATGTTCATTGGTTAGTCGATTTAGGTAACCTTAGTAATGTCTAAGAACCGTGTGCAGTACCTACACTTTCTGACAAGTATGACATGGATATGTCAAATTGCTTTAAAGTATTCTTTTTTTTTTAAATAATTTATTCTTTATTTAAAACTTTAAGAAATATGTGTGCCCGGTACTATAAGACTATTTGACATAATATCCTTATGATACTTGACACAAAGTGTAGGAACTGTACATTCTACTAAATTATGTTAAATGATTGTTTCTGGCTACTACCAGAGGCGTACGACAGGGGAAAGTGAATGGTTAACCCTTCCCAAATTCTACGCCACTGATGAAGCTGCTATTTTAGCATAATTTTTAGATTCTCCAATACTTTCTATGCAAATAATATACTCGTAACGATAAAATCATTAGTTTTCGGGATATTTGAAGTTAAAAATGAAAAGGCACACTTAGTTTGATTAATGTATTAGGTTTGTTCTAGCAAACAGTCAAACTAGTCAGAAACCGTCAGCAAACAGTTGGTCAGTGAGAGAACATAATACAGTCACCAGTGCTATCCCCTCTACTCGCGCTGGTCCACTATTCGCTGATGGTTTCAAACCGTTTGAAACTGATGCTAGAACAAACCTATTATGATCCTTCGTTTTTAGCTTCAAATATCTCGAAAACGGCTTTATCGTTACGAATGAAGAGTATGTTATTTACATAGAATGTATTGGAGACTCAAAAAATCGCACTAAAATAGTAATTCCGCCAGTGGTGTAGAATTTGGGAAGGGTCAGCCATCCACGTTCCTCCGTCAACCAGAAACGTCTGTTATAACATAATTTAGTAGGGTGGACAGTACCAGCACCACTTACCAAATTTTGTGTTGTTGTTCCATGTTGTTCCATGCCTGTCAGGAAATATTCAAAAATAAATAAAATGTAAGTTTAACTTTGAAACCCTGTATTTCGGTTACTATCAACTTTTGTACTAAGGTAAGTTAGCCTAAATCGACCTATTTTAACCTCAGGAATCTAAGGTTAAGGTATGGCCCATTCTTTACCAAACACCCTGTATAATGAAATTATGTAAGTATGTATGTAAGTTTTGCTTTTATTCTTCGCGGTCAAAAATCTTTCGTAAATTTCTTTCTTCTACTGTACACAATGTTGTATTATCTTATATTGTTATCTTTTTTCCATACTAGTCTGATCTTTCGTCTCTTGAAAGATCTCAATATTATACTCTTGCCAGCTTTACAATCTGTCCTCGATGTCCAGAATTATTTGCCTACTCTTGTCCAACAGTTTTTTCCTTTTTTATTTTATTTGTGCCTTTTATTTCTTTTTATGTAAATTAAACTTTAATTTTTTGCTACTAATTATTGGTAAAATTATCAGTGTGTAGTAAATAGTCTCTTCAATTTTATAGTTCGTATTTGTTTACCGTTTCTGTATGTGTAATAACCATAATATGTTTGTTTTTCAGATTGGTATGGGGGGATGGTTTACAGGGGAATATAGCTTGAGGTGTCAGCCAGTAGATTATTCCAATAAACCAAGTACAATAAGAGTAAGTTCTTAGCATATAGTGAATTTGGCACAAAACTAACCATTCTTACTCTATTTTTTAGATGGTACACGCATCATGGTGGTACTTTTTCTCGAAATTCACAGAATTCTTCGATACAGTAAGTAATTTTAATTTTTCATTTTATGTCTTAATTATTTTGAAATGGTCAAGCGTCTTTGTAATCTATTTTATCCACTTCGTTTGTAGAAATTGTTTTCCCTTTTTTTGCTGATTTCCATTTATTAAACCACTGGTTGCCCTTTGTCTGTATTGCTTCTTTGATGTTAATGTTCTCAATACATTATACGCAGGAAATCTGAAGGCTTCATGTAGCTTGCTAACTTAATCTTCATTAAAAAAATGAAACGCTTGTATTTCAAAGGTGCTATTTGACATGTTTTGGAGGGGGGAGTCTTATCTATTTCTACTATTTCTCCTATAAAGCACCCCGCAGAAACCTTATGGGAAATGGCTCTCTGTCAAATGCTCTGAAACTTTGGGTTCTGGTAGTCCTTGATGTGTAGATCAAAAGACTCAATGGGCGCATAGCTCCAAAAAATCATGGTTTTAAGATATAAGCCTCTGAAGTTATAGGTACAGTGAGGACGTTTGAGTTGGAATAAATTCATTTTCTCGAGAAGGAGCTACTCTGGAGATAAATTACAAATCAGGTCGATTTTTATTTTGAAATTATAATTTTTCGGCATATATATCATACTAGTGACGTCATCCATCTGGGCGTGATGGCGCAATCAATGTTTTTTTAATGAGAATAGGGGTCGTGTGATAGCTCATTTGAAAGGTTATTCAATTCCATATTCAATAATATAAATATTAACATAATTAGACTAAGTTTTCATGCTAATGGCATACAAAACAACATAATGCTATTCTACACCCCACCAGAATGAAAACAATGGGAACCTTCTCTGGTTACACCTCCGAGGCTTCTACAATATGCAAGCCATACGGATGCTGAGACTAAGGAAGATGAGGGAATTCTACAATTTACAATTCACTTCCCATCTGCTCAGCGTGGTAAAGTTCCAACGAGAATGGTTCCCTTCGTACTCCAATCAGAGTAAATATAAATCAAAAATGAATAACCATTTTCAATTTCGTTGCAAAACGAAAATACAGCCGAACCATATTCTAGTCCAATCAGAGAGTGCAGCAAGCACCCCTACCGGTTTCGAAACTTATTAGTCTCTCATCAGGAGGCACATATGCTGCTCTCCCTGACCCAACCAAAACAAACCTCAGCGTGCAATCCCGGATTGCAACAAACGAAATGGCATAGATGCCCTAGCATCGTTGCAATCCAGGACTGCACGCTGAGGTTTGTTTTGGTTGGGTCAGGGAGAGCAGCATAGGTGCCTCCTGATGAGAGACTAATAAGTTTCGAAACCGGTAGGGGTGCTTGCCGCACTCTCTGATTGGACTAGAATATGGTTCGGCTGTATTTTCGTTTTGCAACGAAATTGAAAATCATTATTCATTTTTGATTTACATTTACTCTGATTGGAGTACGAAGGGAACCATTCTCGTTGGAACTTTACCACGCTGAGCAGATGGGAAGTGAATTGTAAATTGTAGAATTCCCTCATCTTCCTTAGTCTCAGCATCCGTATGGCTTGCATATTGTAGAATCCTCGGAGGTGTAACCAGAGAAGGTTCCCATTGTTTTCATTCTGGTGGGGTGTAGAATAGCATTATGTTGTTGTGTATGCCATTAGCGTGAAAACTTAGTTTTGTTGTAGCTGTGGCCGCTAGGGCATCTATGCCATTTCGTTCGATGCAATCCGGGACTGCACGCTGAGGTTTGTTTTGGTTGGGTCAGGGAGAGCAGCATATGTGCCTCCTGATGAGAGACTAATAAGTTTCGAAACCGGTAGGGGTGCTTGCCGCACTCTCTGATTGGACTAGAATATGGTTCGGCTGTATTTTCGTTTTGCAACGAAATTGAAAATGGTTATTCATTTTTGATTAACATAATTATTTATACAGGGTGCCCAAAAATTTTTTTTAATTAAATTAATAGAGACAAAAAGAAGAATGTATATAACTTCTTTAATTCGAAATACATTTACTGTTGTCCGAAACCAGAAAAAAATGTTTATTTGATAAATAAATATTGTTTTTCGCTTAAGTTCAATATTAAAGCTGCCACGTACCTGCCTCTTAGCAGTTTGATCATTTAATTTAAGCGAAAGGGGTCGTGTGATAGCTCATTTGAAAGGTTATATAATTTTCTATTCACTAATATCAACATTAACATATTTATTTATACTGGGTGCCCAAAATTTTTTTGAATTAAATTAATTGAGACAAAAAGAAGTGTATATTTTATTTAATTCGAAATACATTTTACTGCTGTCATAAAACAGAAAAAATGTTAATTTGAAAAATAAACATTGCTTTTCGCTTAAATTAAATGTTCAAACTGCTAAGAGGCAGGTGGGTGGCAGCTTTAGTATTAAATTTAAGCGAAAAACAATATTTATTTATCAAATAAACATTTTTTCCTGTTTTCGGACAACAGTAAATGTATTTCGAATGAAGGGGGGGTATGGTTTGAAATCAGCATACCAAACACATTTTTGTGAATTTTTTTCGAAGCTATGGTAGAATTATTTTATTTTTAAATTAAATAGACATATTAAGTACAATTCAAAGAATATGTAAAAAAAATTCAATCGAAAATATTTTAAAATAAGCCATTGGTGACAAATTTTGACAGGCAGCTCAAAAAAAATGGATTTTGCGGTGGACATCAGAACGCGTCACTGGATCATGCGAAACAAAAAATTCAAAAAGATTTAATTAGTCTATGAGTTTCACGAGGTAACAACGTCGAGATTTTTTATTTTTAATGATTTTTGAATTTTTGGTATCACTTAGAAGTCAAAAATACGAAATTTTTGGTAAAAATTTTGTGAAAATCAACATATTTATTATTGTTGAACAAAAAATAAGCACAAAACGAAAAATATCTCGACGTTGTTACCTCACGAAATGTATATAGAAAATCGATGCAAAATTTCAGGTATATCGGTCAAGTAGTTTTTCAGTTACAATGTCCACCGCATTTGAAAAAGCAGTTTTGAGAAAAATGCGTTTAAAGTTTTGACAACTGCATCTTCATCTTCTTATTTGTTGCCAAATCACAAAGTAATGCACATCGGAATGTGTTTTTTGAACCGCGGAGTAATCTACAAAAGAGAAGGCGAACAGTTGTTTAACATTTCTCACTACGTTCAAGCGTGTTGGCGCGAAGCCGCGGAAAAGCGAGTCGAAGGTAGAGATATTAAACACCCTGTATCTCTGGTAATTTTACTCCGTTCAATCTGAAATTTTCAGAGAGTATTCTTGAAAGTATGCACTTTTATTTGAAATAATAATAAAAAAATATTTCAATACCCCCCCCCCTTAAATAAATTATATACATTTTTCTTTTTGTCTCTATTAATTTAATTCAAAAAAATTTTGTGGGCACCCTGTATAAATAATTATGTTAATTAATTAATTCTGAGCTTCACCGATGAGGCATAAGGATGCTGAAATAGCTATATGGAGATGGTGGTCCAACTCTGAATCAAGTATAAACAAAACCTGCCTTGATCCTTTTTTATCTAATTATGTTAATGTTTATATTATTGAATATAGAATTTAATAACCTTTCAAATGAGCTATCACACGGCCCCTATTCTCATTAAAAAAGACATTGATTGCGCCATCACGCCCAGATGGATGACGTCACTAGTATGATATATATGCCAAAAAATTATAATTTAAAAATAAAAATCTACCCGATTTGTAATTTATCTCCAGAGTAGCTCCTTCTCGAGAAAATGAATTTATTCCAACTCAAACGTCCTCACTGTACCTATAACTTCACAGGCTTATATCTTAAAACCATGATTTTTTGGAGCTATGCGCCCATTGAGTCTTTTGTTCTACACATCAAGGACTACCAGAACCCAAAGTTTCAGAGCATTTGACAGAGAGCCAGTTCCCATAAGGTTTCTGCGGGGTCCTTTATTTTTAAGCCTACGTGGTTTTCTTACCGTACCAAACGCGTTCTAAAAATCTATAAATGTTAGTATGAGCCGTACAAACACAATTTTTATACTACTTATTATATTTCTTTTATGCTTTGTAATACTTTCTTTCCTCTTCCTTTCTTCTTTTACTATTTTTCATCGTCCTCTCTCATCCTGACTTCGTGTGTATATTTGTAACAAAATCAAAATGAAAATAAAATGAAGGCAAAACTCTCGGTGTTGGTCACTTAGAGTATGGAGCAGCAGGCCTACGTTCTCTCCGATGAGGCTCCAAGAAGAGTCGAAAATCGTCGATTCAGAGGGCTGGACTGCGCTCCGTATTCTAAGTGAAAAATAAGATTGTTTTGCCTTCGCAATGCAACTGAATAAAAATGGATTTTTTATTTTATTTTTATATTGGTCGTTACTTCTTGAGTAACTAGGTCCATTTTCTGTTGGAATTTACCAGCTGAACAGACGGGGTCGTGAATTGTAAGTTTTTTTAATTCCCCCTTGTCTTCTTCGATTCAACATCCACCTCGCTTGCAAATTTTAGAAGCCTTGGAGGTGTTACCAAGAAAATGGACCAATAAGTTTTCAATTTAAAAATCTTTTAGTAATATTTTAATATTTTTAAATATTGTTAATATTGCTATTAGGATTGAAAACTACTTCATCTTTCAAAATCAAAATGTGTTATTGATTGATTGACTGTTTTCTTTCCTTGCAGTTCTTCTTCGTACTAAGGAAGAAAAATGATCACATTTCAACTCTGCACGTAATTCATCATGGAGTTATGCCAATGTCAGTATGGTTTGGAGTAAAATACACGCCAGGTAAGCAATTTATTTAAAAAAAGACATGGGAAATACGATCAATAATCACTTTTAACACTTCAAAAGGATTATTGGTAAGTAGTTCACTATTTCGGGAGTGCCAAGTAAGAATTTATGTTACCGGCCTTCCGGTGAGATGGTAGAATGACCAGAATTTTGGCCTACCAAAATAGAAGACCATCTAGAATGGATCAGTTGTTGTAATTACTACCCCTTAACATCCAGACTATGCTACAATGATACCCCAGTCTTCAGTGCACCAAGGGATCCAGGCACCATTTGTGCCTTACACAATTTCAAAAGCTTCCTTAAATCTGAATCGACTAGATAAAGTTCCGATTAGAAAATTTGTCACCGTCGATAGGTCAGTCCTGGATACTACAGAAGATGCGAGGAAGTTTTAGCCTCTTTATCACACCTTGGCTTATACATTAATCCGAATAGATGTAAGAGCACTCAGAAAGGCTTAGTCGACATTGTAGTATGTACTATCACTCCGCATCAAAACGATTCGGCAATACATTTAGTAATTATTTATTTATTTATTTATTAACGGGATACCACACAATTTAATATATACACAAAATATTATAATTATCTAGTGATACAATAAATATAAAGATATAGTAAATATGTATGACAAAAATTGGCGATGCAGCTATATAGAAAAAGCAAATATTAAAATAATACAAAGTAAATAACAAATATAAATCACATAAGATTACAAAAATTTTTTTAAACACTGTCTACAAACATTTTGCGAAGCGCACAGCAACAAATCAAGGTCTATTCTATTTCCATTTAGAATGATTCTACTCGGCGGAGAATGCCTACCAAAGTTGCAGCGGTGAAATTTAATTGCAAAATTTTGGGATGTTCTAGTAACTCTAGAGGGAACATTAAAGTCAATTAGAGATAGTAGAGATCATTGCAATTAATTTTTGAATTCAGTACTTTATGAAGAAACAAAACATCAGCATACATCCGTCTGGAAGATAGCCTAGGAAGGTTTAATTTATTTCTAACTTCTGATTATAATCCTTAAAAGGTTATGGAATTTAAGTAAATAATGTTAACCATATTGTGTGACAATCAAAAGACTGTTAAAAAACACATGTGCATGGTTTTAGAAAAGGAATTTATTTGTTTTAAAAATTATCTTAGATAGGCAACCAACCTTATAGGTATTTGAAATAATGCGCAGTGAACGGATTTTTAAAACTGATTTTTACCGAGTTCTTTAAAATCGACGAATAAAACAGTTTCACCCCCAACTTTGTATCTTGAATTTTTTTTGTTTCAATTATTTCTTTATAAATATAAATGTTTCTATTATTTGTTTATTGATACTATAGTTTATTTTTTAACTAGGAGGAGTAAACTAAAAAGACAGATTCACACCCAAGAAAGTCACTAGAATAATAACCAAATACTTCTTTTTTGGTTGATCTAGTCGACCCTCAATGGTAATCCATAAATATTATATTAAATTAATACGTCGCTAAAGAGTTCCAAAAACCTTTAATATAAAAGCAGACTAACAATCTAAAAATTAAAGGAATAACACAGAAAACACAAAAATCGCCGATATAACTTAATTAACCTATGAAATGTCACTTGTGTCAAAATTTGATAAATGTCAGTAGTGTCAAAATTTTATAACAGTGGAGTAAACTTGCCTGCGGTTCGACCAATTACAAACAAGCAGTACAGCGCGGTAAATTTGAATCACTATTCTTGGTTAAAAAACAAACAATAATAAACACTCAAAAATAGGGCTTTTCATCGACTGTCATTTGTTTCGAGCTTCTGTCATGTGTCACATAATATTAATATATCTACGCCATACGTCTTTGGTTTGTATCATTGGTATATATCAATAACGTATGATGTAGATATATTAATATTATGTGACACATGACAGAAGCTCAAATGACTGTGAATGAAAAGCCCTATGGTTTGATCAATTGGCTTCGTTATGTCCAAAATCTACAAATAATATTTCTTTACATAGACAATGAAAACATGTCAATAATATTTTATTTTTTAGGTGGTCACAGCACATTCTTTGGCTTTATCAACACATTTGTCCATATTATTATGTACTCATATTACATGTTGTCTGCCATGGGACCACATATGCAGAAATATCTATGGTGGAAGAAATACCTGACAGCTTTCCAAATGGTAAATATAGACTATGTTTGCAATAGGTCAGCTTCTGTCATATGTCGTATAATCCGTGTATGATACATAGACCTATATATTATATTCATATACAGAGTGTCATTCAGAGCGAAGTGACACCATCTTTTTTATTTGGCTCAGGGCTGTTTCGCATAGTAAAGCTGCGATAGTAGTCCTCCCCTTCTGTGCCACTCACACTTAATGTCATCTTAGTTTCTCGATACAATGTGCTAGAATAAAGAGATACCGCAAACCAGTCCAAGAGATCTTGTCGTCAGGAAGCGCGGAGGGTAGGCTCACTCTATGTTAATATATACCTCTATGGTATAATATTAATATACGACATATGACATATGACAGAAGCGTTGAAAAGTACTATTATTATACAGAGGTTGAAACTTGATACGATTGTCATATGTAATATTGGTTTTAACTTTTTAAATACCCAAAACACGTAACAACTTGTAACCAGGAAGTGAAGCGGCTTTTACATTTACAGTAAAATACTGGGTGTTTCATTAAAAAAAATTAAAACTTCGTAAACTGCCCTTTTTGTTATCTTTATCTTTTATAATAACAGATATAACGGATATTGTCATGAAACTTGACCATCCTGTATATAGTTTTTAGCTACTTCATTTTATCATACATATTATGATTATTTTTTAATTACTATAGTTCATTAACTGAATATCATATTGTTTTAAGACTCATAAACTTATAATGGCAAAAACTGATAAAGGTAATTGTCTTCTAATTTCGTACAATACAGATCATGTCAACAAAGTAGAATTTTTTCTATCCAACAATTCATTCATTTTACTCAACAAAAATCCATTGCACAAACTTATAACTGACCTAAAAATTAAGATTTCTTAGGCTACAAATTTTTTTCAAGAACTTGAAATTAATCACAAAATATTTATTTTCAGCAGTCCTTCAATGATACGACTTTGCGGTCTTCCAAATATTCATAAAGTTGTCGTTTCAGTAATACTCTGGGCTAATTAGCAAAACACAAGGAAAAGTTATTTACCAGCAATTTTATTGCTGGAATCGAATCTTATGATTCTATATATTAATAATATTGGTATGCAAAGTCCGCAGATAGTGTGCTACTTTTTTTATAAACAAAGTGGCGCCCAAAAATCGTGTTTTTTTTTCAATTTTTGCTCTATAACTCCAAATATTTTAACTTTACACCAAAAACACCCAAATAAAAATTCACTGCAATTAAACTCTGCATAGAGACATGTTTTTCTCGATTTACTTCGACTAACATGTGGGTTTTTCCAACAAAATCTTTAATTTTCAACTAAAATTTTAGGTCAGTAATTATTTATCAATAATTAAATAACTTGGTGATATATAAGCTCTTTTGGTATAGACTTATAGACTATATTTCCAGAAGCCGATAGAAATTAAATGAACAGTTTAGCAACAATTAAATTGTTAATTAAAAATTTAGGGTCGCTATAATAACCACAATAATTACGATGCGTAAGAATAACTGAGATTTTTGTATAAAAAATGCACTATACCTATGTAATGTACTTTACAGAATTGAAATTGGACTATTTGAACGGCCTCAGGAATATTTTAAAATTATAAATAATTTTTTGGCTTATAAACAAATAGAATATCTCGGGAAATCTTAAATTAAATTAAATTATGAAAACGGTATTGGAAAAACGCAACAGGATGCTTTTTTTAAAGGAAAAACGTTTAATTGCGATGAGTGGTTCGTGAGATACAATCGGTCAAAGTTGACTGGCATGTACGGCGAAGATATAAATAATAGGATGGTAATTTTCGAACCATCACCTTTTTATTTCAGTCCTCTTTCTCTACAAAAATTTTCATATCATTACAATACTCATAACATATATTATAATAATAAAAACTATCGGTATTACAAGTGAAAATTTCAATAAAAAATCAGGTTGGCCTGTCGGGATTCTGGCGTGTCGGGATTTTGGCCGTCAGGATTGTGGCTGTCGGGATTTTGGGGTAGACCCACCCCAGAGGTTTAAGAAGCTTTGAACTTTTAAATGGATCGTGCTAAACAGTACCGAATTTTATACATCTTGATTTATTAACAACCTTCAAAATTTCCAGAATTATTTAATTATAATTTAACTGTTCCCTGATAATTTATAAATTTTCAACAACAGAAAATTTAAAAAAATATTTTTTTACAAAAACAGGGGGATTATTTTTAGTACTTTACCATCATTTTAATTAGGGCAATTTTATTAGGATAATGATATCACTATATTTGTGAACCTTCAATACTTTCCTGTTCAATCCATTCAAATAGTTTTTTGTCTTACTAAAAATTAATATTTTTAGGTACAATTCGTTGCTATCATGGTCCACGCTTTCCAACTTCTCTTCACCGACTGCAACTACCCCAGAGCATTCGTATGGTGGATCGGCATGCACGCCGTCATGTTCTTCTTCCTCTTCAAAGAGTTCTACAACCAAACCTACTCCAGAAAATTGAGAAGCAAAGAGCTCAACGGCAAAGCCAAAACTCAAAATGGCCACCAAAACGGCTACACCAATGGCCAAACCAATGGCCACACCAATGGCGTCCATAAAAATGGGGTTAGCAAAAATGGGGTTAGTGAATATTACTCCAACGGTACGACTGAAATCCACCAGAGGATAAAGTCATAGTGATACTAGTTTGTAATTAGTTTTTTTCTAGAAAATTCCATCGAGATGGACAATTTACTTAATTTAAATTTGGTGATTGAATTCGGTTCATAGGGAAATAAAAACAGTTTAAAAATCAGCAAGCACCTGATAACCAACCGCGTTCAAAACTTGTACAGTAATTCAGTCAATTTGTACTCCCCTAGTGGGAAAGTTTTGGGGTAGTTCTGATATCCTTATGTATTTTGGGGTGCCGAATCCGAATATGAGGTTTGCGGACAAAATTTCGTGACGCAACATTGAAAAACTCGCGAAAAAAGCGAAAAATTTCTGCTTTTCCCGCTTTTTTGCTTAAATCGCGAAAACTGTTAACTTTTAGTAAATGGTCTGTTAACAGAAATTAAAGTACCTACTTAAAATTCTCTACAAATATTTAGTTTTTTTTTTCAGACGAACCGTTCGGTCTTAAATGCGAGTTGAAAATTGGCAATTTTGAACGGTCAATGCAAAACCCACTTTTTACATTCCAAAACTTTATTTCTTATTAGAATGCTGTCATTTGATAAATTTCTCCTAATTTTCTGCACAAATAATAATTAAGAAGAAATGTCGAAATTGTACAAATTCAGTATCACAAAAGGTAAGACTCTTAACAAATTTAGCTTAAAACATCGTGACTATTAATATTACAAATTATTATAATACAAAATGTTGTATAATACTAAATTATATGAGCCGTGTTCTTTTAAATGGTCCTGGCTGTGGTTCTCCGGTGGTGATGAAAGGAGAGATGAGGATTGCAAAATAGATGGTGATATTACACATACCTTCCACATTGTGCTGAGGTTCTTCGATGGCATCGGGTCCTGGCTCAGATTTTGATTGCTCAATCGTCAGCGCCAGGGGTTGTTCTCCTGGAAAATAAAAGAGGTGGTGAGATACTAACTTGTGATTATATATATCAAGGAGAGATGAATGACTACAAAATAACTTGTGAGATTCTACATACCTCTGTCTCTTTCTTCAGTCTCTTCTACGTCTATGTCAGAGCTGTCTTCTGGGGGTTCAATGTTGTCACACAGTCATTCGCATGATGTACAAATTGGGGAACAATGGAGGCCCTCCTTCCTGCATCCACAATTGCATTGACGGCCCTTTTTAAATTTACATGCCCTTACACATAAAGTAATTACATTACTCCCTCAATACCGGAGTATTGAGTTTGGTGCAGTGTCCAAAGTGGTTGGAACTGGCACGAGACCGCAAGTAGTTTTTTTTCACCCCCACTCACTTCGATCTTTTTGTTACTCGTCCGGTGTGGATATAACTTTTTGTCGATATATGACAGTAAACTCTTGGTGAATGTTCTCGTGCAGCAGCTCCGGTAGGGGGTAATAAGGCAATGTTGGTATTATTTTTATATGATGAAGATACGTATTGTCTGTATCTCAAATCATTCAGACTGGTCTCTTTTTTCCATATAGAGCCATGAGAAACATGTTTCCTGTTGTGGCAATCTCATCTTGCTGTGCATTAGGGTCTTTGAAAGCCTCAATGGATGGGTGCAAGTCTGTGTTCTTCTTCAGGACTTTAAGAAATTTCAGTTTCCCCTGATTAAACCATGCAGAAGTAGTATCACACCACTCATCGCATGTAGGAATAATATATGGTCCATTAGGATTTTCTCAGCAGCCAGATGAGGGTTGTAGAGGCTTTACCAAACCTTTCCTTTTCCTGGTTTCAGAAAAAATACATTTTTTGTATTAGGGCTACACAGGCCAATCAAAACCACATGTAAATAATTCAATAAAAAAGCTTTTGGTTTTTTTCCAAAATTTAATGTTGACTAGTTTCCCTGACAACCATTTCTTCTTGTTTTTTTAATAGACGAATAAGTTTTTAACATTTCTCCCGCCTAAACAGTGGGTTTTGCAGAGACCGCTGAAAATTGCCCATTTTCAACTCTTACTTCGTCTGAAAAACGTCTGAAAAAAAATCTGACTAGTGTAACTTGTAGAGAATTTCAGGTACATACTTTAATTTCTGTAAACAGACCATTTACTAAAAGTTAAAAGTTTTCGATAAAAAGCGGTAAAAAATACATTTTTCGCTTTTTTTCTCGATTTTTTCAATGTTGCGTCACGAAATTTTTTTCTGCAAATCTCATATTCGGATTCAGCACCCCAAAATACATGTATAATGAAAGAAATCAGAACTACCCCAAAACTTTCCTAGTAAAAAACACAATTTAACTGAATTACAGGGCATATCGGAAAGTTTATGTGTAAAAAGACGGAACATGGGATGTTTCATTATTTAATCAAAGGGCATTTTAGATTTATGGTTACTACTAGGTATTTGTAGTATCTGCTTGAGATTTCGGGAAAATAATGGACCTACCTTATAGAAAAGTAATGTTTTAATTGATTTTTTTACAAATAAACTTTCTGAGAGAAGTTGTACATATATTGTTACATTAAAAAATTATTTGGCGTTATTTTTATATTCACTGTTATTAAAAAGTTCTCGAATGTTACACAAAATCAACAGGTAGGCATACACGAAGGAGGTGTTCGAAAGAATGTTCCAATGTCTGAGAATTTATACCACCAGATCTGTGAAAAACAGGGTGCAGCACAAAGATCCTTCTTTTGAGAAGAACATACTGTCAATAGACCTGATAGGATTAATTACGCAGGTCAGCACAAACGTATCGGTGAAAGGTGCTGTATTTAGTAGGTGTAAAATGTTTATACATTTTAATAATTTGCTTTGTGTGTGTTTACCTAAGGTATCTCATAGAATCCAGTATTCTATAGCATATGCGCAGTACAAAGCTATTTATATATCTTATATCAGGGAGTGCATACTTTTGCAGCCGTAGTTTTATCAGTGTACATTGTTCTTGGGTTTTATATAGTGTTATCTGAAGTTATTTCTTTCTCAAATGACAGGGAACCTAACCTTTATTTTCAGTCTTGTACACTTTACATTTCCTTTAATGCGATTTATTATATTGTGATTGAATAGCCCTGTCTGCTCTCCATGGTATTGATTGTTTCTCGTTTTGTTGATATTTACAGTTCATTCCTTTTTTGTTTAAATTTCTAATTCTTAAATTTTTCTTCTTCCATGATGTATTTAACGCTAGTTCTACAATTTTGTTTCTTGTTGGGAATGAGGAATATTTAATTATATCTTCATCCTATGTTGTAACAAGAAGTTTTATCTTTTGCTATGTATCCCATAAGCTGTCCTAAAAGCAAACATATTTGGCAGGTGAGTTCCAGGAAGAAGAACACCCTGGTTAAAGAACCTGAGGACCTGGTTCAACACAACATCCGGGCAGCTTTTCCGCGTTGCTATAATATAAGAATTGCCATGATTGCCAACATCTTCTTCTTCTTCTTCAGTCTGTGTTCGTCCACTGCTGGACATAGGCCTCTTCCATTTGCTTCCATCGATTTCTACTCTTGACAATTCTCATCCACTGCTTGCCCGCGACTTGTTTGATATCATCTGTCCACCTCTTCTGCGGTCTGCCTACTCCTCGCCTGTTCTCTCTTGGTCTCCTCTTGCCAACATTAGCCACGAATAGGCACATTAAGAAGCAGTGGCGTACCGATAGATCAGCGGGCCATGGTTTCAGTTGAGATGCGGGCCCACCCGCCCAATAAAAACTCACATTGTATAACGCGAGTATCGAGCATTTAGCCTATTGTATTGGCATTATTTTTATGACCCACCGTATAAAACTTGCATTGAATATCTGTTTCCGAATTTTTGCAACTTTGTAGTTTACCTACAACTTATTCATGGATCGTGCTAATATAAAAAATACAAGTGTTTGAGTTAGCACGTGTAGGCAGGCACCGGCGGTTAGTCTTTAAACAAGGACTTCGGCTAGCAGGTAAAACGAGCAAGGAACCTTACAAAAGTTCCCTGTGTTTGTTAATAAATTTTGATTTCAAATTTTTTGATAAATAGTTATTCTTCGTTTTTATTAATAAGCACCTACACAAAAATTAAAATTTATTAAGCAGTTACATTTCATAGTGTGTACTTGTGTAATTCAAAATGTCCCCATCAAATTAAAAACAAAAGAAGCAAAAAGTGCTTTAGAACGGGGCCTTGGTTCCGCGGAACCGTGCTCAGTACGCCACTGTCAAGAAGAATGTAGTAAGTTCAGATCTAAGTAAATTTATGTCACATTATATCAAAGATAAAACTATTTTTTTAAATCTCTTTACTTCAGCTAAAATACTCCGCAATTTTTTTAAGATCAGTATGTAATAGAGGTTCAGTTAGTAACTTAAATTTCCGAATAATTCTGCCTCTAATAATAATCTTCTTTACTCTCACTGCCCTTTCCTCATTATTTTTCTATTTAGCGTATGGACTTTCACAGTACGATAAATGCACATATATATGCAAATAGTAAAGAATGACTAAATATTAATGTCTTCTGGGGAACATTCCACATCATTACGTCATCCATCTGGGCGTGATGACGTAATCGACTATTTTTTTAAATGAGAATAGGGGTCGTGTGCTAGCTCATTTGAAAGGTTATTCAATTCTCTATACAGTACTATAAACATTAAGATAATTATTTATACAGGGTGTCCAAAAAAAATTTGAAATTATTAATTAAACAATTAATTTAATTAAAATTTTTTTTGAAACCCTGTATAATTAATCATGTTAATGTTTATATTACTGAATAGGGAATTGAATAACCTTTCAAATGAGCTAGCACTCGACCCCTATTCCCATTTAAAAAATAGTCGATTACATCATAACGCCCAAATGGATGACGTCACCAGTACGATATATATGTCAAAAAATCATAATTTAAAAATCGAATAACTTTTGTATTTTACATTTTTTTCTAATTCTGTAAATAAAGCAGTTTACAACGAGATCAAAATATAGTGAATAACCCTGTACATTCACTGAGGCCGACCGACCGGCTCTGTCCCGTCATACAGCTGACCGACTATAATAACGTTTATTTATATTTAATTTAGAATGTGTGTACTGATTTTCAGCCTTAGTAAATGGATTTAATTACCTTCGTAGGAAAGCAACTTTGATACCCTCTCAGTAACCCCTGTTCTACGTTTCGCTTGACCGACCGCAGTATGTTTCTCTACACAATCACAGTAATCAACTGTGAAAAATCTAGCTTTAGTAAATTCAAAGAGATTTTTCAGCGCTGCCTCTTGGACTACTCGCCCAGGTGGACCGGAGCAAATTTGATCCGATGAAGCCTGTCCTCATTATAGCCCGTTTTAAGTGTCACATTTCAATGGAAATCGTCCTCATTGGAGATATAATCTGAAAGTGGGATCAACTTTATAGTTTTCGGATGTCTGGAAGTGTAGTATTTGTTTGTTCCTGGTACATTCTTGCTCTTCGGGAAGCTAGGGAATATATAGTGACACCTGGCAAATTTGTCTATAGTACTTATGTAAATCAGAGCACTACATACTGTCATTTTGACATTTATCTTGTTAAAATATAGAGGACCAATGACGAGAATGGTTTCTATAATTTGTTTGTATACAGTGTATACTATATGTAGGTCTTATAGATCCTCAACTGAGATTATTTCATTGAGTAGTAGCATCCCCTCCATTTCTCGAATTTTAGTAAATCATTGTGCTTTCGTATTCAAAGAATATGAGATGCATAAATGTTTGGGAAATTTCAATATTACGTAGTTATAGAAAGAGCAAAGTTATTGATGTAGGTACCAGGCTTGAACAACTTAAATTTCTGTTTTAATTTTTTTGGCATTTCTGATAATTACTTGTCAAATAATTGCAAATTGAATGCAAGATTAACTCATTCATTTTATTTGTATGTTGTAAACTCTCCATAAAATTGGTTGCACGCTAGTTAAATTAATTTTCTTTTTCTACTTCTTGTAGAGCCTATCCGTTTCGGATGTTGTGACCATCAGGGCAATCTGTACTTGGCACACTGCTGCCCTGAAAAGATTTATAGTTTTTGTGTTGAACCAAGTACGCAGATTTTTCAGCCAGGAAATCCTTCGCATTCCTGATCCTCATTTTCCTTTGTAACGTTGTCGTTGTATTTGATGCTCCAGGTAACGAAAATTCAGCCGAAGACAAAAGATTCGCTTTTTAAGACATTTATTTAGAATCAAACATACAATAGCCTTAATTACTACTCGTTAATTTCGTTAATAAAATATATTTATAACCTACGTATCGAACATTAGGTTCGGGTCGATGTGACCATATCTGGTACATGAATGAATACTACCGACGATCGCGTGGATTAAGAATTACATTTATTAATATGAAACGGACCTATAAGGATAGGATATTTCGCTCAGCTCGCCAGCAGAAAAGACATGTAGGGAAATACGATCACCGCTCGTATAATGATAGGTAAAAGGAAAAACCGTCGGCTTCGTTCAGCGCATTAAGACGACGGAAGAAAATGGATTAACTCACCTCGTATACCTCGTTGTTGTTTATTATTCTTCGATCAACGCTCCAAGAATAATAATCAACTAGGCTTTTCGTTCCGACTTTTATATCGTCCGAGACGGTACAAAAACAAGTTTTACTTAATTCATTGGCGTACTTTAGACGATAAAATTATATTATCGTCACACCTTCTCCTTTTCCTGCAAGGTTAGTTGCAGCAGCTGTTCCTCATGATGTGACCGAGGTATTCGATTTGGGCTGTTTTCGTTGTGGTTTAATCAATTAATTTTACTTCTTCAAATATGTTATTAAGCGAATCAGCTTCTATCCTTGGAATAAGTTGGACCAAGCTGTTCCAGGTTAATTCCAGGATCGTTTAAACAACGGCAGTAGTCTTAACGTTAAGTCTTGTTCTTAGTTTTGAAGGTTGTCTTCTCGAGGATGGTCCGAGTCGGTTCTGAAAAATTCGGCTTGCCTATAGGCTGTATTCTGTTCGTTTTTCAAAGACTGATTTTTATATTGACTTCTGGTAAAGTATATATAATACATGCGAAGATGCTGTACGCGAAAGTTTACACTCCTTGAACAATATATAGCTCCAGATGATGCAGTTTATAATATTTTAGCAAAAGTACTGGTTTCTATGAATTGCACCAAATAAATTCTACAAAATAACGCCAAATCGAAGCGATTGTAAAAATTATATTCCAATTAATTGATTTATTATTAAGATCTTTCTTTTTGTTTTGGTTATTTCTAATTTATTTACTGTAATATTTCTGCCTTTGCCAGTTTGCTCAATTTATAATGTGTTATTTTCTCTAACTTATTAATATTTCTTCTTTTAAAACTCAAGAAATGTTCATTTAAATGATTTCCCGCAGCTAAAACACCTACAAGAAATTTTCATTGTAATTTTTTATGTCATATTTTATTTAGAAAATGTTTTTAAAAAGTAAAAAATGGCTTATATTATCAGTTTGTATCCTGTTTTAAAAACAGGAAGACTTTTTAGGGCATTTTAAACTTTATTGTTGACAGTGGAGTAAAGAGAAAATTTTGAGGTGATTTGAAATAATTATTCGTTGTAGAAAATGACTACAACATTTTTCTTTTTATGATGGCTCTATCACACATAATTATTGTAGAGTGGAAAGACAGTTGTTAAGGATTCTTTGATAACTCTTGAGTACCAAGGCTTATAGATTCGTAATTTTGATACTTTTTGACATTGATTACCTATGGGATATGAATATCAGCCCACATAATCAAAATCTCCATCAAACCAGCATTTTTAACGTTCAAATATTTATTTATTGTATAAATTCTTAGCACCATCTTAACACTGTACGGGCGAAATTTGTATTTGTTTTTCCGAGAAGAAAACTGTTGAAAAAATAAATTTTTAATGAATTTTAATAAAATTTATCAAAAAGCACAGTTGTCTTACAAAAATAAGACCGCTACCATATGGTAAAATTAGCCTAATACATGATATTCGATTATTTGGTGTGGAATAATTGATTCCATTATATACACAGTCTGACATCACATCTTTAACATTTTGTTCATATTCTATACTTGCACATTTACCAATTTTGTTCTCATTTGGTATCAGTAAATGACTTCGACCATCATATCGTAAGCCATCAAGTCTGTTTTGAGTAATCTAGAACCTTATTTTGCTGGTTGACCTGCTCCGCTCAAAGAAACCCCATATTTTTTTAAAAATTCGTTCGTACTATATATTCAAAAATTTATAAGATCCAACAAAAATAAGCTTGTTTTCCTGTAAATATTCCTGATATTCTCCATGTAAACATGAAACATCCCCTTGAATATTGCTTACCACCACTTGCATCTTGTACTGATTTCATATCTTGAAGCTATTCTATGTGATTTTTGTACTTGATCTGTCACTTCTTTATCGAGGTCTCCCTAGCTGATTCTAAGGTAGGTATTTTATTTCCATCACCTATTTTACATTCAAATAAGCAAAGGATAAAAAGTAACAACAAAAACTGCTATAACATTCAGTTTGAAGTTTGGGTTGCCTATCTAACAGTAAAATTACTAATTTGAATTTGTTTTGCAGTTACAATACAAATATTTAATTTCAAAATTTTGTAGTAATGCAATAGTAAGCCAATTCTTAATGCTATTTTGGATAACTTTTCATTTTCGCCATTCTTTTCATTTCTTACTTCCTTCCGTTCTATGGTCTCTTTGGTTTCCTCGTTCTATCAACATATAAGACGACATTTTTCATATTATTCCCAGACCTTATTATAATATATCCCAGGCAACCAAATAACGTTTACAAAACGTTGAAAAGACGTCATAATTATCGCCAAACCAAGTCAGTTTGTCACGTTTTTTCGACGTCGAAAGTCACGTGAATATGTCACACCCTAACTGAATTCATTTTCATCACGTTTTAAATACGTGATATAAAAAACGTAGTTTTTATGACGTTTTTTTTCAGATTATTTTTCATTTTATGGTTTTAAAAATACACAATAATAATTATTCGTATGGGCGTTGTTGGTATTGCAATTTTTTCATTTAACTCTTTTAAATTTATCTTATGGGCTAAAAGTAAAACCAAATGGGAGACTATAAAATGCATAGAATTACAATACCCTCAATGCAACATTATAGAATTTTCACTTTTTATATAGGTATACTTACTGTGTCAACACTGAAACAACATATAAACTAATACATAATTTATTAACAAATTAATTTAATTAAATTCGATAACACATAATTGTTAGTTCATTAACAGAAAATAATCACCAAAACAAAATAAAACATATATAACCTCAAACCGTTTTCAAGAAGAACTATTGCATTAAACTAACTCACTTGAGAAAAACGAATAAAAATCTCTTACTTAACACGTTTCTTCAACCAAATATCTAAATGAAAAGTCTTAATTTATCACACAAAGCACGTAAACAATAAATGAAAAATTTCTTATGACAATTTAAGCTTATAAACGTCAATATACAACATAACATTATAAGCATTAACTCGTTAAGCTCCTCCCATTTTTGTGACGTCAGACTTGAGCCGTCTGAAATGAAAACATGTTTTAACGTTATTAATCTTACGTATTTAAAATCACCTACAAAAGACGTTTATACGACGTAATGTTCAAACACGTGTATATATTCAACCAAAAGCGGACGTTTCCTCGACGTTATTGACGTCACTTGGTTGCCTGAGATATCTTTCCCTAGATGCTCCCTCTGTATTTTGATCATTCTTCTCTTCCTATATACATTAGAATTCATCCATAACAACTAGGTACATATAGAAATTTCAAAATGTAGGAAACCTGCTTCAGAAGTAACTATTACGAAATCGTAGTAACTCATATTCGCAATATCAGCGCTATAACATATGTTCCGTAAGTGAAAACTGAGTCTGCATATTCAGTGACCTCTTTGTATCCAAACTCTGTGTATAGTGATGTATACTTTGCGGGGTAGTTTGAAATTAGCGGAGAGATTGTGATGTCCAATATATTGAGCTATACGTTTCCGCTAAGTTCCACCAATTCACTAACCATCTTTCCGAACCTCAGTAGTTTGTATATAGGACCATTTTTACTAGTTGATTCCTGGACTTCAATCTCCGAAAATCTATCAAGTCTTGATCGAAAAGTCTGAATTAAAATTTGAGATTTGTGGGATCATTATGCCTGAGAAACGGTTTAAGATGATGGAGCACACTATTCTGCTGTAGCGCAGTCATACTCAAAGCCAAAGTTATTCTATGTACTTAACTTTGCTGCTAAATTTGTCAGGTGTTTCTTTCTTCCAGGAGAGCATCTAGTTGTCAAAGTACTCGTTCAATAAACTCAGATGATTTGGAAAGTATCTTCACTGATGTAGATGTTAGAGTTATATCCTATATTGCTCACATATCTGAACATCTTAGATGAGGCAATGTATACACTATAGATTTTGAACAAACTGAGCAACTAACTTTTACAGCCAATGTTGCTTAAGAGTCCCTCTTGCCTTTCTGGGTCGAATGCTTATGTAAAATCTATAAAGATAGCATCAATCCTCTTTCGATCTATGCTATTGGTCTCTGCACTTGTTTCTCGCTGCTAATCTTTGAGGTAAGCTTCACCTATTGGTATTTTTTCTATATATCAATGATTTTAAGGAGCTTAAAGGTGCTAAGTAGGTACAGCAGTAAATCTATAACTATCACGTCTACTTTCTGTTATGGCTAACGCCACAATATTTGACACATTTATATCGCCACAGATAGTTGATACATTTATATCGCCTCTTTCGATCTATGCTATTGGTCTCTGCACTTGTTTCTCGCTGCTAATCTTTGAGGTAAGCTTCACCTATTCGTATTTTTTCTATATATCAATGATTTTAAGGAGCTTAAAGGTGCTAAGTAGGTACAGTAGTAAATCTATAACTATCACGTCTACTTTCTGTTATGGCTAATGCCACAATATTTGACACATTTATATCGCCACAGATAGTTTCCTCAGTTAAAGAAAATATCTTTAAATAACTGCTGATAGTAAATGATTGGGCCAATATATATTTTTTATGTGGGTATTAGAGAATCCCTCTGCGCTGTATATAACTTCCTACATAATAGTGTGTCTTAGTTTTGTTCTTAGTTGTTTAAGGATTCCCTGGACAGATATTTCAATGGCAATTTACAGATAAAAAACACAAAATTCATCATATCTGTTTTTTAGTTATCATACCTGTATAGTGTCCCCCTTTGTTTTGCTAGTCCTCAAACAAAACAGCACCCATCTGATCACGACTAACAGAAAAATCCGTAAGTACTCCACTGTTGGAAGTTTTTTAACTACTTTGTTACCAGTTTTAAACTAATAAAATAATTGTCTTTCATAAATATTGTTTTCAGATTGGTAATTATTATTTAAATATAGGTTTTCTTGTTATTTCTAAATACTTTGTACAAAAATATCTTTATTGTTTTGGTAGCAGACTGTAATATACCTAAATTGATTTTTTTAATATGAGGTTAAAACAATTATACATTTATTATTACCTTGTCTATCGTATCGTTTGTTTGTAAAAAATAATATTGTACAAGTTAAATTGTATAATTTGTTTTTAATTATTGATATTTTGTAAAATCAACTAAAAACAATAATATATCACAGGGAAATGTATTTCACATAATACGCACCATTAATGTGAAGTAATTATGTCATTTTTTCAAGGTTATGTCATTGGTTAATTTTGATTTTGAACAAGTCATATTATCTATGATATTCCCAGGGCAGTCGTAGCCTCCATGAACGTTGTCAGTTAATTAAAGAAGGCTATTCATCGCTGCTCATTTGTTTCACATACTTGATCTATGACATATATGTACGTCATATGTCATTGGTATATCCCAATTTTATAAACCAATGACGTATGACATACATATTATATGTCATAGGCTAGTTATTATATCTATGGTCATAGATCAAGTGTTCAAAACAACTGAGCAGCGTTGAATTGCACTATGGAAAGTTTTTTAAGATTAGTACAACTATTTGACTTAAATGAAGTAAAAGACAGATGTACTCTCAATCATTTATTGTAACTTCCGACGACCAGTTTCGCTCTCTAAAGTATGCAGAGCATCTTCACGTCAACGGTTACAAGTCACTAAATGCTACAAATAAAAACCAGAGTTAGAACAATGTTTGGTTGTAAAAGATGCTAAAGATCCATAAGATCAAGCCAATATTGAACAACATACATAAAAGTAGTTAAGCTAGCAGACAAATACATATGCATGTAAACTCGGGAGCGGTAACAAACGTCCCCAAGCTCACAAACACATGCAGATGTATGCCGTGTGTAATCATGCAATGATAAGGAGTTACAAGGAGCTACTACCTCAGTATTCATTAACATGATATTATTTCTGCTTAAGTTACGCTAACGGGATATGGTGGAATAGACGGAGAATGTTGCAAAGGTAAACAAGTTTATGGAATTTGGATATTCTTGAGGGTGAAGAATTCAATGAATTCAATTCTTGAATTTCCAAATTCCATAAACTTGTTTACCTGGGCAACATTCTCCGTCTATTCCACAATATCCCGTTAGCATACCTTAAGCAGAAATATCATGTTAATGAATACTGAGGTAGTAGCTCATTTTAACCGAATGTAAGTACAACACGTTATCATTGCATGATTACAGACGGCATATATCTGCATGTGTTTGTGAGCTTGGGGGCGTTTGTTACCGTCCCCGAGTTTACATACATATGTATTTGTCTGCTACTTTTATGTATGTTGTTCAATATTGGCTTGATCTTATGGATCTTTAGCATCTTTTACAACCAGACATTGTTCTAACTCTGGTTTTTATTTATAGCATTTAGTGACTTGTAACCGTTGACCTGAAGATGCTCTGCATACTTTAGAGAGCGAAACCGGTCGTCGGAAGTTACAATAAATGATTGAGCATTCAAAATGAACTCTCACATGCAACCCATTCAACTATTTGACTTATTTCAAATCAAGAGCTGCAGCTAACTTAAGAAAGAATGATAATGGCGTCACTATTAATGTGATGTGTTAGAATTTTAACTTTTCCAGCGACAGACTACGCTTTGTTGTTAAAATGTTATTAAAATGTATAAACATTTTACGTGTATTTCGTACTTTTTATTAACATTATTTATTACTAAGCAGGAACTTAATATAGATTTAAACGGTTTTTAAAATTCTTAGCTTGGGTCTGTCATTGAAAAAGAGAGTGCTCGAAGTAGGTACTATAAAACATATTATTACATTCCAGTTGTTTTTGTTTGTTTTTTGTTTTATTTTCTTTTTTTTTAATATATTTTTAAAACCTATTTTGTTTGTTTTTATTTGTTTTATAACTTTTTATCCTATTTTGATGTTTTTTTGACATAGTATATATTTTTTATACATTATTCGCAATCGAGAATAATTAGCTCTAAATTCGGTCAAAATCCTTTACTTTTACTGGTAGACGAAAGTTCTTAAAATTGTGCATATTTGGCCTTAAATTGTTATTAATTTAAAAAAGTCCATCGAATCCACTGCAGGTACCATATAGGTTTGGGTTATCAGTTAACGAGGTTCACAAAATTCAACAAAATTGTCAGATACGTGACCGAGTCGCGATTTTACAAAACATACCCGTCATCAGCGGAGCTGTCATCACAAACTCCGCCTTCCCAGGCAACCAAATAACGTTTACAAAACGTTGAAAAGACGTCATAGTTATCACCAAACCACGTCAGTTTGTCACGTTTTTTCGACGTCGAAAGTCATGTGAATATGTCCCAACATTACTGACGTCATTTTTATCACGTTTTAAATAGGTGATATAAAAAACGTAGTTTGTATGTCGTTTTTTTTACATTATTTTTCATTTTATGGTTTTAAAAATACACAATAATAATTATTCGTATGGGTATTGTTAGTATTGTAATTTTTCATTTGACTATTTTAAATTTAGCTTGTAGGCTAAGGTATACTTACTGTGTCAAACATGAAACAACATATAAACTAATAAATAATTTATTAACAAATTAATTTAATTTAACTCGATAACACATAATTAGTTCATTAGAAAATATTCATCAAAACAAAACACATAACCTCAAACCGTTTTCAAGAAGAACTATTGCATTAAATTATCTCACAATTCACTTGAGAAAAACGAATAAAAGTCTCTTAACTAACATGTTTCTTCAACTAAATATCTATAAGAAAAGTCCTTTTTTACCACACAAAGCACGTAAACAATAAATGAAAAATTTATTATGACAATTTAAACTTATAAACGTCAATATACAATATAACATTATAAGCAATAACCCGTTAAGCTCCTCCCATTTTTGTGACGTCAGACTTGGGCTGTCTGAAATGAAAACGTATTTTTAAACGTCTTTTAACGTCATTAATCTTACATATTTAAAATCACCTACAAAAGACGTTTATACGACGTAATGTTCAAACACGTGTATATATTCAACCAAAACCTGACGTTTCCTCGACGTTATTGACGTCACTTGGTTGCCTGGGTTATATGCATACGGCATACGTCATCCACAGCTTGTTGAACTGTAACTATTCTTACCCGCTATCAACATTTTGCTAAATATACCCGATCACTTCGGTTGATTAGGACATTTTTCCAAACGATATTCGATTTCAGTGCTGAGAGACAGAGGGGGAATAATAATGCACTTATGGTTTGATAAAATGTTTATTCTTTAACCTGCGTTAAAAAATGTAGTAAAATTATTAGCATTATCAGAACATGATTCAATCTTCATACACTCTTCATGATACATCTTCATCGTGCAGTATTACATATTTTCTTAAATATAATTCAGACATTTTTCATACGTATTTAGATGAAGCGATGAGAACCAACAAACTGACGACCACACTCAACACTACTGCATAATATTAAAAGGTTCAAATGGCACCATATGCGCTGGAATCGGGTATATTTAGTAAGATGTGTTGATAGCGGGTACGGATACTTACAAGAACTGTATCCAGAAGGATGACGTATACACAGAAGGCGGAGCTTGTGCTGACAGCGGGTATATTTTGTAAAATCGCGACCGGGTCAAAGTCGCTGGAAACCTTATTTCTTTAGACTATTAATTCTATGCGACGTAGGAGCTCACATGTCTGGCTGTCTATGTCCAAATTAATTTTATACCGGAAGTATTTAGACAACGCAGTCTGCTCAATATTCTTTCCACCAACAGTCATATTACCATTTAGCATTAGATTAGTCATTATTATATGTGTCTTACCGCTCATAAGCATCATAAAGAGGAGAAAAACAGAATAATTTGGCCATATAATTAGAGGACCTAAATACCATCTGCTTCGCCTTATAATACAAGGAAAAGTGGAGGGAAAGAGATGGATTAGTCGAAAGAAACTTTCATGGCTGCGTAATATTAGACAATGGTGTGGCTGCACAGTAGAAGAATTATTTCGCGCAGTAGTCGATAGAGAGAGATTCCAGGAAATTGTAAACATGATGACGGTCAACGTCTGAATACAGACACGGCACACAGTGGTGAATTTTGCCTAAAACCTGGCCAAAATGCAAAAATTTAAGTTTATATATTCCGAGAAATTTTAAATAAATCTTGCTCTGTAGGTTTCTGAGGATCATAAACGGCCGTTGAGGGTAGAACAAAACAAGCATATCACATATTTATATTTGTGTAAATTTGGGATTGAACGAAAGTGGACCGAATAAAATTAAAGTGTGTTATACGATTGAGGCATTGTTAGGTTTTCGTTTAAAACTATAGACGTATATTATTTTGTTATTTTATAGTGGATGCTATTTCTGGAGGTAAGTGGAGTATTTTAATATACTTTTTAGATTTTTTTTTCTAACATAAACTTTATTTACAACATATTTACAAAATGATGAAAAGAATGTTCAATCGTTTTCTGTTTAGGTACCAAGTTTTAAAATGGGAAAAGTAAAAAAGTCAGCTTTTGTCAGCAAAGATTTTTTGCTTAATAAATAATTCAATATGTATATAAATATTCCTCAAGAAATCATCTGCAACAAGTTGCAAACTTAGCGGAATTCTTCATTTTAAAAAACTGTAACATGCTGGAGAATTTCTACATTAGAGACTTTAATGTTATGGTCAGTTAATAAAGTAGGAACCAAATATGAAGCAGCTGTTCCAGTAAATTAACAGTTTTTTTACACAAGAACCGCCGTTTTTTGTTATTTTTTTTTGCTTTCTTGATATTTTTTTATCTTTAGGTCCTTTTACCTTTATATGTATAGGTCTATTTTTTTGCTTTCTTATTTTTATATTATATAATAATTTTGGTCGTGTGAGTCCAAAAATTTTGCCTTTTTTAAAAATAAAATGCATAAACGATACTTTCCAAAAATAGGTAGGTCAACTCTTAATACATTTTAATTGTTTTGTAAATGGATCCGATTAATTATAATTATTACCTACCAATGTGTGGCTTAACACAAAGTTTAGTTAATGCATTTTATTTTTAAAAAATTAAAATTTTTGGCTCACACGACCAAAATTATTAAAAAATATAAAAATAAGGAAGCACAAAAACGTAGGATTATACATAAGAATAAAAAGACTTAAAGATAAAAAAAGAAGAGGAAAGCAAAAAAAATAACAAAATGGCGGCTCTTGTATGAAAAAACTGTAAATTTACTGGATCAGATGCTTCATATTTTGTTCTTACTTTATTAACTGACCATATAGCATTAAACTCTCTTAATGTAGAAATTATCCAGCATGTTATATTTTTTTAAAATGAAAAATTTCGCTAAGTATGCACCTGACTGCAGTTGATTTTTTGAGGATTATTTATATACATTTTGAACTATTTATTAAGCAAAATATCTTTGCTGAGCAAAGTAGACTTTTTACTTTTCCTTTTTTAAAACTTGGAAAACTTAAAACGATTGAAAATTCTTGCCAATATTTTGCAAATATGTTGTAAATGAAGTATATTTTATGAAAAAAAGTCTAAAAAGTATATTAAAATACTCCACTTACCTCCAGACATAGCATCCACTATAAATTAACAAAATAATACACGTCTATAGTTCTAAATGAAAACCAAACAATGCTCCAATATTATTGTATAACACACTTAATTTTTATTTGGTCCGTTGTCGTTCAATCACAACTTTACACTAATATAAATATATGATCTCATAGGCGCCCATACCTATGGGCACGGCCACGTCTTTTGCTTTAAACTATAGATTGTCATCCAAAGTATACAAAATGTAATGTGCAACATTACAATGTCTGGCCCCTCCCCTAAAATTTTTTATATGGGCGCCCATGCATGATCTGCTTGTATTATTCTACCCTTAACGGCCGTTTATGATTCTCAAAAATCTACAGAGCAAGGTTGATATCAAATTTCTCGGGGTATACCTATAAACTTACATTTTTACCTTTTGGCCAGGTTTTCGGCGAAATTCACCACTGTGCGGCACCTAAAGAAGAAGAAGATGTGTGTCTTGCTCCTTTTAGATCATTTTATATTATTCAAATATATATATATATATATATATATATATATATATATATATATATATATATATATATATATATATATATATATATATATATATATATATAATCTTTATCCCTTCTACCCTGAGGTGTAGGGATCTGTTTCTGTTTCTTTTATTCTTTTTTGTTCTTCGTAAATTTCTTCCATATCTTTCTGTTTTCTGTTAGTTTTTTGGCATCGTTCCATGTTGTTCCCCTCTTTTCCAAAATATCCATTATTACTGCATTCCATTGTTTTCTTGGTCTACCACGTTTTTTCCTTTCTATATTTCTACTTTCCCAGATTCTTTTAACAGGTATATTATCACTCATTCTTTGAAGGTGTCCCCACCAACCCAGCTGTCTTTCTTCTATATAAGTTTCTACTGGTTCTATTTCTAATTCTTCTCTTATTTTTATATTCTTAACTCTATCTCTTCTTGTCACTCCCATTACTCTTCTTAGATATTTCATTTCTATTGCCTGCAATTTACTTTTATCCCTTTTTGTCAATACCCACGATTCACATCCATATGTAAGTACAGGTCTATACACAGTTTTGTATACACTCATTTTCGTTTTTCTTGATATTTCTCGTCTATTTACAAATCCACTGTTTATTGCATAATATAGTCTATTTGTTTTTTGTATCCTATAATTTATATCTATTTCTTGTTTTCCGTTTTCTTCAAATATTACACCTAGGTATTGATATTTACTGACTTGCTCTATTTCTACTCCATCTATTTGCACATTTATCCTTTTCCTATTTTTATCTATTACCATTGTCTTTGTCTTACTCTTATTCAATTTCATACCGTATTTTGTTAATACCTCATTCCATACTATCAAGCTTTCTCTTAGGCCTTTCTCGTTTCCTGATGTAATAACCACATCATCCGCAAATGCACATTCTGTCATCCCTATTTGTTCTAATTTCCTATATCCTATGTATATTGGTTTAGTTCTTTGTTTCGTTTCTCTTATTATTTCATCCATAAATATTATGAAAAGAAGCGGACTCAATCCCCCTCCCTGTCTAACTCCCACATTTGTAGCAAATTTTTCTGATATCATATTATATCTTATTACACAGTTATTTGTTTCTTTATATAAACTTTGTATTACCCTTATTAGTTTCTGATCTACATTTTTCCTTTTTAAACATTTCCAAATTGTTTCTCTATTGACTTTATCAAATGCCTTTTCCATGTCCATAAAGGCTAAATATATGGGTTTCTCTGCTATCCACTTCCTGCTAATAGCTTCTTTCAAAGTGAATATATGATCCTGTGTACTTCTACCTTCTCTAAATCCACTTTGAGATTCTGTTAATGTGTTTTCTGTGATCAATCTCAATTTTTTTTCTATTATTTTCTCGTATATTTTTGTTATTGTGCTTAATAATGTTGATCCCCTATAATTGTTACAATCTTTGTTATCACCTTTCTTGTGTATTGGCAATATTAAGCCCATTCTCCAATCTTCAGGCGTTGTTTCTTCCCTCCATGCTTGTCTATATATATCTAATAATACTAGTTTTCCACTATTTCCCATATATTTTATCATTTCCGATGTTATATTATCTCTTCCTGGTGCTTTCCCGTTCTTTAGACTCCTTCCCTAACAACACACAACATTCCAGGAATGTACTACCAAAGTTCTATCAATATTTGAATGTCCTGGACATTTAGGGAACATTCGGTGAACATCTGTTTAAATTATTCCTGGAATGTTACCATAAGACATTCTGTGAACATACTACCAATGTTCCTATATTTTAAGTTGCGAAATAATACATACGTGTAACAGATACAACATTACTTATAACATACCAGACAAACTAAGTGACACTTTAGGCCTACAGTGCAATAATATGTCAAATTTAAAGAGTTTCCCAAGTTCAATTAATACAATATTATAAACATACAAATGTAATAAAAATTATTGTTCGCGAATATTCAATTTGGAATGCGATTTTGTTAATAAAAAAAATACTTATAACTTATGCAAAACCCAAGAGAGGCATTTATATTTATTTCTTTTGCGTTCATTTTCAAATTCGCCGTGCATATATTTTTGTGCATGGCGCTTGAGAGGGCATCACGTGACTAAAAACGACCAACCAACGACCTCGCTTCGGCCATCTTGGCATCTTCATCTTGGCCACTGGCCACCTTGCTTTGCCGTGGGTGGATCGTTGTTTCTATTATTTGTGCTTTTTAAGAATATTTTTTTAATTCGGATACTTTTATAATAGCTTTAATAGTATTATTAACATAGTGAATAAAATGGTGTCCTGTTTTTAACGCAGTTGGAGTAGCAGAAACAAATGTAGATAAAAAAATCTGCAGGAATAACGTTTCAATTATGACAGAAGCTCCAAACAAATGACTGTGAATGAAAAGCCCTATTAAAAGGTTAGTATGCAAATATGTAAACGAAGGCATGCCCTGTATTTCAGAAAATAAATTAATACTATTAATACCCTAATAATACTACATATTCATAAAAAATCTTTTAAGTAACCTAGATATAACAAAGTGAATAAAAGGCATAAATCAGAAGAATTATTATTTTATTTTATAAGTTAATAATTGGTCATATCCATTTATTATTTTAATAATAATTGTGAATAAGCCACAAACTTCGCTTATTCCTAACTAAAATAGTAAATAGAGATAATAACAATAGGATTTGTAAAACTAAAGTAATTCTTTTTGCGTTTTTGCTAATGTATGCCTTTATAAATAGGATGGTAGACCACACACTATAATATGCAGTACCAACTAATGAATACACAGAATATTATAGTCGATTTGCTAAACTCAGTCTCAGTACTACTGAGTCTCAGACACAACTGGCTAGTGATTTTAGTAAATAATTTTGCCAATTTGGTAAAATTGGCAAAAAAAAAATAATAACTAAATAGTTAATAATTACTGTAATTTTGGCAAAATTGGCCAAAAACAAAAAAAATTACCTACTAAAATCACTAGCCAGTTGTGTCAGAGTTTGGGGAACCGACTATACTAATAAACAATTTCTAAGCTGTTTTATAATATTTTGTGAGTCCATTAATCATATTTTTTATTTAAAACTAAAATTTGTTAATAATGCTTAGTAATGCATATATTTTGTATTTTTAGCTTTCCAGAAGATCCTGCGAAGAAGACATGAAGTATAGATCAGATTTGTTAATAGAGGAGTATGTTCAAAACACTTTTTAGAAAAAGATATTGACAGAACTTCACTTTCATCTGTTCGTTTAAGAGACTGTGCTGTTCCAATAGCTTATGTCACACAGGTATATGCATTTTTTTTCTTGGTTTTAACATCTTTAAACGCGAAATACGCAATAGCTTATCGAATTGATGCCATGTTATTTTTCTTTATTAAGGTCTTTGTTTATTATTGTGTATGTGTATTAACAACAGAAACATTTTTGGTTATTCTTTTATTTTATTTTATATTTTGTCATCAAGTGTTCAGTCAATGTATGTAGTTTTCTTATGTACACCTTTATGGGTTTATACCTGGTGGATGTATATTTCAATAAATAAATAAATAAATAACCTAATTAATAATACAGTCTGTACAATATAGATACTGTTGTAATTCATTATCTACATCGGAGATCTAAGTTGACATTGTTGCCCAACTGCAAAAAATTTTTGAATTCATTTTAAGTCAAATATATCACATAATTATTGCGAAGTAGATTATACAACAAAACAGATTAATATTCAATGTAAATAAATAAAAACATCAGAAATAGAAAACAAGAATTAAGGTATAATCTTATGTTACAGTTATTAAGGTACCAAGGGTATTATAAGGATAATAACGCTTGAGGTCAATGGTGTTTTTAACAAGGGCCTGAGGGATATACGTTGACCGAAAGCGTTATTATTATAATACCTGTGGTGCCTTCAACGTTTAATGTCTGACTAAATGATTCTTTATATGCGAAAAATTTGAATGAATTTTGAATTGATTAGTTTTTAAATAAGTACATTTACCAGTAACAGTAGTAACATAATTGTGGTAACCATAGTTTTACTTAGGTTGATATTTGTCAACTTGACAGTATCTAAGTCGTTATTTAAATTTAATGCCCAAGGGCGTTATATCATACTTAACAGACTTCGAAATGTCATTATTTGTCAAATAATGTACCAGTAGGACATTAAAGTAAATAATAAAAACAATAAATATAATGAATACTAAATACTTATTTGTTTGTGAAAAATCTATTTCTTTGTGGCTTTTTTGTAATTAACTATTCTAATGAGGAAATAAGCCACAATTTACTTGAAAAAATAATTTTATTAAGGTTTCTACTTCCACGTCGGATGTCGTTGTCAAAATACAAAATGTTCATTATTATTATTTTATTTATTAAATATTATTTATTATTTATTTAAATATTATTTAATATTTATTTTTTTATTATTATTATTTATGCGTATTATTACCTGTAAATAATATTTCTTCTGATTGTTAATTGTAAAGGATAGAAAAATTACCTTTTATTTTATTTTCTTTTAGAATCAGCTGAGAGAAGTGGTCTACAAAAAACCAGAAAGGAAACAGAATATGTGGCTACGAAAAGCAAAAGAAAGGTTTACAAAGCAAATGTGACACATTTTTTTATAATATTTAGGAATGTCAGTAAATTACATTAAAAAATGTATGTAAAGATTTTTTGCAATAAAAATGTTTATATTTATCAAGGATGTATTATTTGGTATGGCCACATATCGTCAGTGATGTGACAATACCTCCTATCTGTTTTTTTCAAGAGATTTGTAAGATAGACTAAAAACTTGTTTCGGCCACCTCCTGTTTTCATATATTTTTTGACTTGTTTTGCAGTAAATAACTATCTATTTACTACAAAAAAGTCAGAATACGTACGAAAACAGAAAGTGACCTTAAAAAATGTTTTTCGTCTCCTGCAAACCTCATGAAAAAACATATAGGAGGTATTGTCACATTACTGACGATATATTTCAGTGAATGTCTAAAAAATATTCTGTGAATGTTCAAAGAACGTTCGTAGACATTCATGGAATGTTCTAACAAGACATTCAGTCTAAAAATATACTGTGAATGTCCAAAGAACATTCATGGAATGTTCCAACAAGACATTCAGTCTAAAAAATAGACTGTGAATGTCCAAAGAACATTCGTAGACATTCATGGAATGTTCCAACAGAACATTCTAAGAATATTTAAAATGCTGACACAGCACTTTCCTGGGACTTTCCAGGGACATTCGTGTGCATTTGGGGACATTCCAGGAATGTTTTCAATGTCCTGTGTGTACATTCTAGGAACATTCATGGAATGTTTTGTGTTATTAGGGTTATAGCTTCTTCTAACTCTTCTCTAGTTATATCTTCATTTATTAACTCTCTTTCTACATTCCATTCTTCCTCTTCCATTTCATCATCTTGATTGTCTGCTTTCTGTTCTGTGTTTAATAGATTCTTGAAGTATTCTTTCCATCTTTTCATTATCTCTTCCTCCTCGATCAGTATCTCCCCAGCTTCGTTTTTTATTGCACTTGCATTTATATCTACTTTTTCTTTTCTCAGATTTTTGAGTACTTTGTAGAATAGCTTCTGATTACCTTTATTATCTCTTTCCATTTTTTCTCCAAATTCTGTCCAACTTCTCTGTTTCTCGCTCATTACCATTTGTTTTACTATGTTTCTCTGTTCCTTTTAGCTTGTATAATTTGCTATTCAAATATACCAATTAAAAAAAAAGAAGTTTTTAGACTTTCTTTTTAATTGCAAAACAATTTTGTATTTGAGACTTGGAAATTAAAAAAGATTGCACATTAATTATATATATAATTTTTCTGTATTATTCACATTTTTTACAAGATTTTCATTAAAATAGAACTATACTAAAATCACAATAAAGATGCACTACTTAGAAATAAACAACCCGAGACACGTTGAATGTTACGAGGAGCACTCCCGAATCATGATTTGCAATGTATAAACTTGTGCTTCATGAGTGCTTCTCGTCACATTCAACGTATCTTGGTTTGTTTATTTCTAGTGCATCTTTATTGTGATTGTAGTATAGATACAGAAACCCACTGTCTCTAAAAGTTACAAATAATGTTCGTTTTTGTTTGGTTCATAAACGTTGTAAATATATAATCAACTGCCCAACAAATTAGGCGGAGATCTAATGAAATACTAGCCATTTTTTAGGTGATACTATTTAGATATTACCATAACCCACGAAATGCTGTAAAATAGTAAATAATGTTAGAGCTATGACGTTTACTACGCACAACTATTGTTTTCCAATGTTTAATGTTTGTTTCACGTTTTAAGTGCCTTTTTAGAATCATTAAGATAGAAGCGAAAATGGTAAAATTGTGTAAAAAATAACTAAACAAAAATAGTATTACAGTTTGTCAAATATAGGTACGGTAATACGGTGACACTTTGCCATATTAATATTAGGCGACACTTCCGATGCGCAGTCAACAACAACACTGTTCATCGAATGCGTTCCTACCTTTTTTCTACGCAAGTGGACAAACTCGCCAAGTGCCACCGTATAAATGACAAGCTGTATTGGAAAAATCATAAAAAAAATTGTAAAATATTTACCTTACCGTTAATATTGTTCACACACCTGATTACAATCGTTATTTGTTCTGTATAACAAATATTTGGTATAGAGTCGAGAACTATAACATGTTACAGTTGATCCGCGAGTCTTTACCCGTGCGTCATCATTTAAAGCATACGAAATAAGTCGGAAATTTACTAAACGCAACGGCACGTGGATATTATTCCGATCACGGGTTATAGTATAAAAGTTGACGTTTTCAAATAAATAGAATTTCAAATTTAAGTTTTGCTTTAAAATTTTGGTGCATAATTACAGCTACATTTGAAGTAGCTTAATAAATCATTTTATTATCATTGATTAATTAATAAATAAACAATTTATAAAAAATTCGATAACATATTTTCTTTTTGTTATTTTATTCACTTTGGCGGAACCTTAAACACAAGCATTCAACTGTGTCAACAATAAGGTTAGCTTTGTACGTTGTCAAAATTTATCGTAAAATAACATAAACTTGTTACAAAATTTCCAACTCCAATATAAAATTAGTTGTGAAAACAACTGTTTGTATATTATAAAAAACTTCAAAATGCAAAAATTCGACAAAATAACAGCAAAAAATTCAACAAACCGACAGCCACAAAAGTAAACAAACCAAAACGTCAGAAATTGTACTTAAAATATGTGAAGACATCCCCAATCGTCTTTCTTTGTACCTATCTCTTTTCAATGCACTGAGTCTAAATCGTTCATAAAAATAAAATGTGTCTTTACTTAATAACAGGCGGCAGCTGGTTTGTCATTAATTTCATGCGTGGTCCTAAATAAGATCCTAATTTCATGATCCTAAATAAAAAGTATGTGTTTTATCTCGCCAGGTATTAATGACGCACGGGTAAAGACTCGCGGACTCAACTGTATTTGACTTTTTTAACAATGCGTATTATACGAGAATTAGAAAATGGTTGAATGCTCGAATAAATGAATTTTAAAGTCAAAAGGCAGATATCGAGCACTGAATTTAATTAAATCTTGCCCAAGTATACTTTCGCTCACAAGAGCATCCTCAGGGGCATTTCGTCAATAAAAAGAAGGTATCCTCGAATGTCATTTAATTATTATAGATCATTTTGGTGGCAAACTTAAATTAACAACTAACTACACACTGAACAAGGGACAAACATATAAATTAAATTGCCAGTAGGTTCTACATTTTAAATATGGAGGCAGAACGAAGAATGAGCCTGATCAGCACCCTGATTATACAGGGTGTCCCGAAAAGATTGGTCATAAATTATACCACAGATTCTGGGGTCAAAAATAGGTCGATTGAACCTCACTTACCTATATACAATAGTGCACACAACAAAAGTTACAGCCCTTTGAAGTTACAAAATGAAAATCGATTTTTTTTCATATATCGAGAACTCTTAGAGATTTTTTATTGAAAATGGACATGTGGCATTCTTATGACAGCAACATCTTAAATAAAAATTTAAGTGAAATTTGTGCACCCCATAAAAATTTTATGGGGGTCTTGTTCCCTTAAACCCCCCCAAACTTTTGTGTACGTTCCAAATAAATTATTATTGAGGCACCATTAATGAAACACAATGTTTTTAAAACTTTTTGCCTCCTAGTACTTTTTCGATAAGCCACTGTTTATCGAGATATTTTGAATATTTTTCGAATCCACCACATATTTGTATATGGTTAAGTACGATTATAGAGACCTGTTAATAATCTGAAAATTTATTTATAATTTACATTTTTAGGTATATTTGGAAAAAGAAGCCATATCTCGATAAAAGGTGACTTATCATCAAAAAAAGACTAAGAGGCAAAAAAGTTTTTAAAACACTGTGTTTAACTAATGGTACCAAAATAATAGTTTAATTGGAACGTACACAAACATTTGGGGGGTTTAAAGGAACAAAACCCCCATAAAATTGTTATGTAAATATATTAAAAAATAAGCCGCATCTCGATAAAAACTGGCTTATCAAAAAAATACTAAGAGGCAAAAAAGTTCTAAAAACGTTGTGATTAACTAACGGTACCACAATAATGAATTAATTGGAACGTACACAAAAGTTTGGGGGCGTTTAAGGGAACAAAACCCCTATAAAATTTTTATGGGGTGGACCAATTTCACTATAATTTTGTTTTAAGATGTTTCTGCTATGAGAATGATACATGTCCATTTTCAATAAAAATCTCTAGTAGTTTTCGATATATTGAAAAAAATCGATCTTCATTTTGTAACTTCAAAGGGCTGTAACTTTTTTTATGAGCACATTTGTACTAAGGTAAGTTAGGTTCAATCGAACTATTTTTGGTCGCAGAATATGTGGTATAATTTATGACCATTCTTTTCGGGACACCCTGTATATTGTAGGAAACAAAGGTTGAACCTTGCAAAATGGACACAAGTCCGGTTTTATTTTTTTTCTGGTATATCAAGGGGCCCTTATTATAAGACTAAATTTTTCTGAAAATATTTCGCCCCGGAACCCCCCTTTTCACCCCTTTAAAGGGGGTAATTTGTGGTTTTTGCAGAACGTAGCTCTTCCTGTACCTTTTACAAATGAGTTGCCATTAAGTCATTGAAATGTAATCAACTCAATTTGGATCCCACGTGTTGGGAAATCTCTATACATTAGCTTAGGGCATTATCCTGGTTGCCATGTGACCATCACAGTGCTTTTTATTGAAGTATGCACTTTTAAGGCATCTATATTATATGTAAAGGGTTTTTACCCGGATATTTTTCTTTTGTGGCTCAGCTAGCATCCAGTTTATCGAACACTGATGATGATTTTTTATAAAAATCGAAAACGTTTTGTTGTGATGTAGCCCTTTTAAGGGATTTTAATAAAACAAATGTTATACCTTTTACAAAGGATTTCTTTCCAATTTTGTGATTGATGGTATACAGCCAACTGCAGGAAAAACATTTTCTTTTCCTTGTGGATTTTATATATACAGTGGAACCCCGATAAGTCGGCCCCCGATAACCCGGAAGTCCGGCTAACCCGGACCGATTTTCATCAGAAACATTTTGATTTTCAATATTTTGTATTTTTCAATTTAATTGTGGCTTATTTCCAATCAAAATAGTTAATTATCAGACAAACCTTTCAACAATAAAAATGTATGTAATATAATATTTGAGAGATAATGTGTACTTATGTGTGTAATTTGAACTATACGATATTAAAAATGACTTATAGCACACGCCGCAGAAACAACAGCCACCTGTCTGTAGTATATATCCCTTTTTATTTCAAACTGTCAGCATTGTTTAGGAAAGACTATTTAAAAAATTCTTTTATAAACAATGGTCTTTAGTATTGTGTGTCTTGTATTGTTCGCTTCCATTTGCTTACGTTTGGGTTTGGTGTTTTTTTAGTAATTTTAATGAGTAGGTACTGTGCATATTTATAAATATATTTCATGTTATTTAAATTCTAACGGAGTTTATCTGTAAGTATACCGTATTTTATTAATTTTTACCATATTCTCCGGCTATCTCGGATTTTCGATAACCCGGATCGGTCGCGGTCCCGATTAATCCGAGTTATCGAGGTTCCACTGTATTAAATATTAAAATTATAATGCATAAAATAAAAAAAACATTATTACTTTTACTATTCATTCTGTGTATTCGTTCAGTAATCAGGTTACAATAATATTTCAGTTAATAATTTGTGTTTTTCTAGATAAATATCTATTTTTCTCGTTTTGTATATTTCACATACACCAATTTTATTAGAAAAATACAAGTTTCAAACCGCGAGAGAAACCGTCGAAACTCAAAGCCAATAAACTAAAGTAAATAGAATCTTAGAACCTTTTTGGTTAAAATATTGATTATCTCATTTTGAAAATGCTAACTAAAGTAGTGTCTAATACGAGAGTTATCTTTACATTTACTAACATTTTTAAGGTTTTCTAAATCGTCATATACGTGCTGTCATTTGTGTATCTTTCTTCTTAATCAAGGCAGACACAAGTGATAGCAACTCGTTGTACACTAATTCTTTAATGCACAGAAAATTGTTATCATATGGTTCATGCATTAATTCATTAAGGAGATTCTTTTTCTTCTTCTTCTTTTTGTGTAGACATGACTCTGTCTGTTTTTCAATGTGCCTCCAGTAAGTTGTCATTCCATCGTTTTCGTGGTCTTCCCACTGATCGTCTTCCTATTGAGGAACCGTCTCTCGCCGTCCTTACTACTCTATTTGTTGCCATTCGGCTTATGTAGTCGTTCCATTCTACTCTTATATGTTTTTTACCCAGTTATTAATGTTGTCCACCTTGCATCTCCGTTGTATATCTGTACTTCTAGCTCTATCCCATAGTGTCACCATCGATTTTTCGAAGTGTTTTCATCTCTGCTGTTTCTAGCATTCTTTTTGTCCTTTCTGTATCAGGTCGGGTTTCTGCCGCTTATGTCATTATTGATCTGATGACTGTTTTGTAAATTCTGCCTTCCTTTCACTTCTTTTCTGATATTTTTATTTCTCTATATTGTTTCATTCAGGCAACCAGCGCCCCTGTTTGCTTTATTCACCTGATCTTCCACTTCTGTTTCGAGCTTTCCGTAGCTAAATAATGTGATGCCTATAGATATTTAAACTCCATGACTTGCTCTATTATCTGACCCTCCTTCAATCATTCATTCATTAAGGAGATTGATGTGTGTAAATTTATTTCTTCTTTGCAACCATTCCTTACACTATGGGTTGCGATTCTTGTTTTTTGCTCCTCATACCGTAACTGTTGAAAGACCACAGAGGACAAAAAACTTGCTTGAGTGGAGACCAAGGGCAGACAGGCGAAGTTGGAGAAGATCCTCAACGTGATAGACCCACGACCTCAAAAGAATTGTGACATTTGATAACCGAGGTGCAGAAAAGAAAGAAAATGGAAATATCTGGAGGAGAGCCATGCTTAACAATGGACAAATTAGGGCTGATTGACGTTGATGACAGTAGCTATTTTGTGCTGTCACAACGTACATATTGCAATAATTTTACATAGCAATACACTACGTACGTAACAATTATGCTAATTTTTCCATTAATTAAAACACAATTTTACCATGTATAACTTAGTAGCTTAAAAATATTACGTTTGAACCAAATTTAAGGAACTTCTAGATTACAATATTCAAAAGTAACTAGATTTTCCTCTTTATTTGGCTCAAATATTACTTCCACAATATTTTTTGTGTAGAACATATACAGTGCTAGTCAAAAGTCCGTACCCCCTCGTATCTTTTGAACGGTTATACCTATAATAGTGAAATTTGGAGGGAGGAAATAAACGGACGTAAGCTTCTTAACTAGTCATGACAGGTGACGTAATATAGTGACAGATGACTTTACAGCGCCACTGTGACAGATAATTTTAAATGGGACCTTATGGCAAGTGATACCTCGTTTGAAAGTTATTGAAAATACCTATTCAGTCATACTAACTTTGTTTGAGTTTAAGCTAATTTTGATGAATAAATGAAATAAATATAAAATTGTAGTTTCGCATTTAATTAATAAAAATTCAAAATTCTGCATATGATTACTTGTCAAAAAGGTTTACGTTGACGTAATTTTATATGCGAAACTATAATATATTTATTTAGTTTATTCACCAAAATCAAAATTAACTAAAACCCAAAAAAATTAATATGACTGAATAGGTATTTTGAATACCTTTCAAACAAGTTATCACTTGTCATATGGTCACATTTAAAATTATCGGTCACTGTGGCTCTGTAACGTCATCTGTCACTATTACGTCACCTGTCATGACTAGTTAAGAAGCTTACGTCCGTTTATTTCCTCCCTCCAAATTTCACTATTATAGGTATAACCGTTCAAAAGATACGAGGGCGTGCGGACTTTTGATTAGCACTGTATAATACTTGTCAATGTGGATTTCTGGGCGACTGGCGGGAATACCAATAATTAAACAATGTAACCTTAAATTAAAATGTTTAGACACTAAGAATGTTCGAACTCAAAAAATTGTCTAGCGTCAGTTTAAATAAACAATAATAATGTAATAGAGAAAATATAAAGTAGAAGTTTCTGTCAATATTACAAGCTATAAGTATAAGTCGAAAGAGATATCTGAGACCACCAAGGTCAGACCGATGGAAAACTTTGGTTACGCGACGTTGTCAGATCAATCGAGTTTCAAACGTTTTTCAGATTTTTATTTGTTACCTTTTTCAGAGTAAAATTTCCTTTTGCTTCCTCCTGCGTAAATTTTAAAACATTGTGTATAATTTTAAAAGATTGTGCATTTAGTGTCCTATTTCTTATGATACTTGTAATATTCATGTTTATTAAAAAAACTAAACGTATTCTAAATTGAAATTAAGAAAGGGGTTCGGCAGGGCTGTATCTTGTCTCCTATTCTCTTTAACATATACTCAGAAGAAGTATTTTAGGCAGCGTTAGAACAGAGGGCGCAAAGATAATTGGAGAAATAATTGAGGGCATTAAATGTTAGGGGTACAAGTGATAACATGCTTTAATTGAGAAAAACGAAGTCAAAGTTAAATTTACATAGTCACTTCTACAGCAAATTAATCACTTATGGTCTTATTTTGAATTAATTTTATACGTTTTATTTATCTAATTGTAAAAGCTTTTGTAAAGTTACTATTTATTTTCATTCAAAATATTTGAAATTTTGAAAAAAACGTTCGCAATTGTACAACTTTGCTTCAAATTTTGCACTTGTTTCTCTTTGCCACTTAATACTTTGTCACTTTTTAATATCCAATACCATACATTCAAAGAGATACAAGTGTAGTTATACCTGTTTTCCGCAAACTCCAGTGGCGAAGCGTGACTTTTTCTAAAGTGTTACCAAAACTAGATCTTATCAAAAATCTTATTGAAAAATAGTTATTTATGACACAGTTCGTGAAGTATGTTTTTTGCGAACGCACGCGATATTTAGAGCACGAGCGACAACGGAGCGAGTGCTATACATCGCGTAAGTTCGCAAAAAGTACTTCACGCACAGTTTCATACAATATTTTATCTACGATAAACAAATAAAAAAACTATAACTCTTCGTCACTGGAATTCATTTCTATTCTACAATTTTTAGAACTTTGACATTTAAAAATCCTAACTACTTTCAAACCACAAAACTGTCAAAAATTTTGTTGTAAGTTAGGGTGACCAGATCATATACTTGAAAAAACGGGACACATCCAAGGAGCAGTGGCGTAGAATTTTTCTCTGGGGAGGGGGGTTGGCGTATTTTTTTGTTTTGTTTGTGAAAGACAAGTTACATTTTCCTACTTTTTTTATAAATTTTTCATATGCCCTGGGGGAAAGGGGGTTTAACCCCCAAGTCCCCTCTCCGGGTACGCCACTGCCAAGAAGGGTTTGGGGCGATATTCAAATAGGCAGGATGAAACATGGTCTTTTAGCTAATTTGGGACCTACAAATCCTTTTCAATTTACCTTTGAATATGTAATTTACGTACGATCAAGACTGCGAAACAAAGTAAAAAAACTCAGCCAGAATATCATGGATTAACAATCCGTCAGAACAAAACAGTTGTTAACTGAACAGTAAATAAAGCAATTTTACAAAAAAGTCAGAGCAACAAAAAATAAGCCCAGCATTAAATCAAGCAAAACAAGAGGACTAAAAAACCAGAAAGCAGAAACCGTATTTGAAGAGAAACAGATCAGCAAAATATGGGAAGAATATTACGAAAAAATGCTATTCACCATGAAGAAGGAAGCACACTGCGATGAAGAAATAAAACCGTAGAAGATAACGACGAAGTCGAAATTTTCACAGCCGAAGAAGTACAAAAACAAATATTCAAAACCTAGGAAACGGAAAAGCAGCAGGAGAAGATGAAAAAGTAGTGGAATTAAAAAAATACGGAGGAAGAGAATTACATAAAGAAATAAACCAACTAATACAACAAATTATGGACAAAACTGACTACCAGACGATTGGAACACAGGTATTATAGTACCTATAATATATGAAAACAAAGGAGATAGGGAGGAGTGTGAGAATTAAAGAGCAATAACTTTATTAAACACCACATATAACATTCTAGCAAACATACTAAACATGAGACTTAAATAATGCACTGAACGAATATTAGGAGAATAGCAGAATGGATTCAGACCAAGGAGGTCGATGATTAATTTCACAATTTCACACATACAGGGAAACAAATAATTCAAAAATCTAGAGAATACAACACAGAAATTCCCCGAATATTCATAGATTTTAAAAGCGCTTTTGATATAACCAATCGGACGAAAATGATGGAGGAGATAGAGAATGTTGGAATCCCAAAAATATTAAGACAAATTATGCTAACAGTAAGCCTAAAGAACACCAAAGCAAGGATCAGTTTCAACGAACAACTTCTAAGGAGATAAATGTAAATAAATGAGTGAAATAAGGTGACTCTGTCTCCCCGACACTATCATTTAATCTGATATTGAAAGTAATCGGAGGACAAACTTGTATCCACCTTTAGCTACTTGGGAGTAACAATATGGAAAACCGGAAAAGAGAGAAGAGAGGAAAGCATTCTGAAAGGCAGAAAAACATATGGAATGATTAGAAATCTGTTGAGAAACAAGACAAGTATAATATGAAATAATATAATACCTTAATAAGACCTGTTGATACATATGGGATGGAAACAACGACGATTAATAAGAAAGAGGAACAGAACATTCCGAAATTTGAACGAACAATAATGAGAACAATACTGGACCACAATGTATAATGAGAGAGGGAGAAATAATAATGAAAACAAATGCCGAAATTGAAGAAACAATTGAAACTGAAGGAAAAATACGAGACATTTAGGCGTCCCGAGAGACTTTTTCGGGACACCGGGACAAATCGTTAAAAAACGGGAAAATATCGTTTTTTCGGGACGTTCGGCTACCCTATTGTAAGTCATTGCTCATATTGTCATAAATATGACAACGCGAAAGTTAAGGATACTTGATTAAATGGAATTGTGCCCAAAAACCCATTGAAAGTGTGCGAAAAAGTAAATCCCATTTAAAATACATTGTTACTTCACGCACACTTTAAACCCTTCACGCACTGCTGTCTATAATGACAGTTTTCACAAACTAAAAACTTATACATAATATGACATAAAAAGTAGATAACAATTATTTTGAACCTCCCAAATATAAGTTTTTGTAATTATGTATACATGTATTATATGCATGTAATAGGTATAACAATAAATAATAAACAAACTAAACAGATTATTCTACAATAAAATTAACATCAAAAATAAACAAGTAGGGAACAGAACATATTTTGAAAACTAGTGTTTGTGTATTTTAAATCTTCTATTTTCAATAATTTCATTTTTTTCTTCAAAATTATACATAAAAAAATATACAAGGATAATGACTTTTCAAGTAGTTGATCGATTACGCAGCAACATTCTTCCATGTTCAAATTCAAATGCACGAATAGCTACTAAACTAGCGTTACCATATTGTAAAATGGTGACAATACTGATATACACAGCGTGCCCGCGCCGTCTCTGGAGTCGTCATTCCTTCAAAATTTTCAGTCTCGACCGATAGCGAGAATCATCTTTCGTTACCAGAACTAGAAGTGGTAACGGAATATAATAACGTGCAACCCTGCAACGGATTCAAATGTATTCACATGTAATCTCGCCAATATTTTCGTGCGTCTAATTGGCTATTTACTGAATTTGGTAGGTACTACGTATTAACAAATATTTCTGTTGGTAAAAAATATAAATGGAATTATTTCATAGTAGTCATAAAATATTTATTTGCAAGATTTTTAACTGTTACCAATGGTAACAGTGGTTACATGGACGCTTCGCCAGTGGCAAACTCTTTTTAAATATTTCGTAAGTAGTCAAACTAGACCCTGCGATATGTCGCCACCAGTAGTTTAATTCATCTGTATCTCTTTGCCACTAAATTATTAGTACTATCTAGTATTATTTTGTGCACTTAACTCAATTTACAATATTTTGTCACTTGTACCCCTTAGCATCTAATCCCCTCAATTAATAACATGAGGTATGCTGACGACACTGACTCTCGCATGTAGCATGGATGAGCTGAGTTGCCTGATGGGTAAGATACAAAGAACAAATGCCCAAATATGGGCTCTAACTGATCACCACAAAAACCAAATAGATGTTAGTAAGTAAAATCCAACAAACAGCAAAGCAACTGACATTAGACAATCAAAGCAGTGAGGACGTGGATTCGTATACATACTTAGCAATAAGCGAAAGAGATACGTATACGAATAGAAAAAGCCAGAGTATCATTCACTAGCATGAAGCAAATTTTTACCTCAAACAGCCTCACACTACTTCAAAATCCGACTTTTCAAATGTTATGCATTTCCGTTTTTTTTATATGGAATGGAGGAGTGGACAATGGCCGTAACATTAATGTAGAAAGTGGAGGTAGAAATAAACACAAAAATTCTTGAGAACAATGGAGGGAAAAACAAGGAAAGATAAAATTACAAATCAAACCTTTAGAGAAAATCTGAAAATACACCCAGTTACAACAACAATCGAACAAGGACAACTTAGATGGCTCGGACGTACTGAGAAGCCGAGAAGAAAAAATAGTAAGACAGATATATGAAGCGAGAGATATGGGAAGAAAGAAAAGAGGAAGACCAAGAAAGACGTGGCCAGAAGAAGTGAGGGAAGCGGCCGACAAAAGAGGAATAAAATGGGAGGAAACAAAAACATTGGCCATGGATAGAAGGAAATGGAAGAAAATGTGGAAGAAAACGACGGAGAACCTAACTCCGTAATAACTTACACCGAAAGGTAGACGAGTTCTGGATTAAGTAAGTAAGTAGAGGCCTTCAAAATGTGGGCCTACCGACGTGTATTACGTATATCCGGGACCGAGCACGTGGTCAACGAGGAGGTACTACATCGGATAGGTAAGGAGAAAGAGGTAGCAATAACTATATAGAAATGAAAGTTGGAATACTTGGGTCACGTTATGAGGCACAGTACATGTAGAATACTTCAGCTAATTATCCAAAGGAAAATAGACAGCAGAAGGGGTCCAGGAAGGAGACACTCGTGGCTCCAAAACTTGCGGGAGTTGTCATTGGTTCGGATATATTATCTACCGAGCTATTCAAATCTCATAATCATCACGTAGCGCTACAACCCTGGGTAGGTCTTGGCTGACTGTACAACTTTTTTCCAATTTGTTCGGTCTTCCATCAACCAAGGGTCAAAGGGAATGTTCATTTTCCGGACATCTGCTTGGATGTTATCTCTCTATCGCATTCTGGGACGTCCGAGTGGTCTTTTGCCTGTAGGAATCTCTTCTCATACCAGTCTTACAAGTCTCTCGTTATGAAGTCTGTGCACGTGGCCTGCCCATCTTAGTCGCTCTGATTTAATTTCTTGGACAATATCGGCGTTATTTTAGAGTGCTTTTAATTCGATATTGGTTCTGATCCTATACTGGTTTGTGGTGAGGTCCGAAAATGTTTTGTTCAAAGTATTTTCCATTTAAAACGTCTGGGCTTTTCTTCGTTTGCTTTGGTCATGGTCCAGGTTTCGGATCCATATATTAGTACAGGTCTGACGATTTATAGATTTTGATCTTTGAACTTCTTGTAAGATTTTTTTATTTGAAAAGCTTGTCCAGTGCGAATAGACAGCGATTTGCCGATTGGATTCTGTCTTTTATTTCTTCAATAACATCGTTGTCAGCTGTGATTACGACCCCCAGATACCTAAAACGTTGTAGTCTTTCGAAATTGAAGGTGTTGACCGTCACATTTTGTCCTATACTGTCTCTTCGTGTCGTTTTATTTATACACATATATTTCGTCTTCTCTTCATTAATCCTCAGCCCTACTTCACTTGTTGCTCCTTTCGCATTGTCTTTTATAGATAGAATGGAGTCACCAACGAGATCAGTGTCATCTGCATATGCTAGTAATAGCTTGGGACCTTGACTCGATAGCAATTCTGTTTTTATTTCGGCCGACCTCATGGCTTTCTCTAATACAAGGTTAAATAGTAGTGGAGATAACGCATCACCCTGTTTGAGTCCACTGTTGATTTCAAAGCTGCCAGACAATTTATTATTTACACGTACTTCCACCCTCCATCCGAATGAGTTTCTTTGGTATTGAGAACTCCGCCATGGCATTTCATACTTGGCTTCTTTCTACACTATCATATGCCTGTCGAAAGTCTATGAAGATATTGTGTATGGATCTGGCATACTCCCATCCCTTTTCTAGAAGCTGTCTCAGCGTGAATAGTTGGTCTATTGTTGATCTGTTTGCCTTCAAACCGGCTTGATATTCTCCTAGGACATTTTCAGCATAAGGGGTTAGTCTACTAAGAATGATGTTTGAGAGGATTTTATATGCCGTGTTTAGGAGTAAAATTCCTCTATAATTCGCGAATTTTCTTTTGTCCCCTTTTTTGTGGATGGGCACTGTTGATGATGTTCTCCTTCCATCTTTCTGCTATCCTTTCTTCTAACCATATATGCGTTATTAACTGGTGGATTTGGCGATGTAGTGCGTCTCCCTCTCCCCCTTATTTCTACTATTCAGATTTATTCAAATCTGCCGTAAACAAAGTCAGAATAGCCATGTTAATTGCCAACATTCGAAACGGAAAAGGCAGGTGAAGAAGAAGAAGATTCTAAATAAACAACTATTCGACGATTTTATCTGGCAATGTCGCAAAACCACTGACTTCGTGCACAATGCATTTTTAATTGATGTTTACTCTTTGCACCAACGCGTTCAACTAAAGTCCCCTCTCCTTGATTTGCTACCTGATTGACCTTCGCAGTTTCAGATATTTTTAGTACAATTGTAAGTTTAACTCGCTTTACCACTGTAGCTAATGTCATTAGCATATTCTTTAAGGAAAAGCGCGAATTGTTTTTACCACCTCAGTTGTTATTGAGGTCTTAGTCTGTCTCTAAGAGACAATTAATAAAACCTTGTATATTGTCAATCAACTAAACCGTGTATGTATATAAATATGTATAAAAATCAGCGACAAATACAGTGATATATGTAGAGGCAAACAATTGGTTGTGACCTTAAAGAATATATCGAATGTTTAAACCTAAAGACGGAATCCCATGGAATGTGGTGTGACACTCTTCGCTAGTTCACGTTGACAAATAGAAATATAAAATACATAATAGTGAAAAGAAAAGAGGGCACAGTTGGCGCCTCACGTTACTCTGAAATTAATAAATATTTAATTTTTTTATAAATTCGGTCGGACCATTTCGATGAAACGTGTCCACTCTAGTATCGAGGGTACACCACCAGTTTTGGGCAGTAGGAGTTTTAGTAAGTTGGTTAATTCATACAATGATAAAAACTCCAACACAACGTCTTTAGACCATTCCATACTTAAATCAACACGGCACTGACCGTACAAGTCCCTAGCCGAATCGGAAGGGTTGGATGGGTACATACTTAGTCTGTATCAGCTTCTGACTTCCTTTGAACCGTGTATTTACCGACAAACTATGGGAGATCCCGCACCGATCCACTCCGGCCATAAATAGACTTTCCGGTTCTAACCCAAGGATGATAAATCACAAATTTTTGAGGGGAATAACGCTATTTCACGTTGCGTTTATTCCCTCCTTTGTGTTTATCTTTTTCTATTTCTTTTGACATACCACACCATGTTCCATGGGATCCCAGCTTAATACGTCTGGACTTGTTGACAAAAATCTACAAACATTGTAATTTATATCCTTTACACTCCAGGAAGTCACAATTGTGTGGGTCTTATTAACACGTGAAATATGAATCAAAATTTTATATGCTGTTTTATAACTTGTTCGAACTGATACGACACGATTGTGTTGGCTATATATGCAGGCTATCCAGAAAATACGTTTCGTTTTGGAATGTAAAAAAAAATAAGTACAAGAAAAAGATTTTATTGTATACATTTAAAAGAGACACTCAAATACTCAAATACATAATCTTCCAACAAATTCAGGCACTTATCATAGCGGTGAACTAGTTTTGAAATACCATTGTCATAAAATTCTGCCGCCTGACACTTCAACCAGGTACTCAACACCGTCCCGTAGCTCCACATCGTCATCAAAGCGCTGTGTTGCAAGCCAGATGGACTAAACGGCGAATGAGGAAACACTCCCACTTGAAGACAAGTTTATCAGTCAATGGGTGCGTTCGGACGACCACAGCGGCTGGACAACTGAGCCAGCAGTAGCTGTCAGACGTCACCGCTGGAAGTCAGCCGCTGAGAGATTTACTAAGCTTTCCCTATCACGGCTGGATACAACCACTCAGCCGATTTCTGCTGACAGTCAGCCGCTATGGTCGTCCGAACGCATCCAATGCTTGGACGTCCACTTCGTTCTTCATCGTGCACATTGATTCGACCATTTTTGAATTTAATGCACCATTGACGCACTCTATCTTCAGTGGTCACATTGTTCTCGTTAACAGCACAAATTTCGCGATAAATTTCAATTGGTTTGTTGTTTTTTTTTAGCCAAAAAGAATCGTATTACCGATCGCACCTCACAACTGGCGGGGTTTTTGATCGCAGCACACATTTCAAACAGCTGTTGTAAAATAACGAGAAGAGACAGTGACTTCGCGCTAGCACGGCTCGACAGCTACTGAACGGAGGAACGTCACGATGCTAAGATGGCCGCGCTAGCCCGACCCCTAGCGGTTACAGATCAAAACGTAAAGAAATTTCTAGATAGCCCTCGTATTACCGGTTTCATCGCACGTGGTGCGGTGTTAATATTTACTCTGGGCTAATTAGCAAAATTCATGGAAACGTTATTTATCAGCAATTTTATTGCTGGAATCGAATTATAAGATCCTATATATTAATAATATAGGTATGCAAAGTCCGCAGATAGTGTGCTACTTTTTTTATAAGCAAAATGGCGCCGACAAATCGTATTTTTTTCAATTATTGCTCTATAACTCCGAAGATTTTAACTTTATAACAAAAACACTCAAATAAAAATTCACCCCAGTTTAATTCTACATAGAAGCATGTTTTTTCCGATTTGCTCCGACGAAAATTTTCCTCGGAAAATGCGGGTTTTCCTAACAAAAACTATAATTTTCAAATAAAGTTTTAGGTAAGTAATTATTAATCAATAATTAAATAACTTAGTGACATCAAAGATTTTTTGGTATATACTGTAATTCCAGAAGCTGGTGAAAATTAAACGAATATTTTAGCAACAATTCAATTGTTAATTAACAATTTACGATCGCAATAATAACCAAAATAATCATGATACATTGATCAAACTTATAAAGATTATAAAGACGAGATGCTTGTTTAATATTTTATCGACAAAATATAAATTTTTCTTTTTTTTTGCATAATCTTTAAATTTTGAAAAAAAAAATAGTTATTATACGTTGGTCTAATTAGTAAGTACAAAGAAAGGTTATTTACCAGCAATTTTATTGCTTTAATCGAATTATAAGATCCTATATATTATTAATATAGGTATGCAAAGTCCACAGATAGTGTGCTACTTTTTTTATAAACAAAATGGCGCCGACAAATCGTATTTTTTTCAATTATTGCTCTATAACTCCGAAGATTTTAACTTTACAACAAAAATACTCTAATAAAAATTCACCCCAAATTTAATTCTACATAGAGGCATGTTTTTCCCAATTTGCTCCGACGAAAATTTTCCTCGGAAAACGTGGGTTTTTGCCAACAAAATCTCGAATTTTCAAATAAATTTTTTGGGCCAGTAATTATTTATCAATAATTATATAGCTTGGTGAAATTAAAGCTTTCTTGGTATAGATTATAAATTCAGAAGCCGGTTAAAATGAAACGAATATTTTAGCAACAATTCAATTGTTAATTAACAATTTACAGTCGCAATAACAACCAAAATAATCATGAGACATTGATCAAACTTAGAAAGATTATAAAGGTGTGATGCCTATTTAATATTTTGTCGACAAAATATAAATTTTTCATTTTTTTGCATAATCTTTAAATATTTAAAAAAATTGTTATAAACAAATTAACATTTCTTAGAAATTGTTTATTATATTCTAATTTTAAAAAATACTTAAAATGCGTATTTCATAGGTCTTGAAAATGAATGCTTTAAAAAAATTTTCCAACCATTTGCAAAAAAGTTAGGAAACAGCAAAATAAATATACGATATCTCCATTGTTTATAATTTGTTTTAATTGTTTCAAAGCTTAAAAGTGAGTCTATGGTACAATCTAATTACTCACAAAGAATGTCAAAAATTAGTGCAATGGTTATATTTTAATCAAAGATTAAAAATACTTTTTTTTGTAATTTTTAGCGCGAAAGTAGGCTTGATACAGAGCCGGAGATAAAATGTTCACTCGAAGCGACTGACACGCTTAAACTCGCGCGAGTTGTGTATGTGGGAGGGTAGCTACGGTACTGTATTATTCTACTTTCGCGCGTGTAAATTACAAAAAAATATATTTATAATCTTTAATTAAAATATAGCCATTAAGCTGATAATCGATATTGTTTTATAAATAATTAGCTTGTACTTTAAACTCACTTCTACGCTTTGAAAGAATTAAAAAAAAATATTAACACCGTAGTAATCGTATGTTTACTTTCCTGTTTCATAACTTTTTTGCAAATGGTTGCAAAAAAAGTTTTAAAGCATTCATTTTCAAGATATTTAAATTGCGCATTTTAGCTATTTTTTAAAAATTAAAATATAATAAAAACTTTCTGAGAAACGTTAATTTGTTTATAACTATTTTTTTTAAACATTTAAAGATTATGCAAAAAAATAAAAAATTTATATTTTGTCGACAAAATGTTAAATAGGCATCTCATCTTTATAAGATTTTAAAGTTTGATCAGTATATCATAATTATTTTGGTTATTATTGCGACCGTAAATTATTAATTAACAATTGAATTGTTGCTAAAATATTCGTTTAATTTTCACCAGCTTCTGGAACTATAATCTAAACCAAGAAGGCTTTTAAGTCACCAATTTTTTTAATTATTGGTAAATAATTACTTATCTAAAACTTAATTTGAAAATTAAAGATTTTGTTGGGAAAACCCGCATTTTCCGAGGAAAATTTTCGTCGGAGCAGATCGGGAAAGACACGTCTCTATGCAGAATTTAATCACGGTGAATTTTTATTTTAGTGTTTTTGTTGTAATGTTAAAATCTTGGGAGTTCTAGAGCAATAATTGAAAAAAACACGATTTTCGGGCGCCATTTTGTTTATAAAAAAAGTAGCACACTATCTGAGGACTTTGCATACCTATATTATTAATATATAGGATCTTATAATTCGATTCCAGCAATAAAATTGCTGGTAAATAACTTTTCCCAAAAATGGCCTATTCTCCGATAATCAGCCCAGACTAATTTATAAACTGGCCCGTATTATCCCCTGCATAAAGATAATAAACCTCACTGACAACATTCTGACAAGACAAACAGAACCTTCCAAGTAATAATGGGAAAGAAGACGAGTAGACAGATGAAACTTAACAATGACCTTCAACAGGTTTCTGCCCTTGCCCCATTACTTTTCAGCCTCTATATTGCTGACATGCCTGAAACCGAATCTCGGAAGTTTGGATAAGCTGACGACTAGACCCTTGCAACAAGCCACCAATCTTTAGAAACTACAGAAATCGCTCTCACGAATGACCTATCCGTCCTCAGCGAATTCTTTAAGAAGTAGAGATTACAACCAAGTACTACAAAAAATGAAGTATCAGCTTTTCATCTCAACAACAGGCTGACAAACAGAGAATTATGAGTATATTTTGATGACATTGAACTGTTGAAACGCAATGATCCCCGAAATACCTTGGAGTTACTTTAGACAGAACGATCACGATCACAGACAGAACAACAGCAAAATTGAAAACACGTGACAATATAATATAGAAACTCTGCAGCACTACATGGGGGTCCACAGCCTCGGCTCTTGGGCTGATATATCCGGTGGCAGAATACTGTGTACCAGTGTGGTTAAATAGCAATCATGCCCACCTTGTAGACACTCAGCTAAACCGCGCTATGCATATGATAACAGGCACAATTGTGCCCATCACTACAATGTGGCTACCCACCCTTGCTGTAGCACCACCCAACCTAAGCCGCAAACATGCATTGGTTAAAGAATATTACCAATTAATAAACGGTCGTCAATATCTAGTCCACAACGACATCCCCGATATTCTTGGAAACCATCTCCGATCCAGGTTTCCTATTATGAATTCTGCTTAAACGCTGCAGCAATCCAATTTTGACTTAAATACCCGATGGAGAAGATTGGAAAAGTAAGACAGATTGGCATTTCCATTGTCTACCGGACATCATAGACAAACCTGGCGAATTCGAACGTCCCCATTCAAATTTCAAATTCAGATTTGGGCAGCCCTTAATCGAGTTAAAATAAACTTTGGGAGATGCGCTGACTCCCTCTACAGATGGGGTAAACTTTCCTCAGCTTCTTGTGATCTGGCATCTGGATTCTTCTTCAAGACAGACGATCAGGCACATAGTAGAGGACTGCTGGCAAAGCATAAACAGGCGATCCTATAGACTTTGTAATTGCAACCGAAGGACTAATCGAATATAAAAAAAATTGGACGTCTGTTTGTGGTGTTTTTTATAAGGCATTCATCTAAATAATTACCTATTCTGTGATGTAAGCCATACGCTAAATAAATAAATAAATCACACGTGGTTCATTTAGTTGTCATATTTACATTGGCATCCGAGGTTGCAATACCAACTTTATTGTTTTTTTTCTGTTTTTGCATATTGCGATGTCGTATAAAGGGAGGTTTCGCCTAAAATTAATTCAAACAAGGTTTTAAATGTAAATTATTTATAAAATGCATTGTTTTACACGATAAGCAGTGGAAACTTACACTGCTTATGTGGAATATGGAACCTAAGAAGTTAATACCAATCAGAAAAACTGGACTCCAAATTGCATGTAATATGGTAATAAATTAAAACAAACAGACCAACTGGGTGTCCCCGAAAATAGTGCGTTCCTTTAAGGTATGGATGTAATACACAATGTAGAACAAAAAAGTCCTATTACTTTTTTTTCTAAAGTTAACCGTTTCCAAAAAAAAAATTACATTGTTTTACATATAAGCGAACTTCTATTTTCATAAAATGAACTAATTTGGCATTACTGTACAAGAACTGTTTGTGATTTAGTTTATTGACACCACAACTGTAGGTCAGACAGGTACACCTGCAAAATAATTGTACCACCCCATGTTTGAAAATCCAACAAAACAAGAATTTGTTTGTTTGTTTAGGATGAAGACAGGGTTTAATGTAATACTCTGGGCTAATTAGCAAAATACAAGGAAAAGTTATTTACCAGCAATTTTATTGCTTGAATCGAATTTTATTATTGTATGTATTAATAATACAGGTATGCAAAGTCCGCAGATAGTGTGCTACTTTTTTTATAAACAAAATGGCGCCCGAAAATCGTGTTTTTTTCAATTTTTGCTCTATAACTCCAGAGATTTTAAGGTTACACAAAAAACACCCAAATAAAAATTCTCCGCAATTAAATTCTATATAGAGACGTGTTTTTCCCGATTCACTTCGACGAAAACTTTCCCCGGAAAAAGCGGGTTTTTCCAACAAAATTTTTAATATTCAACTAAAATTTTAGATAAGTAATTGTTAATCAATAATTAAATAACTAAAGTAATGTAAAATCCCTTTTCGTATAGATTATAATTCCAGAAGCCGATGAAAATTGAATGAACCGTTTAGCAACAATTGAATTGTTAATTAAAAATTTACGGTCGCTATTATAACGATAATAATTTTGATGCATAAGAATAACTATGATTTTTTCATAAAAAGACACTATATCTATCTAATGTACTTTACAGAATTGAAATTGGACTATTAAAGCGGCCTCAGGAATATTTTAAAATTATAAACAAATTTTTGGCTTATAAACAAATAGAATATCTCGGGAAATATTAAACTAAATTAAATTGTGAAAACGGTATTCGAAAAACAGTGGCAGGACACTTCTTTTAAAAGAAAAAACGTTTAATTACGACAAGTGTTTCCTGAGATACAATCGGTGAAAGTTGACCGGAATTTACGGCGAAGATATAAACAGTAGGATCATAATTTTCAAACTATCACCTTTTTATTTTTGTCCTCTTTCTCCACAAAAATTTTCATATCTTTAAAGTACTCATAACATATATTATTATAATAAAAAATATCGATAATACGTGTGAAAATTGCCAAAAATAGCAAAATTCCAATCAAAAATTAGGTTGGAGAAAATGTAACCCTCAAAGTTCAAAATCGGTATATGTTAAAAAAATGCATTTCTCGTCTTCCCATGGAGCAATTTCCTTCATTCTTTTTTTGTTCCCTGATAACTCGAGTAGAGCCATCGAACTAACTCATTATTAAATGTCAAACTTGCTTTTGTTTCGTTATAATAGATTAATTTATTTATAAGAACAGAAAACTACATATTTTTTCCAGTTGTAGGCTTTTTTTTGATAAACTTACTACAAGTGTACCTTTTAAAGTTAAAAACATAAATATTCTCATTTGAAAGCTTTATAATTATTTAAACAATTTTTATTTAAACAAAATTATAATTTTGTGTTATAATAAATAAATTAATTTATTATAACAAAACAAAAGCAAGTCTGACATTTAGTAATGAATTAGTTCGATGGCTCTCCTCGAGTTATTTGGGAACAAAAAAAGAATGAAGGAAATTTCTCCATGGGAAGCCGAGAAAATGCATTTTTTTAACGTATACCGATTTTGAACTTTGAGGGTTACATTTTCTCCAACCTAATTTTTGATTGGAATTTTGCTATTTTTGGCAATTTTCACACGTATTATCGATAGTTTTTATTATAATAATATATGTTATGAGTATTTTAAGGATATGAAAATTGGTGTCGAGAAAGAGGACAAAAATAAAAAGGTGATAGTTTAAAAATTATGATCCTATTGTTTATATCTTTGCCGTAAATTTCGGTCAAATTTCACCGGTCGTATCTCAGGAACCACTCGTCGTAATTAAACGTTTTTTCTTTTAAAAGAAGCGTCCTGCCGTTGTTTTTCGAATACCGTTTTCACAATTTAATTTAGTTTAATATTTCCCGAGATATTCTATTTGTTTATAAGCCAAAAAATTGTTTATAGTTTTAAAATATTCCTGAGGCCCCTTAAATGGTCCAATTTCAATTCTGTAAAGTACGTTAGATAGGTATAGTGTCTTCTTATGAAAAAATCATAATTATTCTTATGCATCATAATTATTGTCGTTTTTATAGCGACCGTAAATTTTTAATTAACAATTCAATTGTTGCTAAACTGTTCATTGAATTTCCATCGGCTTCTGGAATTATAATCTATACAAAAAGTGCTTTTACATTACCAAGTTATTTAATTATTGATTAACAATTACTTACCTAAAAGTTTAGTTGAAAATTAAAGATATTGTTGGAAATACCCGCTTTTTCCAGGGAAAGTTTTCGTCGAAGTAAATCGGAAAAAACACGTCTCTATGCAGAATTTAATTGCGTTGAATTTTTATTTGAGTGTTTTTGGTGTAAAGTTAAAATCTTTGGAGTTATAGAGCAAAAATTGAAGAAAACACGATTTTCGGGCGCCATTTTGTTTATAAAAAAAGTAGCACACTATCTGCGGACTTTGCATACCTATATTATTAATATATACAATCATAAGATTCGATTTCAGCAATAAAATTGCTGGTAAATAACTTTTCCCAAAAATGGCCTATTCTCCGATAATCAGCCCACACTATAAATACTTATGGCTAAAATGCTGCAAATATTTTTGAATTGTGATTGTCTATGTTTAGATTTTTGTATACATAGTTGTCAGATTTCAATTTGCGTACCAAAATGTATTTTGGTTTTTTAGCCAAACGGTTGCATTTAGAAAAAAATATTATGAGACTTTTTGGTTCTAAATGGTGCCTTCTACCTATACCTTTAAGGAACGCACTATTTTCGAGGACACCCTGTATATCGGAGTACCTCTGGACTGGTCCATTACCTACACACACCATTACACAAACACGAGAGGGAAAGTAACCGCATATGTACTTAGAAAGCTAACGGGAAGTAAATGGGGTGCATGTCGTGACATCTTAAGAACAACGGCACAGGCACTGTGTTTTTCAACTGCTGAATATGCGTGCCCCGTTTGGGACAGATCTGCCCACATCAAACAAGTTGATACTGCGATAAAAGAGGCATCCAGTTTAGTCACGGGGCGCATGAAACCAACGCCACTCTCAAATTTATATAAAACAGCGGGTTTCGCAGAACCCTCAACACGCAGAGGTGTTGCAGAGCACATAGAGAAAAGTAAACAGATCATTGACGAGGGGTATGCCCTATTTAAAGCTCGAACACCACGAATGCGACTAATATCCAGGAAAAGCTTCCTTTGAATAGTGCAGGATAAACTGCTTCAGTATTTTCGTTTTTCCCATATTCAATGGATCGGACAATCTCTAGACTTTAAAACAAGGAAAACTATGAATAGGATAAGAACAGGGGTCGCTCTAGTAAAATCAAAAATGGTAAAATGGGGCAAAGTAGACCAAGATTATGTGAACTGTGACTATGGAGAATGCTTACCTGCAGAAACTGTCCTCATAGAATAGAATAGAAATTAGCTTTATTGTCATGAAAAATTGTACAATTTTATCGACAAAGCTTATAAAAAGTCAAGAAAACAAAACAATAACAATCCAATTTACTAAAATTACATAAATCGTCAATATATTTACAATAGTAACAATAATAATGAAGTTAAACAGAAGTAATCAATTGCAAAATTTAAGTAAATTGCAAATGCATAGTCTACATATAGTGTAGGAAACAGAGGTTGAACCTTGCAAAATGGACACAAGTCCGGTTTTATTTTTTTTCTGGTAGATCAAGGGGTGCTTATTATAAGACTAACTTTTTCTGAAAAAATTTCGCCCCGGAACCCCCTTTTTCACCCCTTTAAAGGGGGTAATTTGTGGTTTTTGCGGAACGTAGCCCTTCCTGTACCTTTTACAACAAATTTTTTTTATAGAAATATGAAGCGAACTGTATTTTCTATGATTTATTTCCCGACAGCATATGTCTATCATCCACCGTTTAGCGGGGGTGGCGCCCCAAAGTTGACGAGTTTTTAAAAAAGCTGTTTTTAAAAAATATGTATTTTTCCCTAACTGTAACGGAAATTAGAAAGAATTCCTGCGACATGTATTCACAAATAAGTGACTGATTTTTTGGTATAGGTTTCACTTAAGGGTAATTAGCCTATTTTTAATTACAGGGTGCTACATTTTAAAAAACTCGTTTTTATACCATCTGAACCGTTTATGCTAGAGTAAAAAGACTTTCAGCGATTACCCACGTACTGGTGCTATTTACAAATTTGTATAATTTACCCCCATTTTTTCCTCGGAACCACCCCAAAAAAAAGAATAATTAATAAATAAAGTGATTTTCTTGAAATCCTTCACACACAATGCCCTTTATTAATATGCTTCATATATCATTTTGTGCACGTTATTATTACCCATGCATGGACACCAAAAGCGATTTCCTAGTACAACCCCTGTAGCCAAAAAAAAAATAAATAAAATGGGGGTTGAATTTTTTTTTTGTTTTTTGGTTTTTGATCCATATGGGCATATGCTTCATCAATTCTGCTTTTCAAAAATATATATGGTTATTGCAACATTCCTGCGTAAACCACCCCTATCCTTGAAAATATACTGCAGAAACTACCCCTATCCCTTGGCGACCATGTTTTTACGATTTTCTCATTACCTATGCATTATTTTTAAACAAAACTTATACAGGGTTAAAGACCACTATTAACTCTAAAAATTAGGCCCTATTCATTTTTTTCGTATAAGCAACCGTTACGGCACAGTGGCGCCGTAAACTTCGTGATATGCTTTGGCGGGCTCCAGTTTTTGTTTTTTATTTCGTCACTTGTTTGTTTTATTGATAAAGTACTTATGTAAAATAAAACAACACAGTGTAAGCTACAAATTATGACCTATACACATTTTACATTCTTTGCCCCCCAAAGCCACAGTGGTGGCCCAAAATCAATTTTTGCATATTTTCGCCACCTACACGCATTTTATTTCATTAATGCTACCTTAATAGCACAATATTCACCCTTAAGTGGTCGCTAAGCAGTGGCGGATCCAGGAAGGGGCGATGGGGGCGATCACCCCCCTCAAACCAAAAGTGATATTATATTTAAAGATTATAAAAATATTCATTTATTTTTATAGAAATGCTTATATTATTATTTTTATAATGATGGCGTACTTTTTATGTTTTAGCGACAGTGGCGGATCCAGCATCGTTAAGGGGGGTGCCAATTGGCTAGATTTCTATAAAAATAAATGAATATTTTTATAATCTTTAAATATAATATCACTTTGGGTGTGAGAGGGGGGGGGGTGATCGCCCCCATCGCCCCTTCCTGGATCCGCCACTGCCTAGCGACCACTTAAGGGTGAATATTGTGCTATTAAGGTAGCATTAATGAAATAAAATTCGTGTAGGTCGCGAAAATATGCAAAAATTGATTTTGGGCCACCACTGTGGCTTTGGGGGGCAAATAATGTAAAATGTGTATAGGTCATAATTTGTAGTTTACACTGTGTTGTTTTATTTTACATAAGTACTTTATCAATAAAACAAACAAGTGACGAAATAAAAAACAAAAACTGGAGCCCGCCAAAGCATATCACGAAGTTTACGGCGCCACTGTGCCGTAACGGTTGCTTATACGAAAAAAATGAATAGGGCCTAATTTTTAGAGTTAATAGTGGTCTTTAACCCTGTATAAGTTTTGTTTAAAAATAATGCATAGGTAATGAGAAAATCGTAAAAACATGCTCGCCAAGGGATAGGGGTAGTTTCTGCAGTATATTTTCAAGGATAGGGGTGGTTTCCGCAGGAATGTTGCAATAACCATATATATTTTTGAAAAGCAGAATTGATGAAGCATATGCCCATATGGATCAAAAACCAAAAAACAAAAAAAAATTCAACCCCCATTTTATTTATTTTTTTTTTTGGCTACAGGGGTTGCACTAGGAAATCGCTTTTGGTGTCCATGCATGGGTAATAATAACGTGCACAAAATGATATATGAAGCGTATTAATAAAGGGCATTGTGTGTGAAGGATTTCAAGAAAATCACTTTATTTATTAATTATTCTTTTTTTTTGGGGTGGTTCCGAGGAAAAAATGGGGGTAAATTATACAAATTTGTAAATAGCACCAGTACGTGGGTAATCTCTGAAAGTCTTTTTACTCTAGCATAAACGGTTCAGATGGTATAAAAAGGGCTTTTTTAAAATGTAACACCCTGTAATTAAAAATAGGGTAATTACCCTTAAGTGAAACCTATACCAAAAAATCAGTCACTTATTTATGAAAAATTGTCGCAGGACTTTTTCTTAATTTCCGTTACAGTTAGGGAAAAATATATTTTTTTTAAAAACATCTTTTTTAAAAACTTGTCAACTTTGGGGCGCCACCCCCGCTAAACGGTGGATGATAGACATATGCTGTCGGGAAATAAATCATAGAAAATATAGTCATCTTCATATTTCTATAAAAAAAAATTTTTGTAAAAGGTACAGGAATGGCTACGTTCCGCAAAAACCACAAATTACCCCCTTTAAAGGGGTGAAAAAGGGGGTTCCGGGGCGAATTTTTTTCAGAAAAAGTTAGTCTTATAATAAGCACCCCTTGATCTACCAGAAAAAAAATAAAACCGGACTTGTGTCCATTTTGCAAGGTTCAACCTCTGTTTCCTACACTAATAGTAATTAATAAGTTTAAAAGTTAAGCTGCTGCATATGACACCCAAATATAGACAAAAAAAATGATAATAAAAATACTACTTGTGCAAAGGGTACTGTAATTTCTTAGTTATTGATTATGAAAATCTTCTACTGAATAATACGGTCTTTCAGATAGGTAGGCTTTTGTCAGTTTACGGAATTTGGGGAAAGATGCTGCAGATTTAAGTTGTAGAGGGAGATGGTTGTAAAGTTTTTTTGCGGAATATAATATAGATTTCTTTACTAACTCAGAGGACGGGGTCGGCATATAAACGTCAAACGTAGAATTTCTCGTGAAGTAGTCATGATTAGGTCTTGGTGGAAAGACATGTAGATGTTTACGAATTAAGCAAACAGTTTCTAAAATATACAAAGATGGAAGGGTTAAAATTCTGTGATCTTTGAAGTAACTTCTGCAATGTGTTGTTCTTCTGAGGCCAAACAGATATCTAATTGCTCTTTTTTGTAATTTGAAAATAACATCGAATTGGGCAGCTGTACCAGAACCCCAAAAAGGAAGACCATAACGAAGATGTGACTCGAACAAAGAAAAATATGTTATTTTGGAAGATGCTAAATTGAGTTCATTCGAAACAGATCTTATAGCATAGCAAGCTGAGGATAGTTTCTTCCTTAACAAATCGATATGGTGGGACCATTTAAGGTTGCTGTCTAAAAAAATACCAAGAAATTTCACAGAATCAACGGTACTGATCTGGCTGTTATTAAGAGGTAAGGGTTGAAGGACTCCTTTATAAGACAATGCTACTGTTTTATCTACGTTAAACGAGAGTAAATTAGAGTCAGACCAGGTTTTTATTGTAAGTAGATCAGAAGTTATAGTAGCATGAAGAGTTGCAATATTTGAGTTGCTCCAAGTGATACTGGTATCATCAGCAAAAAGAAAGATTTTTCCATCGATTTTTAAACTAGTGATGTCATTAATAAAGACAAAGAAAAGTAGAGGACCCAATACTGAACCTTGAGGTACCCCACATACAATGTTTTTGAGACTAGAGTCTGTATCATTTGCTCTAACCAGTTGTTTCCTATCATCCAAGTAAGATTGGAACCAATCTAAAGAAATACCTCGAATTCCGTAGAAATTTAGTTTTCTTATCAAAATGTTATGATTTACACAATCAAAAGCTTTGGCGTAGTCACAAAAAACGGTGGCAGTGTGAAGATTATTGTTCAGTGCTTCATAAACCTCATGTAGTACAGAAAAGATGGCATCAGTGGTGCATTTATTATTTAAAAAGCCGAACTGATTTTGTGATAAAATGTTGTTTTCAACTAGAAAGGACATAAGTCGGGCTTTTATGAGTCTCTCAATAATTTTGGAGAGTACCGGTAGTAGTGCAATAGGTCTATAATTGCAGGTATTAGATATTTCGCCACCCTTATGAAGAGGAATAATGATGGCTGTCTTCAGGCACTCTGGAAATTTAAATTTAAATTGCAAATGCATAGTCTACATAGTAATTAATAAGTTTAAAAGTTAAGCTGCTGCATATGACACCCAAATATAGACAAAAAAAAATGATAATAAAAATACTACTTGTGCAAAGGGTACTGTAATTTCTTAGTTATTGATTAAGAAAATCTTCTACTGAATAATACGGTCTTTCAGATAGGTAGGCTTTTGTCAGTTTACGGAATTTGGGGAAAGATGCTGCAGATTTAAGTTGTAGAGGGAGATGGTTGTAAAGTTTTTTTGCGGAATATAATATAGATTTCTTTACTAACTCAGAGGACGGGGTCGGCATATAAACGTCAAACGTAGAATTTCTCGTGAAGTAGTCATGATTAGGTCTTGGTGGAAAGACATGTAGATGTTTACGAATTAAGCAAACAGTTTCTAAAATATACAAAGATGGAAGGGTTAAAATTCTGTGATCTTTGAAGTAACTTCTGCAATGTGTTGTTCTTCTGAGGCCAAACAGATATCTAATTGCTCTTTTTTGTAATTTGAAAATAACATCGAATTGGGCAGCTGTACCAGAACCCCAAAAAGGAAGACCATAACGAAGATGTGACTCGAACAAAGAAAAATATGTTATTTTGGAAGATGCTAAATTGAGTTCATTCGAAACAGATCTTATAGCATAGCAAGCTGAGGATAGTTTCTTCCTTAACAAATCGATATGGTGGGACCATTTAAGGTTGCTGTCTAAAAAAATACCAAGAAATTTCACAGAATCAACGGTACTGATCTGGCTGTTATTAAGAGGTAAGGGTTGAAGGACTCCTTTATAAGACAATGCTACTGTTTTATCTACGTTAAACGAGAGTAAATTAGAGTCAGACCAGGTTTTTATTGTAAGTAGATCAGAAGTTATAGTAGCATGAAGAGTTGCAATATTTGAGTTGCTCCAAGTGATACTGGTATCATCAGCAAAAAGAAAGATTTTTCCATCGATTTTTAAACTAGTGATGTCATTAATAAAGACAAAGAAAAGTAGAGGACCCAATACTGAACCTTGAGGTACCCCACATACAATGTTTTTGAGACTAGAATCTGTATCATTTGCTCTAACCAGTTGTTTCCTATCATCCAAGTAAGATTGGAACCAATCTAAAGAAATACCTCGAATTCCGTAGAAATTTAGTTTTCTTATCAAAATGTTATGATTTACACAATCAAAAGCTTTGGCGTAGTCACAAAAAACGGTGGCAGTGTGAAGATTATTGTTCAGTGCTTCATAAACCTCATGTAGTACAGAAAAGATGGCATCAGTGGTGCATTTATTATTTAAAAAGCCGAACTGATTTTGTGATAAAATGTTGTTTTCAACTAGAAAGGACATAAGTCGGGCTTTTATGAGTCTCTCAATAATTTTGGAGAGTACCGGTAGTAGTGCAATAGGTCTATAATTGCAGGTATTAGATATTTCACCACCCTTATGAAGAGGAATAATGATGGCTGTCTTCAGGCACTCTGGAAATTTACCTTTCTCAAAGGAATCATTAATTAGTGAGATGAGGACTTCTAACACATTTTCTGGGAGATTAGAAAATTTTTTTATCGATAGACCATCAGTACTACAGGAGGATTTGCTTTTGATACTATTGATTTAGCCTCGAAGATTTGTGGCTCGCCAAAAAAGATGGAACCTACGTAGCCCGATACTGGGATGGAATGCCCGGACACGATAAAGTAAAGTAACTAAAAAAAACTAGATACCAAACTGGTGGATCTGTGTAGGAACTGTGAGGAATGGTTATTAACATACTGGTGGTTAGAGATATACAATGACCAGAATCAGGAAAATTTAACACCAGAAATGGAACAATGTATTGTTCCAGTAACAACTCCAAACACATAGAGGGACAGTACAACACATATTATGCGAAAACGAAATTTAAAATAAACGAGAACTTAATGGAAAGTCAAAGAAGATAACGATTGAGCATAAATTGGGAAAAATTTAACATGCTCTTGTGTCAGTTGGAAAAGAAACCCTCAAACCACTTAGAGAAAAAAGAAAAACTTGGATGATAAAATAAATTCTTGACCTACGAAATCAAAGATAGAAACACATATAGGAAAATCTGTTTACGGAATTATGGATAAAGAAAAGGTAAATGATGATGATTACTTAAGCCCGAAGAAGAAGAAAGATTTTGATATATTTATTTTGCTTTGCCAGAAAACCGTGAAATCTTGAACATTATTTTTGAAAAACAAGTTCTTAATCACCTACCTACCTAGATCCCTACCAATTGAAAAATTTTTTATTGCCAAATCTAGTGTTTGAATTTTCATGTAAAAGTAGATTTTTGTCTCACAGTCTCAATGTAACAATATCCTGCCTGAATGTATGCCTGTTAATCTAGTAAACAGACGTCGGTATATATTATACGAATTTCGGCAAGCTATAATTTCATAATCTAGTGTTTTAATAGTATTTTAGAAATTGTTTAGTATGATAAAAATGTATTATTTCAAATATTCTTTGATTTAGAATACACGCAAAGTAAAAATCATTGTATTTAATAATGAACTTATTGCCATATTGTTGTAAACTTCTAGCAAAATTCGGATTAATCGAAATTATTATAAGAAGAAGATTATTCTGTATTATACAAACCTTTGGCCTTTGGTAATATCCTTTCAATCTTAGTTAATTATTTGTGTTAAGGTGAGGTTTCCTAGGAGGCAAACACCTATGTATATGGTGACGGTTTCTTGAAGAAAATTCAGCCGAGTTTTCGGTTTATCTGAGTCGCAGCTAAATTTCGACGAAATCCGAAAATGTTCAATAAAACAAGCAATGGGACTTCGTAAGTCCAAGGTTTTTACCCAACATGGCCGAAAGTAGATCCTGAGGTCGATATTTGACCTCTTCGTGTAACTTTGTGTCGATTGATACATGATTTCACTAATTTTGCGTAATTTTTGCCAAACTTGAGGTCATAACTTTTTCCGAAAGTGATTTAAAAACTGGATGTATATATTTGTTCTCTCGATACGCATACTCTCCCTGATATATCACACTTTCAAGCAGTATGTACACCATCCCTAATGTACTTATCGACTAGTGATGTTGATTATATTTACTTTCGAGTAATCGTTACAAATCGTTACTTTTGTATAAAGTAATTATTTACAGTATTCGTTACTTTGATTGCTTTGATTACTTTTGTTACTTTTGTATTTGAGTACCGGTAATCATATCGAAAATCGTATTTCTTGGTAGATAGGTATTTTGTATAGGTATTCCGATATAGCAAGTAATCATTTACAGTATTCGTTACTTTGATTACTATGATTACTTTTGTTACTTTTGTATTTAAGTACCGGTAATCATATCGAAAATCGTATTTCTCAGTAGGTTGGTATTTTGTATAGGTATTCCGCTATAACAAGTAATCATTTACAGTATTCGTTACTTTCATTACTATGATTTACTTTTGTTACTTTTGTATTTGAGTACCGGTAATCATATCGAGTATCGTATTTCTCAGTAGGTAGGTATTTTGTATAGGTATTCCGTCACACCCTTAAAACGCTTCATACCGATAACGATATTCGACAACACTCGTAAAATACCGGTCCCGTCCGTTACTCGCTGGGATACGATTGGTATTTTTTTTATAGAAAGTAATCAAGTGTACAACCAGATACAATAGTCGTTACTCGCTCTGATACAATTGGTACGAAGAAACGAAGTAATCAGAGTAACCAAAGTAATCAAAGTAATCAAAGTAACGATTTGCCTCTGTGTACAGTAATCGTTACTTTCGGTATTCGTAAGTAACGAGAAGTTTGTAACGAATAGTTACTTTTTCAACATCACTATTATCGACTAGTTTGTTGTTTAAGAGTCTGTATCAAAATAACTGTGTCGTTTCATTGTTAACTTTAAATACCTCGAAAAATAATTACTTTATCGTAACGAATGAACAGTACATTATTTAGATAGAAAAGTATTGGAGAATCCAAAAATTGCACTAAAATAGCAATTTCGCCAGTGGCGTAGAATTTGGGAAGAGTCAACCATTCACGTTCGCCGTCGTACGGCTATGGTAGTAGCCAGAAACGTTTGTTTAACATAATTTTCCAGGGTGTACACTTGTACAGTACCTACACTTTCTGTTAAGTATGACAAGGATATGTCAAATGGTTTTACAGTTCTACTGGGTAAAAATAGGTTTTAAATTTTTAAATAAAACACCTTGTAACTCAGTAAGAAGCCACATTTATTTAAGTGATTTGGGTTAAATTATAATATTTTGAGCCCAAGAATCTATGGTTAAAATATTTCCAATTATTAATGAAACACCCTGTAGATGCAGTTGAAAGAATCTTCTTCTTAAGGCATAGGCGTAACCAGGATGATCCTAAGGGGGGGGTTACAACTACCTGAAAGGGGGGGGTTACAACTACTGGAAGGTCTCTGAGGGCTATGGTGTTAAGCGTATAGAGCTCAAAGTACATCCCAATGGGGGGGTTACAACCCCCAAACCCCCCCCCCTGGTTACGCCTATGTCTTAAGGTGCCGAGACCGCTTGTCGATCGTTGGCTCTCATGTTGCCCAGCATATTAACAATCATTGTCTTATTTACAGCCGCACGAAATAGTTCAGTGCTAGTTTTTCCAAACCATTGGCGTAGGTTTTTAAGCCAAGAAGTTGTACGGCGGCCCACACTTCTTTTTCCCATTATTTTACCTTGCATGACAAGGTGAAGTATGTCATATTTTTCTGGGTGACGCATTATATGACCAAAGTATTCCAATTTGCGCCTTTTAACCGTGTTCACTACTTCGCAACTTTTATTCAAACGTTGCAAAACCCTTTCGTTTGTGACTCTTTCTACCCAACTGATCTTCAGGATACGGCGGTAGACCCACATTTCAAATGCTTCTAGGTTTTTTAAAAGCGATTCTGTCAGTGTCCATGCTTCGACCGCGTAAAGTAGTACTGGGAATATATAACATCTGACCATTCTTATGCGAAGTTCCAAATTTAGATCATGACTGCACAGGATTTTCTTAAATTTCATAAGACTTGTTCTTTCTTTGGCAATTCTACTTTTTATTTCTGTACTAGGGTTCCAGCTTTCATTAATATGAGTACTCAGATATACAAGATTACTTACTCGTTCAATTGAGTCATTACCGATTGTTACGTTATAGTTATTATTATTTACGGCTGCCTGTTTACTAATAACCATAAACTTTGTTTTTCTTGCGTTGAGTTTGAGTCCATATATCGCGCAGAATGCCACCATTCGGTTCAATAACGCTTGAAGATGTTCAATTGATCCAGTCAGCAACAAGGTGTCATCTGCGTATCTGAATTGTTCATAAGCATACCATTAATGAGTATTCCCTCTTTTGCGTTTTCCAACACTTCATTTAAGATTGTTTCAGCGTAAAGATTAAACAACATTGGTGACAATATACAGCCTTGTCGAACTCCGCGCTTGATTTTTACTTCTTCAGAGCACTGATTCGCAACCCTAATACATGCAGCCTGGCCCCAATACAAATTTGCGATTATTCTAATGTCCCTACCGTCCAGACCGGTAGTTTTGAGAATATGTAGCATTTTTTCATGGCGAACTTTATCAAAGGCCTTTTCAAAATCAATCGCGCACATGAAAACGTCATGATTTACATCTCTGCATCTTTGAATTAAAACTTGAGTTGCGAATAGTGCATCACGCGTTCCAAGGCCACAGCGAAAACCGAATTGAGTACTTGAGATTCTTTTCTCAATTCTTCTATATGTTCTTTGATGAATTATTCTGAGAAACGTTTTCAATACATGCCTCATTAGGCTGATGGTGCGATAGTCGCTGCATTTTGTGGCTCTGTGTTTTTTTGGTAGTACAACAAATGAAATGTTGAAAGAATAGCGATGACCAAATGGAACAGGGTTGTTAACTCTACGGATTTTTCCGTAGATCTACGGATTTTCGAAATTATTTCGGATTTTCAGATATCGACCACATTTCTACGGATTTTTCAGCTTCAGCCATCAAGAAGCTAAAATGAGGATTTTTTTACTCTTAAGGTGTCATTCTTCTTCTTTTTTGGTCTATCAAGTACCATTCTTCTTCTTTTTTGGTCTGTCAAGTGCCTTCTTCCTCTTATTTGGCCTATCAAGTGTCATTCTTCTTCTTTTTGGTCTGTCAAGTGTCATTATTCTTCTTTTTTGGTCTGTCAAGTGTCATTCTTCTTCTTTTTTGGTCTGTCAAGTGCAATTCTTCCTCTTATTTGGCCTATCAAGTGTCATTCTTCTTCTTTTTGGTCTGTCAAGTGTCATTCTTCTTCTTTTTTTGGTCTGTCAAGTGCCATTCTTCTTCTTTTTTGGCCTATCAAGTGTCATTCTTCTTTTTGGTCTGTCAAGTGTCATTATTCTTCTTCTTTGGTCTGTCAAGTGTCATTCTTCTTCTTTTTTGTTTGTCAAGTGTCATTCTTCTTCTTTTTTTGGTCTGCCAAGTGTCATTTTCTGTCAGATTTTTGCACTACGGATTTCTACGGATTTTTGAAGCGCCCTCTACGGAAATATTCAGTTGCGTTGTTAACAACCCTGAAATGGAATTAGTTTTTACATGTTGCAAGACTGACGGATGGTACATGGACAAGAGAGATTCTGGAATGAGGACCAAGACAAGAGGCCAATCAAAGAAAAGGACTACCACCGACTAGATGGACCGATGCTATAAAGCGCATCTCCACAAATTGGATGCAAGAAGTTCAAGGCAGAAATAAGTATAAAAGTTTACGAAAGATCTACGTTCAGCAATGAATAAAATGATGATGACTATGAGTCTCTTGGTTCCTGGTTCATAATTCGTAAACCATATTATATACAATGAGTTTTAATTTGCGTTTGTATACAGCTATTGAGAACAAGTCTGCAAGATTAAGATATATTGTTTTACGTATTTAATTATTAAATAATTGATGGATTCGACCGCTACTTGATGGAAGTTCATTTTATCTAACAATAAAACACTGAAAACGTTTGTTTGCTATACTTCCACAAAATTTATTACAACTATCTCACTACAGCTGTTTCGGCAGAGTGCCTTTCTCAAGTCATTTAGATTACTATGGGTTTGTCTTTTTAAAGTCTTTAACTGAAGAGGTTGAGGAGTGGGGAACTGTTTGTCTCGAGTTGGTCATTCAGAATTATATCCATAGATTCCAATAAAGATAGTTTAAGGCCTTTATTTTGAATATACAGAATTTGAAACTGTTCATTAAAAAAATGATTATGATCTAGAAGGTGTAGTGCGTATGTTGAAGTGTCTGTTTTTCTATTGTTAAAAGCCCTTTTGTCTTCTGCTATCCGTTTGTCAAATGCCAGTTTGACCGATGTAAGTTTTCGGTCAGTCACCACAAGTTAGTTTGTAAACACCTGTACCGGGTACCCCAATAAGAATGGCTCTCGGCCATATCTCAGGAACCGTTTATAGTAGAGCTTTGAAATAAAAATTTTTATAACAAAAGTTGCCTCAGGAAAAGCCTGGAAATTAAAGAAATAAAAACAACTATTTAGTGATGACATAAACGTTCAAATTTTTGCCCATCATTTTAGTTGCAAACATTTACTCTTTCAAGAGTAGATTGAACAGCAGTCTCAATTTCTGCTCTCGACGTGCTTTGAATGGCGTTTAGTATTCTCTGGATAATGTATTCTAGAGTAGTGTATGATGGGCAACAATTTGAATATTTAGGTCGTCACTAAGTAGTTCTTTTTGTTCTGTGTTATATTTAATTTTAATAGGATTTTTTCTCTTTATATTGTTGTTTTAATTAATTATATTTTTATACGTTGACATCTGGAAAATGTTATTTTGTTTTTTTCCACAGCACACTACTTTTCATTAACTTAGTTTACCGGTGATAGTAACAGTTATGTATAAAATTTACACGTTTCTCGAGATATCTTGAGATAGAAAAAAGGTATCGACATGCGGTTTTCGCTATTCTATTGCTAATTTAATCTAATTTTATAAAGTATGATTAAAAATGCATACTTGTATTTAATATTTTCCAAAAAAAACTAGATTTCTGAAAAAAATTAAATAACGCCTCCCAGCTGGCTTATTACTTATTAGGATGGTTCAAAATTATCACGCTTATATTGATGAAAAAGATTTGTCTTCAACAAGATTCAGTTTTCAAAATTTGATTTAGCAGAACCGGACTTACAGCCATTTTTTCATAACAAGGTTCCCACTCACCCCCACCTCTTATTTGCAAAGGTAGAGTTAAACTTGTTAAATCAAATATGCGCAGCAGTGCCCCTTCATTAGGAAAATTTTGTAAAATTTAGATTTTTTTATTTTTAATATTCAATTACGCCCTCTAGCGGTGGACCCACAATTATGAAAATAATTTCCAGGCTTTTCCTGAGGTAACTTTTGTTATAAAATTTTTTATTTCAAAGCTCTACTATAAACGGTTCCTGAGATATGGCCGAGAGCCATTCTTATTGGGACACCCGGTACAGTAAGGGAAAAAACTCCTTACTGTATAATATAATATGTATAAAAAGATGTATATAATTTTAAATAATTTCAGTTGTTACAAAAGATATTGCTTCTAAATATGCAAACAAAACGAAGGTTGATTAAAGCAGTTTTGTTTGTGTAACCTCGTAGACGTTCACGTATAGTTTTGCTTTTCAAAGTTCAAATTATAAGGAGATATAAATAGCCCACGGAGGGACTGAGATAGAATCATTATAGTATTGTTATTATTCAGATCGTTACTATGCTAGTGAGCTGTCCTGCGAGAAGGGTGTCCTAAAGGACTACCCCGCGAAACAACATCTTAGTAACCTTATGTTGATTGATGTTGTAAATCGTAAATAAAATTATAAAGTTAGAGTCAGTGTTTCAACTCGATATTTCAACCCCGCAAGATTATCATGGCAATCTACCGATGTAACAATACCAACATAACACACCACTCTGTAGTTGTTTTCTTTTTAGGCTCTTATTGTTCTTAATATATTTGCTTAAGTTGTTGTTAGTTCTGAAAACTAGTGTTATTCCTTTCTTTTTTATGTATCTGACTATTTTTGTTGTTATCTTGCCAGTATATGTGATAGAGCAGAATATACTGAGTTCTTTCTGTGGTGGCGAATAAACTAATTTCAGAGCTTTCTTATGGAGTTTTTGGTTTACAATTTTATTAATTGTTTGTTCGTTATAGCCATTGTTTACTGCTATTTGTTTAATGATGTTCAGTTCTATTTCGAAGTTATTTTTAGAGTATGATTTAGAGAGCATAGCATGATACATAGACTGACAGAAATTCCCATGTCAAAAATAACTTTGAAATAGAACTGAACAGCATTAAACAAATAGCAGTAAACAATGGCTATAACGAACAAACAATTAATAAAATTTTAAACCAAAAACTCCATAAGAAAGCCCTGAAATTAGTCTATCCACCACCACAGAAAGAACCCAGTACCTTCTGCTCTATCACATATACTGGCAAGATAACAACAAAAATAGTCAGATACATAAAAAGAAAGGAATAACACCAGCTTTTAGACAACTAGCAACAACTTAAGCAAATATATTAAGAACAATAAGAGCCGGAAGAGAAAACAACTACAGAGTGGTGTTTACAATACAAACTAACTTGTGGTGCCTGTCCAAAAACTTACATCGGTCAAACTGGCATTTGACAAACGGATAGCAGAACACAAAAGGGCTTTCAACAATAGAAAAACAGACACTTCAACATACGCACTTCACCTTCTAGATCATAATCATTCTTTTAATGAACAGTTTCAAATTCTGCATATTCAAAATAAAGGCCTTAAACTATCTTTATTAGAATCTATGGAAATTAATAAATTGAAAAATACAGATATAATTCTGAATGACCAACTCGAGACAAACAGCTCCCCACTCCTCAACCTATTCAGTTAAAGACTTTAAAAAGACAAACCCATAGTAATCTAAATCACTTGAGAAAGGCACTCTGCCGAAACAGATGTAGTCACATAGTTGTAATAAATTTTGTGGAAGTATAGAAAACATACGTTTTCAGTGTTTTATTGTTAGATTTAATTATTACTTTATTGCCAGCTCTACAATAACTAAAACTAGAGCTTTCCAAAATTCACCATGTTATCACTATTCAAAGTTACCTTTCTACGTGGGTAAATAATTCTACTTTCAAATGACTATTTACAAAATATCATGGATGACATATCATCCATGCCTAATCAAAACATTAATAGTTGTAGCATTGAAAACTGATGCATTTTGTCTCTCACATAGAATTTACCAGCTCTATTACCAGCTTTATTGCCAGCTCTAAAATAACTAAAACTAGAACTTTCCAAAATTCACCATGTTATCACCATTCAAAGTTACCATTTTACGTGGATAAATAATTCTACTTTCAAATGACTATTTACAAAATATCATGGATGACATATCATCCATGCCTAATCAAAACATTAATAGTTGTAGCACTGAAAACTGATGCATTTTGTCTCTCACATAGAATTTACTTCTTCAATCTTCAATCTCCATCGAGAAGATCGTGTACAATTTTCAAATACCCGATCCGGGGTAAATTTTTTTGGTTTGGGTTTTATTACTATTATTCTATTATTATCTTCCTCATTTTGAATGTGCTGTCATTCGTTAAGAGGAAAGGAACGTTTTGACGCCTGTCAAAATTTTCAATGTATTTTAAATGTAATAATTTTTTTCGAATCCTGAGAAAACTAATAACTATTTTTGAAAAATTTAAACTCAGAATGAAAGATTACTTTATTACCGAGGGCCTAAAGTCCCTTAGAATGAATAAAAAGTTTCTTTTGAATGAGATATTTGAAATTAAAAATTACACTACATTTTCTCTTAGTTTTTCACCCCTGTAATTTATTAAAATAAACATTATAGAAGTTTTCAGGGACTTTCGGCCCTCGGCATGAACGTAATCTTTCATTCTGCGTTTAATTTTTTTAAAAATACTTATTAGTTTTCCCAGAATTCGAAAAAAATGAATCCCATTTAAATAGCATTGAAGCCGAAAGTTCGTACCCATCCCCTTAATATGAATTCGAAATAATTATACCTTTAATAATTCACTTTAGTCTTATCAAGTCAGACTTGATTCTTAATAGTATGCTTTCCAGTTATTAATTTTTCCATTAATTACGAGTAGGTCTTAAATTAATTCTTGTATATATTTATTCCATTTTTCAAATTTTGAACTGTAGAAAGTGTGGGGTGGTTTAGTGTGTAGGTACAAAATAACAGTTGTTAAAAATCATTATTAAATTTATAATTTTAAAATGTTTTGGGTAGAGAATTACCTGTTGTATCTTATTGTACCTATTGTATTTTTATACTCACCATTTAAATAAACATTGTAAATAAATCATGTTTTTTATGTTATGCTGACGATACCTTATGGGTCGAGTAGCTCTGTGGTTACCACAGCCTGTCCCAAGCCCGGATAAAATTTGGAGGGTGAATGGCAAGGTTAGCAAACTACCAACCATAAAAACGAATACTGATCAAAGAAACAATGTGAAACTTTACAACTGCATTGGTAATGTGAACACGACACCGGCAACAACTAAGGATAGGAGAAAAATATCCAAAATCCAGATGAGAATTACCACATGGAACATTAGATCGCTCAACCCAAGAGACCAAGAATTAACCCAAGTACTGAAAAAGAAACAAACATGCGCTCAAGTAAATAAAAAAGAAAGGAAAACGACAATCAAAATTAGGAAAACATATAATAATATACATCATCATCATCATCATCATCATCATCATCATCATCATCATCATCATCATCATCATTTGGCTCTACAACTCTATGTGAGTCTTTTCCGCGTTTACTATTTCCCTTCATTGTTGTCGGTCCTGAGCAGCTATTTCCCATTGCTGTACTCCCATTTTGCGTAGATCACTGGCTACTGCGTCCTTCCATCTCTTTCTTGGGCGATCAATTGAACTTTTGCCATCGGACTTTTCCCAAAATGTAGCGTTCAGAAGTATTTCGTCACTCGATCTTAGCACGTGGCCCGCCCATCTTATTCGGTTTGCTTTAATCTAGCGTACTATGTTTTTATCTCCATATACTGTCTGGAGTTCATCATTGTGTGTTTTTCTGCATTCTCCCGTTGGCTCTTCTCTGCAAGGCCCATAGATAGTTCGCAGTATCTTTCTTTCAAGTACAAGTAATTTTGTCGTTTCCTGCTGGTTCAGAGTCCATGTCTCGCTTCCATACGTTATTGTGGGACGAATTATTGTCTTATATACTCTTATTTTTGCTGGTCTTGAGAGTATTTTTGATTTAACTATGGTCATTAATGAGTAATATGCCCTGTTTCCTGCAATGATCCTAGCTGCCACGTCCTTTTCATATTTATTTTCAGATGTTATGATCGCTCCAGGTACTTGAATTCTTTGACGACTTCAAAGTTGTATTCATTAATTGTTACGTTTTGTCTGACCCTTGGTCTTGGGTTCTTCGTAACCACCATGTACTTGGTCTTGTCCTCGTCGACCTTAAGACCAACTTCCTTGGCTCCGTTCTCGAATAGGGTGAAAACTTCTTTTGCATCTAAGGTGGATTGCGCAATTGTGTCCACATTATCCGCAAAAGCCAATAGTATTTTTGATCCTTGGGCGGCAAATCCATTTGTCAGTTGTGACTGAGCTTTCCTTACTGCATGTTCCAGTGCGAAGTTAAACAGCATAGCGGTGAGAGGATCTCCTTGTCTAAGCCCGGTGCCAATAAGGAATTCCTCCGACGTGGTGCTGCCAGTTCTGATTCGTACGAAAGCGTTCTCCGTGCTCACCTGTGCTAATCGTACCAGCTTTCCAGGTACTCCCATTTCTACCATGGTCTCCCACAATGCTTCTCTGCTAATAGAATCCTAAGCTTGTTCAGGTAAAGTCCACGAAGATTTGGTATACATCGCGGTTGAATTCCCAGTTTTTTCAACACCTGGCGTAGCATGAAGATCTGGTCTATGGTCGACCTTCCCGGTCTGAATCCTCTTTGGTAGTCGCCTATTATTTCCTCTGCGTATGGAGTAAGTAGTCTAAATAGTATTATGGGTATAATTTTGTATGTCTTTTGTATGGATATAATAATATACAGTAAAGTAGCAAAAAAAACAAGAGTCAAAGAAGGTGTAGCCTTACTAATACACCAAAGATACCAATTTAAAGGGTGTCAGTATGTATCAGAATAGATTGTAACAACAAAGATAAGAATGGAGAAGGAAGACAAATCATCATTGGAGTATATGGCTTAGAAAATAACATGGCTCAAACAAGTCAAGCAAAGTAAGTTATCAATCGAAGTAGCACAGAAAACGACAATAAATATCGTTCCCATACCACCAGATTGACAACAGGTGGAATAATTTCTTTGGTTACACCTCCCGAGATTTTCAAAATTTATAAATCATACAGAATGCAGAGGAAATTAAGATGAGAGAATTTTAAATAATTCACAACTCATCTGCTCAGCGTGGTGAAAGTTCCAACAAGAAAGATTCCTTAATACTCAACAAATGAGTAAATGAATTAAAAATGTAAAAACATTTTCAATTTCTTTGCAACACGAAAATGCAGCAGCTGCATAATACTCTGGCTAAATCGGAGAGTGCAGGAAGAGTCTATATCGGTTTCGGAGGTCTTTTCACCCTCATCAGTAGTCCCATATCATCTTCTCTCCGATTTCCCCAGGTATCATACTTTGGGCCTTTCCGAATTGCAAAGAAAGAAATGTCACGGATGAACTAGATCCATCTACCGAAGAACAAAGTAATTTATCAATCGAAGTAGCACAGAAAACGACAATAAATATCGTTCCCATACCACCAGATTGACAACAGGTGTAACCAAAGAAAGTATTCCACTTGTCGTCAATCTGATGGTATGGGAACGATATTTATTGTCATTTTCTGTGCTACTTTGATTGATAACTTACTTTGTTTTTCGGTAGATGGCTCTAATTTATCCGTGACATTTCTTTCTTTGCAATTCGGAAAGGCCCAAAGTATGAAAGACCTGGGAAAATCGGAGAAAAGAGGATATGGGACTACTGATGAGGGTGAAAAGACCTCCGAAACCGGTATAGACTCTTCCTGCAGTCTCCGATTTAGCCAGAGTATTATGCAGCTGCTGCATTTTCGTGTTGCAAAGAAATTGAAAATGTTTATACATTTTTAACAAGTCAAGCATTTTATGTCGAGGTGTGTTCACTACGGAGACCAAAGGATGGTATCCTAGCCTAGAGCATGGTATCATACTCTTCATATTCGTGAATTCTCGCATTTAAAATAATGTATTTATTTTACCTGGCGATCGAAACTATATTTAGTCCAGGGTAATAAGGTTTTTCCCATGACACTCGAGCAGCCAGGGTACTGAAGCGTTTTTTCGACAGGTAATACCTAAAAGAGCAAATTGTAACTATTTCCTGCGCAGGATCTGGCGGCCATTTTTATTTATAAACAATTAAGTGTCAAAAAATGGCATTTTTCCCTTTTTTTTCAAATCAATGGAAAACACTGAAACTTATGGTTTTTTAGTACAAATATCTTTGAGATTATGGAAAAAGCTTTAAAATGACGTATTACAAAGTTTGATATACTCATTTATTGTTAATATAATTGCGAAAAAGTTCGGAATTGCAAAAAAAAATAATTTTGCAATATCTATTGTAAAAATTAGTGTACAGCTTTGAAATTTTTGTCATATAAGGGTTCTGTGGTGCTTAATATGTGATAAAAATTTCAAAGCGATTCATTGAATTGTTTAAATTTTATTCAAATTGTTTATCCCAGAGAGCATTGCTTTTGCAATAACATAAGTCAGGAAAACATGACGTCAGAACCATTTCACAGATGTCAAATGAAAGAGCATGAGCTATGTTTTCAACTTGGTTTAAAAAAAGCGAGTAAAAAATGCATTTATTAGTAATAAATAATTATGCAAAAGTATCGTAAATCTTTCCTTATAAACTTTTTATTTTGTTATATAAGAAATTATATTTATTTATTATAATTTTTTATCAATTATGATATAAATAACATTACTTGGTAGTTGTGCACTTAAAACAGGGTAAAAAAGTTAATTTTTTTGAAAAATTTATCCAAAAAGTTTATAAGGAAAGATTTACGATACTTTTGCATAATTATTTAATACTAATAAATGCATTTTTATTCGATTTTTTTAAAACAAGTTGAAAATATAGCTCATGATCTTTCATTTGACACCTGTGAAATGGTTCTAACGTCATGTTTTTCTGACTTATGTTATTGCAAAAAAAATGTTCCCTGGGATTAACAATTTGAATAAAATTTAAACAATTGAATGAATCGCTTTGAAATTTTTGTCACATATTAAGCACCAAACAACCCTCATTTGATAAAAATTTCAAACCTGTACACTAATTTTTACAACAGTTATTGCGAAAATATTTTTTTTGGCAATTCCGACCTTTTTTCGCAATTATATTAACAATAAATGAGTATATCAAAATTTGTAATATGTCATTTTAAAGCTTCTTCCATAATCTCAAAAATATTTGTACTAAAAAAATCATTAGTTTCACTGTTTTCCATTGATTTGAAAAAAAAGGGAAAAATGCCATTTTTTGACAGTTAATGGTTTATAAATAAAAATGGCCGCCAGATCCTACGCAGGAAATAGTTACAATTTGTTCCTATAGGTGTTACTTGTCGAAAAAACGCTTCAGTACCCTGGCTGCTGAAGTGTCACGAACGGGGTATATTTTTGTCTTATTACTCTGGCCTAATTATGGATCGCTATGTAATAGTCGAGGCTTTGAAGCACAAAGAAAGGCCTTACTGTCGATTTTTGGCGCAGTAAGACGGATTTTAATGCAGTTTGGTGCGTTGGATTCGTGAGAATGTCAGGAAATTTTGTGAACTAATGTAATGAATAAGAAATCTGAAATTGCATTTGTGCATAAGAAAAATGCATTTCAAAAGTGCATTTTGAAATAGGTAATTATTATAAATTTTCAACTCGGTAAATTTTCTTACTCGGGGGTTTTTGGGGTCGCTGAAAACGAATATGAGGTCGGCGAGACTGTGCAAACTACCTGGTACCTGCAGCAGGTGTAATAAACGTCTTCCTCTGGACTATTATGGTAATTTGTTAAATAATTGGCCCAAACTTGTTACTCGGGGGCCTTGGGGGTCACTGAAAATAACTATCGCAACTAAATTCTAATTTCATAGGATATTATAAAAATACATGATTATTTTGTTCAGGATCTCCATTTTTTTTTAAATTTGGCGCTAAAAAACTATGTTGGCAGTATTGATATATTCTTGCCTAATTTCATGTAGGATTCATTACCTTTCTATCTCACACGTTTGTATACACTAATATAACGGTTACACTGTAAGCAAAACAGAACACGTTTTTTTTCTTATTTTGTTTTCTTGTTATTTAAATAATTTATTATAAAGAAGTGTAAACAATATTTTTTTTAATTAACGTGTCTCAGCAACGCAGGCCATTGACACGGCTACAAAAGTAAAGTTTACAATATGTTTAAATTACAAGAATTAAGAAAATTAAGAATTTAAATTAAGAAATTACAATATCAGCAAAATGATAAAAAAACAACATTTATATGGCGTAGTATAACCGAGAGTCTTTGAGAAACATTATCACATTATTAAAGTTACTATTACCACTAAGAGTGGTGGTTTGGTCTTCATCCAGTTTATGTTGTCTTCATGTGTTCGTGTATAGCTGGCACTCAACTAGTATGTGTTTGACAGTGACACGAGTGTTGCAGGTATGACACCAAGGAGGATTTCCCTGGATGATCAGGTATCCATGTGTAAGACGGCAATGTCCTCATGACAACTTATTCCTTCTTAGTCTTCTCATGACAACTTTGTCCCTTCTACAAAGTGCTGTTATTTTTAAGGCAGGTATTCTGGGTTGAATATTATGGAGTTTTTAGTTTGTTCTATTCCAAAGGTTTTGCCAGACTCTCAAGCACATTTGGTTTACTGTATGTTGTACCCCTTAATGAAATTATTGACCACCGCTCCAAATTCTTATGGCTATGTACAATGCCCCGATAAGTTTCAGGAAACCGAATATTCCTGAGCAGTTTAAACTGAGTAATATCCAATTAGCTGAAACTTACCGATACAGAATGTACTTAATGGCTATTGCCAAAAATAAAAAGATTGTCATTGGAAAAATTATTTCATCTGTTGATGCATTTACCCGGCATTTAAAAAGGGTATATTTACAAACACAAATTTGGCTGCATGGAGAGGACAGTAACATGAACCCAACCGATTGAGGATGGGAATTACAAAATAGTGTATTAATTCCAGTTAGAATGACTCAGCCACCTGATACTCCAATCATTTTAAATTTAATATTCTGTAGTTGTAAGTCAGACTGTGGCATGCGACTCATGCGGGTGCAGGAAGCATGGGATAGTTTGTAATTTAGCCTGCAAAAATTGTGCAGGCTCTGATTGCACAAATATTGCATTGGACTCGAGAGAGGAAGGCAATAATGAAGAAGAAGATGATAATGATGAAGAAAATGAATTTTAAAGATAAATTACGATAAATTTTGTATAATGAACTACTCTTTTAACCATAAATATATTATAATAATAAAAATTTATGTTTATTTATAATAAAAATACCACCCTTTTCGATCACGATAGTTACATCGAAGAAAATAGAAAACCCCAAAAACTCCCGAGTAACGAGTTTAAACTAATATGATAAATTACCATAATACTCCAGAGGAAGACGTTTATTACACCCGCTGTAGGCACCAGGTACTTTGCACACTCTCGCCGACCTCATATTCATTTTCAACGACCCCGAAAACCCGCCGAGTTACAAGTTTGGGCCAGTTATTTAACAAATTACCATAATACTCCAGAGGAAGATGTTTATTACACCCGCTGCAGGCACCAGGTAGTTTGCATACTCTCGCCGACCTCGTATTCGTTTTCAGCGACCCCAAAAACCCCGAGTAAGAAAATTTACCGAGTTGCAAATTTATAATAATTGCCTATTTCAAAATACACTTTTGAAATGCATTTTTCTTATGCACAACGCACCAATCCGCATTAAAATCCTACTATCTTACTGCAAAAAAATCGACACTTCAATCCTTCAATGCCTCGACTATAAAATAAATGCAGTATTTTAAATGCGAGAATTCACGAATATGAAGAGTATGATACCATGCTCTAGACTAGGATACCATGCGATGGTCTCCGTAGTGAACGTAAAGTTGTGCTCATGACGAGGTGCCGACCCTCGCTCCCTGGTATCCCTCGTACTGCTCGTACCATATTATCGATCGCCAGATGCATTATTTTAAATGCGCGCGTTCACCAAAATTAAGAGTAGGATACTAGCGATACCATCCTTTGCTCTCCGTGGTAAGCAAACCCTTATAACTATCAGAGTTATAGTTCCATCAAAAGTAATCAACGTAAGATGTCTCAACTCAGCAGATGTAGGTAGCGACCATAGCCTAGTATTATGTAAAATAAGAATCATTATACAGTACATCATATCCAAGAGAGCGACACAAACGCAACGAAGAGGAAAGCTGGGGAACACTAATACTTTATTCAAAAAAATAAAAAGGGTACATTGGGAGAACTTCTCAAAACAGATGGAACACGACCTTTACGAAATACAAACAGAAATATGGAGAATAATCAGAGGACAATGAAAAGAGATAAACACATTAATAAAACGACTACACAAAAAAATGAAAAAGAAGTTTACACTCAGAAATATACGAGATCCGATGCGCAACAGCCCTATATACCTGCAATTATTATGCAGAACCCGAGTTATAATAAAAATATCTAATAATATCGTACGGCATTTTTGCCGGGGAGATCCTTTCGGACAGGTTCCGGCACCACTTGCATCTTTAACTATGTTTGAAATAGTGTCGATGCTCGCACTCGCACTAGCCCAAGGGGACCGACGGCATAACGTACCCTCCGAAGCACAGTGAACGGCTCGTATTATTTTTAAAAATGAAAATGTCGTTGTTGGTGCAGAGAACTGGATTGTATTGGACGCACAATAAAATATATATTTGTTTTATTTTTTATTGATCCAGATAATATACAAAATATTGAGCAATTTCACAATACTATTTTTATTCCTAACTTAAGTGGTAACTAAACTATTACCAGAGAAAATTTGACAATATTCATATGCCGATTTTTAACTTTTATTCTTTTAATACAAATATAACTTTTGTAAATTTCCAAAAATACCTCTATTGACCCATTTTAAATACTCTTTTTTTAAATAATATCGTTTAACCTTTTATTGTTGATGTTTTTAATCTTAATTGCAGTGATACTGGGCACGCCAGGTTTTCTCAATACGACTCTACCTTATCGGCAGAGTCACGAGAAGTGTACGGTAAATTGAATCTGTAATTACAAAGAAACAAATAGGTATGTCTTTGTACTCACTTTATCACGCTTAACGAATTACGGGATCTGGATTTCAATGCATATTTTTTTTATAATTCTCGTATCAAAGTTACGCGTGAAGTTAGTCCTATTGATGACAGTTGAGAAAACGTGGGCGACCCATGTTATACTTATGGTTAACCACGTGGGTGATCTGATAAGTACTTAGCCTCTCTACTCGATGGCGCCACTGTCGCAAGAGAAATCTATCATCGTGTAATTCTTGTAGAAGACCTATATCAAAATATCAGCCAAATCATACTCGTAGACTCGTAGTTTTGTTTTGACCGTGTGTATAAGCGGGCTACCAAACTAAGAGTCACGCAGAGAAGAATGGAGCGGTCAATGTTAGGAATAGCTCTGCGAGACAAAATCAGAAACGAAGAAATCAGGAGAAGAACAAAGGTGACTGACGTCATCGAGAGGATAGCCATGTTGAAGTGGACATGGACAGGACACATAGCCAGAATGACAGATGGGCGATGGACGAAGAGATTATTGGAATGGAGGCCAAGAGAAGACAAGAGAAGCGTCGGTCGACCGCCTACAAGATTGACTGACGACTAAGAGAGGTAAATAAAAACTGGATGAGAGCGGCGCAGGATAGATGGGGTTGGAAACGAGGGGAGGAGGCCTATGTTCAGCAGTGGACTTTTGAGGCTGGATGATGATAAGCGGGCGTGTTTGGGGATTTTAGAAAAATGAAAAAAGAGCAATATCAGTCGATGATTCGACTTTTGTTTATAGAAGGGAAATCCCGCAGCGAAATCTAAAAACGCTTGAATGCTGTAAACGGTGACTCTCCTCGTTCGAAGGAAACCGTCAAAAATGGTTTAACGAATTTCAAGGTGCTGGAACGTCGGTTTTTGATAAGTCACTCCCAGGTGTCCCGAAAACACCTACCACTGAGGATAACGTGTAAGAAATCCACAATCTTGTATTGGTAGACCGCGGACTGAAGGTGCGTGAGATAGCTGAGACACTAGGCATCACAAAAGATCTCGTTGGTTATATCCTACCTGGAATATTGGGCATAAAAAAATTGACGGCGCGATGGCTGCCGCATTTTCGAACTTCAAACAATAAACGCAAACATAAAACCCGTTCAGACCAGTGTCTGATGCTATTTAAACATAATCCAAATGAGTTTCTACGTTGATTCATAACTGTAGAGGAAACATGGTTCCACTGGTATACACCGGAATCCAAGGAACAGTCGATACAGTGGACGTCACCCCTCAAACGTGCTCCGAGGAGAGCGAAGACTGTCCAATCGGCTGGAAAGGCGATGACCACCATTATCTGGGATTCACAAGGTGTGATCTATCTGGAAAAGGGCAAAACGATCACAGGGCCTTCCTATGCCGCATCATTAGCCTGATTAGACACCGAATTTGTTTGTTTGTCTACATTATGACAATGTTCCGGGTCACACCTCCGCCATCGCCATGACCAAATTGGTCGAATTGGGCTACAAACTGTTTTATCCAACGTATTCTCTAGATTTGGGAGACTATGGTAGAAATAGGAGTGCCTGGAAAGCTGGTACGATTAGCACATGTGAGCACGGAGAACGCTTCCGCACGAATCAGAATTGGCAGCACCACGTCGGAGGAATTCCTCATTAAGACCGGGCTTAGACAAGGAGATCCTCTCGTCCCCTTGCTGTTTAACTTCGCACTGGAATATGCAGTAAGGAAAGCTCAGCCACAACTGGCAAACGGATTTGCCGCCATATGATCAAAAATACTATTGGCCTTTGCGGATGACGTGGACACAATTGCACAATCCACCAGAGACACAAAAGAAGTTTTCACCCTATTCGAGAACGGAGCCAAGGAAGTTGGTTTTAAGGTCAACGAGGACAAGACCAAGTACATGGTGTTTACGAAGGACCCAAGACCAAGGGTTAGACAAAACATAACAATTAATGAATACAACTTTGAAGTCGTCAAAGAGTTTAAGTACCTGGGAGCGATCATAACAGCTGAGAATAAATATGAAAAGTACGTGGCAGCCAGGATCATTGCAGGAAACAGGGCATATTACTCATTAATTACCGTACTTAAATCAAAAATACTCTCAAAGATAGCAAAAACGAGAGTATATAAGACAATAATTCGTCCCACAATAACGTATGAAAGCGAGACATGGACTCTGAAAGTCCATGAAAAAGTCCCTGAAAGTGAAAAAAATTACTGGTGCTTGAAAGAAATATACTGCGGACTATCTATGGGCCTTGCAGAGAAGAGACAACAGAAGAATGGAGAAGAAGACACAATGATGAACTCCAGACAATATATGGAGATGCAAACATAGTACGCTACATCAAAGCAAACCGAATGAGATGGGCGGGTCACGTGCTAAGATCGAGTGACGAAAGACTTCTGAACGCCACATTTTGGGAAAGGCCCGATAGCAGAAGGTCAGTTGGTCGTCCAAGAAAGATATGGAAGGACGCAGTAGCCAGTGATCTACGCAAAATGGGAGTACAGCAATGGGAAATAGCTGCTCAGGACCGAAAACAATGGAGGGAATAGTAAACGCGGCCAAGACTCACATAGATTTGTAGAGCCAAATGATGATGATGATGATGTATTCTCTAGATTTGGGCCTGTACAACTTCTTTTTGTTTCCAAACTTGAAAAGTCACTCGATGGCAGAAATGTAAGTCGAATAAAGAGTTCATCACCGCCACGGAAGCCTACTTTGCAGACCTCGAGAAAAGGTATTTTTCAGACTGGTTAAAGAAGGTGGAGCATCGCAGGGTCAAGTATATCGAGCAAAAAGGACTAAGTTCAGAAATAAATCACCACTTTTCCAAAACTTTCGTTTTTCTTTTGAGGGCTAAGTACTTATCGGCCGCCTTAGTAATAGTCGTAATTAAGTTTACACAGACAACTGTCACACTGTCAACGAATAATTAAATTTACACAATCAAATGAACATGCATAAGAACTTTGAAATAGAGAAACATCGAAAAAATAAATATTATATGGTTGCATTTCGATTCATTTCAAAATTCATCTCACCATTCTCCTACACGTGTTTCGACGTTTACGTCTCATCAGGGAAGACTTTGTGAGAGCATTGAAGTGAACCGACGCGAAGCGTATCATTCACGTGACCATTATTAGTAAAATAATGTAGGTACCAATAAATGCTACCAACTAAATATTTTTTACTGAAAGTGAATATTATAAAGTGTAAAAACGGAGTATTTAAAATTTTAAGGTCTTAGAAAAAAATGCAGCCCTTGTATTCTAAATTACAAATGTACACTATATCTTAAACTATTGACTAGGTTAAATGTTGTTAATATTACATGTACTTTTTTACTAACATTTAATAAAAAGAAAATAAAATATAAAATACAGTTTCATCTACAGCACCTATTACTAAGAAGAAAACTATGTATTATGAATTAAGACTATACATATAACCTCTTATAGTGCATGTCAAGTTGTAGCTTTTTGCTTATGCTGCCTTTTAAATCTTGTTAAACTCTCCCAAGATAATGAAGAGTCGCATATTCTGGGTGGGCGGTGTAAAAATGTAAAATTGTGTTATAGAACACTGAAAAACTACAAAGCAACAAAGAAATAAGGCTAAGACAAATGATAACCACAGATGAAACCATATTAACCAACGACAAGTATATAATGGAAAGATGGAGGGAACCTTTCGAACAACGTTGAACGGAAAGCAAGGAAAAACAAAGGAAAATGCAAACAATGTAATTGGCGGATCACAGGAAAAATCTGAAGAAACAAAAGTGAACATGGCGAAGAACTAGAGGAAGCAATAGAAAAGACAAATTCTGTGAAAGCTCCTGGAAACGATGAACTTAGTCCAGAAGAGTTGAAAATATTTCGTAGAAAAAGCAAAGAAAATAGTCTATCTATCTTTTTAATTAGCCTTCTTCGGTCCATATTTGGACATAGGCTTCCTCAATCCTTTTTCAGTCTACTCTGTCTGGCGCTCTAGTTATCCACCTAGAGCCCACGTGCTTCTTGATATACAGGGTGTCCAGAAACTCTACCGACAAACGAAGACTGGAGAATCTTGATAAGGGAGCTAGAGCTCTCTGAAGATGGCGTCTTGTAATTAGTTTTTTTAAAGACCTCCAGAACGCTTCTATTTAGAAAAACAAAAATTGGTACGCGTATTTATCTTCAAGATATAAATCTAATCATCCATTGCAAATTTCTAGTACCGATCATAGGCGTCCGTTTTGGGTAGGGCAACGGTTATTTTATCGCATAACTTTTTTATCTTTAACTTTTATGCATTTCTGATAGTGGATTTATTAAATTGGGAAGTATTTTATACTAAAAGGTACTCCTACTTTAAATCGGTAGGACACACCGTTTTCTAGAAAAATCGATTTGAAAACTTTTCGCTTTTTGAATTAAAAAAAAATTAAAAAAAAAAACTGTTTGGAAAGACGAAAACTGGTACATTTATTTATATTCCAGAGATAAATTGATTTCATTAATTGCGAATTTCTAGTACTGGTCATAGGCGTCCGTTTTGGGTAGGTCAACAGTTATTTTATAGCATAACTTTTTTGTCTTGAATTTTTGAGCATTTTTGACACTAGATTATTAAATTATGAGGTTTCGAGTACTAAAAGTTACTCTTACTTTATGTTGGTAAAATACTTCGTTTTTGTTGAAAAGTTCTTTCAATTTTTTTTCAAATTCCAAAAACTAAAAACTTTCAAATCGATTTTTCTAGAAAACAGTGTGTCCTACCGAACTAAATCAAGAGTACCTTTTAGTACTAGAATATCTCACAATTTAATAATCCGGTGTCAAAAATGCATAAAAGTTAAGGACAAAAAAGTTATGCGATAAAATACCCGTTACTCTACCCAAAACGCACGCCTATGACCGGTACTAGAAATTTGCAATGAATGGAATCGATTCATATCTGAAAAGTAAATATGCATACCAATTTTCGTTTTTCTAAATAGAAGCATTCTGGAGGTATTTAAGAAAAACTAATTTCATGACGCCATCTTCAAAGAGCTCTAGCTCCCTTAACAAGCATTTTCGGACTAGGTGAATTGGGTTAAATTGTCTTAAAATTATCTGAGAAATCTCCTGTCTTCGTTTGTCGGTAGAGTTTCTAGACACCCTGTATAATCTGCCCATCTCATCATCTGCGGGTGGCGGGTAGGAATTCCATTGGAGTCCCTTGGATTATATTTTTTATTGGATAGTCCTATCAGGGAAAGTGAATCAATCCCTGCCCCCGCAGGTTCCAGGAGCGTCTTGACCCGGGAAGCTAGCACCTGCTAAAGGTCCCTTGTCCAGGATGAAGTCCAGAACGGAATCCAAGGCGACGAAAAATACTTTCGGTACGGCTAAGATGACGGATTTGGCAACCGTCGATTTTAGGGAGAGTATAAGATCACAAATCAGTAGCGTCTGTCTCAGAATGAGAGGCTACAAAAAGCATCTGACCCAGCAGAATGGACAGCTGAATAAGAACTAACCAACCTGCATGGCAAGCGTGGTGTTTTAACTGCCATTACCCCCTCCTTCTATCATGGCGAATAATAAAGAAAATAGTATACATCCTATTTATACATCTAAAACAGAACAAAAAAATATTACCTAGAGAATAGTCAAAAGCAATAATTGTACCTGTGCACAAGTACTAGTGAACTATAGAGACATATTCGTATTCCTATTATGTGTAGGGATATATCTCTATATATAGTTCTATAACAGGGTATAAAAATAATGAAAAGAAAAATCAGAATAGAAATAGAATACAGAGCAGACCACTATAAGAATTCAACAGAGATATAGCTGAGATATAACAAAATAAGAGCAAATCTTGGCAAGAAGCAACACAAATGGCGAAAAACAGGAAAGCGTGGAGAAAATTCATTAAAGGCTAGAACCACTTCCCTCAACATCTAACGGTAGAAGAGGAACGATTATGTATGTATATTTTACAAGTTAAAAGTTACAGCTACAAGGCACCATAGAGTCTTAAAAAATCCCATTAATTTATATCCTTGTATACCATTGTTTCTGCTCGCTTCTCCAATAGTATAAGTAATGGGGAAATTTTGTTCAAGTTTACATTACATTTAAATTTTTTTTAGATGCATCAAGTAAAATATGATTTGATTTTATTACGGCTCCTTCCTTTCATAGCAAGATACGGTTATTACCTACTCTTCCATCACAACACATTTATACAAATTACTATAAAACTGTACAATAAATAAGATAACCTATTATCCTATATTTTTAATTAGTCTTTTTTCACTTGTTTGAGCGTCGAACTCTTTTTGTACGTCTGGAAATAGAAGTTCAGAAATAGAACGAAAAATATCGTGGAGTGGATAAGAAGGAAGTATCCCACCCATTTGGGATATCCACAGTCGAGCCAGATGAGTTGAGCAGAGTGGGCGAATACCAGTCCAAATTGGAGCTGAAACAAATATTAAATGGTCAATTAGAGTTAGTCTCTATAAGAAATTTGTCGTTTTCCACTCATACAAAACACACATATACATCGCACATCTCTTTTTAAATCGTAGCAACTCAAAATATTAAAATTTTACAGCAGAACGAAAACAAAACGAGTGTCGTAAACAGCGATCCCAAGGCATATATGCCATCAGGTGATGCTAGGAATAATTTGCACTAATGCATTGACAGTTTACCAATATAAACCACTATCATTTTGTACTCTGCACCGAGTATAGCATGAAACAAAATAGACATAGATGTTTCGTTTTGATTCAATTCTATAGTTTATTTTTTTACCAAGAGGAGTAAACTAAAAAGACAGATTCACACCCAAGAAAGTTACTGAAAAGTCACCAAATTCATCTTCTTTTTTCGTTGATCATATCAGCTTTCGATGATAATCCATACATATTATATTATACGAACACATCGCTAAAGAGTTCTAAAAACAACTGTTTTTATATAAAAGTAGACTAAAAATCTAAAAATTAAAGGAATAATGCAGAAAACACAAAAAATCGCCGATATACTTAATTAACCTATAAAATGACAGAAGTGCCAAAATTTTATAAATGTCATTAGTGTCAAAAGTGAATAACAGTGGAGTAAACTTGCCTGCGGTTGGACCAATTAGAAACAAGCATTACGGCGCGGTAAATTTGAATCACTCCTCTTGGTTAAAAAACAAACAATAATCTCTTACCATTCTCCGGCACATGTTTCTAGCTTTCCCCGTTATCAAAGGGCTTGTAAGAAGACTGAACTGAATCAAAAGGCACCAAATGGTTGGCAATATATTAAATATTATATCAACGTATGCCTTTAGCGACCTCTAATGACGGAAGATAAAATGTGTGTCGATAACTATTAAAATAACTGCGAACCCAAGGCATAACCATGCCATTGGGCGATGCTAGGAACCTATTCCAATAATGCATCAACAGTTTACCCATATAAACCACTATCATTTTGAACTCTGCACGAGTATAGCGTGAAACAATAATTATATGGGTAAATAATTGTTGATACATTAGTGAAATGGATTCCTATAATCGCCCAATGGCATGGTTATGCCTTGGGTTCGCAGTTTACTTTTAATTTAATCATTATCGATACTCACTTCATCTTTCCTCGTTAGAGGTCGTTAAAGGCATGTGTTGGAATAATATTTTAATATATTTACCAACCAGTCGGTACGTTTTGATTCATTTCTTTCGTCTCTTGAACTTTTTATTAAGTTCACGTCTTAAATCAATTATTTATCAAATATACTATATATCAATATTATTTAATCAACAACTCAAAATATTCCCGATGCCATGCCAAATACACTCACCGGCAGAGAAAACGGGCACCCCAAAAAATGGGTCATTTTTAATGTCTGGTATTTCCTAAACCTGATGTCCGATTTAAGTAATTTTTTTAACATGTTATAGCCTTATTCTTTATCAATATCGCTGTAATAATATTATTGCTAGATAGGTACATTGTCATTGTATACAGGGTGTACGAATCAAACTGTGTTTTTTTCTCAAACTTTGGAACACCCTGTGGAATGTTCTAGCTTTTATAAAATACTGAAATTATAACCAAACGATAGTCTCAGGTTTCCTTAACATTTTTTTTTTGATTCATTCGCTTATGTTGGATACTAAAAAAGTTAAGCACTTTAACAACTACCCCTGTTTTTCGTTAATACAGGGTGTTTTTAAATAAGTACGGCAAACTTTAAGGGGTAATTCTGCATGATAAAATAATGACAGTTTGCTTTATAAACGTATGCCCGCAAATGCTTCGTTTCCGAGATAGGAGGTGTTGAAATTGTTCTTACAAACTGACGATTTATTTATTTCTCTAAAACGGTTTGTGATATGCAAATGAAATTTGGTAGGTTTTAAGAGGTAGTTATTGCGCATTTTTTGGCATACAATTAAGAATTTTATATTCACCATTGGCGTGCATACGGTTACAAATATTTTAGATATATCCCGTATGCACACCAATGGTGAATATAAAATTCTCAATTGTATGCCAAAAAATGCACAATAACTAGCTCTTAAAATCTACCAAATTTCATTTGCATATCACAAACCGTTTTAGAGCAATAAATAAATCGTCAGTTTGTAAGAACAATTTCAACACCCCCTATCTCAAAAACGAAGTATTTGCGGGCATAAGTTTATAAAGCAAACTGTCATTATTTTATCATGCAGAATTACCCCTTAAAGCTTGCCGTACTTATTGAAAAACACCCTGTATTGACGAAAAACAGGGGTAGTTGTTAAAGTGCCTAACTTTTTTATTATCCAACATAAGCGAATGAATAAAAAAACAGAATGTTAAGAAAATCTGTGGCTATAGTTGGGTTTTAATTTTAGTATTTTATAAAAGCTAGAACATTCCACAGAGTGTTCCAAAATTTGAGAAAAAAACACAGTTTGATTCGTACACCCTGTATACAATGACAATGTACCTGTCTAGCAACAATATTATTACAGCGATATTGATAAAGAATAAGGCTATAACATATTAAAAAATTACTTAAATCGGACATCAGGTTTAGGAAATACAAGACATTAAAAATGACCCATTTTTTGGGGTGCCCGTTTTCTCTGCCGGTGAGTGTATTTAAAATTGTCACTGATTGTCACTGTCTGACTGACAATATGCTGACAATATTCTATTCGACTGAGGGCGTTGTAAGACAAAGATAGATTTGCAAAATATTACCACGGACATTGTGTTAATTTTTTTCAAATCCTGAAAAAACCAATAAATATTTTTGAAAAATTTAAACGCAGAATGAAAGACTATAGTTATTTTCCTAACTAGTGCGGAAAGTGATACTTTCACGCACGAGACTGCCGTTGACCCGAACGACGCGATAGCGGAGTTTGGGCAAGCAATCGAGTGCGGGGAAGACACTTTCCGCATGAGATAGGAACAATATTTTTTCTAGGGCCGTACGTTTGGAAAAAAGCCACAAAAAAAGAGTTATATAAATTTTTACTTAGAAGTGAAAATACACAAATTAATTCTTTGACGAAGTTGTCAAAACCAAACTTTCAATACAATGTACGCCGTGCGGGAAAATTTACTTTCACGCACGCCGTGCGCGAAACTGCAACTTTCGGAAACGAAATGCGTGCGTGAAGATGGCTCTTTTAGCACAGCCGTAGAAAAAATTATTACCGAGGGCCGAAAGTCCCTTAGAATAAATAAAAAGTTTATTTTGAATGAGATACAGTTGAACCCGCTTACTGGAATAGCCATCGTACCAAGCAAAAATATTCCTATAACCGGAATATTATAATAACCAATCGTAGGTGGCTAGTAGAAAAGTTTTGAGACCTCAAATTTCTATTCCTTAAACCGGGATATGCCTATAACCGGTATTCTAATAAGCGGGTTCGACTGTATTTGAAATTAAAAATTACACTAAATTTTCTCTTAGTTTTTCACTGTAACTTATTAAAATAAACATTATAGAAGTTCTCAGGGATTTTCGGCCCTCGCTAATAACGTAATCTTTCATTCTGCGTTTAAATTTTTCAAAAATACTTATTAGTTTTCTCAGGATTCGAAAAAAATGAATCCCCATTTGAATAGCATTGCAGCCGAAAATACGTACCCATCCCCTTAAGGGGAACGGAGCAAAATGCAAAATTTTGACGCATGTCAAAATTTTCAATATGTTGAAATGAATACATTTAAAACACATTGAAAATAAAAAAATAACAACTAAAAATCGACCTTTTTATTCGAAATAATACAGTTTTCCTCCAAAAAAATTGATTTGTGATTCTTTTCCCCGAAAGAATCGTTTAAACACAATGGTGTATATGGTCGATTTTTTAACTCTTAGGCCCGGTACTTTATGTCTCGATTAACAGCCGGTTAGTTAACCGGGGTTTAGGCCCGGCACAAATTGAACCTAAGCGAGACACAACCTGTGTCGGCGAACTGCGTAGAGAGTATTACGCATCCTACTATCAGTTCATGCATTCGCAGGTCTCGCTTGGGAAAGTTTGACATCGGCGTACAGTTTTCTTGGGCCGTAGGACGTGGGATGCGTGACTCACCGCCAGATGTTTATTTTTACGTGTTTTTGTTTGCGAGATGGAAACATCTGAAATGACTACGGATGGTACCTGAGTACAATTTATAATGATAAATAAAAGTATTAGCATAGTCAACACAACCCGAGTAAAAACTGTGTTGTCTTTGTCATTAAATTCTGATAACTTTTGGTAGACTAAATAAGCGGCTATACGAAATTAATGGGCGCGTTCACCAGATGCAAACGTTGGCAATCAGTTTGCGCTTTATGGTTCTGAACGACTTGCTAACGTCAAACATGTTTGGAAAGCGGTCGCCATTTTTGCAAACATAAGATATTTAAGTTGAACTTTGCAAACGTGTTGAATATTGAAAAAATATGGCGGGAATTTAAATTGTATATATTCTAGAATATATTGATAAGGGTTTTATATATAAAATAAAGGCTACTGAAAACATTCTGCTACGTTATTATATATTAAATAAATTTTCTTTTTTCCTTTAATAAAAAAAAGTAAATTCAAAAACGTATTTATTGAGAAAATTTATTTTAGGTTACGTTCAAACCAAGCAAGCAAAATGTCAAATTTTAACCTAAACAACCAACCGTTCAGCTCGCTGTCAACAAGTTTAGGTTCAAAGAGCAAACATTTGTGAACGTGTTTGCATCTGGTGAACGCAGTCAATAATAAAAGTTATGCCTTTACAAAATCACATTATTAGAAAAATAAGGTGAAAAATGATTCATGTTACTTAAAACCGTCATCGATAAAAATATCGTATTAGGTACCCTCAAATTCAACTTGTCGGCATATTACATTTTTGTTTCTTACATCATTTTTGTTTATGCTTACGCGGCACACATAGTGAAAGCGGTTTCCGCTAGCGGGCAAACCGCGCGGTTCTCGCGCGCGGGTATGGTAACACAGTGAAGACGGCTAAAAGCGAGAGAGATCGTTCAAATCTGGCAGTTGCGTCTACTACTTGTAGCAAAATGTCGTCTTCCGATGATGATATAATTGCTTTAGATTCTGTTTTGACTAAACTGAAAAGAAAGAGAGTTGATGTACATCCTATTAATCGAGAAAGATTAATTTATGGAGAATATCATCATCTATTTCAAAAATTAAAAGATAATGAACGATTCTTCCAGTATATGAGAATGACTCGAGAGACTTTTAAATATATTTTGGAGAAAGTGGAGTATCGTTAAAAACAATATTAAACGCTCAACTTACAGTCAACCAACAGAATATCGAAAGAGTTGAGAATATACATATCTGGGTACGAATTTAAATAGCGAATGGGACTACTCAGAAATTAAACAGCGAATAATAAAAGCGAAAGCAGCATACTTCAGAAGGAGACCCATTTTCAACAGTCGAGACATATCATTAAAAACAAAATACCGTCTGTTGAAATGCTATATATTCACAGTTCTGCTCTACGGAATGGAAGCTTGGACACTAACTGTTACATCTATGAATCGGCTCGAAGCTTTCGAAATGTGGTGTTATAGGAGCATCTTACGTATATCCTGCGTTGACCGAATTACTAACGTGGAATTCCTGCGTAGAATGGGGAAAGAGTGTGAATTTCTCATAACCATCAAAACAAAAAAAAAATAGAATATCTAGGACATGTAATGAGAAATCAAGAACGTTACGGCCTTCTCCAACTGATTCTCCAAGGGAAGGTATGTAAATGGTAAAAGAGGATCGGGAAGAAGACGCAATTCCTGGCTTCAAAATTTACAAAAGTGGTATAATACCACTACCACTGAACTGTTCTGCGCTGCGGTAGACAAAGTCAAGATAGCCATGATGATCGCCAACATCCGGAACGGATAGGCACTTTAATAAGAAGAAGGGGTATCGTTTAATTAAAAACTGGTGTAATTTACATAAGCAGGCTATCCTTCCGGAAGAAAGGCTTGTTATAACATTGAGGTAAGTAGTTTTGTTATAAATTTATTTTTCAAGTACTGATTTAGTTAATAGTTAATACTGGAATGGTTTTAGAAATACCTAAGTCACACAAAATTACGGTTTCAATAAGATTGACTTTATTACTTTTGTTTATTATAATGTACAATTATTTATAAAATTAATCCATGGAGAACTATTAATTCTTATTATAAAAGAGCGAATAAACTAAATTATCATTGCAGTAAACATTAAAACCGCGCGGAAAAAACTAAATTCTCATTCTAGCAAAAGCGGTCAGGCGGGTTGAGGCGGTTGGACCGCGCGGACCTGCTTTGACTATGTTCGTGTACATTTAAAGACGTGCATTCTTTTTGAAAACGTTTAAAAGCGGGTCCCGCTAGCGGAAACCGCCTCCACTGTGAGCGCCGACTTAAAAATTAAAAACGAAAAATGCAGATAGTGTTATTTTTTATGACCGATCAGTAGCGGAGGGATTATGAATTATGACCTGCAGTAATTGTAAATGATTGCGATCCTGCAGTAATTGTAAATGATTGTGATCTGAGCAGTAAATTGAGGAATATGAGTGATGACCGAGTAGTAGGGGAGATATTATTTTAAATATGTAGGTATTATGTGCAGAAATAAAATACTCAGTGTAAGATATCTTTTTATGCACCCGCTCAGGGCCGTAACTACCATTTAGGCAACCGGGGCAGTGCCCCGGGGCCCCCAGCCATGGGGGGCCCGTATGGTTGACCGTGCATAGACCTTCCATACAACGAGGAAAATAAAAATATGTATTTTAAAAGCCGATCCCAACGAAATATTTTCAAATGACAATTTTAAAAAGACCGCAACATAAGGTTTTAATTTTTCACTGGGGAAATTAGTCTTTTCGACTAAAATGCAATTGGAACAAAGCAGGGGCCCCCGAAGCCTGAGCTAAGCTGGGGCTCCCGAGACCTTATCATAAAAATTTAAATTATTATTTGGGAAATTAGTTATTTCGGCGTAATAAAACCTAAAATGCCATTGAAAGAGGGGGCCCTGGCTAAGCTGGGGACTCCGAGACCTTTCGTAAAGATCTAACTTGTTCCTGAGGAAATTAGTTATTTTGGCGAAATAAAAACTCAAACAGATCCGGAATAGGGGCCCCAGGTCCCAGCTACTTTGTATTAACCAATTTACTCCAGACCACATCTTTGGTACGTGAAAGGAACCACATCGTACCACATATTGAAAAGAAAGGTTAGGGTAAGATAGAATGAGTACATTAGGATCGGTTGTACAATCGGAGTACAAATGAACCCGAACGAAGGAACGAATTCGTAGGTGTTTGTTTGGTTATTCGTTCGCTACAAACTAAGACCATTTACATTGTAGCGAACGAACGCATTCGTTGATGATCCGTCCGCAATGCCAGATACAGATGAAGATGTAATCATTATCGCTGCTAATTTTATAGTGATTGCATGACATGCTGAAAAAAAAAGAAGAGAGTGTGGTGTTCACACAGGAGAGAAAATGCGTTTTCAAGGGGTTAAATATCTAACATTTTTCCTGACCCCCCCTTCCGCTGGGGGGTACATTCTCCAGACCTCCCGGTAGGGGGCCCCCAAATCACGTTTGCCCCGAGGCCCCCAACATCGTAGTTACGGCCCTGCACCCGCTTATGATCAAATTCGATGTTTTCGAAAGTCATACTACTACGACTACTAGGAACGTGCAAGATATTTTTAAAACGTTACTAGTTACAAGTACGGAAATACCGATTTTAAGTTGCCTACTCAATTCAGTAAAAGAATCAGATACATCAGTATTTTGTAATCAGTATTTGTACTCGGTACCACTTAGAACCGGTATCAAAAGTAACCGTTACATGTCTGCACTGATTTTGCCCGTCTCTATTCGCCACGTCGATGGCCAACGGTTGGATTGGCTTGTGTTCAATATGCGGTGCGCTAGAAAAATAAATGCACGGGTCACCCATCCCGCCGGCGCAGGTTGTGTCTCGCTTAGGTTCAATTTGCGCCGGGCCTTAATCGGGACCTCTTTAGAGTCTCTTGCGTTGTAATAAATGCAATTATAATTATTATTATACTTACAGTAGGAAAAATGAAAGAATACCCATGAACGAACATATAAAACACGCTGTATTTTCCTGTCACCGTGTCACACAAAAAATTGGCCAGCGCAAGTACATGTAATTATTATTATTACATGTACTTGCACTGGGAAATTTTTTTTGTGACACGGTGACAGGAAAATATAGCGTGTTTTATATGGTCGTTCATGGGTATTCTTTCATTTTTCCGACTGTATTTATAATTATAATATTACTTATTTATAATTATAATATTACTTGTAATTGCATTTATTACAACGCAAGAGACCGTAAAGAGGTCCCGATTAAACCCCGGTTAACTAACCGGCTGTTAATCGAGACATAAAGTACCGGAAATTAGTCACCCATCATTTTTAGATTTTTTTTGACAATTACTTCCCAATGGTACTTTTAAGTCCACCTTATTTTTTCGGTCATAACTTTTTAAAATGAGCTAAAATCATACATTTTTTTCGAATGATCCTTTAGAGCAGGGCTTCCCAAACTGTGCGTCACGACGCCCTGGGGCGTCGCCGAGTTGTCTATGGGGCGTCGCGTGTCAGAGCGGACTTTTAATACAGAAAATATATTTATTACAATACTCATATCCTGCAATTGGCAGATAAAATTACTGGGTTTCAGAATAGGTTGCTCTTATGGAAGAAAAAATTAGAAGATCAAGAAATTGACTGTGCCCTGCTTTACAAGGTATTCTAGAAGAAAAATCGATAGAAATCCTCGATCCCTCTTTAAAAAATATGTTTATACAACACTTATTATCATTGAGCGAATACTTTGAGAAATATTTTCCCGAAGATCTGGAGTAATATGACTTGGTCAAAAACCCTTTCCAGTTATCCACATTATCGACACTTTCAACAGAGGAAGAAGATCAACTGACAGAATTGTCCTGTGATTCCAGCCTAAAGCTTCAATACTACAAGGACACACGGTTTGAATTTTGGAGCTCAGTTTCTCATGAATATAATGCTATCAGCACTGCAACATTAAAGGTTGTATTACCATTTGCGACTTCTTACTTGTGCGAAACGGAATTTTCTGCAGTGAAAGTAATTAAAAAAAAGTACAGGTCAAACATAAAATTAGAAAAAGAAATGAGAGTGGCCATTTCCAAATTGGAGCCCCGGCTGTGGCCCCGGTTTCATAAGCTGTGCTCAATAAAACAAGCACATCCCTCACGTTAACTAGCCAGTTACATAAAAAAATATTCCTTTTTATTTTTGTGCCTATGTTTTGATTTATTCTTAATTTCTAATAAAAATATAAATGTTTAACTAGTTTTTTATTATAACTATAACCTGTTACTAGGCTAGTACTTACTAAAATTGGTAAATTTTTTTGGGGTTGGGTTGAGGGGCGTCGCAAAAAATACCAAAGTCTCAAGGGCGTCACAGTACGAATAAGTTTGAGAAGCCCTGCTTTAGAGTATAAATCTTATTGTGTAGGTATTTAACAAGAAATCGTTTGGACGACATTTGAAGTATTAAACATCAGCTGATAACTAATAAATGGTATTTAACAGAACATTCTTAAAGAAATTCTATGTACTTCAACACTTGGGATATAAGGGGTACCCTAATTTGGTGGTACTTAAAAGCACCTACCGTCCGTCAGGAGACAACGGTTTTAATTCATCTGTTCGAATGATACTATTTTCGACATACACACATATTCACAGACATACTAATAGACTTACCAATTGTAACGTTGTCAAATGTTTTTTCCACCAGACGTATTTTTGATATTCTGGGCCCATCGCTGCAACCATGTAGTAAAAGTACATAATAACATGCACCAGATTATTAATTAAATTAGAAAACGTTCCATGGCCTCCTGTAAATTAAATAGTTATCGTTAGTCAAGTCATCAGATATAAAAATTGTTCACGAACATACATTTATTTTTAAAGGACCCACAGTATCTTTAATAAGCACTGCCTAGTACGAATAGTTAAGAGCCTTGGTCTCGGTAAGAAGAAAAGAAGAAGAAAAAAAACTCTAACAAGAAGTAAAACCACTTCTATGTAAATTGGTATATTTATTAAAACTTAAAATCCCAATGGATTGAATAAAATAAGTCCAATTCAGAACGTTTTCAGACCTATCGGTCCATCATCAGTGAATCTACAATAAAATAAGTAATCCCACCATTAGAATTGAAAGATGGTTGAAATTTTTTTTTAAAAAGCTAAAAATGTGGTTAGATTACTTACGTGCATACTTGCTAAATAGCCCCAGAACAAAACAGTGGTTGAATTTAAAATTCGATTTACATTATTTAAAAATAATATTCAACAGGCTAAACGCCGATGTTACAGGATATTGCCTATGGGAACATGGTGAAACCCTAACAAAACCTCAATCAACCATCTTAGGCCAACTTTGACTATAAAGTGACACTAGTGTGTATGGAACTGTTTGAAGTGACATTGACAGTAGAGAAAAAGGTAGTCGATTTTACAGTTAATTAACCAATAGGTCATGACCCACAACAAATGATAAAAATTTTAAAATATCTGAAAACGTCTAACATTTTAAATCTATTGGTTATTGAAAAGAACTTGTGATATTCAAAATTAATTTAGAAAATAAGATTATTTATATTGACTGTATACCATAACATTAGATTGATCAAATAGATAGAAAGAAAGTTGAGCTGCTGTCAATAATGATAAAAAGATAAAAATAGATGAAGGTGAGAAAAAGAAAGAATCAGTATTAGTTGGAATGTTATTGTACAAAATGAATAAATTGGTAGGCAATTTAATCTAGTCTATATTGTATTGGTGGTTGTATATGTAAAAGGAAAATATTGTTATTTAAAAAATAAATGTAAATTTTTGTAAATAATGGATTTGAGTTAGGATACAGTCAAATAATTAAAAGTGTGAATATGTGAATGAAAAAGAATTGTAATTATTATGAGATGTTTTATTTTTTTAATTTTATTTCAAAAGTTTTGAGAGAATTATTGTGACAAAGTGAGGGTATGTGAAGTTAGAGATAAAGAAAAATATGATTATATCTGTTAAGTCCAGTTGATACACGAATGAAATTAAAATGAAAATAATATTGAAAATGTACTGAATAAAATAAAACCAAAGTAAGAAAAAGAATATTGATATAATTTAATTGTAATGATAATGGATCTGAATGTGAGAACTGAAATTAAGTGATGTGATGTTAGTTGGAGAGGTAAAAATTTTTTTTTTTCTTGGAAAAGTCAAAGACAAAAAGTAGAGGGCTGTGGTGTAGGGTATAAAGACAAGAATTTTAAGGGAAAGAGAGGGATAAAGAAAAGATAAGGTGTGGAATTAAACTGAACGAAGTAATGAAATGAAAAAGAAGTAAAAAGATAGTAGGGTGAATTAATGAGGTGATGGTTAATAGGGTTCAGTAGTTAATAATGTTAGTCGGGTAAAGGAGTTTGAAACAGTGAAGGATAGAGGAAATTTTGAAAAAGAAGGGAGAGAAAGTTGAGAGAGAAAGAATAGGATAAAAAGAGGAAGTTGAAAAATAGGAATTATGAGAATAATTGGCGGTGAATGGGGACAAAGTTGCGGTTAAGGGATGTTTGTCTATTGACACAGTTGGGACTCTTCTTCATGTCCTTGCCAATCTCCAAATCTTCGTATAAGTCTAAACGGAGTGTATTGTTTTGTTGAATATTGTGTATCAACTGGACACCTTCAGGAATCTTAAGTTCATGTTTATTGACTTTTAAAATGGTGTGAAAAGGCAGAAGTGGTATCTCTCTTGCTGTGTTCAGCAGATCGGGTAGAAAGGGATCTGTAAGTTCTGCCGATGTAGGTGGCATCACAATCTGAACAAGAGAGTCTGTATACCCCACTCCGGTTCATATAATGGATAGGATCTTTGGTATTAGTTAAACTTTTGCTGAGAGTGTTATTAACTTTGAAAGATATTTTTATGTTGTCACAAGAATTGGAAATGATATGTTTGACTCTTTCAGATAATTTGGAGTTATTGAATGGTAAGGAGGCATAGATGGGAGTAGTTGTGGATGATGTAGAGAAAGCGGATTGTTGTAGTAATTTGAGTTCTCTTTTTTGTTGAAGTTTAGTGATGATGTCTGGGTCATAACCATTGTTGACTGCAATCTGTTTGATAATATTCAACTCATTGTTGAATTCAGTTACGGATAAAGGGATAGAGTTTAATCTATGTATAAAACTGCGAAAAGCTGAGAGTTTATATGATAAAGGGTGATTAGAAGTAGAATGGATAACATGATCTGTCTGTGTTGGTTTACGGTAGATACCAAAATTGAAGTGGTCATGTAGTCTGGTAATAGATAAATCCAGAAAGTTAATGGAGTTAGAAGATTCTAGTTCCATGGTAAAGGTGATATTAGGATGGATTTGATTAATTTTGTGAAGTAAGTTGTGAGCTGAATCAGAGTTACCAGAAATGAGGACTAAAATGTCATCAACATAACGGAACCAGTGTAAGATCTCTGGATTTTTTATGATATAGTTGGATTCTAAGTGATCCATAAAAACATCAGCTAAGAAAGGGGATAAGCAACTACCCATTGCTAAACCGTCAGGTTGTTGATAAAAGTTGTTATTAAAAACAAAGTAATCTTGAGATAGACAAATTTTGAGAATGTTTATAATAGACGAAGTGGTGGTGGAAGTGACAGAATTATTTAAGAGGAGTGAATTAACCAGACTAATCGATTCATTTTTTGGTACTGAAGTAAATAAATTGCTAACATCAAAAACTCAAAAGAAGAAGAATTGAAATGACGGTGAGACTTATAATCGAGAACTAATGCAGTGGAAGGGAAAAGTGAGGTTATGGAAAAAATACAAATAGAAACTGGGGTGAGACAAGGCTGCCCCCTTTGGTCGGTATTCATTATTACATTACTCGCTAGGATTGTCAGAAACTCTCACACGCAGGTACAATAAACAAGACAAACATCCAAAATAATGGGATTTGAAATTAACGTAACTATAATACCTTCTGAAAAAAAAGCATCAAAAAAACGTGTCAAGAGATAGAATAAGAAAAGTTTAGACGACTGTCAGTAACAGTAACATCAGTAAACAAAAGAAAATACAACTTTATAATTTTTTCATATATTTTTGAATAAATGGACAAGCCATAGAATAGAGTGAAAGAGAAACACTCAAGTGGGAACCAAAGCCTTCTGCAAAAAACTGTATATTCGTAGATGTGCAAAAAGCCTCAAAACCAGCTCAAGATTATTAATATCAAGGTATTGTTTATCCGCAATAACTTTTCCCATGTGTCACGATTCATTTTCAAACAAATTAAGTCAAAACATAAAGTGAAACGTACGCCGACGTGTGTAGTATATACTATCAAGTATACAAAATGTATATACACATCGACGTTCGTTTCACTTTATGTTTTGACTTAATTTGTTTGAAAATGAATCGTGACGCATGGGAAAGGAAAAACATTTGGCAAGGTTCTCAAACTGTTTTCTTGTGGCATGACCAATTTAACTATTTTTTTATATGTTGTTTCGATTTTTACTCTGGAAATTGTTCTCAAAAAAAGAAAGGAATTATTCTGAAAAATTCTAGGAAGATTTTATATCCTGATATTTTTTAGGTACCTACGTTTTTCTTTTTCAAAAAAGTTTCAGAATTTTCATTACACCAGTAATTGTGGCTCAATCCCATATAGTCCAGAAAGCCACTGCGCATCCGCTAGGAAAAATATTCTAATTCGGATTTTTTGCACAATCTTACTCAAAAAGGACCCCTTTTAACAAATTTGCATGTTGCCAGGACCAAAAGTTGGTCAAAAATTTTTTAAACGTTTTTTTTTTTGTTTTTCTCCTAAAATTATTTTTCTTTGCATGGAAAAATTTTTTTTTAGATTTTTTGGATCATTCCAAACAGAAAAGGTCTTTAGTGACTTTTCTCTAAAGTTGATAGTTTTTGACATATAAGCGATTAAAAATTGAAAAATTGCGAAATCGGCCATTTTTAACCCTCAAAAACTATGTGAAAAACTGAAAATTTGAATGTTGCCAAGGTAGGCAGATATTCTCTAAACATCGATTGATGAAATCCCGAAGAGTTTTTTGCAATACATTATCAAAAACCCCTTTGTTTTTTAATTGCCAATCAAGCGTGCGCTACACTATTTTCCACCGTTGCATGTGTATGCAGTATGGTGCAAATGAAAGGAATAAATTCGTTATTTCGTAAACCGGCGACTTTAAGGAAAAATCCCGAAACAGGTCGATTTTTATTTTCCAGTTATGATATTGTGATATATATGGTATACTAGTGACGTCATCCATCTGGGCGTGATGACGTAATCGATGATTTTTTTAAATGAGAATAGGGATCGTGTGGTAGCTCATTTGAAAGGCTCTTCAATTCTATATTCAGTAAAATAAACATTTACATATTTATTTATACAGGGTGTCCAATAATTTAATTTTTTTGTGAATTTGCCAAATGATTTAATTTAATAAAAAATTGTTGGACACCCTTTATAAATAATTATATACATGTTTATATTACTGAATAGAGAATTGAAGAACCTTTCAAATGAGCCAGCACACGACCTGTATTCTCGTTTAAAAAATCATCGATTACGTCATCACGCCCAGATGGATGACGTCACTAGTATACTATATATGCCACAATATCATAACTTAAAAACAAAAACCGACCTGTTTTGGGATTTTTCCTTAAAGTCACCGGTTTACGAAATAACGAATTTATTCCTTTCATTTGCACCATACTGTATACACATGCAACGGTGGAAAATAGTGTCGCCCACGCTTGATTGGCAATTAAAAACAAAGGGGTTTTTGATATTGTATTGCAAAAAACTCTTCGGGATTTCATCAATCGATGTTTAAAGAATATCTGCCTACCTTGGCAACATTCAAATTTTCAGTTTTTCACATAGTTTTTGAGGGTTAAAAATGGCCGATTTCGCAATTCTTCAATTTTTAATCGATTATATGTCAAAAACTATCAACTTTAGAGAAAAGTCACTAAAGACCTTTTCTGTTTGGAATGATCCAAAAAACCTAAAAAACTTTTGTTCCATGCAAAAAATATAATTTTAGGAAAAAAACAAAAAAAAAACGTTTAAAAAATTTTTGACCAACTTTTCGTCCTGGCAACATGCAAATTTGTTAAAAGGGGTCCTTTTTGAGTAAGATTGTGCAAAAAATCCGAATTAGAATATTTTTCCTAGCGGATGCGCAGTGGCTTTCTGGATTAATATAAACCTTATTCTTGTAAATCTATACATTTGGGTGAAGAGGTAATAAGAAAAATATTGAGACCTAAGGTAATATAGGCCATTCCACGAATATACGACTGTTTTGAATTATCGCGACAACGAATATTTTAGTGTGCAACATATGAAGTACGAAAGTAAATGGCTCTAATAATTATTCCAATAAACAACAATGTAATTTACAATTTACTTTCGTTCTTCATATTTTGCACAGTAAAATATTCGTTGTTGAGATAATCCAAAACAGTCGTATATTCGTGGAATAGGGTATAGCCACTTTACACGATGCAACTAATTGCGCAATTAATTGCACCATTTCTTGCAGCAATAGAAATTATATCGTGTCATACGAAAATTGCACAGAAAAGCTGCAACTTCTTGCAGAAACTTGCAGCTAGAACATGTCCTATTTTTCATGCAATTTTTTCTGCAATTTAGTTATATTTTTAGTAACTTTTAAGGCTACACAGTTTGTTTTTACTACATTGACATTCTGTCAACCTAAATTTCAAACTAAACAATTTTTTAACAAAACTAGAGGAACTTTTCACCAATTTCACGCTTCACAGATAACATTATTATTTTGGATAACTTTAATTATGCAACATAGGGACCAAAAAAACTATTTTCTATTTGTATTTCTTACAACTTGTTTCCTTTTGTAAAAGAATAATGTATTATAGGTATTAATTGATTTTGTTATAACACATATTATAATTTTCTCAAATTATAATCTAACATTTTTAATCTAATATCTGATAACTCTACTCAAAAAATTACATTTAATTTATAAAACATAACCTAAAATTTATGCTATTTTGTCAAAGTTTCTGTTTATTTCATATGTCACTTTATGCAATTGTTTGCACCGTGTAATCACTTTATTGCAGAAAGTTAGTTGCAATTTATTGCACAAATTCTTGCGCAAGAGATTATGCAATTAATTGCGCAATTACTTGCATCGTGTAAAGTGGTTATAAGAAACGAAACTGAGAAAAAAGTCTGGTGTGAATCACAAAATAAATAGGTATCTGGATGAAAATCGAGAACATAGTGCGAGTAATAAAATTACAAAGGATAAAAGTGGAAGTGGAAGTATACCGGAATGAATACTATCAGGAAGATGAGTGAAAGAAAGACAGAGAGATCAGGACAGACAAATAATAAAAAATGATGCACGAAACGTAGGAAAGATGAAAATACCTAAGAACAAATGCAAGAAAATACGAACGTTTTCTGTGTTTTGGCTGAGCCGTAAACGCTGTACTGTTAATTATTTTCAAATGGTTCTTTTCATGAGCATTTTTCAGTGCGTCACAGTTTTTCGATTTCTCTCTAACGCATTAAATTGTACGTGACAGAAAAAAACGCACGTCTCTGATTACATTTCGTCGGTGACATTTATAACATTTAATCTAGTTGTCAATAGATGGCACTAATAATCTAATATTAAATAATATTATATTATTCTATACATAAAAAATTTAATCTGTACAATTTATAAGACTATACAAATCAAAGGAAATACCATTTTATAAATGCAATAAACGCAATTGATTTGTTTTTATACCAAATTGCAAATAAAATGTGACAACTGTCAGATTCAACTAAAACGTCATGTTAGAATAAATGTCATAAATGTGTATTTATCACGGAATAACCTTTTTTTCTATCATTTGTGACGCACTGAAAAATGCTCATGAAAAGAACCATATATGTTTACTGATGTGGACAATTGGTTTGTGTTTTGTATACAGAGCGTCCATAAAGTAACGCATAAATTCATTATTTCGTAAACCAGCGGCTTTAAGGAAAAATCCCGAAATAGGTCGATTTTTATTTTTTAGTTACGATTTTTGGGCATATATATCATAATAGTGACGTCACCCATCTGGGCGTGATGGCCCAATCGATGATTTTTTTAAATGAGAATAGGGGTCATGTGATAGCTCATTTGAAAGGGTATTCAATTATCTATTCCTCAATATAAACATTAACATAATTATTTATACAGGGTGTTCATAATTTTTTTTTATTAATTAAATCAATTGAGACAAAAAGAAGAATGTATGTAATTTATTTAATTTTAAATATATTTTACTGCCGTCAGAAAACAGAAAACAAATTTTATTTGGAAAATAAACATTAATTTTCGCTTAAACGAAATGTTGAAACTGTCAAGAGTCAGGTAGGTGGCAGCTTTAACATTGAATTTAAGCGAAAAACAATATTATTTATTTGTCAACTAGACATTTTTTTTTCTGTTTTCTGATAACAATAAAATGTATTTTGAATTAAATAAATTACATACATTCTTCTTTTTGTGTCAATTAATTTAATTAATAATTTTTTTTGAACACCCTGTATAAATAATTATGTTATTGTTTATATTAGTGAATAGAAAATTTAATATCCTTTCAAATGAGCTATCAGGTGACCTCTATACTTATTTAAAAAAATCATCGATTACGTCACCACGCCAGATGGATGACATCACTAGTGTGATATATATGCCAAAACATTGTAATTTAAAAATAAAAATCGACCTGTTTTGGTATTTTTCCTTGAAGTCGCCGGTTTATGAAATATTGAATTTATGCGTTACTTTATGGACGCACTGTATAAACATAATATAAACAAAACAAAAATTCACTAATTTGTTATCTGATATTCTTATCCTTTGTGTTAGGTATTGATTGGTTTTTAAACAAAGAAACTTCGATCAGATACATTATGAAGTATGCATACAGTTGCGAAATATTTTTAGAAACCGTTTGATTTGCTCTGAATAATGTTGATTTATTACTATCGGTTAACGAGCATGAACAAAGTACTACAATGATCGTCTAAATAGCACCTTATAGAATAAATAATTTATTTAATGATAATATGGTAAATATTATTATTAAAAGTCTAACAATTTTTACGGGTGTTTTGTGATGGTTGGTTAATTATTATTAATAATTGTAAGACGAGATATACATTATACCTTCTTTGTCCTCGTACATAATAAATCTACTACTACTACTACTACTAATAATACTACTACTACTATTATTACTACTACTACTCCGTGGTGTTACTTCGTGGGATTTAGTCCACTCTTCTCTGTTTTGAGCAATCTCTACCCAATTCTCCACGCCCCTAGCTTTCAGGTCTTCTGCTATATTATCTCGCCACCGGAGTCGAGGGCGTCCGCGTGGTCTTTTCCAGTTGGAACTTATTTCCATACCAGCCTTACTGGGATGGGAAGATATCAAATACTGTAATCGGTTTTTCGATTCTTGTATTTCTGATTATGTGTTCCAGAGCTAAGTTGAAGAGTTGTGGTGAAAGTGCATCTCCCTGTTGTAGTCCATTGTTTATTTCGAATGTCCCCGAGTATTGTTGTCCGACTCTCACCTTAGATCGTAACCGTTCTATATATCACCTTACATATTTATAACCGTATCAAACTGACTAGTTTTTTTTTGGAAACCAAGTTCCTGCCTCTCTGTCTACGTTCCATAATCTTGCCCTGCCTATTCTATCAAATGCTTGTTTAAAATTTATTAACACCTGATGAAGCTCACGATCAAGCTCCCAGCATTCTTCCATTATCTGTTTTATTGTGAATATCTGGTCAATAGTAGAGCGGCCGGTCCAAATTCGCATTAATAATCCCCAACCATTTCTTTTGTGTATGTTTTGGTTCTTTCTAGAAGGATGTTTGCAAGGCCTTTGTAGGATATTAACTAGTGGTATTTACTAGTTGTTATTTCCCGGTAGTTAGTAAATTGTTTTTTGTTTCCTTTTTTGTGGATTGGTACAGTAACCCATTCTTTCCATGCATCTGGCTTGCAGGTGCGGATCCAAGGGGGGGTCAATGGAGTCAATTATCCCCTCCTTGAGATCTCGCCTTGTGTCTACTGACACTGTTTTTAAGAAAGAGATTACGGTTGAAAAAAAAAATAGTGAGTTTTTTGTCCTGTTTGTAACTGAATAACTGAAACGTACCTAAATATGGCAGATTTCCTTAGAATCGAAAATTATTAAAAGTCTTTGGAACATAACAAATGAAAAATTCCCGCAATAAATCTGTTTATTACCATCTATTCAATTTAATGCCAGAGACCAGATAAAAATAGTAATTGCCGATGCTACATTATGGTAATTTGTTTTCTAGAAAGGTTTGTATTGTTGACTGCAATAAAGTAAGCCGGTGGTCTCCAATAGATGCTGTAGGCTGCGTACAGCATTACGCCGTAAGAAAATTATTCATTTTCGTTACTTTTAATAAACTTTAAAGGACAGAAACTATCTTATTTTCTAAAATTGTAATTCTAAAACAAAGAGCCCGAATAAGAGCCACTTTTAGAAGAATCTCCAAAGTATCATGTAACAGAGACTTAAAATTGGTATTAAGGATCCACCTAAGTTTCTCGGTCTTACTGTATGGTGTCGAGTCTTGGACTGTGAATAAAATGATCTAAATCGCCTTGAGGCTCTCGGGATGTGGTGCTATAGAAGAATTTTAAGAGTTTCTTGGGAGGAGAAGATTCGAAATTCCACAATACTAGAACGCCTCAGCAAGACTACTGCTTGTCCAAGTAAAAAATACTGTGGAATAGCTTTAAACCGGTGAAATATGATATTCTTCAAATATAGATATTAGGTCAAACGTTTAAGAAGCGGCCCTTTGAAAGCATCTGTGTTTATACGGTCAGACCTCCCGCATATCTATTCACAAGTTTCGTGCAAAATCTTAGTTTTAGTTCGGTAGCTAGCAGTGTGTTAGTACTGGAGTGTACGTGTGTTAAGTGATACGAGTGTTTTGTTGCTGTAATTATTTTGAATATTGGTTTAGTATTTCGTTTGGAGAGTGTCAAGTGTTAATTATTGTAATTTAGTTAATGTGAATAGTGATGTGGAGCCCGTGGGATAATGTAAATATCGCGTACGATAACGCTGATATTGTAGAAATTGCCAGTGCTAGTGTGAATGTAATTACTAAAAAAAAAGAGCTCGTAAAGAAGATTCGAATGCATTCAAATGCAGAAACACAGCAAGTATGTTTGAATGTATACAAAAATCTATGTACGAAATTCGGCTTTGATGAAACACTATTGACACAAGCCACCTCTGATTTACCAGAAATTCCACTTTCTAATGTATATAAAATAGTTAAAAATGAACCCTATCATCGCAAGAAACGATGTGACTACAAATTTTCAAGACCTTTAAATCCTTCACTCGTAAAACTATTCAAAACCACAATATACGACTGCTACAAAAGCAATGAAATACCCACAATAGAAATAATAAGAAAGAAATTGGAAACAACCGGTCGAAATATGAACTGCTGTGAGAAAACTCTTAAAATTGGATAAAAAAATGGGCTTTAAGTTAAAAAAAATAAATAAACGTCAAGCAATTATGGAAAGCCAAAGAATAGTCAACAGACGTAATATGTACCTAGAAGAAATTACTAAATATAGGCAAGAAAATAGGAGAATTTATTATTTAGATGAAACTTGGTATGATACCCACGATACAGTAAAGAAAGGATGGACAGATGGTTCAAGCATGTGCATACCAGAAATGCCTGCAAATAAAGGCTCGCGGCTAATTATTGTACATTGCGGAGGAAGTGAGGGATGGGTTCCGAATGCTTTAAAATTATGTGGGAAGAAAATGGAAGATTGTAACGTTGACTACCACAAGAATATAGAAGCTGACAGTTTTGAATATTGAAAACTCGCTGATCCCAAACTTGGAGAAAAACAGCGTAATAGTGCTTGACAACGCTTCCTATAATTCCCGACAGCTCACTAAAATACCAAATACATCTTCAAAGCTGACCTGCAAAATTTTTTAATGGAAAATTATTTGTATTTCGAAGATTTTTACACAAAAAAAAACAACTTATTGAAGTTCTACACACGAAGCAATTTAGAAAATTATACGCTCTAGAGAGTATTGCCGAAAAGCATGGACACACTATATTGAGACTTCCCCCCTACTTTTGTGTTTTCAATCCTATTGAGTCAATTTGGGGACAATTAAAACCAAGCATAAGGCGTTCAAATACATTTCCTAAATTTGACAAAAAGGTAATTGAGATAATTAAAAAAGAAGTAGCCAATATTACCAAAGTAGACCGGCAGAAAAGAATCGCCAAAGTGATCAAAGTAGAAGAATATTATAAGAAGACTGGGCACTTCCACATTAATGGTGGAAATAAATTTATTATTGAATTGGGCGATGATAGTGACCAAGAAAATACGGAAGAAGGAGAAAATGAGTTAAGTGTATCAGTATTTTAATTGTTGTGTTGTGCAATTCATTTTCCAAGCATAAGTGTACTAATGAAAAGACTCGGTTAAAAAAATATTTTTAGATTTTGTATTTTTAATAAAAAAAGAGCGGGGACATGCTTGCATTTTGTGCTGAATTTTAAAAATTTTGAACTGTATACCTAAAGTAATTTTAGATCTAACTGTGTTTTTATAAAGTTCTTTTAGTATCAGTAATTCTAACAATAACAAGATTAATTATAAAAGCTATTCTACATCAGTTATTAATGCAAGCATGCGGTAAGTGGGAGGTCCCTGTGAGGTTAAATGTTATTAAAAAATTGATAAAATTAATTTTAACACAATGTTATGTCCTGCTTTAACGGTATTTACCTAAGTATAAATAAATATTTTTAACTACATATTTAATTACCAGAAAACACCAGCTGCCGGCCTAATATTAAAGAAGAACAACCCAAAGCTACAATAATCTTACCCATTACACTATATAGATTGCTTGAACAAGCAATTGAATATATTATAGAACTGTACAACGCTTCTCCTCCGTATTTTAAGCACTCTGTGGGTATGCAATCGCTACCTGGTGCCTTATTATTTTTAAGTTTTTTAATTGCCTGGATTACTTCTATGTCGGGTATTGGTCTGCTATTTCAGCTGTATGTATGTACTTATGCAGTAATGAGCGCGATAATAACCGGCAAAATAACGCAAAAGATGGAAAACATATTAAGTTGTGAGATAAAAAGAGATGAAACTATTAAAGATGAAACATTTAGCGATAGAAACCTACAAAATTACGTTCTACTTATTGTTTCCCACCTTTTTAGACGTATCGGACAAGTTTGGCAACTATCACTGTCACAGTGACAGTTTTAGTTGACGTACTCCTCTGATACGTCTAAAGGTGGGAAACGATCAATATAATGTGAATTTATAGGTTTCCATCGCTAAATTTTCCACCTCTACTATCATTTCTTTTTATCTCTTTTTATCTCATAACTTAATGTTTTCCATCTTTTGCGTTATTTTGCAGGTTATTAGCGAGCTCATCACCGTATGTTTGATGTATTTCTGCTAGATTGGTTGTTTAACAGTTGATAGAATTATTCCTTCCAGGTGTTTAGGATTTCATCAGTGATTTCACCCACTGTCGTTTTTTTGCAAGTTTCCTGCTTGGAGAACAGAAAACTTCTATCAGAAATATAAGGCGCATAATAAAGCGGTCTACAATTAGTAGGTATGTTGCGTGCATACAGGTCTTCGGCAAAAGCCTTGCCGACGCTTTGATTTTAAAAGCAAATAAATTGCGTAAGAGCACAATTCTTTAAATCGTCTGTATATGAACGGATACCAATAAGATATTTCTTATATCTTATATGTTTTGTCTTTCTTTTATCTTACTATATGCCCTAGCATGCCAGTACCTGGGTAGGTACGAATAAATTTATAAGCAAACGGTTCAACTAACGTGTCTTCAAAGTTCACACCTCAGGTGAAATGATGGTACTACAAAAGTGCTATCTACTCTGATGACTAGGAACTGAAAACGAGGCGGGTTTCAATTTGTTGTGCTGTATGAATAGTTCATGCAGGTCTTCGGCAAAAGCTTGTTCTCACCCTGTCCAAATACTTTCACTGTCTGATCTGTGTCGAAGGCCATGATTTTTAAGCCATTCCTAGATTTGACGAGTATTTGTACAGACATTTACGGCCGATATTATATACAGAACAACTGAAGGTAACTTGGAAGAATTACGTGGATAAGCTTTTTCAAGAACCACGTATAAATAAAATTATATGAATAACACGAAACAAACGTATGGTCCAAACATTCTTGATTGTAAAGTTTGACAGCTGAAAATCAGTAAGAGTCCAGGATTTTTGGAATTGTGAGAAATTATCCAGGACAATTTCATTGAATTGGTTAAAATCAAAATTTGTCGCCTTACCAAAGAACACAACTCCCAAATATTTTGAAGACTACAGACTTATCAGTTCGCTTAGTCACTAGACATCTATTAAGACGTACATAATAAGCAAAAGGAATAATATGGACGCTCATAATAATCACTTATTCCTTATTGCGCCGTGCTCTAACGAAGGTAATCACTTCTTTAAACTATAATCATAATCACTATACGATCACCTTAGGATATACAAAATAAAAGAAGTAGTACAATCAGATCAGATAAGATATCTCTTAAAAAAAGTTATAAATTTAAGCTGTCATGAACAAATAACTTTAAACAACAGATACGCAACGAGATAACTCGTTAGTCTGAAATTACAGGTGTACCAATGTCTTGCAGATAATCTAAGTACACTTAATGAGATGAAATACACGTTTGAAAGATATTATCATTTTCATCTTGCATTTAGATTTTAACTAAATCATATATCATACACCTTGACATCGTTTGCATTACTAAATTTGTTAACTACAGCCTGGATATTACTTAAAAGAGACAAAAACGTCAGACGCCAAATAATATTTTCAGTAAGCGTTTGTCCTTAAAAAGAATTATTTAAAATACATAATATGTAGGAGAAACTGGAGAAATCCACAAAGACTGGACTAGACATACATGCCAGCAGAAATATTATTTTCCTTCCATTACACGACACTGTTACTTCTTCCAAAATTATTTATAAATAAATAAAATTTAGATATTATTTGGGAATAGGCAATATTTTGCAATCAGAAATTATAATTTGAATAGATATATTTTGGTCCTGAATATTGTGTTTTAAACCTCTACTTTGTTATTTAGAGATTTCATAATATAATTTTTAATATAATTTCTTTACCTCTTACAATTATTAATGACTGCGTTAAAATCTTCTAACATGAACCTTGACAGGAGTCAGGAGATGGATATAATGACCGCTATAATAAAAAAAATCATCAATGCTCTACACTCTACACCTTTTTACAAATATAAGCTCCAACAAAAGCTGCACAAGACGAAGACAGGTTCTACAGGTTCTACAGGTTCTACAGAATAAGCCAAATAAAAACGGAACATACGCAGTTAATACAGTGTATCGGAACTACGTTTGAAATAGTCTACCAATACAAAAGTTTGACAAACATAAATCATAGCAACTCAACTACCTGTTTTCTTTTAGGCTAAGGCTACGACCAGACAAGCGACAATTAACGGCGCCATAAGAGCAGTAAAATGAAGCGCGAAAATGGATCCTGGTAAGAAGGATCTGGGTCCTAATTTGTAGCTCATCTAACCACAACAACGACCGAAACACTGTATTTAAATCTCGCGACACGCTGTAATTTACATCCCCATCTGGTCATGCTTTTTACGGCCGGTTCATTTTACTGCTCTTACGGCGCTGTAACAGCAGTAAAATGAAGCGGCAGTAACTGCAGTAAAAAGCATGGCCAGACGGGGATGTAAATTACGGCGTGTCGCGAGATGTAAATACAGTGTTTTGGTCGTGGTTATGGTTAGATGAGCTACAAATTTGGACCTAGGTCCATTTGTTTGCGACACGACGCTGAAGATGGACCCGTTCGATATTGCTTCGCGATATTTCACAGCTCAGTCTGGCCATCCACTACACTCACCGCGGGACCAATTTTCGCGCTTCATTTTACTGCTCTTATGGCGCCGTAAATTGTCGCTTGTCTGGCCATAGCCTTAGCCTAAGAAGACAGGTAGTTGAGTTGCTATGATTTATGTGTGTCAAACTTTTATATTAGTCGACTACATATTTCAAACGTAGTTCCGATACACTGTATTAACTGCATATGTTCCGTTTTTATTTGGCTTATTCTGTATATGGCCATGGTCATCTAGTAGCGATATTCCTAACCGTGAACAAGAAGTATTGGGCTGCAATGTAGTGGACCAGAGAAATGTTAGGGGTGACCGTATTGCGGAATCCTATGGAGAGCATCATCTTGCAATTACAAACATGTTTTTAGATTGGATCGCACCACCCAAGTAGATTGGATAAAATTGACGAATAAGAAATCAAATCGATTACATCTTAATAAGATCAAGATAAAAATCCTCGGTCATCAACTGTAAAACAATCTCATCAACTCCTAGTATTAAACATCCTACTTCATTTTTGACGTTGGACCCCTTCAAAAGAGCCCCCAAAAAAATCATGTCCCTAACTCTTCAAAAATTAATGAAATCTAACAACACTTAGAAGAAAAGAAAATATTTTTCTTTCTTCAGATTAAGTAGGTAGTGATCCTGAAAACGCTTGGATCTATCTCAAAGATAAAAATAATCAGGACTGCAGAAGACTATACGATATGTACTGGATTCCAAAAACAGTAAGCCATATATGGACTTGTACTGCGATTTAACGCAACAAAGAATATAAAACCACATTTGAAACAAACGATGAATACATAGGGTTATCGAAAGAAATAAGAATGTAATGCCACAAAGGCAAATCGGATTACATCTTCCAATTATGCAGAGAAATATAACATGGTTATCGAAATAAACCGAGAGCTTTATTTCAATAAGTTAAACTCATTACCACAAAGTTTAAACCTTAATCGTTATCTGTGATGGATAAGGAAGGTAACATAAAGATCGATACTGACAGAATAGAGGAGATACCTTAATGAACTACCTGGAAGAGAGGAAACTATATGCTATAAACTCGTTCTTCAATAAGGAACCGTAACGAAAATGGACATGGATCAGTCCTAATGGTCAAGTAAAATATTAAATAGACTACATACTTTCATCGGAAAAGTCTGTTGTACAAGACGTAACCGTTCTTAACCATTTTACAACTGGTAGTGACCATAGATTAGTTAGAGCGAACCTAAGCATTAATGGGCAACTTAAAATGAAAAAGAGAACACAAAATTTACAAAATTTAGATATGGAAAAATTAAGGGAAAATAAACAAGAGTATAAAGAGAAAATAAAAAACATCATGCACGATAAAAATCAACTCGTAAATAAAGGAGTCGACGAAATCAATAACATTCTAACACAAACATTACTGAAAGCCGGGAAAGAAGGGCACCCATGAGAAAGAAAAGACAAGAATGGATCTCACATGAAATAACAACATTAATGGAAAAACGGAGAGCACTAGCTCAACAAAACAAGAGATCAACAGCAGAGTATTCGAAGATAAACAAAATCATCAAGAAAAAGATAAAAGAAGAGAAAAGAAAGAAACAAGAAAAACAAGTTGAAAAAGTTATTCAACAAAACAAGAATATGAAGTGCTTACGACCAAAACTGGGAAAAACAGAAATAAATGCCATCAAAAATACTCAGGGAGAAGAGATCAACGATATATATGAAATATTAGCAATAACACAACAGTATTACTTAGACTTATATCAAGAAAAGCAACCAACGACACAAAAAACTCTTCAAAAATTGAAAACTAAAATAAAAAATGTTAACTCTGACCTACAACCAGAGATTAGCAAATCAGAAATAAAGAAAGCCCTGAGAGAAATGAAAAATAATTAATCACCAGGAAGAGACGGTATTACAGTGGAGATGATTAAAAATGGCGGAAAAATTACAAGGGAAGTCTTATATATATTATTGAACAAAATACTAAGTACACGAAACATACCCAGTAATTGGAATGAAGCAATCACCCTATTATTGTTTAAAAAAGGAGACAAAAAAGATCTGAAAAACTATAGACCGATTACCTTGCTTAATGTTATGTATAAAAATTGTTAACTAAAATATTAACCAAGAGACTCCTAAAGACTCCTAAAGAACTCCTAAATTCGACAATTATCAGATTAAAGAACAGGCAGGATTCAGAAAAGGCTACAGTACATGTGATCACCTACTGACAATGAAGTTACTTATTGAGAAAATAAATGAATACCAAATACTCATATATTAGGCATTTATAGATTTTGAAAAGGCATTCGATTCCATGGAACACTGGGCAGTGAAACAATCACTACACAATAGCAGAGTAGATTACAGGTATACAGAACTAATCTCTAATATATACAGTAAGGCCACAACTACGATCCAACTTGAACAGAACACACCTCATACTTATCAAAAAGGGAGTTAGACAGGGAGATACGATTTCGCCGAAGCTCTTCAACCAAGCTCTAGTAGACATTTTCAAGAGATTACAATGGGAAGAATATGGAATCATCATTAACGGCCAATACTTAAATCACCTAAGATACTCTGACGATATCGTCATTATCGCTACAGACAAGGAACAACTACAAATAATGATAAAACAACTAGACCACGAAGCCAGTAAAGTTGGATTAAATATGAATTACAGCAAAACAAAGGTGATAACAAATCAAGAGGATGAGTTAAGAATCGTAGTTAAACAAAACCAAATAGAGGAAGTGAATGAATACATATACTTGGGACAAATAATAAAATTGAATAGAGACAACTAAACAGCAGAAATAAAGAGACGAACGAAGTTAGCGTGGGCCTCGTTTGGTAAGCTCAGCTTCATATTGAAGAATAAAAAATACCCTTAATATCTAAAAACGAAAATCTACGACCAATGTATTCTTCCGGTCCTTACATATGAATGTCAAACATGGACGTTCACAAAAGCGAATATGGACAGAATTGCGAAAACACAAAGAGCAATGGAAAGACAAATGATCAACGTAAGACTGTCAGATATAAAAAGGAATTCCTGGGTAAGAAATATCACAAAATTAAAGATGCTACTCGTCTACCAGCTAAACTAAAATGGAAATTCGCCGGTCATACGATTAGACAAAAAGACGAAAGATGGAATAAAATTATTACAGAGTGGAGACCATGGACATATAAACGAAAGAGGGGAAGACCACAGATGAGATGGCTAGATGACCTAAAACACCAAGCAGGCTCAAAATGGATGCACATGGCTCAGGATAGAGAAAGATGGAGGAGCGAAGGGGAGGCCTATGTCCAATATTGGATGTCGCAAGGCTAATAGATAGATAGATAGACTGACAGAATATTGTAAATCTGGCGAAACAATTGTAACGATTTATATAGAAATAATGAGGCTCAAGCAGAAAATCTATGGCCCTCAGTCTACCCTCGAGAACCTACTTATTGCTCTCTGAAGTGAAAGATGCGATTAAATCGCTAAAATGAAATCCCCAAGAATTGACACCATACCAGAAGAAATTCTGCAGTTACTGGGTGGAGAAGAATTTTATATGATCCATTCTATCTGAGCGTTTACTACTCTCTCCTATTTGTTACAAAATTACTTGCTACAATCGTTACAATGTCAAATATACAAGTTTATACACTGATATTAGTGATTGTGTAACAATTCTAATATTGTTTTGTGCAATTTCTATATAAAGATTTCATAGTTTTATTAATAAATGAATGATCAGCATATTTGCTAGAATTTATTCACTTTTAATATCTTGTAATAGTCTAAGATACGATATAAGGTCGATTTGCACCGATCTGTTTAATGGATAAAAATTATTGGATATGTAATTTAGCATGTTAACAATTACAAAAAATAAGGGTTGCCCGATCTAATCTTGTTCTAACTATAATTAATTAATAGTATGTAATTAAAAAATTACATTTTTTTATAAATAAAAAAAATTTTTCAACCCGGGCAGATATTATTTCAGATTTTTTAGGTCATTCTAAATAAAAAAGGTTTTTAGTAATTTTTCTCTCATTAAGTTGCCTGTCACCTCTTATAACATAATGACCTAATTGTTACCTATTGACCCACTTACCACGCGTGGGAGTCATATGTTGCCCTAGGGCCGTATCCATAGGAATTATATCCATCCTTTGGATTTTGTCATGTTTGCATTTATATGAGACTTTTAGTCTGTTGTTGAAAGGTTTTGACCTTCGTATTTTTTTGGTTGGCTCACCATGTTCTTGTAACACTGATGATGCTCTCATTACAGAGCGAAAACGTTTTGTTTCTACGTTTGCAGCCCTATAGGGGCTTTTTAAACTAATACGACATATACCTTTTACCAAGACAAAAATTTTTTATTAAATTTTACTTTTTATAAAAACTTCCCAGACCTTGAAACTTTGTACATAAAGTCTCTTGGTGTAAGAAAAAAACCAAAACCCTATTCTATTTAGGATATGGATTCTCTTATTCTTCTCATACTCATATTTCTCTACCTATACGTGTTCTGGGCCCTTTTTTATTTACATAAATATGTGTACGTATATTTATGTTCGATACTCAGTATTTTTTCATCAACTTCTGTAATTTTTATTATTTCTGCTTTTCATTTCCAATGGAACTTAGTTACTTTAAAATTTTCATGTATTTTAAGTATTATGATACGAAATGATTTCGATATTTCAAACAGTTATTACTCGTAGATTTTTTTAGTAACCGCTACCACAATACCGGACGACCTTTAGTGGTATTTAAGATCTAATTGCAAAAACCATAAAACTGGTTAGAAAGTGTTACTGAAGTCAAATTAGGTAGTCTTTAGCTAACGACCAAAAAAACAGGCGCGTACTCGTTTGATGAATTTGTACCTATACCAATATAGTTAAATCTTTGGTCTTTGATACCTTCAAATGTTCTGAAGCTATTTCTTTGTGGCATCTTATGCAATTTACTATTTTAATTGGGAAATAAGCCACATTTTCAGTTGAAAATTAAATTTATCTGACGTTGCAACTTCCACTTCGGAAATCGTTATCGAAACACAAAATATTAATCAATTAAACAAATTTTGTTTATGTTGCTTGGTAAAAAAATTCTCCTAATAATTAAATTTCATCTGACTCATTCATATTGACAATTCAGACATATATATTACACATTTTAAAGTAGACGACTTTAAAATGATATTGCCAATATTTATGAGTTGCATTCCTGGGACCACTTTATTGGAAGATAGTTCACCAAACTCTGATTTTCTATGTATGTTATTTTAAAATATAAATAATTAATAATATATAGGTAAATATATAAATATTAATAAAATATAAATAATGTATCCTCGATATGTTATTGACTTAACTAATCGTGGTATTTTCTCTCTATTGATTTCCTCTTTTAATATGAGTTACCAAATCCTACTACATTCCTAGAAGGAATTTGCGGCACAATTGACTTCATTTAACATAATTGGAGCTGCTTCTTTGATTTTTTTCTTTGTTTCATCTGATTCTTTCAGAACTATACTTGAATCTTTTCACTGAACTCTATGTTTATTGTTCCACGCCTGTTTACATTTATTTGAGATCTATCCAATGCTATATTTTTAATATAAGACTGATGTTAACTTATTCTACCGTTTAATGGTCTCGATGTTTCACCTAAACAAAAATGTTCGCATTCACATTGTATTTTTCTTTCTTGTTAGGTTTCGTTTTAGATAAAATATCTCAATGTTTTGTTGCTTTAAATGTTGTTGAAATGTTGAATTTATTTCCTGTTGTTTTAAGTTTCTCGGATAGTCTTTTTATATAAATATGGTATTGTTATAGGCCCTCCTATTATTTCTTGTGATTGTTATAGGACCCCCTTCTACATTACTTTTTCTGTTCCATTAATAATACGTCAATAAAAATTTTCAACTTAAATTGTGGCTTATTTCTCAATTAAAATAGTAAGTCTTTGATCCTGTTTAGAATTAATGCATAATATTTTTAATTAAAATTATATGCTTGCGGGGTTTGGACTTCTAGTTCGGAAATACCTACTTCAAAAAAACATAAAATGTAAAAATAATGATATATCCTGTATATATTCGGAAATATAAGAATATTTATTTACATGTAGTACTTTTTGTTGTGGAAGGTTCCGCATACCATGGACAGATAGAAAAATACGCAGTTTCTCAACTAATCATCCAAAGAAAGATTGAGAGCAAGAGAGGAGTAGGTCGCAAACAGCTGTCGTGGCTACCAAATATAAAGAACTGGACAGACATAAACAACACTTTCGAGCGTTTGGACTCTCTCCCTTGACGCTATTTGCACTCCTATCTATCTTCTCTCTTAGAGATACTATCTGATCCAACTACTTTACCTTTGTTGTACTGCTCGTTGTTTAATTTCCTCGTTTGTTTTTATGTTCACTATACCTAGTACGTTTGGCTTTTTTAAATTACCTTCTGTTAAACTCAACCTCGCCCTTTATATCCCTCTTTCATCTTTATTTAAGGTAGATTTTTTCTCTTTCTTTCTCCCCTTCTTTATACCCTTTCAGGTGTCGGATTTGGATTTAGTTTAGCTACATATTCACCCATCTCTTCCATTCTTTTCTGTCTTGTGCTATTAGTTTCATTTCTTCTAGCGTTTTCTGTTTAATTTTTCCTGCTTCCACCATTTGCTGTATCCATTTTTTGTAATATTCCTTGTTTCGTGAATTTTTCTTGTTAGTCTACTAGGTTTCATTCTCATCAGATTTTCATACCAGTTTAATTGTCTCTTTATTATTTTATTCATTATTGGCCCCTGTTTAGTTATCCCTCTTATTGCCTCATTTCTTATTCTATCCCATTTGGTCTCTCCGGCTACAGCTCGTAGATGTCTCATCTCAATTGCATTTATTCTACTATTATGCTTTTTCGTATACAGTATCGTCGGTATCACAATCGTATTATATATTTTAATTTTTGTTTCGTGGGACAATTCTTGTTTCCTCAGAACTGGCGCTAGTGCGTAGTAAAGTTTGTTTGATTTTTTAGTTCTATTTGTTATTTCGAGGTCTATTTTCCCATCATTGGTAATTATACTTCCAAGATAATCATATGCGGTAACTATTTCGAGTTGAGTATTTTTGCATTTTATACAGGGTGTCCCGGAAAATAGTGCGTTCCTTTAAGGTATAGATATAATACACAATTTAGAACAAAAAAGTCCTATACCATTTTTTTCTAAAGTTAACCGTTTCCAAAAAAATGATTACATTGGTTTCCATATACCTGAATTTTAATCTTCAGAAAATTAAATAATCTGGCAACATGTTATGCACTGGTGAATAAGAACTCGTTTGTGTCTTACAGTATTTAAAATAATCCAACCTAATACTTACTATTTTTGTTTACTATAATTTTTTTAAAATGTAGTTGAAATATGGCATAATTTTAAACGAATTATACTTACATATTTTAAGATGAAAACACATGTTTTAACTGAACCACCACTTTTGCGAACACATGAATTCATAGAGTAATATGCACTCATACGACGAGAAATTCCAGCAAAACATTTTGAAAGAATTTTAGTAGGTATTATGCCTCTCCATTTATTGATCTGCCATAAATAAACAACATAATATCATAATATTACTCATGAACACACGATTCAAAAACATTTTCGGCGTTGACACTAAACAGGATTCTTCCAAATTATCTGTTTACTAAACATGGGACTATTTACGTTTAGATTTTTGTACTTCACAGAGTTGCCAGATTTGAATTTGCGTTCCAAAATGTTTTATAGTTTTTTGGTCAAACGGTTGAATTTAGAAAAAAATGTTATAAGAGTTTTTTGTTCTACATGGTGCCTTCTACCTATACCTTTAAGGAACGCACTATTTTCCGGGACACCCTGTATTTACTTAATTTGCTTCCTTTTCGCCGATGACCATTATTTTACTTTTCTTGATGTTTATTTCCATTTTTAATTTCTCTCTTTCTTCTGTACATATGTTTACAAGTTTTTGCATTTTTGTCACGGAATCTGCTATAAGGACTATGTCATCCGCATACAATAAGGCTTCTATTTTGATTGGCTGTAATCTTTAGTATTCTATTGTTGTTTGTATTTGGTTCGTTATGTGAAAACTTAACCAGCTTTTAAAGCTTAAATGTGAAAACTATATAGAGGGATATCAGTGACTAGTACATTCAGCCGTTTGTATGGACGAATAATTAGAGACCGCATTGAGAAGGAGTACAAAGACCAAGAGGAAGAAGAACAATCCGGTTTTCGAACAGGAAGAAGCTGTACTAATAATATCTTCTGCATCAAACAACTAATAGAAAAAAAATTAAGCACAAATCAAGAAACCCACCTCATGTTTATTGACTTGCAGAAGGCGTACGATACAGTTCGTACGATTCGACAGACGAATATTAGTGTCACCTTAATAAAAGCCTTAAGAAATTTGTATGAAGGGTCAACATCACAAATAAAAACTGGAAACAGATTATCGCAAAGTTTCCTGGTTAATAAAGGTCTACGTCAGGGGTGTTGTGTATCACCGACCTTATTTAAAATACAGAGAGAGTCTGTAAAGTGGAATAAATTCAATATCTCAAATACTAATTGTTTTTTTGGAAAATGCTCAGACCCGTCGATTAGTATTTCAAATTGTCCTTTTTGACATTCAATAAAAATGTATACAGGGTGTCCCAATTTAGAGATATGACGTCATCGTCGATTTTCTTAAATGGCAACACTGTCATTTTGATAGCTAATTTGATAGGGTTTGTAAAGTTATACATAACTGCAAAATATCAAATTTTTATTCTCTACCATTTACAAGATAATAGAAAATAACAAAGTTATATCTGTAATTTGGAATATATTCAATAATTAAAATACTAACTGTTTTTTTGAAAAATGCTCAGACCCGTCGATTAGTATATCAAATTGTCATTTTTGACATATAATAATAATGTATACAGGGTGTCCCAATTTAGAGATATGACGTCATCGTTGATTTTCTTAAATGGCAACACTATCATTTTGATAGATATTTTGATAGCGTGTGTAAAGTTATACACATCTGAAAAATTTCAAAATTTTATTCCCTACCATTTACAAGATAATAAAAAATAACAAAGTTATGAAGAACAAGAAGTAATCAAATAATAATTGAATTTATTTATTTCAATTAAGCAAATGCTCATAACGTTGCCCATTGACAATTTGACAATAATTGAGGGCAACATTATGAGTTTTTGCTTAATTTATTGAAATAATTAAATTCAATTACTAGTTGATTATTTCTTTTTCATAACTTTGTTATTTTTTATTATCATCTAAATGGTAGAGAATACAAATTTGAAATTTTGCAGTTGTGTATAACTTTACACACCCTATCAAAATAGCTATCAAAATGACAGTGTTGCCATTTAAGAAAATCAACGATGACGTCATATCTCTAAATTGGGACACCCTGTATACATTATTATTATATGTCAAAAAGGACAATTTGATATACTAATCGACGGGTCTGAGCATTTTTCAAAAAAACAGTTAGTATTTTAATTATTGAATATATTCCAAATTACAGATATAACTTTGTTATTTTCTATTATCTTGTAAATGGTAGAGAATAAAAATTTGATATTTTGCAGTTATGTATAACTTTACAAACCCTATCAAATTAGCTATCAAAATGACAGTGTTGCCATTTAAGAAAATCGACGATGACGTCATATCTCTAAATTGGGACACCCTGTATACATTATTATTGAATGTCAAAAAGGACAATTTGAAATACTAATCGACGGGTCTGAGCATTTTCCAAAAAAACAATTAGTATTTGAGATATTGAATTTATTCCACTTTACAGACTCTCTCTGTATATGTTGCAAAAGCATTGAAAGAGTGGAAACGAAAATGCAGAGGCATGGGCGTAGACCTTGGAGAGATTTGCTTATATACATTGCAGTTTGCTGATGACCAGGTTGTTATAGCAAACGATAAAGATGATTTAGAGTACATGACAAGGAAATTACAAGAAGAATATAGAAAGTGGGGACTAGAAATTAATACAGAAAAAACAAAATACCTGCCAATAGGTACCGAACTATCGAACATCACATTAGAAAATAATGAAATCATCATGCCCTGCGACCATTACACATATCTAGGAATCGTTTTTGACACAACGAGGAAAGATGATGAAGAAATAAAGAGAAGAATAACACAATCCAGAAAAACAATAGGTTGTCTAAACAGCGTACTGTGGAATCATGAAATAGGAAAAAGAAGAAAACACAATATCTACGAATCTCTAATTAAAAGCAGTCTATTGTACGGAGCAGAAACTTAACGGATAACCGAAAACAACAGAAGAAAACTGGAGGCGGTAGAAATGGACGCTTTTAGAAGATCAGTAGGAGTGTCACGCAGAGAGAGAATACGTAATGATGAGATAAGACAGCGAATGGGGGTTGACGGCTCTCTAACAACAGACATAGAAAGAAAACAGCTGATATGGTACGGACACGTCCAGAGGATGGATAACTCAAGACTCCCTAAAATAATTATGCAATGGGTACCACCAAACCGCAGAAAGAGAGGAAGACCCAAGAAATCTTGGAGAGAGGGAGTAACGAAGGCGATGAGCGCAAGGGATCTTAGAGAGGGCCAATGGGATGATAAAGTGTCATGGAAATTAGGCATCGGACAACGTCGCAAGACGTTTTAAAACCGATTGATATATATATTTGGTTCGTTAATTCTCCAGTATTTGTAGTCAATTCATTCATGACGATTATGAATAGTAGCGGACTAAGACTGTCTCCTTGTTTGATACCTCTTTCCCAATTGAATTCTTCAGATCTTTCTCCTGCTATCTGTACACGTCCTTTTACTACTCTGCATATACTTTCAATTATTTTATTAGTGTAATTGGTACTCTCATGTTCTGCAAGCATTTCTATATAATTTTTCTATCTATAGAGTCGAATGCTGCCCTTACATCTATGAATGCTAGAATGAGCTTTCCCCCCGAGTCAACACTTCTTTCTATTATATTTCTAATGATGTAAATATTATCGTTTGTCTGTCTTTCTGGTCTAAACCCTGCTTGTTCTTCTCCCGCTGTCCTACTTTTTCTACTTCTTGTCTCTTTTATTATTACTATTTAAGGTAGATATGTATTTTAAAAATTCCAAGTACAGGTCTGGACACTTCCACTGTAAACGTCAATTCGGATATAAGACGTATTTATCTAGTACTAGTATAATGCAATAGATACCTTCAATCTTAGATTCTTATACAGGGTGATTGATTAGTGTGAGGAAGCTCAGTATATCTGTTATAGTAAAAATTACAAAAAAAATTTATTGACAAAAATTGTAGGCAGCTTTAAACTCCACATTTTAAAATTAGCTACAATCTTACAGGGTGTTCCATAAGATGGTGGCAGACCAAACTTATGTTTTTTTAAATGGAACACCCTGTATTTTATTTTAAATTTGAAATCTGCTTCACTTTCCCATCACAACAATGTAAAGTTTTATTATGTTATACCGGGTACTTAAAAAGTTATAGCCAATATTACCTGAAAATCGTATCAAGTTTAACTCCCTGTATAATTAAAAAGAAGTATAGGAACATTGATCTATTGCAGCCATAGTTTTTTAATAATTGTTAAAAATTATAAAACACGTTCGTTTTCATAATATTCGTTAAATCAAATACAGGGTAAGTCAAAATGCAAGTACATTATTTCCTTGGTAATTTTAAATAGAACACCCTGTATTTTATATCACTATCGAAAGGTACTAATATCGTACTTCAAATTTTATAAAGTACTCCCTATACCTAAAGTTATCAGTTTTTTAGATATTTTTATTTTTCTATCAAAGTATTAATTTGGTAGATATTTTAACGTTTACCAATAATTATTGTGAGTTGGCCATGATTGATTTGTCAGAAACTGACAGTTTGACATTATTGTTTATTAATTCAGTATAGGGCTTTTCATAGACTGTCATTTGTTTCGAGCTACTGTCATATGTTTTATAATCTGTGTATATTAATATTATACACGGATTATACGACATGCGACCGAAGCTCGAAACAAATTACTGTTAATGAAAAGCCCTATTGGCGTACACCGTAAATTAGCAATAATGAATTTTACTACTGATGAAATGGTAGATATGATCTGGATTTTGGGGGAATGCAATAAAAATTCATTACTATCAGCTAGAATTTATCAATAACGGTTTCCAGATAGGCGGCAACCGAGACAAGATACATTTGAAAAATTGAAAGATCGCTTTAACCGCAATGGTTCAGTGAATTATGAAAAACATGAACGAACAAAAACTAGTGTGACAGAGGAAAACGAAATTAGTGTGTTGATGGGAGTTACAGAAAACTCACACACAAGTATTAGGAGTATTTCCAATGAACAAGAACTTAGTTACTACTCCGTTCAAAACATTCTATCTAAAAACAAGATGCACCCTTATCACATTCAAAAGCACCAATAATTAAATAATGATGATTTTCATAAACGAATAGTATTTTGTGAACGGGCCTTAGAAAAAATTAATGAGCAGAGAGATTTTTTTGATTACGTCTTATTTGGTGATGAAGCTACATTCCATCGAAACGGTTCTGTTAATAGGCATAACTTTCACTACTATTCAACAAGTAATCCATACCACATAGTACATAGTCAAACAAGATAGTCTCTAAATGTGTGGGGAGGTACCGTCGGTACCCATGTAGTAGGACCATATTTTTTTGAAGATAATTTAAATGGTGAGATATATTTAGATTTTATCGTAAATTAGTTACCGATATTATTAGAAGAGGTTCCACTTAATATACGTGAACAAATGTGGTTTCTACATGACGGTGCTCCTGCGCACCACAACGAATTAGTACGTGGTGAACTTAATGATCAGTTTGGTGAAAGATGGATAGGAAGGGATGGACCGGTAAGGTGGCCCCCAAGGTCACCAGAGTTCAATAAAATGGACTCATTTTTTTGGGGTTACGTTAAGAACGAAGTATATAAAATACCTCCAACAACAAGAGATGATATGAAAAATAGAATCCGAATTGTATTTCAAAATATTTCTTTACAAATGCTTAGCAATGTAGGCAACTCTTTGAATGACCGCTTTCAAGTATGCATAGATGTTTTGGGAGGTCATTTTGAACACCTTACGTTAAAATTACTGTTGTTTTTTTATTTTTTTGTGTTGTTATTTTTTTTTAATTTTCCGTCGGTTATTTGTTATAAATTTTATTTAAAATAAATTGTTTTCTTTTCTGTGTCGGTATTTATTTACTGAATTAATAAATAATAATGTCAAACTGTCAGTTTCTGACAAATCAATAATGGCCAACTCACAATAATTATTGGTAAACGTTAAAATATCTACCAAATTAATACTTTGATGGAAAAATAAAAATATCTAGAAAACTGATAACTTTAGGTATAGGGAGTACTTTATAAAATTTGAAGTACGATATTAGTACTTTTCGATAGTGATATAAAATACAGGGTGTTCTATTTAAAATTACCAAGAAAATAATGTACTTGCATTTTGACTTACCCTGTATTTGATTTAACGAATATTATGAAAACGAATGTGTTTTATAATTTTTAACAATTATTAAAAAACTATGGTTGCAATAGATCAATGTTCCTATACTTCTTTTTAATTATACAGGGAGTTAAACTTAATACGATTTTCAGGTAATATTGGCTATAACTTTTTAAGTACCCGGTATAACATAATAAAACTTTACATTGTTGTGATCGGAAAGTGAAGCAGATTTCAAATTTAAAATAAAATACAGGGTGTTCCATTTAAAAAAACATACGTTTGGTCTGCCACCATCTTATGGAACACCCTGTAAGATTGTAGCTAATTTTAAAATGTGGAGTTTAAAGCTGCCTACAATTTTTGTTAATAACTTTTTTTTGTAATTTTTACTATAACAGATCTACTGAGCTTCCTCACACTAATCAATCACCCTGTATAAGTTGCATTTGATTTCTTCAGAGAATGATATATGATTGAAACATATTTCACAAATAAAAAGCAACTCTTGCTGTGTTGATGACTGCATGATGGTTTATTGCTAAGATCGGTCGTAACATGATGCATGTAATGAAAATTTTATAAGCTTAATTGAAAGTTTTATGTGTTTTTTGATTTTAATGACCCTAGCAGTGCCCATATTCTAACTCCTTCACATTATTGTGCAAATGGCATAGAAACGTTTTAATAAAGAAGAGAACAAAAACATTCCTAGGTAATTAAACTTTATGTGGAATGTTATAGATTTTGATGAAAAAATATATAAAAAATCTTCTTTTTTATTGGTCGTTATAGTCGGAGAGATGGAAGCGATTTTGTGCGTGATAAGTAATATTGAATTGGAGAGTATCAGACGGGCTTCCGACGGGGAAGATCGACACTGGATCAAATATTCACAGTAAAACAGATCTTGAGCAAAGCATGGGAACACGATATTGATGTTCACAACGTGTTTGTAGACTTCAAACAGGCATACGACTCAGTCAAAAGGAACAAACTATACTATATATTGGCTGAATTGGCAATACCACACTAGTTAATAAGACTCATTAAAGCCACAATGGATGAAACTCAGGCATATGTACGAATACAAAACCACCGGACAGACTTTTTTAACATTTCGCAGGGACTAAAACAGGGAGATGGGCTGGCTCCAACATTGTTTAACCTGGCACTGGAGTATGCGGTTAGGCAAATGCAAACTGGACGAGGAAATCTACTGACCAACCGAACGGTTCAACTGGCCGCTTATGCTGATGATATTAATATTATGAGTAGAACATCAACAGGAGCACAGGAAACATATGCAGAGTTAAAAACACAAACAAAAATGCTAGTTCTGGAAATTAACACAGAAAAAACAAAAATAATGACTCAAACGAGAAGAAATATAGTCCCAGAAAACATTATACATGAAGATGACATTGAAACGGTTGAAAAGTTTACATACCTGGGAGTAGAAATATATGCCGACGGATCAGAAGATGGAGAAATAAGGAAGAGAATAACGCAGGCAAACAGAGCTTATTTTGCCCTCTCCCATATATTTCGGTCAAAAAGTGTCCACCGAAATACAAAGATGAGAATCTATAAAACCTTAATTCGACCAATAACATGCTATGGCAGTGAAGTCTGGGTGCTGAAAGAAACATCCAAAAACAAACTCGACACATTCGAAAGGAAAGTACTTAGGAGAATACTAGGACCTGTGAGGGAAAATGGAATCTTCAGAAGTCGATACAACAACGAGCTTTATCAACTTTATAAGGAAACGCCCCTGTCAGACTTCATTAGATTACAAAGATTGCAATGGGCCGGACATGTGATAAGAATGGGAGAGGATAGGCTACCAAAACGAGCACTGAATGCTAGAATGCAAGGAAAGAGACCGGTTGGGAAGCCACGAAAGCGCTGGGAAGACACAGTAAACAGCGACGCACAAGCCCTTTTAGGAGTCCGTGTATGGAGAAGAGCAGCTACAGACAGGCAAGGGTGGAGGCAAAAAATAAAGGAGGCCAAGGCTCAATTTGGGCTGTAGTGCCGTAGAAGAAGAAGAAGTAATATTGAAAAACTATACGGGGATATATAAAATTAGTTGTTTACATGCCTTTCCCCAACGGCCGGAAAACATAGTGGGGGACGAGAGTAGTTATAAAGGGTCAATTTCGCGGTTTTTATTATTTTTCTGTGACGCTCATGATCGAGATAGTGTACCAAAATTTGGGAATAAGTAGGTCATGAAGTAAGTAAGTAAAACCTCCAGGGGTGGTACGCTGTGTGGCCGACAAAGGGGTGGGACAGGGATGAATATAAAAAATATTAGGGGATTTTTGTGACGTTCGTGATCTAGTGAACCAAAATTTGGGAGCAAGTAGATCGTGACGTAACTCAGCAAAATCTCCAGGGACGAAAACCAGAGTTGGGAATGAGGATAATTTTAAGGGGTCAAAGTCGCAGTTTGTATTTTTTTCTTGTGACGTGGCACAACATTTGTCCCCCTCGCAGCGTTCCGCCCCTGGAGATTTTACTTAGTAATGACATGGTCTACTTATTCCCAAAATTTTGGTGCACTATCTCGATCATGAGCGTCACAAAAAAAAATAAAAACCGCGACTTTAACCCTTTATAACAATCATCGTCCCACACTCTGTTTTCCGGCTCTGGGGATTTTACTTAGTTATGTCATGGTCTACTTACTCCCAAATTTTGGTGCACTATCTCAATCACGAACGTCGCAAAAAACCGCTTATATTTTTTATACTCACCCCTACCCCCACCCCTTTGTCGGCCACGCAGCGTTCCGCTCCTACAGATTTTACTTAGTTACGTCATGACCTACTTAGTCCTAAATTTTGGTGCACTGTCTCGATCATGAGCGTCACAAAAAAAAAAAAAATAAAAACCGCGACTTTGACCCCTTATAACTACCCTCGTCCTCCACTCTTGTTTCCGGCCGTTGGGGAAAGCCATGTACACACAACGGCGGATCCAACAACCTTGCAAGCTGTGGGCAATGAAATAAAAATTTTCTAGTGACTGGCGTACGCAGGATTCTTTTTCGGGATGGGCTGTTATTTTCTTATTTTTCATGTACCATATCCTTTCAGAACGTTGGTTACCATCATATGTATCTTAATTTTATTTATTGCCACCCTAAATCAACCATGAAGTTCTTCTTCGTCCTGGACTGCGTTTGCCTGCTATTTTCGCTTGAATAATATTTTGTAGCAATCTATATTTGGGACCTCTCATTAAATGTCAGAAATAATCCAGCTGTCTCTTCTTGATACTCGCAGTAGTCTTGCTGATATATGCTAGTACATCTTGTGGAGTTTCGAATCTTCTCCATACAATATATATATATATATATATATATATATATATATATATATATATATATATATATATATATATATATATATATATATATATATATATATATATAGACAGAAGTCCATTTCAGTTGTTCTGAGCATATTTTCGGATTTTTTTTTAAGTGGCCAAACTTCGCTGCTGTATGTTATAATGCTCTTAACAATGCTGTTATAGATGTTACGTTTATTTTCTTTGGAGATACTTTGGTCCCATAGGATTTTGTTCAATAATGCGATAGCTTTCCTTCCTTGTGTGCACCTTTCTTGGATATTCTTGTCCAACGTTCCATCTTGTGTAATTGTAAGACCCAAGTATTTATATTCCTGACAGTGATTAATAGTTATTTCATTTTCCAACGCTAGATCCTGCTGTATACCTCCAACGCACATATATTCCGTTTTCTTGGTATTCACTTCTAAACCCCAGTTCCGGTACTCTTCTATGATTTTTCGGGTCATATATTCAATATCGTGATAATCCTGGGCCATAAGAATCTGATCATCCGCAAAACATAGAGTGTATAGCATGTTATCATCATTTAGCGGTATACCCATATTCTTACATTTCCTTTTCCAGGATTTCAAAACTTGCTCTAAATATATTTTAAATAGTGTCGGCGATAGACAGCAGCCCTGTTTAAGACCCTTATTCACTTCAAATCCTGACGAGATTTCCTTGCCTAGCTTAACTTTTGCTATATTATGTTGGTATAGATTTTTTACAGCTTTAATGAGGTTCAGACTGATGTTAGTTTTTTCGAGGGCTTCCCAAAGTTTACTTTGTGGTACAGTATCGTATGCTTTTTTTAAGTCTATGTACACTAAATGCAGTTCTTGATTGTAGGCTATTTGTTTGTCTATTAACTGTGTTACACAATACAGGTGGTCAGTGGTGGATCTGCCAGCGCGGAAACCGGCTTGCTCTTCGGCCTCTAAGTCCTTGTATTCTTCTTCTATTTTATTTTTGATAATTTTTCCGTAAACTCTGCTGATGGTGCTTGTGACAGATATTCCCCGGTAATTATCGCATATATTTTTACTGCCTTTCTTGTGTATTGTAGAAATTACAGACAATTGCCATTCTTTTGGTATGACTTCGCCATTCATACATCTATTAAATAGATCTCTTAGGTATTCATACAGGGTGTTGCTACCGTATTTGAGCAGTTCTGGTGCTATGTCGCCAGGCCCTGACGCTTTTCTATTTTTTAGGGATTTGCATGCATTTCGTACTTCTTCCAGTCTTAACCGAATCGGTGAGCCACTGACAATTACATTGAAACTTTCGTGATCTTCGTTTTTAATAAAATCTTCTCTATTTTCTACTAGTAACTGCTTGAAATAGCCATCCCACTTTTCCAGAGTAATCGGTGTTATTATATCCCTTTTGGTATCTGTTCTCAACGTTTTAAGGAATTTCCAGCTCTCTGTGTTTCTTGTCCCCCCTATATAGGCGTTAAGTTGATTGCATTTGTTTGTCCACGTTTCGTTTTTCTTCTGTGTGATTTTTTTCCGCACTCTTGCTTGTGCTTCTTTGTATAAAACCTTATCGGAATCTTTCTGTGTACTCATATATTTCCGGTACTTTTCTCTCTTATCGTCTATTTCGGTGGCTATTTCTAAGTCCCACCAGTATGGTTTATTTCTTATGTTGTCTTTGTACTCCCCCAATGCCTCATATGCAGCTTCGTGTATACATTGTGTTATATGTGTATGAAGATGTTCCGTATTTATAAATGTATATTGTCCTTTCAGTTTCTCGTCCAGTCGCTTTTCGTATAACGTTCTTATGCTTGTTTGTTGTAAGCTTTCTAGGTTGTATTTTTTTTTGGTTCCAATTTGTTTCCTTCTTGTTCTCGTGGATTTAGATTTTTTTGAGATTTCATTCCGGGGAACAGTACTTCCGCTTTTAGAAGATGATGGTCACTGCCGCATGTTGCTCCTCTATAAACCCTTACATCGTTAATTTTCATTCGACTCCGTTGTTTTATCAAAAGATAATCAATTATACTTTTCTGGTTCATAGTAGGTTGGGTCCGAGTATATTTATGAATGCATCTATGCTGGAAGAAGCCGTTCATAATTCTTAAATTGTTCTGTTTACAGATGTTAATTATTCTTGTTCGATTATTGTTGAGTACTTCCTCGCCGTATCTGCCTACTACGTCATCCTGTTTTTTATTGCCTGTTCTGCCATTTAGGTCTCCTAATAATATAATTTCTCTGGCATTTCCTATTTTGACGATTTCATCGTTGAGCTGTTCATAGAACTCATCTTTGTTAGCTACCAGTGCGTCCTCGTTTACACCATATACTCCCAAAATAGTTATTCTATAGCCATATATGTTCATGTTGACCTTTATCATTCTTTCATTTATTCCTTCCCACGATGTTATGTGCTTTCTTAATGTTCTGCGTATGAAGATCGATATTCCTTGTTGAGCTCTTATGTGTTTTGGAACTCCACTATAAAAATGATCATAGTAGCCCAATTTCTGTGATCCTTGGCCTTTCCTCTTAGTTTCTGTCACCACTGCGATGTCCATTTTCATGTATTTTAGCTCTAATATAACTTCATCCATTTTATTTGAGAGGCTTTGAACGTTCCATGTTCCAAAATTCATAGTCCTTTTTCGTCGCTTTTTTCGTTGCCGAGTGATCCGTCCATTCATCCGAGTCTGATTATTGGGTCGTTTAACATTTGCTTGTTTTTACAAGTATCGAGGAGTTAGCCCGATGCCTTAACCCCCAACTTGGAGGACCAGGGTTTGATTTCAGAGTTCCTTCTCTTAGAGAGGTTGCTTTCTCCACAGCTAAGGAGTCCTCTCTACCCCACTTCAGTCATTTTTTTACAAGTACCGAGGAGTTAGCCCGATGCCTTAACCCCCACCTTGGAGGACCAGGGTTTGATTTCAGAGTTCCTTCTCTTAGAGAGGTTGCTTTCACAACAGCTAAGGAGCCCCCTCTATCCCCTTCTCCATACAATAAACTCTTAAAATTCTTATGACACCACATTTCGAGAGCCCCAAGGCGATTTAGATCAATTTTATTCACAGTCCAAGACTCGACACCATAAAGTAAGACCGAGAACACGTAGAAGCGAAGTAGGCGGATCCTTAATGTCAATTTTAGGTCTCTGTTACATAATACTTTGGACATCCTTCTAAAAGCGGCTCTTATTCGGGGGTTTTATTAAATGATCAAATTACCATAACATAGCATCGGCAATTACTATTTTTATCTAGTCTCTGGCATTGAATTGAATAGATGGCAATAAACAGATTTATTGTGGGACTTTTTCGTTTATTATGTTCCAAAGACTTTAATAATTTTCGATTTCAAGGACTTCTGCCATATTTATGTTTCAGTTATTCAGTTATCCACAGGATACAAAATTCACTTTTTATGTTCAATCGTAGTCTCTTTCTTAAAAACAGTGTCAGTAGACACCAGGCGAGGTCTCAAGGAGGGGGCAATTGACTCAATTGACCCCCCCTTGGATCCGCGCCTGCACTAATTCAACATATCCCCGTATAGTTTTTCCATATTACTTATCACGCACAAAATCCGCTCCCAGCTCTTAGACTATTACCATTAAATGCACACTATTCTCAGGCGCAATACTATTTTTTCTGTGAGCGGCACATTTATAAAACTGCAAACCTGTTCCCTTTAACTAATTTTCGAGCTCGTATAGAGCTGATAAAGAGCGGATTTAAATGGCGTTAAACTGAGAACATTATTTTTTCCTGAAAATAATAACTGCAGATTATCTGCGTATAATCTACTACGAACTTAGCTATAATGTCGCAGTATATGATTCTTGAAACTTAAGAATAGTGTTGTTTTTAGCGTCTCCGCTCTCATGTCATCTGTCCCTTGTTTATTAATTGGTTGAGAGCCTTATATACTTTTGTTCGTAAAATGACGGTTCTGCCTCCTTGATTAAATTTTTCTTGTGAGACATCTTTTGACGTGTCTTTGTATAGGTACTTTGTATACTTCTGAGCAGAAATTTTTCTAGATTTCTGCAAACTATCTTAATGTCTTTGGTTTTGTTTACATTTTTGACGTTATCCATGTTCCCAAGTACCTATTTGTAGATATCCACGTTCTCAATATTATAATATTAGACTATTCTTAATAATCTGCTATGCGGACGATGCAATACTAATCTCTCAAAGTGAAGATGATGTACAACGTATGCTGCACCAATTCAACATAATCGCCAGAAAATTTAACATGTTAATTTCCTCAAAAAAGACAAAATGCATGTTTATAACAGCAGATCCAATAAGATGTAAATTGGAGCTAGAAGGTCAGATAATAGAACACGTGATGGAGTTTAAATACCTAGGCATCACACTATCTAGCAACGGAAGGCTCGAAACAGAAGTGGAAGATCAAGCGAATAGAGCAAACAGAGCCGCAGGTTGCCAGAATGACTCAATATGGAGAAATAAAAATATCAAAAAAGAAATGAAAGGCAGAATTTACAAAACAGTCATCCGACCAATAATGACATACGCGGCAGAAACACGACCCGACACAGAGAGGACAAAAAGATGGCTCGAAACAGCGGAGATGAAAACCCTTCGAAAAGTCGATGGTAAGACTCTATGGGACAGAGCTAGAAGTACAGATATACGACGGAGATGCAAGGTGGATAACATTAATAACTGGGTAAGAAACAGAAGAATAGAATGGAATGACCACATAAGCCGAATGACAGCAAATAGAGTAGTCACGACAGCGAGAGACGGTTCCCCAATAGGAAGACGATCAGTGGGAAAACCACGAAAACGATGGAACGACAACTTACTAGAGGCACATTGAAAAAACAGACAGTCATGTCTATACAAAAAGAAGAAGAAGAAGAAGAAGAAGAAGAAGAAGAAGAAGAAGAAGAAGAAGAAGAAGAAGAAGAAGAAGAAGAAGGAGAAGACTATTTTCAGTAACCAGTTGGATGTTTGGAACTACTGATTTAGTCATGATCATGCACTTGGTTTTCTTCAAATTCATCTTAGCCCGTATTTATCCGATTATGGCCGTCTGATATTTTAGATGGCAGTTAGATTAAACAGTTGAACCATTACATCAATAACATCTTTATCAATTAGTTTTACGAATTCGATGAGCACTCAAGATACTTCATTTTCAGCATGTTTTGTACTCAATCCATGTACATATTACATATATTCCAAATAAAACGCCATAACTTGTTTAATTTAAGGATTATCTTTTGAAAACGACTTCCGTTCCACAACTGAAAACGTTAGGTATACCTTATAGAATTTATTTTAATTTCCAATACATTGCACACTGCTAAAGAAATATTTGAAATTGGAAATTAGATTCAGCGGTATTAGTAAGTCAAAAGTGAATGTAAATGTTTTGTCACGTTGCAATGTACATAGAAGATATAAAAATTGTTCCAATAAATCCATCAAGCCGAACCAGCAGCAATCAGTTTTACCGGAAGAATATGCAATTTTTCCGGTGAGGTTCATTATTATCAAATCAAAATAAATGCATCATATCCATTTACTACTAAACTGTAAAAGATGTTGTAATTTCAATTAAGTCTGCGAATTAGACACAAAAATTATTTTATAACCGTACAAAAATATGCATGTTGCAGAATGCAGAAGTCTTTTCATTTTTATGGCCTGAAAAGGTTTTGTTTGAATATATGATGCCTGAATGCCTTTTCTATCAGCACCATACCCTGTCCTGCACGTTTAGCCAATACAACACCAATGCAATAAAGGTGCAGTATTACCCCCCACCCGCCTGAATATTTCTGTATAGGCCAGGATCCCTACTGTAAGGACTGCCCTATAAGCCAATGTATTGTTGCCCGTATCCCGCCACTAGGAGGCACGTACTTTATTCGGGATACAGAGGCTTTGTTTTCAATACAAGTCTTATTCCAGAGATGCAGAGACGTCAAGTGCGACGTATACGCATGTCTGGTTGATTACGAGAAGGCGTTTGAGGGCTGCATTTTGTCCCCCCTAATTTTCAATCTTTACTCTGAAAGAATATTTATCGAAGCTTTGCACGAAACTGAAAAGGGTATTCTACTAAACGGGTAATAGCTAAATAACATCAGGTATGCAGATGACACCATAGTATTTGCGGACAACCTAGATGACCTACAAGTCCTCGTGAACAAAATCACGTATTATAGTCAACAATATGGACTCAATATAAACGTAACGAAAACAAAGCTTATGATCAGTGGCGTGACTAGTCTGACCTGCGCCCCAATGCAAGTATTCCTCGTGCGCCCCTATTCCCAGACTTATTCTCCACCCCCCCCCTCCCAACCGCCAACGAAACTAACAACGATATTTCTTCAGAGAGAGATTATACAAAGAAATATAACAGTAATTTGACTCCCACATTTGACTTTGACTAACAATCCTGACTCACTTTGAACATTTTTTATGCTTTCAGGCCGATGCCCTCTGAAAGCTAGATTACAGGTTGATATTGTTATGATAACATCAAAAATTCTCTTTATTACTTTAACCAGTTTTTCTTCTTTGTCATAAAAAACATTTTGATATCTCTGTTATTTTTTTCTCATTCCATACATGCATTAATATGGCACTTACTCAATTCGTGGTCTTTAATGTTTGTTGACAGATTTCTCCAAGCATTGATCTTCCCCGTAGTCCATGCATTGTTAAAGTTTTTATCAAGTCTGTTAGCGAACAACCAACATGGTTCACAATACACTCCATTTAAAGAAGGAGAGTAGCAAAGCCAAAAACGCTTAATTTTTTGACCAGTTTTTGTTTCGAATAAATAATAGTCTTTTGAAAAAGATCTATTTGTTTGAATGTCTTTAGGGAATGGCCTTGATGTCTACATGGTTCGGAGTTCAAAATACGAGATTTCAGTTCATCTTTATTCATATCTTCTGAGAAAAAAGCTATGTCTGTATTCTCTACATTGCAGATTATACCTATGTCATCAGTATTTTCTTGTACTGTACTACTTATGCCAGTTGCTGATGTAGAAGGAGCTGTATAATATTATGTAATATTTAAATCAGCAGACTTACTCACGTTTTGGGGACTTCTGAATTTTGGTTATCGGCAAGAAAATGCAATGCGACGATCTCTTCTATCGTGGATATTTTGTCCCCACGCTCACATTCACTCTCACCAACACCATCGTCACCTGATTGACTTTTAGAAGTATCAGCAAAATCCTATTTTTTTAAAAACATGTCAATCTTTGGTAGTTTTTTCACTTTTTCATCTTCTTGTTTTTTCCTTTTTCGGAACTCAGCACCACTAGGTCTTTTTTTTTATTTCCGTTCATTTTGTTCACACTAAATCCACTAAAACGCACAAATAAACGGTCCACTTATTTCAATTGTATAACAAATACACCGACAAAATTTGTTTTGTATTTTTATGTAACAAATAAAGCTACTGAACCGTACGATCTTACAACAAGGACTGACACATGACAGGGACACGTTGTTCTAGTTACTAAAATAATACTAAAATATTTTACCTGAATATCTTTGTAGCTAACAACGATAAATAAACAAAAGCAGTTGTGATGAGAAAGCCATAAACACGATAACTATAATAGTAAACAAAAGAGTCACCAACATTCTGTTGTGACTGAACGGAAGTGAGTGAACGGAATAAAATACCACGAATATTTTTTTACAACGTAGAATGAAGTAAACACTTCTGTTGTATATAGGTATATTATAAATTTATTAAAAATTTTTTTTTAAAATTCATCCACAAGGGAGTGGTTGTACAAAACGTTTTCGGTCAAACTGACCATCCTCAGTGTAAACGTCCAGTGTACAAGTAATTGAAACTAGCCACTTGAATAGGTGTAAAACCTCAAAATAACATTATTGCTACATTATGAGCTGTATAGTAATCGACAATAAGTCGATGTATTAAGATTAAAAATGTATCACATGTGGATGTATGTCATCCTTGCTCGGAATTAGCACAAGGTTGTGATCAGGTGAGAGGTTAACAACCAACTCTTCAGTTGGTTGTTAACCTCTCACCTGATCACAACCTTGTGCTAATTCCGAGCAAGGATGACATACATCCACATGTGATACATTTTTAATCTTAATACATCGACTTATTGTCGATTACTATACAGCTCATAATGTAGCAATAATGTTATTTTGAGGTTTTACACCTATTCAAGTGGCTAGTTTCAATTACTTGTACACTGGACGTTTACACTGAGGATGGTCAGTTTGACCGAAAACGTTTTGTACAACCACTCCCTTGTGGATGAATTTTAAAAAAAATTTTTAATAAATTTATAATATACCTATATACAACAGAAGTGTTTACTTCATTCTACGTTGTCTTAACAAAGGTATACAGCCAACTACAGGGTTTACCCTTTTAAAGTAATATTTTTTTACATTCTTTATTTTCGGGAAGCTAAACATTATATTTGCTTCAACATATTTTTTTGCTAAAATTTTTCCAGAATATCAGTTTTTTGCGCCCCCCTACGGCCTGCGCCCCAATGCACCGCATTGGTTGCATTGGCGTTAGTTACGCCACTGCTTATGATCGTCAGCAAGAAATATATAACAGAAGGCACTACAACTACCTCGGCACCATAATAAATGAAGAATAGACCAACAACCAAGAGATAAGAGCGCGCATCGGAAAAGCTAGATCAATCTTCAACCGTAACGGCGCGTTTTTCAAGAGCCACAACCTTTCTCTTGGTATAAAAGTAAGAATGTTAAGATGTTACGTCTTCTCTGTACTTTTTTAAGGTGTTATGTGCCGAAAGTTGGAAGCATTTGAGATGTGGCTATATCGGAGAATTCTTAAAATCCCATGGACTGATCGGGTCACAAATGAAGAGGTCCTTGGAAGAATGGGGAAGAACCGAGAGGTACTGACCACCATCAAATCTCGAAAGTTGGAATACTTTGGACACATTATGCGAAATGATTCCAGATATGCCCTCCTACAAGCCATCTTGCAAGGAAAAATATTTGGAAATCGAGGTCCAGGAAGAAGAAGAACATCATGGTTAAAGAACCTCAGAACCTGGTTCAACACAACATCTGTGCAGCTTTTCCGCATTGCTGCAGATAAGGTGAAGATTGCCATGATGATCGCCAACATTCGTCACGGATAGGCACATCAAGAAGAAGAAGAAGAAGAATCAACAAATGTTGCGGTGGTTGCGTAGCCAATAAATCCAATAAACCGGAGCGCCACCCCAAATTCTGAGCAGTGTCAAAATGATAACGTTAATATTCCCAGCTGTAACTAATATCGAAATGAATAAGAATCGCTATAAAATGCGACCAAAATGGCGGCGACTTAGAATCAGGCCCCGGAGACATGTTTAAAAAATATAGCAGATAACACGTTCCTTTACAACAAACTATTTGGCTGTCAAAGATAATAACGGAGCTCCAAACTGTTGACTGATAAAAAACATAATTTACACAGATAGAAAGAATATTATGGACGACTGATGTTGGAAGAGAGCATAGACGCCCCATCACACCGAGAAGATATCAGTTTTGGGGCAGAATCAAAAGTGAAGTTGATATAAAGCTGCTAATCGAGATAGCATATCTATTGAAATGATTTGGGCCCTAGACGACGCCGACGTTGGAGTAGATATAAGACATCTTTGTGTGGGAGACAGGTAAATGGCCTGAAGGTTGAAAAAAATCACTATATATCCCCATACATAAAAAGGGGGCGAAGGATTTATGTAGCAACTATAGCGCAATTGCTCTAATAGCGCATTGTAGACTAAGAAGAAGAAGAAGAATTACATAATAAACGATACTAAACAATAATTTTTTTAGTTAACTATTAGGACTTAAAGTCTTTCTGGTTATTTTGCTTTGCTTTATATAACAATTATTTTTAACTACCTATCCGTTATTCTAGATTGCATATTTTATAATGATATGTTTTTAATTAATCATTAGCAGTAACACTTAATTTTTATAGGTATATTATTTATTAATAATTCATCAATTGTACCATACTTTTCACCATTAATTTTATTTTAATCGGTTTGTTTATCAAAACTTGTATCAAGTAAATTTGAAAAGGAAGTATGTATAACGGGTAAACTTTTTACGCTACTATACAGATTATGGTTCAGTTTGAGGAAAATATATTTTTTCTACAACCACTAGAACGAACAGGCGGCCAAACTATCTAACGATCTCCTGGCCAATACACAACTGCAAACATGAACGCCCAACCAAGAAATGGTTCTTATGAGAACCAAGCGACTAGAACTCTGGGACCCATTGTCCGGATTTGTCAGATAAATATTGAAGGCATTAGTCGATCCAAAAGCGAAATGCTGTCAAACATACTACTTTCTAACGACATCGACCTGGTGGTCATACAGGAAACCCATGCTGCGAACGAACAACAACTCGCAAGTAGAGGCAAAATTCCAGGCAATGATCTTCTGGGAGCAACCTATCACCATGCTTATGGTACCGCCAACTACGTAAAAAACTCCGTAGAAAACGCTCACCTCATATCTGCCACCATGCAAGATAATATACATTTGACCGTTACCAAAATAGGTGAAATGGAAGTGACAAATGTTTATAAACCCCCAAGTATTACATGGCCAAGCCACGTCATAGACATAAGGCCCCATCCCGCCATCTATTTAGGTGATTTTAACAGCCATCATCAAGAATGGAAATACAGAAATAACGATGAAAATGGGGAGACTCTGCTAGACTGGGCAGAGAGTAACCACCTGCATCACGTCTTCGATGCCAAAGACCGGGGCACTTTTAAATCGGCGGCATGGAAACAAGAGTACAATCCAGATTTATGTTTTGTGAGCAAAAACCAGAAAAGCTACCCCTTACCAACCAAGAGAAGAGTACTTCATGACTTCCCGCATAGCCAGCACAGGCCGATCATTATTGAGATTGGTATCCAAATCCCACTAGTCACAACCATTCCACGACCACGCTGGAACTTTAACAAAGGTAACTGGCCCGCCTTTACCAACGAACTCGATAAAATCCTACGATGGATTCCACCAACATACAAAAATTATGGAAGGTTTAGAGGGGCAATAATTGCTACAGCAAAGAAACACATTCCCAGGGGCCATCGTAAGCAATACATACCAGGATGGAGTGAGGAAAGCCAAAACCTCTACGAAGAATATCTTGAAACCGGTGAAAGTGACATTGCGGACGAACTTCTCCTGAGCCTTGATGTAGCAAGAAGGAAGAAATGGACAAATGAAGTCGAATCGTTAGATTTCAAAAAGTCTAGCCGTAAAGCGTGGTCGCTCCTAAGAAAACTCGGAAGTGACAAACTGACAACACGACAAATCCACGACTTCAACCCTAATAAAATTGCATCACATATAGTTGCCACCTCCAGAGGAGCATGTGATAAAAAGTTTACCACTACTATAAAAAGGGAGCTTAAACATCTAAAAGCTGCCTGTCCATCAGATACAGAGTACTCCGCACCGTTCACTCCAGAAGAAGTGTCAAACGCCATTAAAGACATTAAACCTAACAAAGCTCCTGGTACAGATGGTATACCTCCCGAATTCCTGATCCATTGTGGGAAATTTGCAAAAACCTGGTTGTCTAAATTCTATACAGATATACTCAAAACAGGTAACCTACCAAACATCTTTAAACAAACAAAAATCATAGCCATTCTAAAACCTGGAAAACCAACAGACAACCCAGCGAGCTACCGCCCCATCGCTTTACTCAGTTCAGCTTACAAGCTACTCGAAAGACTGGTCCTGAACAGAATCGGCCCAAAGCTACTTCAAAAAATACCAATTGAACAAGCAGGATTCAGGCCTCAACGAAGCACCACTGACCAAGTGCTCTCTATAACTACCTACATAGAGGCAGGTTACCAAAGAAAACTGAAGACGTCTGTGGCATTCATCGATTTATCGGCTGCATATGACACGGTTTGGAAAGATGACCTCATCTATAAGCTCCTGAAAATAATCCCCTGCAAAGCAACCGCCCGACTCATAAATACTATGCTGAGCAGTAGAAACTTTCGTGTAACAATGGGAACTACAGTGAGCAAACAGAGAACGCTTAACAACGGCCTCCCCCAGGACTCCGTACTTGCACCGCTGCTATTTAGTATGTATATAGCTGATATGCCCCCTACCAGATCCAAAAAATTTGGATATGCAGACGACTGGGCACTTGCAACTCAAAACTCCTTAATACAAAACTCCGAGGCAATCCTAACGGAAGATCTGGAACGCCTGGTTAAGTACTTTAAACAATGGAGACTTAAACCTAACCCCAAAAAAACCGAGGTTAGCTGTTTTCACCTGAACAACAATATGGCCCACACAAAACTTAAAGTGTACATTGATAACCAACTGCTCACGCACAACTATAATCCCAAGTACCTCGGCGTCACCCTGGACAGAACACTCTCCTTTAAGAAACATCTTGAGAACACCGCAGCAAAGCTGAGAACCCGTAACAACATCATACAGAAGCTTTGCGGGACTACATGGGGTTCAACAGCAAGTACACTTCGGTGTTCAGCCCTTGGACTCGTATACTCCGCAGCTGAATACTGCTCCCCTGTTTGGCTGAACAGCGTTCACACAAAAATTATAGATACTCAGCTCAATGTCGCCATGCGTCTCATATCTGGAACAATCAAGTCTACACCTGTGGAGTGGCTTCCACTACTGAGCCACATACCTCCACCTAACCTTCGTCGTCAGCATGCTCTGCTTAGAGAATTCCAAAAGCTGCTTAACAACCCGCAGTTACCTATACACACATATGTCGCCGACGCTAACTCACATCGATTGCGCTCCAGAAAACCTCCGACTAGAGATGCAATAAACTTGAGTTCCAACAATTTCCAAATGAACTCCCAGTGGAAGAACATGCAGAGCGACAGACCGAACCTAATAATGAGAAACACACCATGCATCACAGAAACTCCACCAGGTTTTGACCTCCCCCGAAAATCATGGTCAACTCTTAACAGGATAAGAACGGGTCATGGAGTCTGCGCAGATTCCCTTTTTAAATGGAAAATGAGAACCTCTGCTGAGTGCGACTGCGGCGCCGAGAAACAGACCATCCAGCATATGATTGCCGAATGCCCTCGGAGGAAGTATGATGGAGATCCTCTGGACTTCGCCTCTGCAACACCAGCGTCGATTGAATATATTAATACATTAGATGTTAGACTATAACATATGTGTGATAATGTTGTGTATCAAATTGACATACGCTAAATAATAAATCTACAACCACTATTCAAAGTGCACTTTTCTGCACGGTTTTATGTTAGCAAACTTGATATTTTCTCACAGTATAAGATATTTGACATTAGTGTGCAGAAAAGTGACGTTTCTGTGCCGCAAAGTTCTTTTCTGCACAGTTGACTACCTCATTCTGAGTAACGTTATACGCTCTGAGCTTCGCTGTTGGCGCTCCTAGCGGATTACTGGAATTATCTTTCACCGGTAATTTTTAAATTTATTATTTAACTTTTATCGCTTAACATTTACAACGCAAAAATTAATTAAATTTTAATCGATTTTTTTAAGATTTTGCTAATCATTTTGACGTTCTATTGATAAAATATGAATTTCTTACTTCGGATACTTTCACAATTATCGTGTAGATGGCGCTAAGATTTTTAGATTAAATCATAATTACATATTACGGAACATTAAAAAAACTTAAATTCAGTATTTAAAACGTAAGTATATTTAAGGTAAAAATATATACCACAGCTTTGACCAACTAATATTTTTTATAATTAATGTTTTTAATTTTAATTTTACATTAATCACTTTGACATTTATGTCAAATTTCCGGTAAACGTTTACAGACTTGCCACTACTGGCGCTCGAGAATTTGTAAATATCCCCTCTACGTACGAGCTCACAGCGGATATTCTGTTTACATCCGTGGACTACCGCATTCTGAGTAACGTTATATTCTGTTTACATCCGTGGTTAAACTTTAGACAAATATATAACCTATAAGGCCCGATTGTTCAATTGTAGATTATCTTCAGATTAAAAATAATCTTCCATTAAACGTAATATTGCGTTGTTCAATGCAAATTTAACACTTAACCATCTGTTAACCAGAGATTATCTTAATCGCCCAAAAACGAAGGATTAACAGTGTTAACTATAGATTTGTAACCCTATTTTCTGGTTTTAAATTAAATATTGTCAAGAAAATTCCAGATTAAAACAACCATAGTTATTGCACTATAATATATTGTGTTGTTATTGCTACTTTTAATAATCAAGTATATTCAAATAGGAAATAAGCCACAATTTTACCTAAAAATGATTTTATTAACGTTTCGACGCCCAAGTCGGGTGTCGTTGTCAAAATACAAAATAATATTAAATAAACAAAAATGTTGTTGCTTAGTAAAAAATTCTTCTAATAATTTATTTAATCTGACTCATTTATATCGGCAATTCAGACACGTATTATACATTTTAAAGTAGACGACTTTAAAAATGATATTGCCAATATTGATGAGTTGCGTTCCTGGGACGACTTTACTAAAAGATAGTTCATTCGATTACATGAAATCAATCCCAACTCAAGAATAGCCGCCACAAAAAATCATAGCATGTGATCTGTCTTTAAAAAGACAACCAAATGCAACGGTGGTACTGAAATTCTCGTGTTAGAGATTCCATAGTAAATCACGAGGGAAAACCAGGAAAAACCTCGTGATACTATCCCGACATCGCAAGTATTTGGGTTTACATTTAGTTTACTCTCAAAACTAATACCAAATTCTGACTTGATATTTTAAATTTTAAATAATACTAAAATACTAAATATGTACTAACTCGATATGTTACTGATTTACTAATTGTGGTATTTTCTTTCTATTGACTTCCTCCTTTAGTATGGGTAACCACATCCTACTGCATTCTACCGAGGAATTTGCGACACAATTGGTTTCATTTAGCATAATTAGAGCCGCTTCTTTGATTTTTCTCTTTTTACTATCTGCTTCTTTTAGGACTATACTTGAATCTCTCCACTGAACTCTATGTTCATTATCCCATGCGTGTTGACATATTTGAGATCTATCAAATTCTATTATAAAAATGCCACAATAAAATAGCTTCAGAACCACATGCTACTTTTAAATCGTCGATAAGATTTAAAATATTGTTCTGAAGCTATTTTCTTGTGTCATTTTTTATAATAAATTACTTTTAATGGGAAATAAGCCATAATTTTAACAAAAAATGATTTTATTAACATTTCGAAGCCCAAATCGGGTTTCGTTGTCAAAATACAAAATACTACTAAAATAAACAACATTTTTGTTTATTTTAGTAGTATTTTGACAACGAAACCCGATTTGGGCTTCGAAACGTTAATAAAATCATTTTTTTTTCAAATCATTTCTCATTAAAAGTAATTTATTATAGATTTAAAATAATCTATTATAATTTAGTGTCTAATAATTATGGTTATTGCTAATAATGCCTTTGATTTTGAAGATGGAGATATCACAGAAGACGAAGAGTTCTTAGCTGTTGTTAATATAATTTTTTCCTCTACGAAAAAATCTCGTTTTTCGAGTAAAAGAAAACCATTTTCACAAGTAGTGAGATAATGAGTTTTTGAATAGATTACGTGTATGTACCAAAGGAAACAGTTTTTATGATTGTTGATCATATAAGACATAAGAGACAGGATAGCTCAACCTACAAATAGGTAAACTATTTATAATAGTTAATCAAAAATATATAAAATTACCGGCCAAACTAGTTTGTCCTAAAATCGGGTTTGGCCTATTGGGCTATTTTTCCCAGATTTTCATTTTCTCGTAATTTGTAACTGCATCACTTTCTTATTCTCGAGCATATGTTTATATTTTTTAACAAAAGATATTAATATTTCTTCTTCATCAGCTCGTAGTTCTCTTTCTTTTATTATTTTTATTCCATTTTTTGATACTTAAAACACGAAAATAATCACTGACATGGGGACGTCACTGCATCAAAAGTCATGAACACCATCGTTTATACCGGAAAACACATTTTTCAGTACAATTTTCATGATAAAATTTGTTCCAAGCCGTTAATTAATACCTGGCAACATTGTCACTGCTTCAGTATTTGGGTTTAATAAATCCGAAAGTTAACCTGCATTGAACAACTTAATTAGAAATAATCTTCGAATTAAATTTAATCATGGTTTACTTAATCCATGAGTTAACCATTGATTGAACAACTGGCCCTAAGACAATTATTATATTTAACTATAGCTTAGAAACTAAGTTATGGATGTTACAACTGTTTTATTTTACAATTTTATTCTTATTAAACATTTTATAATTATCAAATAACCAATAAGGATTTAGCAACCTGTGCAAGAGACGTCGAATGAAGTAGGTTTTGTGTAAATCCGTGACTGCATAAATATAATGTCAATAATGTGTAATAATTGTTTAAATTTAAACAAATTAAGGCAGTGCATTAATTTTTTAACTGATTTCTGTGCAATTTATTTAGGTATAAGGAATTTAAATTGATTAGTAGGTATTAATTAAATACAGTTTAAAATTTATCACATAGGTACCTATTATAATTAATCGTCGTTTGGAAATTGTGATTTTTATTTTTAGGAAAAACTGTGCTTGTAGAAAAAGTATAGTGTGAAACACGTGCAGAAAGGTAATTTCTCACTCGTTTGAATTGCGGCACTCGCTTGAGCTCGTACCGCAACTTTTCAAACTCGTGAGAAATTAGTACCTTTCTGCACTTGTTGCACAATATACTATTACTCACAATCGGTTAGTAATTTATGGATTTCTAACCTTTGAAGTAATCAGGAAGCGACTTATTACTTACTTTACTTTCCGAGCTAGCCGGGAAAGTACTTTCCCGGCTAGCACCTGTCACTTTATATATGTATGAATATGCTGCACACCTTTAGCCACGCACCATTTACTGTATAGTTCATAGGTGTTTTCATACCTCTCCCTGCTTTTTTCAGGAATTATTCCTTCAGTAGCTCTCTCTGCAGCTACCCGCAGTTCTGGTGCGGGAGCACGCCAAATAGAATTCTATTTTAGTGACGTCACGTTGCCAAGCAACCATCGATTCTCCCATTATGAAATTCTATTTTGTGACGTCAGCAAAATAGAATTCTATTTGGCGTGCTCCCGCACCTGGTGGGGTACATTTAAATTCACTATCAGACATTTTTGTAAAATAAACACAATTTGATTATATTGTAGCGGAAGAGAAATCTTGGCCGATCCCCGTATAACAGTAAACACCTCGAGAATGACGTAATCGGATGTGCTAGGCCTCGCCGGAGAATTCTGGAAGGTACGTCACGTAGGCGGAACAAGCCGATAGCTCGAGATGGGAGTCGATTGTTCCAGAATAACAACTGGGTATAAATACGGGCATATGTTGTGAATAAGTTTAGTGTATAAGATAAATTCGTCTGTGACTTATATAAATAAAGTCGTATATAAATTACGAACCGCTAGTTTTATTGTAATTAGAAGTAATTACACTAATCACGTTACAGTTGGTGTCGGTGTTCGGTTAACTTAGTGCGATATAAATAAGTGAATTACAGAGAGACTTTAAAAAGACTTTTGAACTTTATTCGTCGGGAATAACCGGAGTGCGTTAATTGTTCGGTATTCGGAAAGACTTTAAAATACTTTTGGACTTTATTCGTCGGGAATAGTTAAAGTGCGTTGATTGTTCGGTATTCGGAAAGACTGTTAAAAGACATTTTGGAAAGTACGTGTGTGCCGACCAAAGATGTTGCTACAAGAACTTACAGTAAAACAGCTCCGTGAACAGCTCGAGGAACGGGATCTGGACAGCAGTGGGCTCAAGATAGTCCTACAAGCACGACTCGAGGATGTCCTCACGAAGAACGGAGAAGACCCAAAGACGTTCCACTTCCAGTCAGCAGAACAAGTAATCTTATCGAAATTAAAAACTGTTTCTGAAACGATCGATGAAACTTGTAGAAAAAGCGACGATAAATTCGAAAATGTTGCTAAAAGATTCGATGAGACTTCTCAAATAATTAAAGAGGTCTGTAGGCAAAACAACGAAAAACTAGAAGAAGTTTGTAAACAGAACAATGAGAAATTTGAAGAAGTTTCTAGAACATTCGATAAGATGCAGAAAAGTGTAGAGACCGTAGAAGAAAAGATCAAACAGCTAGAGAGCAGGATAACCGATACAAAAGTACAACCATCAGTTAATGCAGCAACGTTAGATCCTTTAGTGAAAGATGAACTACCGAGAGACGAAACGTCGCATAATATGAGATTCAAATTACCACCATTTGATGGAAAGTCCTCTTGGTCCATATATCTTAGACAGTTTGAAGCTATTGCGACCGCCAATCATTGGACCGAACAAGAAAAGGCTGTTTCCTTGACTGCTGCTTTACGAGGTGATGCTGCAGATATATTAAGGTCAATTCCCAAGGGTCAAGAAAATTGTTACCAGACCTTGTTCACTCGTCTAGAAAAACGCTATGGAGATGCCCATCTACAACAAGTATACAAAGCACAACTGCGAAGTAGAAGTCAACGAGCAAGTGAGAATCTGCAAGAATTTGAAGCAGATGTGGCTCGTGTGGTGCGGTTGGCTTATCCAGAGGTGCCAGACAGCGTTTTAGAAGAAATTGCAGTAGATACCTTCGTCAATGGGCTGAAAGATAATGAACTACAGAAAGCTTTACGACTAGCAAGGCCGAAAGTTTTAGATGAAGCACTTGCTATTGCCTTGGAACACGAAGCAGCTAGCCAAGCTTCACGAAACAATCGAGTAATAACCGGGGAAAAAGGCGATAAGAGAAAAGATGAACGTTTGGTGGAAATGGTACGGAGGGTGATTCGTGACACGATGCCGAAGAGACGCATGAAGAGGGCTGGAAGAGTTGGTTCAAATACAGATGCTTCCTCGATACGGAAATGCAGTGAAAGTTGTAATCACCGGCTTAAAGTAGATGAACAGCTTTGCCCTGTGAGACGAACTACCGTCGTTAATGAGCAATGGCAGCCACAACAGTTACAAGAAGCCCAAGAAGACGATCCATGTATAAAAAGAGTATTGGATTGGATGCGTCGAGGTGAGAGACCTAGTTGGCAAAACATTAGTGCATGTAGTCCGGAAGTCAAGGCCTACTGGAGCCAATGGAATTGCCTGATACTAAAAGATGATCTTCTGTACAGAACCTTTGAGAACGATGATGGTACAGAATCTAAGCTTCAGTTGATTGTACCTAAAAGTAAAGTGTCAGAAGTATTGCGTCAGTTGCATGACGGTACATCAGGTGGACACTTTGGTATTACGAAGACTCTGCAAAAGGTTCGAGAACGGTTCTATTGGGTGAACTGTAAAGATGATGTAAGAAGATGGTGCCAGAAATGTGAACTGTGTGCATCCGGTAATGGTCCAGTTGGTAAAAAGAGAGCACCCATGAGACAGTACAATGTTGGCAGTCCTATGGAAAGAGTAGCAATCGATATTGCAGGTCCATTTCCAGAAACTGATGCTGGAAATAAATACATCCTGGTAGCCATGGATTATTTTACGAAATGGACCGAGGCCTATGCATTACCAAATCAAGAAGCTGCTACCGTTGCAGAGGTACTTGTTAAAGAATTCTTCAGCCGATTTGGTGTTCCCTTGGAGATCCACTCCGACCAAGGGCGAAACTTTGAGTCAGCTCTTTTCCAAAACGTTTGTAAATTGATTGGTGCCAATAAGACCAGAACAACACCCCTGCATCCTCAATCAGATGGGATGGTCGAGAGGATGAACCGAACGATGGGTAAACACTTGTCCAAAGTTGTATCTGAACATCAGCGAGATTGGGACCAACACATTCATTTATTCCTGATGGCCTACCGCTCGGCCGTAAATGAAACTACAGGTCAAACACCAACCTGCCTGATGTTGGGTCGTGAAGTTCGGTTGCCCTGCGACCTAGAGTTTGGCTGCGGACCTTCCGAGGAACATGTTGCAGGCGAAGACTACGTTGACCGCCTGAAATTACGAATGAACAACATTCATGAACTTGCCCGACAACACATCCAGATAGCCAGTGACAGAATGAAAGATCAATATGATTCTCGATGCAAGAATGAAAGCTTCGAAGTAGGTGATCTTGTCTGGCTTTATAATCCGCAACGTCGTCGAGGCTTATGTCCTAAACTGCAAAGACAATGGGAAGGTCCATATGAAGTTAAGAAGAAAATAAATGACGTAATATATAGAATTAAGAAGTTGCCAAACGGTAAACCAAAAGTTATTCACATAAATCGTCTTGCACCATATGCTGGCTCAAATGAAACAGAAGAAGCACGAGTCCTCCAACAGGAGATGAAAGATGTCGCACAGCCAAGTTTTAATCAATTTATGTCAAATTACGCAGCGAGAAAGAGTGCTAGATTCGGCGTGACCACAGAAGTTCAGCAAGATCTGTTTGGTGTTCCAGAAAACGTCTCTCTGGCCCACTGTGTTGCCCAAGACCTCGAGATGACTAAAGGAATATCGTCCGTATTCAATAGAAAGTTCGGCCGCCTGGACGAGTTAAGAAATCAGCAGCCTAAAATTGGAAGAGTACTGCGATTGGAAGATGGTCCTCGATCTTTGCTGTATATGGTGACCAGAAAGTCTTATACGGACACGCCAAGCTACGAGAACATATGGCGTGTTCTAACTAATTTGAAGAAAATCGTGTGTAATTATGACATCAAAAATTTGGCTTTACCAAAAATAGGCCATGCAGTAGAAAATCTGGATTGGAAGATTGTGAGAAGCATGCTTGAAGTGGTCTTCAGAGGAACTGGTGTACAAATCACTGTGTGTTGCATGAACTCGAAGATGTCGTACCCTTCAAAGACAGTAGACTGTTATTTCTTCTTGAAGGGTGTATGCAGAGCTGGAGAGTCGTGTAGATTCCGCCATCCTGGGCCTTCATTTAGAGTTGCTGATCGAGACGCTCAGATCTTAAGAGGGGAGCAGTGTAGCGGAAGAGAAATCTTGGCCGATCCCCGTATAACAGTAAACACCTCGAGAATGACGTAATCGGATGTGCTAGGCCTCGCCGGAGAATTCTGGAAGGTACGTCACGTAGGCGGAACAAGCCGATAGCTCGAGATGGGAGTCGATTGTTCCAGAATAACAACTGGGTATAAATACGGGCATATGTTGTGAATAAGTTTAGTGTATAAGATAAATTCGTCTGTGACTTATATAAATAAAGTCGTATATAAATTACGAACCGCTAGTTTTATTGTAATTAGAAGTAATTACACTAATCACGTTACAATATGTACAATTAATGGCGGCGTGTATCGCCTAAATGTCAGATTCAACAAACTTGTTTTGTTACCTAGCAACGATATCACAGGTTACTTAAAATAATTCATCTTATCACATAATGAAAATGGATACAGATATTTGAAACGAAATTATTATTGGTAGATTGTAAGTATTAGAAATCCATAAACTACTAACCGATTGTGAGTAAAATAGTATACAAACCTCGCGGGAACTCATTCTAGCCTCGCGTCTGTAGTTTAAACTACCTTGCCGCTCGGCTGAAATAGAGTACTTTCCCGCTAGGTATGTAATATACTATGACTGTTTGTTTAGTATTTTTAAAGGGTTTAGTTAATTTTAAGGTACAAGACAGAATTCCCTCTCACTTTAACTTCAGACACTCCTCCGGAAAGCACTCTGTTCTGATTGTGATGGGTGAGTAGAACGCGAATCAGCACTGCTTCGACGTAATTAGCTAGTCTGGTTTACAGTTGGGCTCAGGCTGGATGAGTGGGGAGACGCTGTGGTATACTATTGTGGGGTTGGAGAGTTGTGGAGTTAGTAGGGTTTTGGTTCCTATACATCAGTATTTCAGGCTGAGATTTTCGCTATCTTAGTATGTACTCAAAGGATTGTTGGCTTACACTTGGCGACATCTACTCTGACTCTGAGTTACGCAGCTCTAAAGGTTATGGAAACCTTTAATGGAGCAAGAAAGTAATTCAAACCAAGGCCAAGACTATGTAAAGATAAGGAGGGGCACAAACTCAATACAAAAGAAGAAATATTGAAAAGGTGGGTGGAACACTATAAAGAACTACTTACCATCGAAGTAGAAAATCCAAATCAACCAAACCCAAGAGCAACCAACAATACACCATTAGAGCCTCCATCAATTCAAGAATTACAGGATGCAATAAAACACGTAAAAAATAATAAATCTCCAGGAAGTGATGGTATATCCGCGGAACTTATTAAATATGGAGGAGCTACTCTGACTAATCAAATATATAAAATAATACTGAGAGGCTTGAATGAGGAACAAATCCCGGAAGAGTGGTGCATTTGAATCTTTTGCCAGCTACACAAAAAGGGTGATCAATTGGAATGTAGAAACTATAGGGGAATAACCCTCCTTAATACAGCTTACAAAATATTTTCGAGTATCTAATATGGTCGCCTAAGTGCACATTCAGAGGAGCTGCTTGGAGAATATAAAAGTGGTTTTAGGCCTGGTCGATCAACGACAGACCGGATCTTTGTGCTAAGGCAAATACTGGAAAAACCAATGAATTCAATATCGACACATACCATCTTTTCGTAGATTTTAAATTGGCCTATGATAGTGTCCTAAGAAATCAATTGTATGAAGCCATGGATGAATTCCACATCCCTGATAAACTGATAAGATTGGTTAAGGCTACAATGCGTAAAGTCGTTTGCAAAGTCGAAATACAGGGTGAACAGTCACAGGCGTTTGAAACAAATGTTGGGCTGCGACAGGGAGGTGCGCTGGCGTGTCTCCTCTTCAACATAGCTCTGGAAAAGGCGGTCAGAGATGCACGAATAGACAACAGAGGAAATATTTTTAATAAATCATTCCAAATTTTGGCATATGCAGATGACGTGGACCTAGTTGCCCGCACAACACGCAAACTAGAAGAAATGTATACCACCTTCTCAAATGCCTCAAAAAATATGGGCCTGAAAGTAAACGAGGAGAAAACTAAGATGTTGGCATCAACACTCAACAATAGAGCCAGAAACATCGGTCACCAATTCACTGTTGAAAACTCTACCTGTGAAGTGGTGAACAAATTCACATACTTAGGGTTCCTGATCACCAAGGAGAACATCATGACGGAAGAAATCAAGCGAAGGATAATCCTAACGAACAAATGCTATTTTGGACTGAGTAGACATATGAGAAGCAGAAACAAACTTAAGCCAAAAAACAAAAATAACCATATACAAAACCCTTATACAACCAGTGTTGACATATGGATCGGAGACATGGACCATCTCCAAGGCAGATGAAAACTTTCTGCTTATATTTGAACAAAGGATCCTGAGAGGAATATTCGGTGGCATCTGTGAAAATGGTATTTAAAGAGGAGGTACAACTACGAGGTATACCACAGATATAAACATATATTTGGTGGTAAAGACATAGTATCTCTTATAAGAATAGGAAGACTAAGATAAGCAGGACATCTAGCAAGATCACAGCATAACAACCCTCCTAGAAGAATCCTTATGTCACAACCTGTGGGAAGTAGAAATAGGGGTAGGCCAAAACTTAGATGGAAGGATGGTGTAGATGAGGATGGGAGAAAAATAGGCGCAGCAAACTGGCAACGGTCGGCAATGGATAGGACTGACTGGCGTAATAGACTTGGGAAGGTCGATGCTCTTTCATAGGACTATAGCACCATTAATTATGATGATATTATTAATTAATAATTCATAAATTGTACCATATTTTCACATTAATTTCATTTTAATCGGTTTGTTTATCAAAACTTGTATCAAGTTGATTTGAGAAGGAAGTACAACGGGTAAACTTTTTACGCTACTATACAGCTTATGGTTCAGTTCGAGGAAAAATTATTTGACTGTTTGTTTAGTATTTTTCAAGGGTTTAGTTAATTTAAGGTACAAAACAAAATTCCCTCTCACTTTAACTTCACACACTCCTTCTCCGGAAAGCACTCTGTTCTGGTTGTGATGGGTGAGTAGAACGCGAATCAGCACTGCTTCGACGTAATTAGCTAGTCTGGTTTACAGTTGGGCTCAGGTTGGATGAGTGGGGAGACGCTGTAGTATACTATTGTGGCGCTGGAGAGTTGTGGAGTTATTGGGTTTTGGTTCCTATACATCAGTCTTTCAGGCTGAGATTTTCGCTATCTTAGTATGTACTCAAGGGATTGTTGGCTTACACTTGGCGACATCTACTCTGACTCTGAGTTACGAAGCTCGAAAGGTCATGGAAACAACCAAAATTAGCTCCAAAATAGTTCTATAGTGCAAAATAACTATAGTTGGGCTGTGTTAACCAACAATCTCAGTTTGATATGGGTACCAGAATACTAGGATATAAAGGGAAAAGAGTAGACCAATGTCATTGCAAGATGGAACTCGTTCATACTGCCTCTGGGACCAGAAACCGTGATTTATTTAATATTGGCAGTAGTAATATCAAGATGCTTCCCTCCCGGAGATTTAAGAACTCTTGGGTTATCAATGGGGGGTGTGAAAGGGGCTAGACTTCTATAAATCGGGCTCTTCAAGAAGTCTCAAAGCTTAACTCCTTCTACTTAACCATAGGAGATACCCTTTGGTCGTCGGTAGCTCATTGGCGATTCGGCGCCTACTTATATCTAATTGGACTAATAGTCTTAGAACATGGTCGTAGTCTATAAGACGACACGGAGGAGACCTCTTCTCGTGTCCTTTGCTGGTGCCTAGTAGTAGCCTACCAAAGGTGGAAGGACCCTGCTTCGGCGTTTGTCCAGGCAAAACTTGCAAAAGAGATACCATTAAAGAAGTATGTGTTTTGGCTTCCTCTAACCATTTTTTTGACAACCGACTTTTGTCACACATCTCTGTATTTATCAATATTTTTATTTTTATTTCTTCTTTCATTCTTTCTGCATGTCTTAACCATCTCAGTCTTATGCTTTTACAACTTCTGATATCGCAGCTCTGCAGATACCAAGGTTATTTTTCTATTTACTTCCCCCTCTTAATACGTCCAAACATTCGTCTTAATATTTTCGTTTCCCATATATTTATTGTTTCTTCTTGTGTTTGGTTTATCACATATGTTTCGCGTGTACAAAGGAGTGTCGGACTTAAAACTATTTTCTATATATGTATTTTTTATTTTTTACAGCATAAAAAATGATCAAATACGAATAGAAAGAAAAGAAGCAAAATGCATATAGTACACATAAAAAGTAATATAACACCAAAAAGTATTAAAAAATAAATTCTTTTATGATTCCCATCCATAATACATACCTGCCAAAAATCTGACGAGCACCCACGTTTCTATTGGCGTTAAACTGTGATGGTACACATGCAAGAACGTCACCTGGTTATTTTTCTTCCTTAAGATAAAAAATAGCGTATCTGCAAACTCTGTTAGTTTGGAAATATAGTACCACCAACACAAATTCGCCATCTACAAAATTTAAACTAATTATTATCAATGACATAAATAATTGTTATCAATAATAATTTTACGACTAGGGGTCGACAAGACAAGAATTCTTGTCTTGACAACAACTTCTTGTCTTGTCTTAAGAAAAAATCAAGAAATTTAAAAAAATCTTGTCTTGACGTTTTCTTGACATCTTATATCTTGTCTTGTCTCAAGAAATTTCAAGATCTTGAAATACCTTGTAAAACAAATCAAAAACTCAGGCAAATGCAACTTAAACTTGACAGTGCTAGCGAGGCCATAAATTGTAAGATGACTATGCTAGAACTAGATGTGTCTACAAGATGGCATTCAACTTTCGAGATGCTAACATGGGGCTTAAGTGTAAAAAATGCTTAAAGCTATATTTTGTGGCAACAACCAAAATCTAAATAATTGGAAAATGTTAGATAAAGAATGGTTATAAACAGTAAATTTTTTCAGTATCTGAGAAGGTTTAAAACACTTTCTTCAATCTTCAATTCTCGAAGGGGAAAATATTGCACGCTCCCATTGGTGGTAATTGAAGTAAATTTACTTTTGGACAAGCTGGGAATATGGGCTCATCAACTTAATAATTAAATTGATAGAGACGCTACTGATGAACAATTAATTTACTGCATTCAAGCTGCGAGAGATAAAATACTGAAACACTATAACAAAACTAATTGGATATACTGTATTGTTGTTATTTTGAATCCTCGCCATAAAGTAGAGGCATTTTCCTGTTCATCTTGGGAAAAGCTTCTATAATCAGAGGCAGTACAAAAATTTGAACAAATATTTAAAGCTAACTACTTTAATAAATCCCAGAATACTCTATAGAATCCAATACCAGAGTCCAATACCTTGAAATCAAGACAAGATCTTGAAATTTTCAAGAAGTTAGCGACCCCTAATTACGACTATTTCGCTACAAAACTCATCTTCAATTTTTGAATAATCAGCTCAAATGTCAATCATCCTTAGCGTTTTTGCTCTCTGCTGTTACTATTAAATGCAATTTAATAGAAAATAATGATATGGTCCAATACTGACTATTTTCTGTACCAAACCTCCTTCTTCTTCTTCAGGTGTCATCTCCGTTACGGAGGTTGGCAATCATCATAGCTACTTTAATTTTTGAGGCAGTAGCTCTAAATAGTTGTTTTGAGCTGCATCCAAACCGTTCTCTCAGGTCCTTCGGCCATGAAATTCGTCTTCTTCCGATGCTTTTTCTGCCATCTATCTTTCCTTGCATTATGAGTCGCAGGATGCCATACTTTTCGCCCCGCATCACATGTCCGAGATACTGTAGCTTTCTTTTTTAATTGTAAGTTCAACTTCCTTCTCTTTACCTATTCTTCTCAGTACTTCATTGTTCGTAAATCTATCTACCCAGGAAACCCTCATAATTCTTCTATAGGTCCACATTTCAAAGGCGTTAAGTCGTCTCATTGTCTCTACATTTAACGTCCATGATTCTACTCCATAGTATAGTACACTGTATACGTAACACTTTGTTAGGCGTACTTTAAGAGCTAATGTTAAATCTTTGCTACATAGGACCTTTTTCATTTTCATAAAATTAGAACGTGCTTTTTCGATTCTGACTTTGATTTCTGCAGTGTAGTCATTATTTTCTGTTATACATAAGTGTTCCTAGGTAAGTCTACTTTTTTAACTTTCGATCTGCTGGCCCTCTACTATCAAGATTTCGTTAGTATTATGGTTGTTTTTACTAATTTTCATAAACTTCGTCTTTTTGATATTGAGAGTCCGTGCTCCCTACTACACCTTACTATTATACTCATGAGTCTTTGCAGGTCTTGTAAACTATCGGCTATTATTACTGTATCATCTGCATATCTGATGTTGTTAACTAAGACTCCCTTTACTCTTATGCCGACTGTTTCATCTTCCAGAGTTTCTCGCATTACCTCTTCAGAATAAGCGTTAAATAATAGAGGTGATAGTATGCAGCCTTGCCGGACTCCTCTCTTTATTTCCATTTCTTCAGATATTTCTTTTTCAATTCTTACTATTGCTCGCTGATTGTGTAATAGAGGTGTGTTATTAGTCTTAAATCTCTTTCATCTAGGTTTTTAGTTTTTAGAAATTCCATGAGTCGATCATGTTTTACTTTATCAAACGCTTTCTTGTTGTCTACAAAACAGACGTAAAGAGGACGGTTAACATCCAAGCATCTCTGTGTCATCACGTTGAAGGAGAATAATGCCTCTCTGGTACCCATACCATTGCGGAACCCATACTGAGTGTCACTAATATCTAGCTCCAGTTTAGAGTGTATTCTGGCGTGGACAATTTTCAGCAGAATTTTCAAGGTATGTGACATTAAGCTTATGGTTCGATAGTCACTGCATTCTTTGGCATTTACTTTCTTTTGTCAACTTGGTTCACAAATGCTGATGTCAAAATTTCTCTAGGAATGATTCCCGTAGTATAGATAGCGTTGAACAGTTCTACTATTATGTCCGGATTTTTCTCGTTGACCAACTTTATCAGCTCGCTAGGTAATTCATCTGTACCAGACCAAACCTACTTATATCTTTTAATTTTCTACTTCAGTCTTGCTTACTCCTATTCCTACTTTCCACACGCAGACACGCAGCAATAATGGAGTTCACCTGAAAGAATAGTGTTCGTTCGTTGCCTCTTGACAGATTTTTATTTATCTGTTTTTGCGCATTTGTCTTTACCAACTACTAAGTGCTTTACATTTATTCTGGACCTTTACGTTATATTACCTTCGTCAGATGTCGTTTTAACCGATTTAAAAACATCTCAAAATCTTTTGTTTGATCGAAGTTGAGCAAATCATTTGCATATTTATGTTTTGAAAATAGTTCATGCTTCTGACCCGCATGTCATGATCGGTTGGATGAGTGTCAGTTAGTTAATATTCCTAGCTTAGAATTATGTTACTTAAATATTTACTTTATCTTCCAGTTTTTTGCAACAAACATTTCTTTCAGTTTGCATCGACGTCTTGTTATCTAACCTAGGGTCTTTTTTATGGAAAATGTCTGTTGTGAAGCGCTCATTGTGTACCGAGTTGGCTTATAGTTAGGACAGGGGTAGTCCAAATGGTTGTAGAAAATGTTGTGAATTTGACTGTGTTATATACTTATAGTATAGTGCCTTTTCAATTCCTTTATGATAACTATTTTAGGTAGGGAACCACCATAGTACCATTGGAGTTTAAAAAAATGTTTGCCGCCTGCAATCATGTAAGTTATGGCTGATTATTTCAGGTGCTCAGTTTGCAGCTCAGGAGTAGTTTGACTGAAACTGCTCCATTGTATGCGGTGTTCTTTGACTGGTGCATGTCCAGTAAGGAAGTCTGTTATGACCCTGAACTGATTCCTGAACTATTGTGGGACGGCGGTCAGTAGGAACACCAAGGAAAAGAGACGGAGTTAGAACCGGTACTAAAGACATATTGAATATGGATAACTGAATGAGAGCAGCAAAGGAAAGGGATGCTTGGCATGGATGCTGGGGGATATCATGGCCCGACTGGTAATGCCATAGAAGGGAGATTTAAAACTATCAATAACTTGTAAGTCTTACGTTTTTAAATGAAGTAAAAGTCAGACTTACTCTCAGTCTTTATTATAACTTCCGACGACCGGTTTCGCTCTTTAAAATATGTAGAGTATCTTCAGGTCAAAGGTAACAAGTTACAAAATGATTCGGATACAAGGAGCTACTAATTCAGTATTCATTTTCATGATGTTTCTGTTAAAGTTATGTTAACGGGATATGGTGGAATAGACGGAGGATGCAGCAAAGGTAAATAAATTTATGGGATTTGGGAATTCTTGAGGGTGATGAGATAGTTGGTGTAAAACAACCAACAAATCTGTGCTTGTTATTATGTTTGTGTAGTTAAAAATAGTGAATGACATATATATACAATTTTATTGTGTGTTGATTTTAAAGATTTTATTTCTATGTATTAAAAGGTATTGTTTTTTATTTTATTTATAACTATTAAAAGAATTCTATTTCTTAGTAAATGTAAGATTGACAACGTTCGGATCAAAGAGTGGGGCGAGTATTTAATGTAACATCATGAAAATGAATACTGAGTTAGTAGCTCCTTGTATCCGAATCATTTTGTAACTTGTTACCTTTGACCTGAAGATGCTCTACATATTTTAAAGAGCGAAACCGGTTGTCGGAAGTTATAATAAAGGTTAAGAGTAAGTCTGATTTTACTTCATTTAAAATGAACTCTCACATGCAACCCATTCAAGATCTTACGTTTTTCTGCCAACTAACTGACAGAAAAAACCATAACATTTATAGGTTAACTAACGTTTATTAAAATTAGTTTAAAACAAAAATAAAAATGCATTTAAATATTAACTTACCCTTAAAGCTTTAGAGTCAGTCGAGTAGTCTATTGGCTGACACCGGAAACTGTAGTCCCAGAACCAACCACTCATAAGATGCTGAAATAAAACAATATTTTACGTACATCAGTCATTCACACTACAGGTTACTAGTTAGATTAATAGATTAATACTATAAATTACAAATCTGTAGTGATATGGCAATAGTTGGTCTTAGCCTAATTTTTGAGTAAAGCATTTTGAGCTTTTGAAAGGCCCTCTAAATTCTTGAAGTTTTTAGAGTACTGCCAACGTGTTTTTCACTTACCACATCATCTGTGTAACGAAATTTATTAACTGGTATTAGCTAATTGTTTAGGGACTAACTTTTTTTAATGATTTTATAGATTTTAATGATTCAATAGAAAAAAATTCTGATATTTCTCTATGCTTCTTCCTCCTTTATTATGTTCACCCTATGTTCATCTTTCTAAAGTTGTTCTTCATGTCATTCCATTATCTTGTTCTGTTCTGTTCAATTATAGACAAAATATTCAAGAATTTCATATTCTGAACCAATGAGGTTATCAGTAATAGTTCGATTTTGTCAAAATTAACACTGCTCGTTAACCAGCAGATAATAGTCTCCAGTTTTATACCGCTGACGCGGCTTTGAGATTATAGCAGTCTTCTATATCATACATAGTATCTATTATTACCCGTGGATTTACCAAAGGTACTCATTTTATTCAGGCTGAGTCGACCTGGGGCCTATATGTAGGCATTTTTTAAACTGTCTTACTGTTTTCGCCAGCGCTGGGATTATCTTATAATTTTATTAACAATTTTCGCATGATTTTTCACATTACATTAGTGATTACTTTTGTTACTTTTGTATTTGTGTACCCGTAATCATATCGAGAATCGTATTTCTTAGTAGGTATTCCGATGTAACAACGACCTTCACCGATCTGTTTTTACTCGCTGGGATACGATTGGTAGAAAGTAATCAAGTGTACTGGTTGTAGATACAATAGTCTTACTCGCTCTGATACGATTGGTACGAAGTAACGAAGTAATCAGAGTAATCAATGTAATCAAAGTAACGAGTTGCCTCTCTGTATAGTAATCGTTACTTTCGGTATTCGTAAGTAACGAGTACTTTGTAACGAATAGATACTTTTTCAACATCTCTAGTCAACTGATCTATTTCGAGTCGCTGTTAATAGAATAAGATGGGTCAATGTGGTCGACAACATCTCTAGAAGATAGGCACAGAAGATTGCCAACATCTTTAGAAGAAAATTATGCTAAAATTTAGGAACACGTTAATCTATTTGTTTTTACACACCTAGAGAATAATAGATATCAAAGTTCAAACAGAACCTATGGGAAATGTCGAATGATTACAAACGTTTTCTGCGAAGAATAAAGAAATTTCTAAACAGAAACCCAAAAATATTCATAGACATTTGTTTACGTTTTTTCTGGTACATTTACCATTACTCTGCCATAGTTTTCCACATTTCTCATACTATGCCCAAGGTACGAAAGCTTTTATAAATAGAGACCTATGAATTTACATTATATTGACAGTTTCCTAACTTTAGACGCATCGGAGGAGTTTGACAAGTGCCCTGCGACAGAAGAATTTTATGTGTCATTTTGACACCGATACGGCTAAAGGTGGGAAACTATCAATGTAATGTAAATTTATAGGTTCCTATCTATAATTTCCCACCTCTACTAGTTTCATCTCTTTTTATTTAACAACGTATTATGTTTTCCGTCATACCCGATATTTTGCCAGTTATTAGCTCACTCATCACTGTATTGTAGTTAATGTTTAATAAGATGCTGACTTATTATTGTTCACGTCACTACTAATGTGACATTAAATACAATAATAAATAATAAATACAATATACAATATTGCATTTTGAGTTGCATACGTCATTATGTTGTCTCTTTATCGTTACAATTAGCATAATAAACTGACATTTTTAATTGATATTCTTGTTCTCATGATCATTTTTCAGTGCGTCATTAATTATGACGTCATATACTGTATTGGGTGTGTCGAGACTTATTTCATGTAATTATTGACGAATCTGACAGATGCCCGAATCGTACTTAGCCATAGGTGAAAAGCTTGGGGAATTAAACTAATTAGTAATTTAGTAGATTTAATTTTTACACAATATGTTAACATGTAGGTATTTTTTATAAAGGGGAACAAAATTAAGAAATAAATAATATTGTTAATTAAATTTATAAATATGGAAACATTAAAAAATGACACAAAACTATCCATACATTGTGTTTTTATCTTCTTCTCTAGGCGCTGTATCCGCTTCAAAAGTTGGTAATCATCAGAGCGATTTTTATTTCTGAAACCGCGGCTCTAAATAATTCATTGTTATACATCCAAACCAGTTCCTAAGGTTCTTCAGCCATGAGTTACGTCTCCTTACTATGAATATTTCTCTTGCATAATGATCTAGAGTATAAACTAACTACTATAACGAATTAAATTCTAAACCAAAATACAAAACTAACTTTTAACGAACTAAATTCTAAAGCAAAACACAAAATAATGCACAAAAACGTTGTGAAACACAAGGGAAGTCGAATTCGAAATTTCAAAATGACAGGTACACAAAATACTGACCTGAATAATAACCATCACTGACTCTTTGACACTTCTAAAAAATGGCCAAAATGGACGAAGTTTTCGTCAAATGTTCGTAATACGTATATTTGATTTGCTAGAAATAACGCGTATTCTAAATATCAACGAATCAAACGTAGGTTAGGAATAGACATCTTATGTATATAACCATTGTAATGCTGCATTATTTTTGTGTTTAATCACGGAGCTACCGCTTTTTCCGTCTCATCAAACTTAATGCATTAGAGAGAAATCGAAAAACTGTGACGCACTGAAAAATGATCATGAGAACAAGAATAATAGTTTAGCCAAGGTTAACAAATTATTTTTTTTATGTAATGTTATACTAATAGACTAGGGCGGATCTGTGAAAAAATGTCTATTTTTGGATGTGCGAGGTGGCATTCGGATTTTTGCAGATAAAGTTAGGTGACAACTTCAGTAATTATAATCGACTTTGCTCCTTCTCAAATATTCCCGGAACATTAATAAAAAAATTAAAATATTTTAAAATTTCCAAAAACATCGATTTTTTTTACTTTCTTTGCTTATAACTTTAAAACCATTCATTTTGGAATAAATTCGTAGGGAAATAAAATATAGATAATTGCATTTTGTATGATAAACGACTAGTTAAAACTGTGCTAAATTATTACCCTTTCTGCAAAATAGCAATAAACACCAAATAAGGGAGCAAAATAAGCCTGTTTTTATTCAATGTTTTTCAACCACTTTGGTTGCACTTAGAACTTTCGTAATTCGCTTAGAAAATTCTTACAACATACTTAAATCTACCAAATTTGGCACAATAATTTTGCAATATAAATTTTTTTAAAAAAGTTCAAATTTTTTAAAAACTTTCTTATGAAAAAGTAGACCATTTAGAAGTTTGCTAATTTTTTTACATATAAAGAGGTTATCTACCTATCTAATACACTTTACAAAATTAAAATCGGATTATTTAAGCGGCCTCTGCACTGTTTTAAAGTTATAAACAATTTTTTGGCTTGTAAACAAATACAGTGAGGGCGTTTGCGTTGGCATAAATTCATTTTCTCGAGAATAGGCGTCTCTGGAGATAAATCCCGAAACAGGTCGATTTTTATTTTTAAATTCTAATTTTTTGGTATATATATCATACTAGTGACGTCAACCATCTGGGCGTGATGGCGTAATCGATGATTTTTTTAAATGGGAATAGGTGCCGTGTAATAGCTCAATCCAAAGGCTATTCAATTTTGTATTCACTAATATAAACATTAACATAATTATTTATACAGGGTTTGAAGTAAAACAAAAATTGAAGTAAATTAATTCCAATATTTAGATTACGTCATCACACCCAGATGGATGACGTCACTAGTATGATATTGATGGCAAAAAATTATAATTTAAAAATACAAATCGATCTGTTTCGGGATTTATCTCCACAGTCGCTCATTCTCCAGAAAATGAATCTATTCCAACTCAAACGTCCTCACTGTATTTGTTTATAAGCCAAAACATTGTTTATAACTTTAAAACAGTGCTGGGGCCGCTTAATTAATCCGATTTTAATTATATAAAGTGAATTAGATAGATAGAGAATCTCTTTATATGTAAAAAAATTAGCAAACTTCTAAATTGTCTACTTTTTGTTCAGAAAGTTTTTAAAAAATTTGAACTTAAAAAAAAAATTAGATTGCAAAATTATTATGCAAAATCCATTAGGTCGATTTTAATGAAACTTGGTGGATGGTTTAAGTATGTTGTAAGAATTTTCTAAGCGAACTATGAAGGTTCTAAGTGCAACCAAAGTGGTTGAAAAGCATTGAATAAAAACAGTCTTCTTTGCCCCCTTATTTTGTATTTATTGCTATTTTGCAGAAAGGGTAATAATTTAAGACATTTTAAACCAGTCGTATATTACACAAAATTCAACTATCGTTATTTTCTTTCCCTACAACTTTGTTCGAAAATGAATCGTTTTAAAGTTATAAACAATGAAATTAGACAAAAATCGGTTTTTTTTCGAAATTTTTAAGTATTTAAATTTTTTAATTAATGTTCCGGGCATATTTGAGAAGGAGCATAAGTGAATTATAATTATTATTGAAGTTGTCACCTAACTTTTTCTGCAAAAATCCGAATGCCACCTCTCACATCCACCTCAAAACAGATCCGCTCTGGTCTATAACATGTTTCCGGTTTTCAGCGATTGAAATTAGAAGGAAAGCTTTATATTTTGGGTAAGTATATAAGGTTAAAATAATAATTATATAAAAAACCAATACAGAAGTAAAAACTTCGAGATGTATTCTGGTATAAAATCGTTTATTTAAAACTATAAAATGTCATGGATTGCAGAACGTTTTCGTTCTAAACAGAACATCTTCAGTGCCTATAATGAAGTATTTCCACGTTAGTTTAAAGCAAAAGGTTAAAAATGTGACTGTTAAAATGAAAAATGTGGGAATACTTACATCCTGCCGAGTATTTTGAAACTAGCACACTGTAAATAGTGTTAACATCATCATATATGGTTTACATAATGTAATATATGTAATATATGTAATTATGTAAACCATATATGATGATGTTAACACTATTTACAGTGTGCTAGTTTCAAAATACTCGGCAGGATGTAAGTATTCCCACATTTTTCATTTTAACAGTCACATTTTTAACCTTTTGCTTTAAACTAACGTGGAAATACTTCATTCTAGGCACTGAAGATGTTCTGTTTAGAACGAAAACGTTCTGCAATCCATGACATTTTATAGTTGTAAATAAACGATTTTATACCAGAATACATCTCGAAGTTTTTACTTCTGTATTGGTTTTTCAAACTATGGTATACAGCCAACTATTGGGATTTTCCCATTGATTTTTTAATAATTATATAAATTTGCAAAGGGCGCAGGTTTTAGAAACAAGTATTTAACATTTATAATTTTTTTCGATTTCTATACGTACTGCTTCGTTAGCGAAATTGGCGACAATCATACCTATTTGCACTTTCGTGACAGTAGCCTGAAAAAGCATTGTATTATTGTCAAACCGTGTCCTCTTCTTAGAAGAACTAGGATATTCTTCTTTTTCCAAGAGTACTTCTGTCATATATTTTTCTTTGGATTAATATTTTCAATAATAATAATGGAGTTTATTCGTAGCAAATAAATTGTACATAACAAAATAAACTCAGTTTCTCACTGAAGTTGTAGGTGCAACTGGTGCGTGAGAGTTAAATTTTGATTGTATTAAACACTAATTAATTTTAAAATTTACAAAAAGGCATCAAATAAATAAAGTCTTTTTCGTTCATTGGTCTCCAAATTTGGGATCCTCTTCTTATAGGCTATTGACTAAAAAACCTCAGAGTATTAGTGAATTAGTCCCTAGGCACAGAGTGAATTAGGGTGAGTTCTATGCACTTTTGGTACAAAGACGTCTACAGGAAAATTGTTCCAGGTTAAATTTACTATCGAAATATCACATTTTGGCGCCTCCCAAATAGGGGCGCCCGCCCGCGGTGCATTCATTACAGGCCCGATATTGCCGGCCCTGACGTCCAGTACTACTTCGTGTATCATCATCAATGGTGCTATAGCCCTATGAAAGAGCCTCGACCTTTCCAAGTCTATTACGCCAGTCAGTCCTATCCATTGCCAACCGTTGCCAGTTTGCTGCGACTATTTTTCTCCCATCCTCATCTACACCATCCTTCCATCTAGGTTTTTACCTACCCCTATTTCTACTTACCACAGGTTGTGACATAAGGATTCTTCTAGGAGGGTTGTTATGCTGTGATCTTGCTAGATGTCCTGCCCATCTTAGTTTTCCTATTCTTATAAGAGATACTACGTCTTTACCACCAAATATATGTTTATATCTGTGGTATACCTCGTAGTTGTACCTCCTCCTCCAAATACCATTTTCACAGATGCCACCGAATATTCCTCTCAGGATCCTTCGTTCAAATATAAGCAGAAGGTTTTCATCTGCCTTGGAGATGGATTATGTCTCCGATCCATATGTCAACACTGGTTGTATAAGGGTTTTGTATATGGTTATTTTTGTTTTTTGGCTTAAGTTTGTTTCTGCTTCTCATATGTCTACTCAGTCCAAAATAGCATTTGTTCGCTAGGATTATCCTTCGCTTGATTTCTTCCGTCATGACGTTCTCCTTGGTGACAAGGGAGACTAAGTATGTGAATTTGTCCACCACTTCAAAGGTAGAGTTATCAACAGTGAATTGGTGACCGATGTTTCTGGCTCTATTGTTGGGTGTTGATGCCAACATCTTAGTTTTCTCCTCGTTTACTTTCAGGCTCATATTTTTTTAGGCATTTGAGAAGGTGGTATACATTTCTTCTAGTTTGCGTGTTGTGCGGGCAACTAGGTCCACGTTATCTGCATATGCCAAAATTTGGGATGATTTAATAAAATTATTTCCTCTGTTGTCTATTCGTGCATCTCTGACCGCCTTTTCCAGAGCTATGTTGAAGAGGAAACACGCCAGCGCATCTCTCTGTCGCAGCCCAACATTTGTTTCAAACGCCTGTGATTGTTCTCCCTGTATTTCGACTTTGCAAACGACTTTACGCGTTGTAGCACTAACCAATCTAATCAGTTTATCAGGGATGTGGAATTCATCCATGGCTTCATACAATTTATTTCTTAGGACAATATCATAGGCTGATTTAAAATCTACGAAAAGATGGTATGTGTCGATATTGAACTCATTGGTTTTTTTTTCAGTATTTGCCTTATATTAACACAAAGATCTGGTCTGTTGTTGATCGACCAGACCTAAAACCACTTTGCTATTCTCCAAGCAGCTCCTCTGAATGTGCACTTAGGCGACCATACATATAAGATACTCGAAAATACACTTCGTATATTATAGAGTCTTTAATTTATTCGTATTAGATCCCTATGTTTTTATTATTTATAAGACAAGAAACTGCGAAGAATTAGGTAGTTTGAAACCTAATAATTAATTTTCATTACTTCGTATATAATTAAAATAATGAATAAATTAATTAGTACACGTGTTGTAAGTATATTATTATATGCATCATTATTTCTTGTTTTCAAGCATTTATATTTTTGACGGTCAATGTAAGGACATTCGGTAACTGGTTAAATGTATATCAATTTATAAATTCCAACAATAAATAATACATGCACAGTTCCCATTAGTTTCAGATTACGCATTTTCATTCATTCATCGGAAAGCCAAGTTCAGGTTAGGCGTTATCTCATCAATTGCATACACATTATTATAGGCCAGACAACCGGGTGTTTATTATTTCAAATACCATTCTAAAAATGATACGAGCCGTTCATCGTACTTCGGAGGGTACGTTAAGCCTTCAGTTTCGCGGAACTCATATTCGTCCTGGTTGCTGGATAATTGTCAAGGTCGTAGCCCAAAAAAAAAAATTATAAAAAGAAAAAGTAAGATTTGGGTTATGTTATTAAAAGGTAAACAATTGTATGTAGTAAATATAATTAAAAATTAAAATGCAGTACTGCAAGCAAAATACAATTAATTAAATATACTTTTATATAATAATTTCATATCATATCAATATTGTGAGCAACATATAATTTTTCTTCTTCAATGACAGTAGGTATGAAATATACGTCAATTTGACAATTTCAATTGACAATATGAATTATTTAAGAAAGTTGCAAGATTTCTCCGCTATTTGCGCACGATCGTTTCTCGTATCCCCTCCAAGTACTTGCACATCGCGAATAGCGGCATACCGCACTTGTTTCAGAGGCAATAATTTTTAAATATTTTTAAATTTTTTTCCTAATTCTCACAAAAATTAATACAGAGTAGAAAAACTATTCAAAATCACTGGTCTAACAAATTAATAACTCTTTTTAACCTTTATGTAACAAGTTGAGGTCAGTGGTACTGCAAGTACCGTTTTATATAATCTGTTGTGGTTGTTGCAAATGTTTAGTGCATAGTACTACTTATACAGTTTCCGTGTTTATATAACTTTCTTTGCAAGGACGTTCGTTGGCTTTCGTTACAAGGTCTTCAGTATGGTAGTTGATTCACGGACATTGCACAGAGAATGTTAGTAGGTTATGAGTTCAGCAGTGGATGATATCTGAAGATGCTTTTTAACAATTCGTATTTTTGATTAATAGAGAAAATTATTAGAAAATAATATTTCTACTTAATGTGTATATTTGTACACAGAGTGTTTCATTAAGAACTCTAGCACAAAATACGAAGATTTAACCCAAAACACTTAAATAAAATATTCTTTCTTACCGAGATCCAGAGTGTTTTATTATAAATGTTCTAAAAAATGATCTTATCCCATTGTTAAAGCACCTTTGACTGTGTATTTTAAGACTAAAGACTATGTATTTTAAACTATGTACATTCAATAAGATTGTGTTAAAATACATAAACATTAAAACGCAAATAACTTGAAAACTACTTACTCTATCGCAATGAGACAAAGGGATGATATTTATGTAAATAGTAACAAGGAATCAAAAAACATTAAAACGCAAATAACTTGAAAACTACTTACTCTATCGCAATGAGACACAGGGATGATATTTATGTAAATAGTAACAAGGAATCAAAAAAACATGCTGAAATGATTATTACCACAGTGGCGTAGATTGTGAAGGGGCGAAAATGAAGTATATTATATTCCTACAGCTCGCCTCTGTTAACAGCGGAAAACTAAGTTTTAACACTAGTTAGAGTATCCTAACATGCGTAAAATATGTGTCTAGTTTGAACAAAAAATATTAAAAGGTGCTTTAACAATGGGCTAAAATCATTTTAGAATATTTGTAATAAAACACTCTATTTCGGTAAGGAAGAATATTTTATTTAAGGAGATGGGTACGTATTTTCGGCTGCAATGCTATTCAAATGGGGATTCATTTTTTTCGAATCCTGAGAAAACTAATAAGTATTTTTGAAAAAATTAAACGCAGAATGAAAGATTACGTTATTAGCGAGGGCCGAAAGTTCCTGAGAACTTTTATAATGTTTATTTTAATAAGTTACAGGGGTGAAAAACTAAGAGAAAATTTAGTGTGATTTTTAATTTCAAATCTCTCATTCAAAATAAACTTTTTATTTATTCTAAGGGACTTTCGGCCCTAGGTAATAATTTAGTTTTTCATTCTGCGTTTAAATTTTTCAAAAATATTTATTGGTTTTTTCAGGATCCGAGAAAAAAATGAACACAATGTACGTGGTAGTATTTTCCAAATCTATCTTTGTCTTACAACGCACTCAGTCGAATAGAATATTGTCAGCACATTGTCAGTCAGACAGTGACAATCAGTGACAATTTTAAATACTTGACACAGCATCGGTAATATTTTAAGTTGATTAAATAATATTGATACCTATATAGTGCATTTTTACCCCAAGCAGTACCCCTTCTTTATTTTATTTTATTTTGTGTTTTTCTCTTCTTTTTTTTAGTTCAGGTGAGACACTTGACCTTAAAACATTTGTACTATACCTTGTTTTCTCCAATAAACTCTAATAAGTCATGTAGTTTCAATGAAGATAAAATATTTTTAGGATCTCTTCTGGTTCAACCTTCTATAGATTAGTGATTAGCTGCCTCATATCAGCACATTGTAATGGCATACTATTTGTGTGACAGTCTCTTTTTCCATTTTACATTTTATGTCCAATAGTACATTCACTTTACCTAATTGGGTCATCAATTCAGGCCACCAATCCAAAAACTTCAATCTGGAACACAGTTGGATATTGACCTAGGCTGCAAGATCTATGATAATTACATGTCTGCCCAAAAACTCCTGATCCAGTATCATGGGCAGTTTTAGATCCATCAGTGAACCATATTAAGAACCCTAAGAAGTTTACTTCCAAGGTAAAATGATGTTATCCTTCTCCGCGAAGATTAGTTCTGGTGCCATCATATCTGAGTTCATCCTAAATATTGTTATATTTCTATTTGATATGAAAATTAAAATTTGATAATTATAAACAGAATTCAATTTAATATAAAATATTTTCAATTTTCTCAACCACGGGCATATAAATTTAGAACAACCTGTATACAACAAATTGTTATATTTAATTTTAAGAAGTGATTAAATAAGACTCAAGTGAAATCGTTAATAGGTCATTATCGTTGTTCGCGGAAGGATCGATCATTAGCCGATGCTAAATAAGACTAAGTGGAAATAGAGAATAGGTCATTAAAATTTGTATATAGTAGAAAGTAATTTTAGAATGGGAATTAACTATTTTCTTTGAAATCCATTAAGCATATTTAGAAAGTTTAAAAATTGGTTTTTAGGAATACTTCGAATGAGAGTTGGTGGTGGAAGTTTGATTTGTGAATCTGGAAGGGATATTTAGAAAGTAGGGGAATGAATGACAAATAGAGATCAGAATGTTTTGAGCTGTCGAGAAGTGAAGTCGAGTAGTAGACGGTAGTGTACGGAGAGTGAGAAAGCCGGTGTAGTTCCGTGAGTGTGGAGTATCTATCGTGGAACGAGAGGTAGGCCAGGTTGAGAGTAAAAGAACCTCCTTGAGCCAAGAGTTCCCGGTAGCTGATTGCAGTTTCGAAAAAGGTAGAACACAGCATCACGACAGAAGCAGGAAACGAGGGCTATACGAGCTAGTTTCAGAGGAGAACATTACTGGAAGCCAGGACGAGGTTTTGATTGCAGCCAAGGATAGCAGGAAACGGGTCTTGTGTGAAGACATTCTCAGTTCATCAGAAAAAGGTCAGTCTCATTTGTTTGGACATGAATGTATGGGTTTTCGTAGTAAATACCACATTTAAAATTGAAGAAACATAATCAATAATATCAGAAAAGCTTCATCAAACTTAAATAGAATTGTTGCTAATAAATCATAATAGTTAAATGTTAATAAAAACTTTCAATTGGAAACCAAAAGGAAATAAGATTCCCATGTGTAAATGTTATTTTTAAGAATAATAAGATATAGCAAATAATAAGCAGTGATTGCCATTTAAATAAAATAAACAATATTTTGATTACAATTGTAACCCATATGTGTTATTATTTTACTCTTTTCTTTCCTATCCCGATTAGGAACCATTGAGAAATACTTAGAAGCCACGTATGTAAGTAATTAATTTTATAAAAAGCCCTGAGATTGAAAACATATTGATATGTGATCTGGTAAATTAATTAGATTATTATTAATGCATTGATTAAATTAAATGACATATAAAAATATTATCTCATATCATTAATCAAGAACACAACAACTGTCGTCCAACGTGGAAAGCATTGTTAAGTATTTCTAGTGGCAAATTTGAAGGATAGAAAGAGTAAAGCCGGTATTTGAAAATTTATATGCCTGTGGTAAAAAGTGAGATACTTACATTTGATAACATAAAATTTTAGATCTCTTTAGGTACAAATTTTACATAACTGATTTAATATTTTATTTTTACGATATTTACATTTGATATATTTATTGACAATTTATAATATTTGGGTGAGAAAAAGTCGTCTTGGTAACATACTAGTAAAATTTCATATTTGGCGGGGACAGTACTTCTTGAAAACAAATGTCTGTGACAAGAAGCCAAAGCAAAGACAACAAAAAACAAAAAGAACATTCAGACCAAGAAGATATTTTAGACACGACAATCATGGCATCAGAAAATCAGGAATTATCAGGAATAGATAAACTATTACAACTGATGCAACTCCAGTCACAAAAACTGGATGACAATCAAAGAGAAACACAACAAAAAATGGATGAAAATCAACGTGAAACGAAACAAGCCATGGAAGAAACATCAAAGAAAATGGATAAAGTGGATCAAAAAATGGATGAAACACAACAAAAAATGGATGAAACACAACAAAAAATAGATGAAACACAACAAAAATTGGATCAAAAAATGGATGAAACACAACAGAAAATGGATGAAACAAAAAGAATAATGCAAGAAAATCTGAAGGAAACAAAACAAGCCATAGAAGAGAACAACAAGAAAATGGAGGAACGCATAGAAAAGTATGAAATGAAAATTAAGGATCACATGAAAGAACAAGAAATGAAAATTCAAAATAAAATGAAGGAGTTAACGAATTGCCAGAAAAAAGAAATGGAAAGTTTGGAAAACAAGTTGCAAAACGCTATTCAAGCACACATAGAAGAAGTGGAAAGAAAGATTGCGGAAATCAATACTCAACAGAATGTCGGAGAAAGAAGAGAAATGGTTATACATAGCACAGATGACGTGAAGATAAGGTTTGGCGGGGATGTAAGAAGATTACACCCAGTGCCGTTCATAAATAGCCTAAAAAAGAAAATACAGCACATCGGAAATTTCGAAACAGCAAAAGAAACTATCAGAAATCATCTAAAATATGAAGCAAGCCTATGGTTCGATTGCAAAGAAGAAGAATTTGACAGTTGGCAACAATTTGAACAAAAATTTTTGAATTATTTCTGGGGAAAAGTCCAACAATTGGAAATTAACAAGGAATTGCAAAATGGGAAATACAATGATAGGATGGGTGTATCAGAAAGGACATATGCTTTGCAGATTTACAATAATGCAAAACATTTACAATATAATTACTCATCGGAACAATTAGTCGAACTGATTGCAAGACATTTCGAGGAAACGCTGGAAGACCATATCACATTACAAAATTACAAAGACATAGATAGTTTATGCCAATTCCTACAAATAAGAGAATCACGTCTAAGAGAAAGAAAATCAAGAAGGTCGCGAGAAGATTACAGGCTCCGAGAAACACAGGATTACAGAGATAGAAATCAAAATAGGAGGGACTATACAAGACGAGAATTTAATCCCAGAAGGGAAAACGAAAATAGAGACAACGGAAGAGGAAATTATGAACAAAGAAATAGGCAATGGAATGAGGACAGAAATCGAGAATACCAGAATAGAAACACCACACTCGCAAATCAAGAAAACAGAAATAATGGTAGACAAAATGAACAGGGATATCGAGAAAACCGAAACAGATCCGACAGACCAAGAGAAAATAGAAGAGAAGTAAATAATACCCAGACAGATGAATATGACGGAGAGAGACATTATGACGAAAATATAAACTACGATGAGCAACCGGCGTTTTTTCACGACGGCGCTCACTAAAAACCAAAAATCAAACAGGAATCTTTTGTGACCCCAAGGAGTTTATTAAATTGGCAAGAAACAACGAAAAGAAAAATGGAGTTAATTTAAAATTTGTGGATGGATGTATCAACGAGAAACCAATTAAAATTATGATAGACACTGGATCTGAAATAACATTGGTCAACAGAAAACTAATAGAAGAAGTTAACTTAACAAATTTAATTTACAAAATACCTAGGGTAAATTTAGTGGGCGCAAACAAACGGACATTGGCAACTATAAATGAAGGCATACGAGTAATGGTACGACTGGGTAAGAAGATGTATGCACTACAATGTGTAATAATGCCAAACATGTCACATGACATGATAGTAGGAGTTGACGAATTGGCAGAAAAACATGTAGTGATAGATTTTAAAAATAATACGATGAATCTAACAGAAGAAAAAGAAGAAGAACAGAACAAGGAACAGGAGAAACAAAATACGGACGAATCAGGTAAAGAACAAACAGTGGAAATGAATTTGGCAACGAAGCAAGGACAAAGAAGAAAAGGGAGAAAAAGTCAGAAAAAGACAAAAGAAAATGAAACCTGTGGCTCCTCAAAAGAAGAGTTGAGCCCAGAAGAAGAAAAATTGAGAGTATCAAAAGCAAAAGAAAACTGGGATTCCTCAAAAGAAGAGATGAGCTCAGGAGAAGAAGAAATAAAGCTAACAAATGAAAGCGAAAAAGATATGATCGAAACAGTGGCATTTGAAGAGGAGGCATATGAAAACGAGGATGCAGAATACACGGTAAAAGTATGTGAAAAATCTGAGGAAAAAGACAGAAGATTGATATGGGAAAAAGGGAAAGACAACATAATAGCCGACACTCTAACACAGGATGAGGACACTGAAAATAAGGAAACAATTACTCTACAGGTGGGACTAATTAGAGTAATACAAGAAGAAGGGGTATAAGACGTAGATTAAAGTAAGGAAATATACAGGGAGTTGGTTTTGCCTCGAGAAAATTTATTTAAAAATGCAGATAAATTTTATCGAATACAAGGCGGGGATTTGTTATATTTCTATTTGATATGAAAATTAAAATTTGATAATTATAAACAGAATTCAATTTAATATAAAATATTTTCAATTTTCTCAACCACGGGCATATAAATTTAGAACAACCTGTATACAACAAATTGTTATATTTAATTTTAAGAAGTGATTAAATAAGACTCAAGTGAAATCGTTAATAGGTCATTATCGTTGTTCGCGGAAGGATCGATCATTAGCCGATGCTAAATAAGACTAAGTGGAAATAGAGAATAGGTCATTAAAATTTGTATATAGTAGAAAGTAATTTTAGAATGGGAATTAACTATTTTCTTTGAAATCCATTAAGCATATTTAGAAAGTTTAAAAATTGGTTTTTAGGAATACTGCGAATGAGAGTTGGTGGTGGAAGTTTGATTTGTGAATCTGGAAGGGATATTTAGAAAGTAGGGGAATGAATGACAAATAGAGATCAGAATGTTTTGAGCTGTCGAGAAGTGAAGTCGAGTAGTAGACGGTAGTGTACGGAGAGTGAGAAAGCCGGTGTAGTTCCGTGAGTGTGGAGTATCTATCGTGGAACGAGAGGTAGGCCAGGTTGAGAGTAAAAGAACCTCCTTGAGCCAAGAGTTCCCGGTAGCTGATTGCAGTTTCGAAAAAGGTAGAACACAGCATCACGACAGAAGCAGGAAACGAGGGCTATACGAGCTAGTTTCAGAGGAGAACATTACTGGAAGCCAGGACGAGGTTTTGATTGCAGCCAAGGATAGCAGGAAACGGGTCTTGTGTGAAGACATTCTCAGTTCATCAGAAAAAGGTCAGTCTCATTTGTTTGGACATGAATGTATGGGTTTTCGTAGTAAATACCACATTTAAAATTGAAGAAACATAATCAATAATATCAGAAAAGCTTCATCAAACTTAAATAGAATTGTTGCTAATAAATCATAATAGTTAAATGTTAATAAAAACTTTCAATTGGAAACCAAAAGGAAATAAGATTCCCATGTGTAAATGTTATTTTTAAGAATAATAAGATATAGCAAATAATAAGCAGTGATTGCCATTTAAATAAAATAAACAATATTTTGATTACAATTGTAACCCATATGTGTTATTATTTTACTCTTTTCTTTCCTATCCCGATTAGGAACCATTGAGAAATACTTAGAAGCCACGTATGTAAGTAATTAATTTTATAAAAAGCCCTGAGATTGAAAACATATTGATATGTGATCTGGTAAATTAATTAGATTATTATTAATGCATTGATTAAATTAAATGACATATAAAAATATTATCTCATATCAGTAATCAAGATCACATCAATATAGATTCCTCAAGTATAGTCCCAGTGGTATTTGTGTGGTTATTCAATACATAAATCGGCCGTATTTGCTTTAAATAATCTCAGGATGGTTATAAATGCTATCGTTGAAATATCGTTGAATTTCTGGGAGGCCTGTGATATAATCCTGTGGTAGACGTTTCTCTACCATTCAAGGCTCCTCTTATATTTAGAAGCGCTTTTCTTTGTAAGGTTATCAGACAGGTTTCACAAGATTGCAAAGTAGTCTTTTTGCATCAAAGTACTGGACCGTACGTAAATATCGGTCGTATTACTGATTTGTATCTTCTTTTTCTTGTAGTGCCTATACGTTTTGGATGTTGGCGACCATCATGGCAATCTGTATTTTGCACACTGCTGCTCTAAAAAGACTTGTGGTTGTTGTGTTGAACCATGTGCGTAGATTCTTCAGCCAGAAAATCCTTCGTCTTCCTGGTCCTCGTTTTCCCTACACTTTTCCTTGCAAGGTTAGTTGCAGTAGTCCATATTATCCTTCGCTCTTTCTCAGGATGTGACCCAGGTATTCGATTTTGGCTGCTTTAATTGTGGTTAACAGTTCTTTTTCTTTTTGCATTATCAGCAAAACACCCTCATTAGTAACGTGGTCGGTATAAGACACCTTCAGGATTCGACGATAAAGCAAAGCCACATCTCAACAGCCTCAATTTTCTTTCAGGTGGCGTCTGTGAGAGTCCACGACTCAACTCCGTACAACAGTATAGGAAAGATATAACATCGCAGTAACCTGACTTTTATGGGTAATGATAAATCATGACATTTGAATAACTTAGCTATTTTTTGAAATGCAGATCTTGCTTTCCCTATCCTACATTTAATTTCTATGGAATGGTCCCAGTTTTCATTGACGTTCATAGCAAGGTAGGTGTATGTTTTTACTCTTTCTATTGGATACTGTTTCTATACTGATTTGGATAACCAGCAGATTACCTTTGGTTTTAACCCCATATTCTATTTACAACTCGTCTGTAGTTCCAGAAGAGTCGCGTATCCCTGTTGATTGTATTTTTAATATAAGTCTTCCAATTGAGTTTTGAATCCAGAGTTACCCCTAGATAATTGACCTCATTGGTTCTTTTTAGTTCCTTAACAAATAATTTCATCTTATTCAGTCCAGTAAGTTTCCCCTTATCAGTGAAGGCTGCTAAGTTAGTTTTGGAAGGCTTTACAGACAGGTTCTCTTTCAGATACCAATTTTCTATGTAACGAAGGGAATATCGTATCTGATTAGTAACAGTACTGGAAAATTTTTCCCAAGTCTTTATTACAATGTCGAATGCAAAACTTTGGACCCAGATTCCGTGCCATGATTCAGGTCATCAACAACTCTATTTGATAATTTTGATGACAAGACATCCCCTTGGGAGCACCCCTTAGTTGGCCTCAGTTTTATGACACCTTCATACGTATCTGTGGATATTATACTCCTCTGAAGTATCTGAATAATCCACTTACATGACGATTTGTTGATTTTCTTCTTTATTAGTGCACTATATATATTGACTCGATGGAGGTATTGACTCAATGGAGACTTTAAATGTCTTTCTGTGTCTAAAAATGCAACAAGGGTGACTTATTTCTCGTGTAAATTTCTTTTGAGTTCCGACACTAGATTGTGAGTAGGGCTGTATGATTTTGCTATGGTATAATCCAATTTTCCTGGTTTGGGAATAAACGGCACCCTCTCTCTTTTACAGCTTTGGAAATGTATCACAGATCACAGAACAAGGCTAGCTTTAAATATTGCGATCATGGGCCATAATTATTTACACTCCTATTTCGTAAGTTATTGCAAGTAATAATTCATATTTCTACCCTATCACAACAAGCCTTACGTGTTCATCATAAGATGTACAATTATCCATGTTTTCATTTCTTGCCACCAATGTGAACTTTCCCATTTTTCTCATTATCCTGATAATAGTATTTGTCTCAGTCTACGATATCTTCGGCAGTTTCTTTAAATGTTGTTTACTATGACTATGATAACAGTATCATGCGAAAATTGCCTCTCGTGTTCCTAATCTTACTTACTAAGTATGTAGTCCAAGTAATGAAGCTTAAAATAGGACAAAACCTCGCAATTTTTACAGAATGGATCGATTTGTTTGAGAATTTAAGAATAAGTACTGAATAGTCCAAGGATCAAAATCTATATCATGCCGAAAGGCGCTTTTACCATGGGGGTGGTTGCCAACCCATCTCGGGGGTGGAAATTTTTTATTACATTTTAATCGCAATAGTTGGTAAAAACGTTCAGTCTAAGCAAAAAACGTTCTATACATTTTTATGATAAAATTGATAGTTTTCGATTTATTCGCTATCGAAAGTGTTAGTTTTATATCGAAAAAATCAATGTTTTTAATAAGTTTTCTGCTAATAACTCCAAAAGTTTTCGATTTATCAGAACAACTTTACTTAACAAGAATGTACCTTTTGAAAAATAAACAAAGCCGTTTTTATAAAAATTTTTTAAAACCAGTAGTAATCGAGCTATACTTTATCATAATATGTTGGCTCTTCTTCATCAAATGCTAAATATTGTAGTTTACAAGTAAAAAGACGGGAAAACTATGCATTTTTCGAGGAAAACTTGTTTAAACTAATTTAAAGTATTTAAAAATATCTATCTCCAGAAATAAATAGTCCCTAGCTCAAAAACTACGTGACTTATAATGAAAAAAATGTCAGTCCCAATTTTTTCAGCAGAAAAGTGATCGGAAGCAGCCCTCTAATCCGCACCCTAATTAAAATTAGTCGTTGACCTTATTTGTTCTTTTTTATTTATGTATTATTAATAAGTTCTAGAAGTTTGACCGGCTTAGACTGATTAGTTTTTAAAAACATGGAGTTAAAAGCAAATAACGAATTTTTGTAGTTTGTAAAAAATTACCTTCTCTTCAGAATAGCAAGAGTATCATCAAAGATACAAAAAAAAATTTTAATATGAAATTGTAGCCTATTTAATTCTCAAGAACCTAGTTTCCAAAAATTTTTTCTACGGTAAAAATTGAGTGAGCTATTGACAATTAAAACTTGTAATAACATGCAAAAACCACCTTTTTCAACCCCTTTAAAGTCACCTCTATTTGTGACTGAGGAATTTAAAAAGATTTAATATTAATAGGCTTATAAATCTTGTAAAAACCTACAAAATAATTTTTTGCAATCTTTCTAAGAAAAGAATTAAAAAGTTACGGTTAAAAAATCAATATAATTTTTTGAAAAAAAAGGAGAAATCCAATTGGAAGCATAATAATGTAAGTTAGCGGTGTCTTTAGTCATCGACCTGATTCAGTCTTATTTATTTATGTATTATTAATAGATTCTAGAAGTTTGACTGGCTTAGAATGATGTTTTTAAAAAACTGGAGTTAAAAGCGCATAACGAATTTATGTAGTTTGGTAAAAAATGCCATTTTCTTCAGAATAGAAAGATTAGCATTAGAGATACGAAAAACTGTTTCAATATAAAATTGTAGGTTATTTAATTCCCAAGAAATTAGTTTGAAAACATTTTTTCTACGGCAAAAATTGAGTGAATCGTAAATGAGTATATCCAAAAACATTGATTTTTTCGATATAAAACTAACACTTTCGACAGCGAATAAATCGAAAACTATTAATTTTATCAAAAAAATGTATAGAACATTTTTTGCTTAAAATGAATGTTTTTATCAACTTGCTGTCAAAGTATAATAAAAAATGTCCACCCCCGAGATGGGGTGGCAACCACCCCCATGGTAAAAGCGCCTTTCGGCATCATATAGATTTTGATCCTTGGATTATCCACTACTTATTTTTAAATTTTCAAGCAAATCGATTCATTCTGTAAAAATTGCGAGGTGAAAAGCTTCGGTTCCTGGCCTAATGTGATTAGTTCCGCAAACGGAAGCCAAATTTAGTTTCATAATTTAAAAAAGTAATCGAAGTTGCCTAATTTTACTCATAATTATTCTCTCCTGTTTTATCAAAAAAAACATCACATACCTCATATAACATGAAGACACTGTATAACACTTGAAACCCATTATACAATATGAGGACCTCTTTTAACTTAAATGGTTTCCGATTTTCCATAAATGTTGGCCCCCAGAAGAGGATCACATACAAATATCCTAGGACCATGGTTATAGTGGGAAACATGCTCTGCACCAATGGCCAATCTGTTGTTCTGGGATCTGAAAAAGAGAAGGCATCAAATAGGAATTTGAAACTTTCTATTATCTTCTAATACATGTAACACATTTATTAAAAAAACTCCAAGAGGAATGCAATTTCTAATCGTTAAAAGTTCTGATTTAAATCTATAATATATGAGTGTATAAGACGTCGTATAAGTACTCCAGGGTAATAAGATAGAAATAGACCATGTTCGGGACACTCAAACATCCAGGTAGCTGACTACTTTTTCAGTTATTGTAGACCTATAGGAAGAAAACCTACCTGTTTCCTGCCTAGAGTTTGCGTCCGTTTTTTTATTATTAACAATTTAGTACAAAAATGTCGATTTTTTGCACCACATTCAAAAAATAAATAGTTGACATAAAATTACAAGATTTAATTTTTTAAAACATAAAACCTTCAAAACGCCGATTTTTAAAAGTTAAAAAGCTAATTTGTTGCTACGCAAACTGCAAAATAAATGAAAATCGTTATTTGTTAATAACTTTTACAAAAACTACCTTAGAACTTTAGTTTTTCACCCAAAGTTTGGTATTGGGGTACTTAACAAACCCCTAAAATTTGAGACCGATCCCTTAATTAGCTTAAAAGTTATTCTATTTGTTTATCCCAGAGACCTTTATCTTGCAATAACATAAAATAGAAAATAATGGAGATAGGGCAATTCTGCGTATGCTAAATGAAAGTAGAAAAGTGCTACTATCAAAATGTACTTAAAAAAAAATAATTGTCTAATATAGTCAAAAATTCTAATGCCAAATTTTTAAAATTTTAAAACTTTAAAAGATTGTACGTAGAAAAAATCATTTTACATATTCGAAAAGCTCGCATTTTACACGAATTTTTAAAAATGCAGTTTAATTGGTGACTACTCGTTGTAAGTGAAGGGGGAGTTGGGAGCCGACAAATGCACTAGTTCAAAAACTAAAAAAGGCAACTTAAAACTACATATTATAATTTTCTATATCTCGGGATCTACTGAATATATTTTGATCTTTTTTTAATTTGTATGTAATTTTTCTGTACATTACAAATATGCAATTTGTCTAGACATTTATTACTTAATTTGTTTGTAATTTGTAAATAAACAGTCTAATTTGTTTAAATAATAATTTTTGAAAAAATAATTTTTGCACAAAAATCCATGTTTTTAATCATACTATCATTATTAATCATAGAGAAAGTTAAGGTATACTTCAATAAATAAATTATCTTCAATAAATAATTTTCTAATAAAAATAATTTATTTATTAATGTGTACTTTAACTTTTTTTATGATCATTAATGATGCTATGATTAAGAAAATAGATTTTTTTTAAGAAATATATTTTTTCAAGAATTGTTTTAACAAATTAGACTGTTTATTAATTAATAAATTTATAAACAAATTGCGTATTTGTAATGTACGTAAAAATTACATAAAAATTAAAAGAAGAAAGATCAAAATCCATTGAGTTGATCCGGGGATACAGAAATTCGTAAGTATTAGTTTGAAATTGCTTTTTAGGTGTTCTAACTCAATGGATTTTATTAGTAACCGTTTGATCTACATGTTTGAAAAATCATAGTGGGTGCTGTGAAGCTACAATTTTGTGCAAATTTTTTAACAAAAACTACAAATCCTATTCTTTAAAATGGCATCAATGAGAGTCCCTAATTATTATAAACAAATAATCTGTGAATTAAAAAAAAAACACATGGCTAACTTTGTCCCAAATGAACCCGGGCTAAATTTTTTTATTTGAAAATTCGTGATAAAATATTAGCTCTTTTCGAATATATAAAAATATTGTTTCTACGGATAATATTTTTAAAGTTATTCTAAATGTATCTTATCTTATCTTTTCTGTTGAAATACAAATTGCTTACTCCACATCAATTTGGATTCCTGAGTGACAAATGCACGAATGGTGCTATGTTCTTCCTTTTCGATCATGTTTACTCTAGTCTAAACAACCATCACTCTACAGCAACAATTTTCTGTGATTTCTCTAAAGCATTCGATTGTGTAAACCATAACATCTTGACTGACAAATTACAGCACTATGGATTTAGGGGAAAGGCTCTTAAATGGCTTAAATCATATCTTAATAAAAGAAGTCAGTTTGTAAGGGTTGACACGAAGACGTCTTCTTGCATGCCATTAGAATGTGGGGTACCTCAGGGTTCAGTTCTAGGCCCTATATTGTTTCTGATATACATAAATGACATCTCTAGTCTGAACATTAAAGGTAAAATATGTCTGTTTGCAGATGATACTAGTATTACTTGGAGTAACACGGATATTATGGATCTTCGCAATACCATAGCTACAGACCTAGTCACCATTAAATCGTGGTGCGATTCGAATCTCCTGTTATTTAACGTTTCTAAAACCAAAGTCCTACCTTACAACAGTATGATGCAACCTTTAGTACTTAATAACAACAGTCTAGAGGTAGTTGAATCGGTAAAGTTCTTGGGGCTTATTGTGGATAAGTCCCTAAAATGGAACTTGCACATTGATGCCTTACACAAAAAATTAAGTTCTGCTTGTTTTGCGCTAAGATCAGTTGCTACGGAAATGAATTTGTCAACATCTAGGACCGTTTATTATGCCCTTTTTGAGTCTCATCTTCGGTACGCCCTTCCATTCTGGGGTACGTGTTGTGCGACTCAATTTGAGCGTATTTTTAAACTACAAAGAGAGCTTTCCGTTTCTCCCTGAGACTCAATAGCAGAGTTCATTGCAAAGAATTCTTTAAAAAATTTAAAATATTAACTCTTCCTTCTTTGTTTGTTTCTGAATCCGTTTGTTTAATCCGCAAACATGCATCATAAGGTCCAGAGATACCCACTCACAACTATCCCCTTAGAAACGTGGAGCATAATCTTTATCTGCCAACCCCACGGTCTGAGCTGGTTAAGTGCTCTATATTATACAATTCGAGAAAAATGTACAATCACCTGCCATCTAACATCAAATCTATTTCCCGCTTTTCGCAAGGCCTTGAAAGCTTATTTGCTGGAGAGAGCTTTTTATACAGTGAATGACTTTTTTTATAAACGATTTGAATTCAGCAAATTGACTTGCAGGATTATTACTTTCGAGTACTTTTATACATATTTGCAGCGGCATAGAACTTTTGATTTACTTTCCCTTTCCCTTTTCCTCGTTCGCCTTCTTTTTGCCCTGACGTTGTATACAAGTATACATATTGTTTGCAAAATTTTTAATTTTTTAATGTGTACTTAATAACTATAAAATTATATTAAGTAGTATAACTCACGCCATTTACTTGGTGTCTGTTTCTGTGTTTGTTTTGTTAGTAGTTTTTTATTATTTTTTGTTTTTTATTATATTTTTTTATTTTGTGTAAGCTTTGTCCACAAATTGGTAAAATTTTTTGACAATAAAGCATACCTTACTTACTTACTAAATAAGAGGACTTTGCAGTACTCTTATTGAAGTACTTAGTACTTAGCTAAATGAGAGTTTAAAGAGGATCGTACTCTGCAAATAGCTCTAGAATGCCTAAGTAGCTCCCATTATTTTGTGAACGAAGGATCTCTGTATCACTTCTAAACCCTAATCCGTGAGAAAATAAAAACTTAACCACAGAGACTACGCTTTTAGTCCAGGAACCGAAGCTTTTCACCTCGCAATTTTTACAGAATGGATCGATTTGCTCGAAAATTTGAGAATGTTTTCAAATGTTCGCCATGTTCGCCTAAAAGAATACATGGAAAGCAGTAAAAATTTCTATTTGAGGGAGAGTACGTTACCAGTCTCTTTTAATTTTTGTTACAGTGATAATATTTTCGAAAACCATAGATTGTGTAAAAAATCTTTAAATGCTTTCAAAATTTCTTTTTGGTGCTGAAAAACTTCCATCAAGATTTTTACATTCTGAAGAATCTTTACCAATCCAAAATTTACATATTTCTTCAGTTATGGTATTCCATAATCCTATGTTGTTTCCGAATTCTCGGCCAAATTTACCTTTAACTTAAATTTCTAACTTAGTTTCGGTTACTGGTTCTTTTTGAAGTTATACTTCTTTAGGCGCGATTGAGGGTGAAATTTTAACATTCCTGGCGCATGCGCACAACGACAGTATGGTGTTAGTCGCTAAATCTTTTAAATTATGTAGCGCAACTAAGGTGTGGGTGAAAAGAATATATTAGTGTTTTTAGTAAATATATTTATTATAATTTTTGTGTCTTTGGGAGTACGGTAATAAATATTATTGAAAATGTTTATTCAGTTATCTATGTGTCACCGCGATTGTCATTATTATGACCGAGAAATAATCGTACGTAAGGGTAACCTCGGTAGCTCGTCGATAGAGCATTCGCCTAGAGATCGGAAGGTCCCACGTTCGAATCCCGGACAATGCATATCTTTTTTTGGTATTCTTTTAGTTCTTTCTAAAATTAATTTAATATTTAAATACAATACAAAAAAACTGTGTAAAGTAGATATATTGATTTTGTTGAAATCATAATATTATAGAAGTATAACTTCTTACGTGCGTACAAAGTACACACACATTCTTTTTTTGAACTGAAATATAACTGTCTGTATGTTTTTTCATTTTTTTTCAGTTACGGTAGGTATGTTTCCTCAGCACAGCTAAATTCCTTTTCATTGGTTGCAGCTTCACTAGCTGTGCATTTCCAATTTCCATGTGAAACCGAGTTTATGGTATTGCGCGATATTTGAATTGTTCAACATACATAAGGTTTATAGTTTTTATTTAATTCTAATTACATATTACTTTTTCGTTTTGGGCCCTACGAGGCCAAGGGATCATAATTTCAAGAAAGTGGTCCATCTTACGTATCTGGTGGTTAGTATAGAAGAGAAAGGTCAGGAAGAATGAAGACTCAATGCCATATTGGAAACGTGAAATAAAAAGATGGGAAGTCTAAGACCAATGATGAAATCCAACTATTTTTTTTCTTTCTTCACGGCCTTGGCATAGCCAATTAGCCAGTCTAGTTTGGTATTAACACAATTTCACAAGTTAAATTACAATATTACACATTTTCATCTATCATATATTATAATATACATTTTTATTTATTTATTATATAATATATGTATATATTTTTTATTTAATATATTTATTTTTTTTATACATATATTTTTTTTTATTTTTTTTATATCTATAAATATGTTTATACTAAAACTAAAGCAGGAAATTTTAGGGAAACATGGAAGAAAACTGGGTAACATAACTTCTCGTCCAGGGGCCCGTCAGGACATTTTTATAGTAGACGTAACAAAATTAGGCCACGGTTAGGGGGGTAAGAAAACATTAGCTAAAAAAAACAAAAGTTGTCGGCATAATACTAAAGCCTAAATCCAACTATGTATCGAGAAAAACGAAGTTAACGATATATGTACAGTACGTAAATCGTTCAGCTGGACATAGGGAACATACATTGTACATATTTAGATACATAAATACATACATTGTATTATATTGAGACAATTGTGGCAACTAAGCTCTCTCGATGACAATATAATGTTGTTAGCATTAAGGGGCATTAACCTCAAAATTGACAAATCTGACACAAATAAACGTCAAAATATTACAATGTAGTAGCTAAATATTTTTGGCCTAAGAGAATGGGAAAACTGTTTAGTTTTTAAATTAGTTTTTAAAAATAAATATTTTAAAAATTAAAGTAAAATTATTAATTCATTAATCATAAACTTTGTTTTAGATTTATTTATGGACAGCCTTGCTTCAAAATTCACTCATTCTATTCGTTATAACAGCTCTATTGCACGAAAAACTCGTACTCGAACAGAAGCTTCAACTAACACAGGTTAGCGCAGTTGCCACAATTCTCTCAATGTATAATCCCTATGTCCAGCCGAACGATTTACGTACTGTATAAAACGGTAATAAGGCCCACAGTGACGTATGGTAGCAAAGTAAGGAAAATGAAAAAACTGCAATACCGGAGAAATTGGACAGATGGGAAAGAAAAATGCTCAGAGCTATATATGGAGGTAAAAACACAGTAGAACTAGAGGAACTGTCTAACGAACTAAGTATCAGTCGCTTCATAAACGAACTGAGAGTGAGATGAGAACGAAAAGAAAAAGGATGCCAAAGAAGATCCTTAAGTGAGATCCAATCACGAAAAAAAGAAAAGGATGACTTAGAGAAGATGGTTTGATAGCGTACAAAAAGATCTCAGAAAAGAAGGAATTGATGGTTGGGAAGAAAGAGCAACAGACAGGGATGTCTTCTATGTAAATAAATTATATAGAAGATATGATACCTAAATAGGAAGTCTGTCTAAATTAAATATCGGTGAACAAATACGTGAGTTTGCCAATGGATATATTGGTAAATATATAGGTCTGGATCCCGCGTATGAAAAAAAAGTTGATTAATAGCAAGCTGAAAATTTGTTAATAGCTTAAGGGTGTCTAGTCGAATAAACTTTGATATATGGGAACACTGAAACAGGGGTAGTTTTAATTGTGGAACAGGTTAAAAATTTGGAACGGTCACAGCACGAAAACGGCACATTTATTTTGTCCGACAGAACAGACTTAAACTCTCCGAACAGAGATTAAACTCTCATGAAAAAATCAGACTGCTATTTATTACCTGTCATAATTCCTGTCATTTGACATATTCTACATGTTCCACTCATTAAAACGCCCATTTGGTGATAAATAGCAGTCTGATTTTTGCATGAGAGTTTAATCTCTGTTCGAAGAGTTTAAGTCTGTTCTGTTGGACAAAATAAATGTGCCGTTTTCGTGCTGTGACCGTTCCAAATTTTTAACCTGTTCCACAATTAAAACTACCCCTGTTCCAGTGTTCAAACATATAAAAGTTTATTCGACTAGACACCCTTAAGCTATTAACAAATTTTCAGCTTGCTATTAATCAACTTTTTTTTAATACGCGGGATCCAGACCTAATACATCTAATCAAATAGTTTAATGTATGTCGACAACGTTTTTAAGAAATGTTGCATGAGTTTTTAATATTAATATTATGCCCTCAAATATGTTCTAAGGTAAAAATTTGTTAAAATATTTTAAAAACGGTCAAGGCATGCCAGAAATAGCTGTAAAAAGCGGCTATTTTGTCAAGTTGAGAAATTTTGCTATGCAGTAGCAGTAGATTTTTCAAGGTTACTTATATTTTTATTTCAGATATGGATCCTTATGATATTTTAAGACAAAAATAATGGCAATAAAATGTACATAACTTGTTAAAATATGAAAAGAATTCCAATTTAAATAAATAATAACAAATAAATAAATAAAACAGACGAGACAGAAAATCTATAATAGACTATTATCAAATACTATTGACTATCCATACTATTTGCTATTATACAATACATGATTATAGGACACGTTAACTATGATTATAGGTCACGTGGTACACTCTGACGCCGCAGAGGACGATCTTATGAATGTTTTATGTGTGATTTACAAAAACAAGAGATTATTTAAAATTTTACTAGATATTAATTGGGTGCTAATGTATCAATACATTATTAGAAATTGGCTATAAATACTCCCTATTGTAGAAAATGTCTGATATAAGACGAAAATATAGTTTAAATATAGAGAAATACGAAGAAATTATAAGGCTGAAGGCCGAAGTGTGACGTCACGACTGTCATATTGTTTTTATTTATCACTTTGTAAACAAAGGTTGAAAAGCCAGAATTTTCCCAATCCCGAGCCTATAAAGTTGAAATTTTGCTTCCTCTGCTGCTTTTTCTGCCTAAGCATAGTGTATTCAAGATAACACCATAATTCGGTCTTAAATTTCTATAAAATATAGTTTTTTAGTGATATTCACCAAGCAAGTGCAAGGAACTTTTGTAAACCATTGTATTTTGTATAATAAAAATGGTAATGTGCTTTGCCCCGGATTACAAAAACAAGATATAGTGAAAGAAAGATATGTAGATTCTTTGTGTTTCCAAAAGATCTGTTTAAAAGAAGGGGTGGATATCATTACGAAGGTAAGAAAATATAGTGAAGTACGATGAGAAGCACTGTCGACATGTCAAATCCCCTCCCCTCCATATCAACGCTTCCAGCGCATAGGTAACAAGAAAGAATTCAGTTATGGTGAAGATATGTGCCACATAGTCATGTAAAGTATATCTCACGAAATGTTAATATCTTACTGAGAGATGTAAGTTTAAAATCCTAGAAATTATATACAAAATACGTGAAAAGAAACAACAACAAAAAAAAAGACAGAAGTGCATTCGAAATATCCAAGATTCGTAAGTCTTTAGAGAGTTTTCAAACAAATTGGGCGTAGGTTTAAAATGGAAGACAACAGAAAAGCCTATAAAATGAAAGAGAAAATAATCGACTTTTTAAGAAAATATAATGATTAAAAAAAAAGAATGTGTGTGTACTTTGTACGCACGTAAGAAGCTATACTTCTATTATATGATTTCAATGAAATCAATATACTTTAAACAGTTTATTTATATTTTATTTAAATATTAATTTAATTTTACAACTTTGAACTTTACGAAATATTAAAATATACCAGGATCCGGATATCATAACATTCATTAAAATAGGACGGCTGCGTTGGATGTAGAAAGAATGGAAGAAGGCGAAATACCAAACAAAATATTCAAACAGGAAAAAGAACAAGAGGAAGACCGAAGCTGAGATATTTAGAACAAATAGAAAATGATATATTAACCTTAAAAATAAAAAAAACTGGAGAAAAAAAGCACGAAACAGATCAGAGTGGAGAAGAATCCTGGAAAAGGCCAAGACCCAGAAAGGGCTGTCGAGCCAGTGATGATGATGATGATTAATTTAATTTTAATACTTACTACTTTCCAAAAAATTTTATTAAAACAATACCTACCAAAAATTTAAAAAAATAAAAGAATAAAACACACGCAAACACATTGAAACATGAAACAAAGAAATGATTTCTGAACAATTGTTGAGAAAATTTTAACTAAATACGTATTTTCTGAAAAAAAAAATATAATAAATATACTTACAATCATAAAATGTACAAAAAAAAAAAATAAAAGTTTGCATTGGGAATTGAACTTGCGTCTATCAGGATGTTAGATTATTTTGAACTCACCCCACGCAGATTTTAACTACCGAGACACGTGAATGAAGTGGGAAGATATAGCATCTAAACCTTTTAAAATTTTTTGACAGTTGCTTATTCTCTTTGTTTAATCAAATAAGTTTGATCCTTGTGGAATTAAAATACAACAAAATATAGACTAAAAAAGCAATATATTAGATGGAGATTTTTGTTGGTAAATCAAAGCATTACCTAGGTAGGTAAGTAGCTAGGTTACCTAGGTAGGTATTTAATTTGTAATCTTTTATTACAATACTGAAACATTTACAATAAGGTACGTACCTGTCGCTTTTAAAAACTATTTAAAAAGTCACTACAATTATAAACTTGCTTTTTTCTCTGCCATCACAACAATAAAAACTAATATACACAGCATTTGTTTACCCATAATCTCCATATTGAACAATTATTGACAGATGATTTTAACACCCAATCAGATCCCGTATAACGTTTGAGCGACTAAAACCATACTGTCGGTGTGCGTATGCGCCCGGCAAAATAAAAATTCACCCTCATGCCTAAAGAAGTATAACTTCAAAAAGAATACGTTTAATTTTTTTATTTAGATGAAACGTGGTAAGTACATCGTCCTTGGAAGGTGATTACAAAAGTAATAGAAAAAAAGGCTGTCAAGAGGCCAAGAGTTGCATTTACTCATGGTAGATCTAACGAAGGCATATGATACGGTCCCCATTAATAGACTATGGGAAGTACTAGAAAATACCAGCATAAATGTATCTATTATACAGGCACTCAAAGAACTATATAGAAACTCGATATCCAGAATTAAAAGCGGAAATAAAATATCAAAAGGTTTCCTGGCCACTAAAGGTCTAAGGCAAGGATGCTGTATATCGCCAGTATTATTCAATATACATATATATTGATGAAGCCCTTAGACAATAGAAGAAGAGGTCCAATGGAATGGGACTACCGATAGGAGATGCGATACTCTACACGCTGCACTTTGCAGATGACCAAATTGTAATTGCACAGGACAAGGAAGATCTTGAATATATGGCAAGGAAACTAATAGAGGAATATAGAAAATGGGGCCTGGAGGTGAATACAAAAAAAAAACAATATCTATGCGTAGGACGGAAAGAAAGAAGAAACGGAGAACCTGAACCTGGAACAGGAGACAATTACAAGCTGCAGTGAATACATATATCTGGGAATAAAACTAACTAGTACAGGACGAAACGAAGAAAATATTAAGGAAAGGATAGTAAAGGGAAAACAGGTGATAGGAGCCCTGAATTCGGTACTGTGGCAAAAAAATATAAGATCAGAAAATAAAAACCGAATTTACAACACAATATTAAAAGCAGTGTTAACCTATGGAGCTGAAGTCTGACAATTAACCAACAAGTACAAAGATAAATTACTAGCCACTGAGATGGATTTTTGGAGAAGGTCAGCAAGAAGATCTAGACTAGAACACATAAGAAACGACGACATTAGACAACAAAATGGAAATAGAAAGAACAATCGTAGATGACATCGAAAGACAACAGCTAGTTTGGTACGGACACGTAAGACGAATGGACGAAAGGTGAATCCCCAAAATAGTGTTAGAATGGACCCCCACAGAAAAACGAAAACGAGGAAGACAAGCTACTACATGGATAAAGGGCATCTCCAAGGCGATGTCTGAAAGAAATCTAAGAGAGGAAGACTGCCACAATAGAAAGGAGTGACCATTAGGAAAGGAAAGTTGTAGAACGCTATAAAACCGATATAATATATATGATTACAAAAGTCTTAAAAATGGTCTTCACTCCTGCGGTTGAGCGAGTCTACCACTTTCTGAAAAATTTTAGAGTGCATGTTGGACGCGCTTACTCATCCCGCGTCATTAACGTATTTACGTTGTCGGACTAACGAAACGCGGTTGTAAATTTGACGGACAAGAAATCGACAATCTTTATTCATTAAATATAAGTAGTTTAAATTGAAAATTGAGTTTTGACTATAGATTTCTGCTAAAAATCCATTGACGTCAGCACATATTTTTTAATAAAAACACACCGTGATTTAATTGTTGTTATACTGGTTAATAGATCAGATATCAAAACCGAATTGGAATGTCAAGGTTTTCAACGTAAACTTGTAGTTTGTCATATTTAAGCTGAATGCTGAATTTTCAAAATGGTCAGCAGCAATGGTCACCAAAATAACAAACGAGGAAGTGGCTCAAGCGCATATTCCTTGGGAAGTATGGAGAGCATTGGGAGAGACAGGAACAAGGTGGCTAGCAGGTTTATTTAATAGAATTATGGAAGGTGGACAAATGCCAGACGAATGGAGAAGCAGTATACTAGTACCTGTCTACAAAAACAAGGGAGATATACAGCAATGTACAAACTACAGGGCTAAAAAACTGCTTAGCCGCACCATGAAAATATGGGAAAGAGTAATTGATAGGATACGGATACGGATACGGATACGTGAAGAGACCGAAATATCCGAGAATCAATTTGGCTTTATGCAGGGTAGATCAACAACAGATGCAATTTTCATTATAAGGCAGTTGATGGAAAAATACAGGAGTAAAGAAACAAACGCTCATATGGTATTCATTGATCTTGAGAAAGCATATGATAGAGTTCCTCGAGAGATTCTGTGGTGGGCACTCAATAAGAAAGGAGTCCCTGGTGAATATGTAAAGATTGTGAGGGATATGTATGAGGCAGTAACGACTAGTTTCAGGACAGGTGTGGGAGAGACTGATAAATTTCATGTGAAAGTAGGATTGCACCAAGGCTCTGTGCTTAGTCCGTATTTATTCTCATTAGTTTTGGACCAGATAACAGCGAAACTACAGGGTATCCCGAATAAAGTACGTGCCTCCTAGTGGCGGGATACGGGCAACAATACATTGGCTTATAGGGCAGTCCTTACAGTAGGGATCCTGGCCTATACAGAAAAATGCAGGCGGGTGTGGGGTAATACTGCACTTTGGTTGCATTGGTGGTGTATTGCCTAAACGTGCAGGGCAGGGTATGGTGCTGATAGAAAAGGCATTCAGGCATCAAATGTCCAAACAAAATCTGTTAAGAACATAATAATGAAAAGACCTTCTCCAATTATATAAAACAAAACTTATACTGAAATGATGGCATCTCCTGAGGTAAAATGTGCCGGAAGTAAAATGAGCCTCCGTTCGGATTTCCGGGTGAGGACTATCTCAGGGGGAACACCATTGCAGGTTAGAAAAATCAGGATAGGGTCGTGAAATCTTGGTAGTCTTACAGGTAAGAGTCTGGAGTTAGTGGATGCGCTCAAACAAAGAAGAGTTCAAATTGCTTGTATTCAAGAAACTAGGTGGAAAGGACAAAGGGCGAAAGAACTAGGTTAAGGATACAAATTGTGGTATGTAGGAAGTAGTAACACTAGAAATGGAGTTGGTATAATTGCTGATAGTGAAATGAAAGATAACGTAGTAAAAGTTGTAAGAACGAGTGATAGAATGATGTCAGTGAAATTTGTAATTGATAAAGGGGTATTGAATGTTGTGTGTGTATGCTCCCCAAACAGGTCTGGGTGAGAATGAAAGAAGAGCTTTCTATGATCAATTAGGAGACGTACTGAGTGATATTCCAGCAGAGGAGAAAGTTATAATAGGAGGTGATTTCAATGCACATGTGGGCCAAACCAAGACAGGATATGAAACAATACATGGGGGATTAGGCTTTAGAACTAGAAATGAAGCTGGAGATGATATGCTTGAATTAGCAACAGCATTGGATATGGCGATTGTTAACACATTCTTTAAAAAGAGAGAAACTCAACTTATTACCTACAAAAGTGGACAACATCAATCCCAAATAGACTACTTCATGATAAGGAAAGAAGACATACGTTAATGCAAGGACTGCAAGGTAATAGTTAGTGAGACAGTAAGCCAACAACGTAAGCTGCTTGTTCTGGACATCGAAGTAAAAAAGCGAAACTAAACAAAAATATCGGAGAGGACCACAAAAATCAAGTGGTGGCTGCTGAAAGATGAGAAAGAAGGTCTATTCAGGAAAAGAATAGTAGAGAAAATATGTTGGAACATGAAAGGAAGTCCTAATACAATTTGGAGAAAAATGGCCAGTAGTATTAGAGAGACTGCTATTGAAATACTTGGGAAAACGTCAGGAAAAAAGTTTGAGGATAAAGGGACTTGGTGGTGGTCAAACGAAGTACAAGGAAAAATAAAAGAGAAGAGAAAATTATATAAAAAGTGGCAAAAAACCAGATCCGACACAGATCTTCAAAACTATATGGAAACTACAGGGTAACATTCCATGGTGCTTAATGTATGCTGATGATGTCGTGTTAGTAGGAAATAGTGAAAGAGACTTAGAACAAAAACTGGAACAGTGGAGACAAGCTCTGGAGGAAAAAGGTTTAAGACTTAGTAGGACAAAAACAGAGTATTTGGAATGTCTATTTAAAGATGGAGCTACTGCAAATAAAATGGTATCTTTGGATGGTGAAATGATTGTGAAAAGCAATAGTTTTAAGTACCTAGGATCGGTATTACAGAGTAATGGAGAAATAGATGGAGATGCATGCAGTAGAATTAGGGCTGGATGGATGAAGTGGAAAGAAGCGAGTGGTGTGTTGTGTGACAGAAAAATTCCAATGAAGCTGAAGGGAAAATTCTATAAAACAGCCATAAGACCGGCTATGATGTACGGAACTGAATGTTGGGCAGTGAAAAAGAAAGAGGAACAACGAATGCATGTGGCGGAAATGAGAATGCTTAGATGGATGAGTGGAGTAACAAAGAAGGATAAAATTAGAAATGAATATATTAGGGGAAGTCTAGGTGTGGCACCAATCGATGACAAAATGAGAGAGCATAGGTTAAGATAGTTTGGTCATGTTCAACGTCGAGACGTTAATCACCCAATACGAAGAATAGCTGAAGTGCAGATTCCTGGAAGGAGTAGGAGAGGAAGACCAAAGAAGACCTGGGGGAGGCGATAAGGCAGGACATGTTGGTAAAGGGGATTAACATTGATATGACCCAAGATAGAATTGTGTGGAGAAATGCAATTATGGAAGCCGACCCCGCATAGGGATAAGGCAAAGAGAATGATGATGATGAACAGCGAAACTACTGGGTAACCTTCCATGGTGCTTAATGTATGCTGATGATGTCGTGTTAATAGGAAATAGTGAAAGAGACTTAGAACAAAAACTGGAACAGTGGAGACAAGCTCTGGAGGAAAAAGGTTTAAAACTTAGTAGGACAAAAACAGAGTATTTGGAATGTTCATTTAAAGCTGGAGTTACTACAAATAAAATGGTATTTTTGGATGGTGAACTGATCGTAAAAAGCAATAGTTTTAAGTACCTGGGATCGGTATTACAGAGTAATGGAGAAATAGATGGAGATGCATGCAGTAGAATTAGGGCAGGATGGATGAGGTGGAAGGAAGCGAGTGGTGTGCTTTGTTACAGGAAAATTCCAATGAAGTTGAAGGGAAAATTCTATAAAACAGCCATAAGACCAGCTATGATGCACGAAACTGAATGTTGGACAAAGAAAAAGAAAGAGGAACAATGAATGCATGTGGCGGAAATGAGAATGCTTAGATGGATGAGTGGAGTGACAAAAAAGGATAAAATTAAAAATGAGTATATTAGGGGAAGTATAGGTGTGGCACCAATTGATGCCAAAATGAGAGAGCATAGGTTGAGATGGTTTGGTCATGTTCAACGTCGAGACGCTAATCACTAAATACGAAGAATTGCTGAAGTGCAGATTCCTGAAAGGAGTAGGAGAGGAAGACCAAGAATACGTGGTGGGAGACGATTAGGCAGGACATGATGGTAAAGGGGATTAATATTGATACGACCCTAGATAGAATTGTGTGGAGAAATGCAATTAGGGAAGCCGAGCCCGGGTCGGCAAACGGTCGGGATTAGGCAAAGAGAATGATGATGATGATCCAGTATAATAATACTAAACTAGCACAATAATAGAAAATATTATTAATAATAAGATTTTAACTAGGTGCAGAGCTACAACAAATATTAAAAGTGACCTCCTTTAGAGGTGACAGAAAATTTTTATATTCATCATTGGGGCGTGAACGGGTAATGGTCTGCTTTTTTTAAAGAAAAAAATAGTACGCCACTGAGATATGTCAAATTAAAAATCAATTTTGAATTGGCCGTTCAATTTACGACAAAAAATCTTTCTTGCCGTTTTTTCATATGCTGCGCCGTTTTTATGCAAAAAAATAAAACATATTAACGTTTACAAAGTATTTGCACTAAGTTTCTATGCATATGGAAACTACCTTGAATACTTTGTAAGCGTTAAGATGTTTTATTTTCTTGTATAAAAATGGCACCTCGTATGAAAAAAGGCAAGAAAGATTTTTTGTCGTAAATTGAATGAAGACTTCAAAAATGATTTTTAGTTTGACATATCTCAGTGGCGTACTTTTTTTTCTTAAAAAAACTTCAGACCATAACCCGTACGCGCGCCAATGATGAATATAAAATTCTTCTGTTACCTGTAAAGGAGATCATTTTGAACATTTCTTGTATATTTGCACCTAGTTAAAATCTTATTAGTAATATTTTCTGTTATTGCTCTAGTTTAGTATTGTTATGTTGGATAGTTTTTGATAATGTATTAAGAAATGCAAAATACGCGTCAAGATGTTTTATTTTTCTGTATAAAAGCGGTGCACCATATGAAAAAAAGGTAAAAAAGATTTTTTGTTGTAAATTGAACGAGAAATTCAAAAATGATTTTTAGTTTGACATATCTCAGTGGCGTACTATGTTTTTCTTTAAAAAAGTTCAGATTATTATCCGTATGCGCGCCAATGATGAATAAAAAATTCTTAATTGTATGTCAAAAAATGCGCAATAACTACTTCCTAAAACTCACCAAATTTTATTTTCATACCTCAACTGGTATTAGAGTAATAAATAAATTGGCAGTTTGAAATACAAATTTCAACACCTTGTATCTCGGAAAAAAAGCATTTGTGGACATAGGTTTATAGAGGAAACTACCATGATTTTTCATGTAGAATTTTCCCTTAAAGTTTTTCATACTTATTTACTAACACCCTGTATAAAAATACTGGAAACGCTCTATGAAGCGTCAAAAACAATAATTATCACCTCAAAGACAAAATTTATGACTAACCGTGTAGTCAGCTATAAAGTTCAAATTGAAAGCCGTATATCGACTATGTAATAGCTTACAAATATCTCGGACATGAGATTCGTTTAGGCCGAGATAATCGGACAACTGAAATTCAAAGAAGGGTATGTCGCCCATGGTCTGCCTTTGGTAGATTGAACAACAATGTCAAGTCTAATATTCCAGTTTGTTTAAAAAGGAAGGATTTTGACCAATGTGTTATACAAAGGTTGTTACATATACTCCATCTAATTTACTTACCGTTGCACGTCATCTGCGTTATAGCCCGTGACGTCACATGATACCAACACGAAATATTTAGGCGGTGGGTGTGTTCTTTTTTAGAATCACTTTGCCGAGTACACTGGCATTACAGCCACTAGACATATTTTATTATATACGCGTAGAAATAATATTTAAAGATTTCTATTAATGTCAACTTAAAGAAATACACAATAATATGTTTCATTTAATTTGTCTTCTTCTAAAAGTGCCTATCTTCTAGAGATGTTGGCGACCACATTGACCCATCTTATTCTATTTACGGCAGCTCGAAATAGATCAGTTGACGTTAGACCAGTCCACTTCCTAAGATTGGCCAGCCAGGATATACGTCTACGTCCAGGGCCTCTCCTGCCCTCAATCTTGCCTTGTAGAATCAACTGCAGCAGTCGGTATTTTTCATTACGCATAATGTGGCCGAAGTAAGTCAATTTTCTGTTCTTTACGGTGTTAATTATTTCTTTGTCTTTTCCTAGCCTCTGGAGAATAGTTATATTAGTTGTGTGGTGTATATATGAGACCCTCAACATACGTCGGTAGCACCACATTTCAAACGCCTCTAACCGTTTTATGGCATCTTCTGTCAGGCTCCAGCTTTCAACTCCGTATAGGAGGACACTAAAGACGTAACATCTAAGAATTCTTATGCGTATATTGATACTTAAAGACAAGTTGCAGAGAATTTTCTTAAGACTGTTAAAAGAGCTTCTGGCTTTTTCAATACGAGTTTTTATTTCGTAGCTATGATCCCAAGTATCCTTAATGTTGCAGCCCAGGTAGCATATTTTCTGTACTCTCTGTAGAGGTGTATTGTTTACTGTAATTTGGGCGTTTATGTTGGTGTTTTTACTAATGATCATTATTTTTGTCTTCTTACAGTTTAGTTTTAGGCCGTATTTGTTACATGCTTCTACAACATTATCCATGATCCTTTGGAGCCCCTGCGCACTATCCGCCAGCAATACTGTATCGTCTGCATATCTAATATTATTTATAAGTTGTCCATTTACTGCAATACCATCTTCTGATTCGTCCAAGGCCTCTCTAAAGATGTTTTCAGAGTATATGTTAAATAATGTTGGTGACAGTATGCAACCCTGTCTGACTCCTTTTTCAACCGTGAAGATTTCGGACAGTTCATTTTCGAATCGAACTGTTGCTTTTTGTTGGAGATATAAGTTTGAAACGAGCCTTATATCCTTACCATCGAGTCCTGATGTTTTTAGGATATCGATTAGTTTTCCATGTGGGACTTTATCAAATGCCTTCTCGAAATCTATGAAACATGCATACACATCGCAATTGACATCCCAATCCCCATCCCAATTTAATTTGTATAAATGGATTATAAAGCGTTTTTATGAAGCACATTTGTTCGGAATACACTGTAACTATAATCGAAAGCAGGTGATATTTTGGCATAAATTGGTAACATTTATTTGACAGTTGCGGTGATGACACTTCATATTTGTTTATATTCTTTACTATAAGTATTTGTTTTATTATATTTACTGTTTTTATTATGTACTTTAACGTAAGATTATAACTTAATTCTTGTTTTCTATTTATAAAGTTTTTATTTATTTACATTGAATATTAATTTGTTTTGCTATATAATCCACTTCCGCAAAAATTGTGTGATGTATTTGATTTAAAATGAATTCAAGAATTTTTTGTAATTGGGCAACAATGTCAACTTAGATCTCTAACGTAGATTATGACGTGCAACGGTAAGTAAATTAGATGTACTGTATATGATGCGGAACTACCTCTGACAAATGGAACAAACCTCTGACAAATGGAACAAAAAGTAAATTAAAAATTACACCAGTGGCGGCTCGTGGCTTTAGGGACAGGGTCGGCAAGGTTTTGTCTCCTCAGATAGGTATGTCATCTAATTAAAAAGCATCAATTTCATAAGACATTTTTGGTTTTTTCATTTTTATTTTTTTAATTTTTTTTTGTTTTTTTTTTCGTTTTTTCCTATAAATTTAGAACTTAAATCTGTTTATAAATTAACCCTAGTCTATGTTGTTTCGAAGTAGCAAAATGGAATATAACGTCATTGTAAAATTTATTATTGTTTTGCAGAGATTTTAAAAGTTTTTTTCTATTGACATTTGAGACAAGCTTGACATTCTCTCTTGTTCCATGGTATTTCGACAATACGTTTTGGCTCTTTTGAGACAAGAGAAATCCCGTTCATTTGAGGCAGAATTTGCCCACGTTTGAGAACAATAATTTATTAATTTCGGGAACAGTTTGTTGTACCTAATGAATTGCAGTATATAAAATTACAGTACAACCTGCCATATCCGGACCTGTCATATCCGGACCTCCCCATATCCGGACGGTTCTGCCGTCCGGATTTACCGAGAAAGGCAGTCCTGCTGTTGGACAACGCGCCCTCTCATCACGAACTAAAAGAACAAAAAGATGGCGAAATAATGTATTATAGAATCTATAAAACGTGTCTATCGACGAAAGTTATTGAAGGCGTTGATTACCGGAATGTATGAAGAAGAAAACGTTTCAGAGACTATAAAAGAAGTGGTCACAGAAGTAGTCTTCTTGATATCCGGATTTTTTCATATCCGGATCGGTCTGTCGCCACATTGATCCGGATATGGCAGGTTTTACTGTATACATATTTTGTAACTTATCCCACTTTCCGAAAATATTTGAATCTTTGGCGTAACTTTTAAATTTTGAATCGTCAAAGAGGTAAATGACCTATGACAGTGAGTAAATAAAGCGGGGGTGTAATAGTTTTAACTTTTGCCTGAAGGCCATAAAATTCACCGGACATCAAGGCAGCGCCGTCATAAGTTTACCATTCCAATTTATTTTTGATATCAAAAAATTTTAATCTGTCCTTTAAAACACCAAAAATATGTTCTGTCTTATGGCTTCTACTCACGTCTGAAAACCTAAAAACCTCTCATAAGTATTAGACGTAACGCGTATCGAAGAACAATTGATAATTGTGAATGACATGTTACCTCTATCAGTAGTTTCGTCTACTTCTACCGAAAAGGATCAAAATGTAACTAGGTACTAATTGATTCTTTCATTCTGTGCTGTTTTAGGTACGCCGCTAAATCTCTTCGAGACAGAAAGTAAATTAGTAAAAGTTAAATCTCTATAATTAACTTGATTTAACGAATGCTCCGATTCATCCTGTCCCCTAAATGGTAATTCCTGGAAACTTAAAAAAACTACAATATCAATAATTAAACGACGTAAAACTACTTATTTAATAATTTCATCCCGGGCGCGCTAGCAAGGTACGTGGCTAGGTACGTGCGTTGCTGCCGTTTGCAGATCACCGATCGGCAGATTGGTATCTGCCGGACTTGCCATTCAAATGAATACGGGGAATGTATAATTGGTTGCCTATCGGCTAATACTCCATAGCTTCTTATTAGTACAAGCAAATCGTCAATCTGGGGACGGCTTGCCGAAGCGGGCCTATCGCAATCGGGTGCATGGCTGTAGGATCATTAATTTGAAAAGTCTCTTACGCACAGCGCACAGGGATCGCTTAACGTATCGGATCGATCGAATTCTTTTAAAAACAATGAATACAATTTAGTCTGCATTATCTCACAGATATTTTTTTGATTTCACAGAAACGCATAACATCAACTCTGATTAAATTAAATATTTAAAAAATCTATAATGTGTCCATAAATTTGTGGGTCAGCATTGCCGACCCTGACGAGCCGCCACTGAGTTACACAACACGCTATGGAATGATCAATGTTAGGCGTTACCATCAGAGATAAATTACGAAACCTAGGAATAAGAAGAATATGAGTCACGGATGGAGTTAAAGAATAATTGGGCTTGGGCCGCATATGTTGCCAGATTGACGGATGATACATAAATCAAAAAGATTCTCGAATGGCGACCAGGACAAAAGGCATATCGAAGGAGTGGACGACCATCGACTAGATGGACGGATGATATAAAGCGCATCATCACCACCAATAGATCCAAGCAGCTCAACATAGAGATAAATAGAAAAATTTACGGGAGGCCTACGTTCAGCAGTGGTCAAATATTGACTAATTAATGATGATAACTGATATAACCACATATATTATTATATCATCTACATTAAAACACTTACCACTAACTTTATCCAGCACTGTTTGGTATCTATCAGCTACAATTTTCACCATATCAGTCATATCCTACAACAAAATGATAAATACAATTAAGTAAAACCACTGAAGCCAATAGAATTTTACAGTTATTTGCGATGCTATATGTATATGTAATGATTTAAACTCAAAAAATTCTGCCTCTATAGTAGAAAATTACACAACCGATATAAATTCTTTCAAAGAAATTTTACTATTCGCTCATGATCATATTCCAGACCGTAGCATAAAAAATAAATTAACAAGACTTAGAAAAAATATACATCCCACAGTTGCTGATTCGTCCTCTGATGTAGAAACTGATAAACAACATTAACCCATAAGCACTTAATAACCAAAGAGCTACCACCATAATGCTCATACTGTAGGTAGATGCCTTATAACAGTCCAGCACATTCTTACAGAATGTCCACTTTACTCTTATGAACGAAGCATCAACAACATTTCTGAAGAATCAAGTCAGCTGAAGAATATATTAAATTATAATTTATTCAGTACAATTAATTATCTTAAAGATATAAGTGCGTTTATTTCATAAAATGTAATAATTATTGTTCTGAAGCTATTTCCTTGTGACATTTTTATAATAAACTATTTTTAATAATTATATTGTAATTGTTCAACATCCGCTAATAACCTTCGATGGTTGATGCGGCTTTATTTAAAAAAAAAAGTTTTAAAATCAATGTTAATAAAACCAAATCCATGAGAATAATGTAAGAAACTACAAACTAATTTACAATCACATGCAGATTGAAAATGTGAAAACTATTACGTATTTTATAACAGAAAGCGAAGGTACAAAAGGAACTTATACATATGAGGATACGAAAAGCTTAACAAGCACTCAGCATGCTCAACTCTCTATGGAGGTTTGGGTAGTATACTACAAATAAGACAAAAATCCGAATATTCCTGTTAAATTTCATGTCTGTTTTACTTTACGGATGTGAAACCTGGAAAGTGACAAAAACTCTTACAGACAAATTGCAAGTATGTGTTAACAAAGGTCTACGAAGAATTGCTCGCATTTTCTGGCCTGAACATCATCTGAAACGAAGATCTGTTACACCTGATTGAACAAAAGAAGGTAGAAAATGAAATAAAGTCCAGAAAGTGGAGCTGAATCGGTCACATACTCCGAAAAAAATCTCCAGTATTGCAAAGACTGTCATGGAGTGGAACCTCCAAGGAAAAAATATATTGCCCAGCACAAACTTAGAGAAGATCTATCATGGACGAGATAATCATGCCTATTCTGTAACTCATTTCGATGATAGAAGTCAGAAAAATCGAATAGAAGTGGCCAAGTCGATTAGAAATAGTCAAAATCGGTATTCCATAACTCCCTTGGAATCTCTACAATCGGAAGAGTGAATGGAAATGACTTCGACATAATTTACCCTATCGAAATTAGATTTCGATATCGGAATTGTGCAATAAATGTTTATATTTTATATCTACTAAAAATAATTTATTATTACTTATTTATCATTATTTATAATATTTTTACCTTTTGTACCTGCTTAATTTTTAGTTTGTGGTGGTATTTACTTAGGGAATTGTATATTTAATTTAGACATCTACGAGTATGCATTCAATCTAACCTTAAAATTTATTTGGTATCTGAATGCTGAATCAGCTGAATTTTTGCCAGTCACAGTGCTGCCAAACTTTTTTTGTTTATTTCTTGTACAATTTCAATCAATGGCATAATGTACAAGAATAGATCGTACAAGGAAATTTTAAAATTTAAAGATAGACTTATAGCGTTAATTGATATTATACCAGTTTACTTGTAGACCTGGATCCCGCATATGAAAAAAAAGTTGATTAATAGCAAGCTGAAAATTTGTTAATAGCTTAACTGTGTCTAGTCGGACAAACATTGATGCACGGGAACACTGGAACAGGGGAAGTTTTAATGGTGGAACATGATAAACGTGTCGTCCTGACAAGTTTATGATGGTGAAAAATAGCAAGTTGTTTTTAAGTTTATTCAATAGCCAACGTTATATAATATATGAAAAAATGTTTGTCCGACAAAAAGGTTGGGCATTTTAACGAGTCCGACACGTAGAACATGTCACATCACAGGAACTATGTTGGTGATGAATAGCAGTCTGATTTTTGCATGAGAGTTTAATGAAAGGTTAAAAAAGCAATTGGAAGTTCTGTCGGACAAAATTAATGGGAAATTTTCCTAGTCGGACATTCTAAACATGTAAGATATTTTTTGTTTTTGATTTGTTTATGCACAAGCTAATTTTGATTTGTTTATGTACAAATTATATTTTGTAACGCAAAAAGTTATATGTCGGACAAACAGTTTGGGCAAATCGAAGAAAATAAATAAAAAACATTTTTTCAGAATGACAGTCACATATTGATAAAGCTATTTTAGTTGTATATTATTATTTATATTCACATATTTGCATGTGCATATATATACATGCACACTCCAAAAACAGTGAGGTAAGTATCAATGCATGTATATATTGCAAAACAATTATTTCTTTGGGTGGAGTTTGTTCTAGATATTCTCAAAATGACAATAAAAAATGTCAAAGAACATGTGAAAGCAATCTCTTAGGGTTTTCTAATAGGGCTTTTCATTCACAGTCATTTGTTTCGAGCTGCTGTCATATGTCGTATAATCCGTGTATATTAATATTATACACAGATTATACAACATATGACAGAAGCTCGAAACAAATGACAATCGATGAAAAGCCCTATTAGGCGCATCAGAAAGTACGGAAAATTTCCTACAAAAAACGTTGTATACGCTGTGAGCTCGTACGTAGAGGGGATATTTATAAATTCGTGAGCGCCAGTAGTGACAAGTCTGTAAACGTTTACCGGAAATTTGACATAAATGTCAAAGTGATTAATTTTAAATTAAAATTAAAAACATTAATTATAAAAAATATTAGTTGATCAAAGCTGTGGTTTATATTTTTATCTTAAATATACTTACGTCTTAAATACCGAATTTGCGTTTTTTAATGTTCTGTAATATGCAATTATAAATTATTCTTGGCGCCATCTACATGATAATTGTGAAAGTATCCGAAGTAAGAAATTAATATTTCATCAATAGAACGTCAAAATGATTAGCAAAATCTTAAAAAAATCTGTTACAGTTTAATTACTTTTTAGCGTTGTAAATATTAAGCGATAACAATTAAATAATAAATTTAAAAATTACCGGTGAAAGTTGAATTAGTAACCGCTAGGAGCGACACCAGCGAAGCTCAGAGCGTATACGCTGTGAGCTCGTACGTAGAGGGGATATTTACAAATTCGCGAACGCCAGTAGTGGCAAGTCTGTAAACGTTTACCGGAAATTTGACATAAATGTCAAAGTGATTAATTTAAAATTAAAATTAAAAACATTAATTATAAAAAATATTAGTTGGTCAAAGCTGTGGTATATATTTTTACCTTAAATATACTTACGTCGTAAATACTGAATTTAAGTTTTTTTAATGTTCCGTAATATGTAATTATAAATTAATCTTAGCGCCATCTACACGATAATTGTGAAAGTATCCGAAGTAAGAAATTCATATTTTATCAATAGAACGTCAAAATGATTAGCAAAATCTTAAAGAAATCTATTACAATTTAATTACTTTTTTGCGTTGTAAATATTAAACGATGACGATTAAATAATAAATTTAAAAATTACCGGTAAAAGTTGAATTAATAACCGCTAGAAACGACACCAGCGAAGCTCAGAGCGTATACATTTTTTTCCATACTCAAATCTTAACCCTGTAAACGACATTGAAAAATGCGAAGAGTCTAAAACTTTGGTGCTTATAAGAATAGACGTAAATATGACACATTATGCTTAGAAGTATGTATTAGAAGGCTGCATTTGTCAGTGTGACACTTTGTGCTATACAAAGTAGTATTTGAAAGTACATGGTCTCTGAGTTTCTGTTTGCCACGTGTGTTGGAAATTAAATTTTATATTAACTATGGAGTGTTTTTGTGTCTATTTTTGAGTGTCAACAGTTTAAATGTTAAGTCGCCAAATCAAAAGTTAAACCATTCAACGGAACATTTTTGAGTAATTTTCGAACATTTTACAAAGTTAGTAAAATACTTGGTCATCAATTCAATGATATTTAGTTGCCAGATAATTGTGAAAATTCTATTGAATATCATTCTTCGTGCTATAATGCTTTGCTTGATTGAAAAAGGGTACCTAAATAAATTATTACTAAAATTGTATAACGTAATTTTTCTCAACTTTCTACAAATGAAATAATAATGTAATTAATATGTCACATGGCTAGAAATAATTTGCTGCCAAAATAAATCGATTAGTTTAAATTTGAAGTTACGATTGCAATTTATTATGAATTATTGTCAAAAGTGACAGTTTTTCTTAAATGGAAATGTATTCATAGACATAAGGGTAGACAGGGAATACAGCGCAAAAAGTCGATAGGTGGTCTATCTATCTCTTTTAACCAAGCGATCCCGCGCATGTGGCAGACAAAGATAGCTAGACCACTCAATCCATAATATAATTTGCCTGATCTACTATAAATGTATTACAGTGAGGTATCTAAATGATGTTGAGATAAATCGAAAGAAATCGATTGTAATTGATTGCAGGTACTTTTGACATAGAATAATCACCCCTTATTGAAATTACAAAAATTATTTTTTTAAATTGTCCGACTACAAAATCTACCCCTTATTTTTTTCCGACAACAGTCATTCTTGGTAAGGAATAATTTACTTAATTAAATTTCGTCTTTGTCGGAAAGCTATTTATCACCAGCATTTTTGTCTATATCTTACCTGTTTAGAATGTCCGACTACGAAAACTTCCCATTAATTTTGTCGGACAGAACTTCCAATTGCTTTTTTAACCTTTCATTAAACTCTCATGCAAAAATCAGACTGCTATTCATCACCAACATAATTCCTGTGATGTGACATGTTCTACGTGTCGGACTCGTTAAAATGCCCAACATATTTATCGGACAAACGTTTTCTCATATATTACATAACGTTGGCTATCGAATAAACTTAAAAACAACTTGCTATTTTTCACAATCATAAACTTGTCAGGACGACACGTTTATCATGCTCCACAGTTAAAACTTCCCCTGTTCCAGTGTTCCCTTGCATCAAAGTTTGTCCGACTAGACACTGTTAAGCTATTAACAAATTTTCAGCTTGCTATTAATCAACTTTTCTTTCTTACGCGGGATCCAGGTCTATTGTATTTGTATCAATCAACGCTTATTGAAAAGAAAATAATTATAGAAAAGACGCTGTTTTTGGGAAAAGTTGTTTATCAGTTATTTTACCTGGAATCAAATCTTAAGGATTGTATATTATTAGTAATTTGTTACATCATACATCTTATCTTCCTTTGTCTTATTTATTTAGCAGTTTATCCTATTTTTTATAACAATTTTAATTAACTTTGATTTAAACCCATTTATCATCTTTTGAGTTTTTTTTGTCCAATATTTACACTAATATTTTATTGTTTACTTTTCAATATTTTCTTTTTTGTCATTTCAAAACTATTTTTAAAAATGCAACTGTATGTAATGTGATAGTATGAAAAATTGAAGATATGTGTCGTTTTAACAAACAGGTCACAGAACACTAATTTCGCTCGACAATGCGGGGTTGCCACCCTCTCTTGACCGCGTGAAATAGAAATTGCCGATTTCGATTTAACCCGCTTACGATGTGAGTTACAGAATACCAATCCAAACACGAAAATGACGCGATAGATATCAAACATTCCGATTTCGCGTAATTACGATTCGACTTGGTTATTTCTATTTGATTTGTTAAAAGTTAGAGAACAGGGCTGAATAGGACAAGGAAAGTCTTGAAATGAGGTGAAACCTTAGCGCAACATAGAACTCGATAGCGCGTTTTCACTGAAGCTCTATGATTCACCTATACTATACTAATAGTTTTTGTATACTATAACAAAATGATATATAAATGCATACAAATAAATTAAGCTACTTGTATTTATTCGTTAAACTAATCTACCCGGAATGACTAATTCCTATAATTAAAGTCTTATTGATTGGTCTTAATCTAGAAGGTATAATTTTGTGGAAATAATCGATTATTTGTAATAATTTGACTTTACTTAGTGCATTCGCTAGTAATTATAAAACTTGTATCAGTAATTGTTGAATTTAAATCTCTTTTATATCTTTTAATTGATTTATATCTTAATAAATAATCTGAATATGAAAGCTTATAAACTGTGTTAGAAGCAGGGCCGCATTTAGGCCAATTGACGCCCTAGGCAATTCTCTAGTACCTGGCCTTCAAACTTGTACCATTTTTCATTTTTTGATTATTTCACGTTAAAATATTCGATGTGGAATTTGACGAATATGAACCTATTTTTCATTAGCTATAACTCTGCTCATACTAGGTCTCTAGACCTAATGTGTACACCATTTTTTTCACTTTTTAACAGGATATATTTTTGTTAAGAATATTTTTTTCGACAACATCCTTACTTTTTGAGTTATTTGCGAAAAACCGTCTAAAAACGTGATTATTTTGTTGAAAAATGAACATATTCACTCGCAGATAACTCGAAAATCATTGACTTAATAAAAAAACTCTATAGAACAAAAGTTGCTTAGAATTAGTCAGTTTATCTATTTCCGGACTTATTTTGGAAGTATATTTTTTACCTTCGGGAAGGGGTGAAACTCACCCCCAGGGCAAAAGCACACATCGGCACAATATCACTTTTTTTCTTTGACTTGTTAGCTATGTATATGCCAAATTCCATGTCAATCCAAGCGGTTCTTTAGAATGTAGAGGTTTTGCAATATTTTACCATTAAAGAACGTACTATATTCGAAATTAGATAATTTATTCATATAAATCAAAATTTGTTTATGTATTTACCAGATATAGGTATTTCCAATTTTTTTACAATATCATTAAAAACTGGTATAATTTGGTTTATAACAAAAATACAAACTAAAATATATAATAAATATTAATATTAGGTACAAGAACATTATTAACACGTTTTTTCGAAATTTTTTTGTCCGAATGTACAGAAGTTGTGTTTTGTAAGTTTTCAACTATAATAAATTATATCATTACTATACAAATTACAAAAACACTATTTCACGAAATATCCCGCGTACCAAAAAAGAGTTTATTAATAGCAAGTTGAAAATTTATTAATAGCTTAACGGTCTCTAGTCGGACAAACTTTGATGTATGTGAACACTGGAGCAGGGGAAGTTTAATTGTGGAACGTGTCATCCTGACAAGTTTATGATTGTAAAAACCAGTAGGTTGTTTTTAAGTTTATTTAATAGCAAACTTTATATAAAAAAATGTTTGCCCGAAAAATATGTTGGTCATTTTAATCAAGTCCGACACGTAGAACTGACAAGATTTATATTGGTAAAATGACAGGATTTATATTGGTGGTAAATAGCAGTCTGATTTTTGCATATGAACAGTGGGGCTTGAAAATTAATGTGGAAAAAACTAAATACCTACCAATAGGAGCTGAGTTATCCAATATCGAACTAGAGGATAATGAAGAAGTCACATCCTGTAGTGAATACACGTACCTGGGAGTAATCTTCGATAGAACGGGAAAAGACGATAAGGAAACAAAGAAAAGGGTAACACAAGCTAGAAGAACAATTGGCTGCCTAAATGGAATACTTTGGAGCTCCGAAATAGGAATACAGCGAAAATACAATATCTATGAAACACTTATTAAAAGCAGCCTACTTTACGGAGCAGAAACTTGGAGAATAACCGAAAACAACAGGAAAAAATTAGAAGCTGTAGAGATGGATGTGTTTAGAAGATCGTTAGGTATATCCTGTAGGGAAAGAGTTCGAAATGTGAAATGAGGAAGTAAGACGACGAATTGGAATAGATGGTTACTTAACAACAGACATTGAGAGGAAACAGTTGATTTGGTATGGTCATGTTCAAAGAATGGAAGACACAAGATTGCCCAAAAAAGTTATGCAGTGGGTACCACCAAACCGCAAAAAACGAGGAAGACCCAAAAAGACATGGAAAGAAGGGGTAACCAAAGCAATGAGTACAAGGGATCTTAGAGATGGCCAATGGGATGATAGAAGGACGTGGAAATTAGGCATCGGACAACGTCGAAAGACGTTCTAAAACCGATACATATATATTTTTGTATGAGAGCTTAATGAAAGTGTAACAAATCAATTGGAAGTTTTGTCCGACAAAATAGATAGGACGTTTTCGCAGTGTGACGTTCGAAACCTGTAACCTGCTAAACAATTAAAACTTCCCCTGTTCCAGTGTTCCCGTAGGTACATGAAAGTTTGTCCGACTAGACACAGTAAGCTATTAACACATTATCAGCTTGCTATTAAAAAACTTTTTTTGGTACGCGGGATCCAGGCCTATAATTTCTTAAATATATTATTTTTATATTTTGTATCATAAATTAATGTGTCGCCAATAATATTATTGATGATTAAAGAAAAAAAAAGCTGAAAAAATCTTATACAGGTTTTTGAAGGTAACCTCCTTAGTCCCCGCATCGTCGTCTACAAGCGACATAAAACATGCTTTGTTTAGAATTTTTTTCTGGGATGCAAGTTAGGTAGGCGTAGGTTGTCTCGTAACTATGTGGACGGAAGCGAGGGGGAGGGGAATGACTACGTCACTCGTACGACAAAGTCAAGGTTGACACTTGACAGTTGTTTTTTTGTTGTTCAAACCTAACCCTCTTTTTTACTTTATCGTACTATATACGTAGTATAGTATAATAGATAAAGTTATAGGATCGTGAAAAAAAATTTCAGATTTCACTTTTTTTCTCGACGTTTGAGTCCCCCTGAGTCTAAAAAGCAAATAAAAACATGTCGGAAGTATGTACGTACGTATGTACGTATGTCGCCACCGCCCAGTAAAAACTACTGGACCGATTTCGATAAAATTCGATATGAGTAAGTTTAAGAGAATTTTGTCGAGAAACTAAGGTTTTAAGAAAAACCTCTCAAAGGGGGGCCGAAATGGGGGGGTTATTTAGGGCCCATTTTTGCACATTTTTACCGAAACGAATGAAATTTAACTCAAAGTTAGCTCATTAATAGCTAAATAGAAATACGGAATTTGACGTTTCCAAATTCAAAATGGCGGCCAACATGGCTGACCGCCCACCCGACACATTTCCCTACCTGTCTAAAAATTTCTTTAAGATAATTTTAATTTGAAAAAGGAGTTATATAGATAAAGATGGGGCTATAAGAAAAATATTATCGTTTTTCAGAAAATGTTATGGGTTGCCTATATTTAAGGGGTCAAAATTTGACATAACTTTGAACTAGACTTTCTCAAAAATGGCTCCAAGGAATTTGTTTATTTTTTGATATATTTTTGAAATCCTATCGGTAAATTGAATGACATTAGTCAGATTTCTTAACTCTCCATCGGAGGGGAGATATGAATTTTCTATAAAAAAATATTCGACTGCCCGTAACTTCCTTTGTAATAGAAACTAAAATTTGAAATTTTATTATTTATTATCACAATAAATTTTACTTAAAATGTGGTTTCCGGTTGAACCGGAAATAAAAAAAATATTAATTTTTTTAGATACGCCTTATATATTTTTACATATTTTGAAAGAATGCAAAATTACTTTTCCAATGACATCAAACTCGTTGCTGTAGCTCAAAAACTCGAAAAGTTACAGTAAATAGAAATTTTGCTATCATCTTGTGTGTCCTCTCTCACGCGATCATAGCAGAGCATTATTATGGGGCAGTCAATGAGGGTATGTATTTGGCTCCGAATTCCATCCTACTACATCGATGTACACAATTTTCACAATAAGTAGGGAATAGCTCAAGAAACAAAATCTACCCTATATACTATGGAGTTTTTATCTTGGGGCGGTTCCCACCCCTTTAAGAGGGTGGAAAATTTGTTGGTCAAAATAAGCAAGGGAGTGACTAGAGAACCTATTTCTAAGCAAAAATTGGTCTATACTTTTTTTTGAGAACTCAATAATTTTTGGGTTATGCGTAATTGAAAATTAGCCATTTTCATTGAAAAATGACACCTGTTCGGACGGTTTTTTGTGAATACCTTAAAAACTATGCATCGAGCTAAAAACACTATATAAAACATTTTTTAGGTTATAAATAACAAAGAGATTCGTTTCTTCGTAAATGTTCTATTTATAATACAAGAAGAGATATGGTAGGTGAAAAGAGTTTGTTTTTTGGTGCATGCTCAAATTGGTGTATTCAACTTGAAATAACAGAGGAACGGTAGGTTTTAGGTGTATAATGCTACCAACGCCTTTTGTAGTGTTTGAAAAAGCCTTAAAAATGAGCACCATTAAATAGTCCGTTCTTTAACGGTAAAATATTGCAAAACCTCTAAATTTTAAAGAACCGCTTGTATTGACATGGAATTTTGCATACACATAGCTAATAAGTCAAAGAAAAAAAGTGATATTGTGCCGATATGTGCTTTTGCCCTGGTGGTGCTTTTCACCCCCAAAAAGTGCTTAATTTGGTGAAATTTGGTGAATATGAATCTATTTTTCATTGGCAATAATGGTAATTTTAATTGGTTCTACGAGATCCAGAGACCTAAGGCGTACACCACTTTTTTTACTTTTTTATAGGATATATTTTTGCTAAGAACGTTTTTTTCGACAAAATACCTACTTTTCGAGTTATTTGCGAAAAGCCGTCTAAAAATGTGGTTATTTTGTTGAAAAATGAACATATTCACTCGCAAATAACTCGAAAAGTGTTGACTTGGCGAAAAAGCTCTATAGAACAAAAGTTACCTAAAATTAGTCAGTTTATCCATTTCCGGACTAATTTTCGACATATATTTTTTCACCCCGAATAGGGTGTGAAAGTCACCCCCAGGGCAAAAGCACACATTGGCGCAATATCACTTTTTTTTCTTTGACATGTAAGCTATACGTATGCCAAATTTCATGTCAATCCAAGCGGTTCTTTAAAATTTAGAGCAAAAACCGTGAAAGAATGCACTAAAATGCCGCTTACATTCAAACTAAGCGAGAAATGGTGCAAAAAAATGGTCCAAAACAAGTGAGTAGGTTGCTTCTAAATAATTCAGATTACACCAGTCTGTGAATGAGTTTGCCTGCATACTGGTCTCCGATATACGAAAAGGATGTTCTCTGCTTTCGTCTTTCCTACAAAGTCGTACTCATGACGTATAGATACAGAAACCGGTCTGCGAATGGTAGGAGATACGAAGGTGTGAATATTCCTTTTCGTAGGTTTCGGTTGGTCTGTAGGTTTCCTCGTCAAGTTTGCATTTGCCTAACCGCACACTCCAGCGCCAAGTTAAACAATGTTGGGGCCAGCCCATCTCCCTGCTTTAGTCCCTGCGAAATTTTGAAAAAGTCTGCCCGGTGGTTTTGTATTCATACACATGCCTGAGTTTCATCCATTGTGGCTTTAATGAGTCTTATTAGCTTGTGTGGTACTGCCAATTGAGCCAATATATAGTATAGTTTCTTCCTTTTGACTGAGTCGTATGCCTGTTTGAAGTCTACAAACAAGTTGTGAACATAGGTTAACACTGGATTTAATATTGTATTGTAAATTCATTTTATATTTTATGTTCTTATATTTTTCCCACTACTACTACTATCGGTTTACAGCGTTCTTTAATGCCTTCCGACTCCTAACCGCCATTCTTCTCTGATTTGCTGGAGGGATTTCTCTTTCCTACAGTACCTTTTCAATTCCTTCCTAAAGCTTCTTCTTGGCCTTCTTCGTCGTTTCCCTTGTGGTGTCCACGCGAAAGTCTCTTTGTGGGATCGTGTCATTGTTTTGCCATAGTATCAAATTCAGGGTCCTATCACCTGTTCTCCTTTTACTATTCTTTTTCTAATATTTTCTTCGTTTCGTCCTGTACTCGTTAGTTTTATTCATAAGTTTTTAATATATTTTTAAGTTTAAGTAAAACTGTTTAACTAACTTTTATACTGTCTAGGCGGCTTTAAAATTAATAATTCGGTTAACTACGATTAGTGATGTGAGTCGAGAATATTTCCAAGCGAATATTCGCGAACATTGGAAAGTTTCCGAGAATATTCGCCTAAAAGAAATGGAAATATTCTCCTGACCGCGAATATTCCCGGAAACTTTCAATGGAAAATTCTCGAGAATATTTCCGAGAACTTTCGAGAAAGTTTCCGAGAATATTTTCGAGAACTTTCCATAATATTTCCGAGAACTTTTGAGAATATAAATCATTTACATTAGGCATTAAGTGTGATGGCTGGTCAAATATAAGAAACCAATCTGTTATTAACTTAAATGGCGTTTAGACGCCGCGATACATGCGAGCAATTTATTGTGACGATAAATTGCTACAATTTATTGATTTTTAAAGCTGTTTAGACGCTGCGATGAATTGTTGCGATCAATTAAGTGGCGTTGAGGCGTCGTGATAAATCCGAGCAATTTATTGTGACGATAAATTGCTACGATTTATTGATTTTTATAAAGCTGTTTAGAAGCTGCGATTGATTATAAATTAAAACAACTCGATCGTTACAATAAATTGATTCAATCCGATAGGTACCAACTCCAATCCAATTCCAATCCCGATAAATCGCTGCGATGTACTGTTTACACACAACAATAAATTGAAACAACTTGATTGACATCGATAAATTGCACGGATTTATCGCTGTGTCTAAACGCTGCCTTATAACCTGAAACAACTCGATCATTACAATAAATTGATGCAATCCGATACCAACTCCAATCCCCCAATTCCGATAAATCGCTGCAATGTACAGTTTACACTCAACGATAAATTGAAACAACTCGATTGATATCGATAAATTGCTGCGATTTATAGCGGTGTCTAAACGCGGCTTTACAACACCTGAACCAGTAATGTGTAGGTATTCTTAACACTTTTTACAGATTGTGAAAGGCACACAGCTGAATATATTTCACAAGAAATAATAAATAATATAATATATAAAGGAAGACGGCCCAGAAATATTTTGTGGGATTGCCAAAGGCAAAATGATCGATAAAAAACAAATATAATTTTATTGAAGCATATTCCTTTGTTTCTCATACATTAAATTTGTTGATGTCTGATTTGATGAACCTACATTCTTTTAAAACACTTCCTGTAAAAACTAGATCGAGTTCAATCCTTAATTGTAAAATAGTCTTATTGTGTTTGAAAGTGCTTTACAAAAATGCTTATGGTCATAAAGGGAGAAAAGTTAAAATTTTCACGGAATTTTAAATAAAACTGTCTGGATGATGAAATATTTTGAACAAAGTTGCAAAAAGTAGCAGTTTTGCAAATACCAATAATAATTGGAAAATGGATTACTTTATTGGAAGGTAATATGTTTGAAATATCCCAGGTTGTCGAGGCATTTAAGGACATAGCAAATATTTTTACTGAGAATATTCCATTACTTTCAATCAGTAAGCCCGAGGAAAAGGAATGCTTATATCTAAATTAGAACAAAAAATGGCAGTGAAGCCTGTGCACTATGCTGCAAACTTACTTGATTCTTTTAACAAGACAAAGCATCACTGGTAAAGAGCATAATATGCTATATATAGCATAATATGTAAAGAGCATAATATGCTATATATAGCATAATATGTAAAGAGCATATATGCTATAATATAATATATTATATTAGCTAAGCAGTGTCTAGACAAAATATTAACCAACCTTCCCAAGTTTATTGACAAAAAAAGAAAACATTTTTACAGAACTAACATAAAATAGACATACAACATACATACAATACACACTAACATACAATAGACTAACAAGAAAAAATACAATATTTCCATAAGTTTTCGAAAGTTTCCAATATTCCCGGAAAGTTTCCGGAAACTTTCCGGTGTTTGAATCTTCCCGGAAATCTTACATCACTAACTACGATATATGAGGAAGGTAAGAGGGCCAATGTTACGCTAGAACCGCCTATTATTACTCCTAGTTTTACCCTCAGTTTATTATGGCAAAATCAGCATGCAGCTTATAAACATTTTTTTAAAATGTCTAGATGTTCTCGCAGGTGCTAAGATAGGATCCTTGGCCTTTTGCTTGGAAGATACTAAAGCCTGAGCAATCAGCCTCATATAAAAATAAATTAAATAATCTATCAAATATTTGGTTGATCTGGCTGAGATCTAGCACACTTCAATAACTCATTACTCATTAATTTTCACAATTGAAAATAGTTATATTACATGTAATTCAGTCAATTTGTACTCTACGAGCACCCTAGTGGAGAAGTTTTGGGGTAGTTCTGATTTCTTTCATTATATAATATGTATTTTGGGCTGATGAATACGAAATTGGGCACGAAAAAAGCGAAAAATTTCTGCTTTTCCCTCTTCTTTTTGCTTAAACCTCGAAAACTATTAACTTTTAGTAAATGGTCTGTTCACAGAAATTACAGCACTTAAAATTCTCTATAAATATTACTATTTACTTCTTTATTTAGACGAACTTTCGGTCTACAATGCAAGTTGAAAATTGCCAATTTTTAACGGTCTCTGCAAAACCCACTTTTTATATTTCAAAACTTTATTTTTTATTAGAGTGCTGTCATTTGATAAATTTCTCCTAGTTTTCTGCACAAATAAGTAAAAAGAAAAAAAAGAATGTGTGTGTACTTTGTACGCACGTAAGAAGTTATACTTCTATTACATATTATTAGTCCATTCTTTCACGGTTTTTGCTCTAAATTTTAAAGAACCGCTTGGATTGACATGAAATTTGGCATACGCATAGCTTAGATGTCAAAGAAAAAAAGTGATATTGTGCCGATGTGTGCTTTTGCCCTGGAGGTGACTTTCACCCCCTCTTGGGGGTGAAAAAATATATGTCCAAAATAAGTCCGGAAATGGGTAAACTGACTAATTTTAAGTAACTTTTGTTCTATAGAGCTTTTTCGCAAAGTCAACACTTTTCGAGTTATTTGCGAGTGAATATGTTCATTTCTCAACAAAATAACCACATTTTTAGACGGTTTTTCGCAAATAAATCGAAAAGTAAGTATTTTGTCGAAAAAAACGTTCTTAGCAAAAATATATCTTATAAAAAATTTAAAAAAATGGTGTACGCGTTAGGTCTCTGGATCTCGTAGAACCAGAGTTATAGTCAATGAAACATAGATTCATATTCACCAAATTTCAAATATTTCGACGTGAAATATCCAAAAAATTAAGCACTTTTTGGGGAAAACCCATTATAATTTTTTTAAAGTGTTTAAAAAAGCTTTATTTCTGTTTTTACAAAAAGTTTCTAGCATTAAATTTAAGCAAGTTACGCTCAAAATAAAGTTGGTCCCTTTTGTTTTTGCAAAAAAAAAATCGGGAAGACCACCCCCTAATTAGCAACTTAAATGAAATTAATCGTTACCGCTCCACAAATTATTTTACTTATGTTATGTTTATATGATCTGTAAGTTTCATCCATTCAAAGTGCCCTTTTTTGAAAAATTTGGTGTCAAAACAAAATTTTTAAAAATTTAAATTTTGAAAAATATGCTTTTTTTCAAAATAACTTAAAAATTGTTAGAGATACCACAAATCCCGAAAAATAAAAAAAGTCAGATTTGCTTTTCTAAATATCATGTATTTTTTTGTCTTTCTGTTAGACAAAAATTGATTAAGATTTGGTGTTTCTAAATTTGCATACATTCGTGATCAGTGACTCGTTCAACCCCTTTTAACTACAGCCCTTTCAATAATAAGGACTTTGAACCGATGAAACTTACAGATCATATAAACAATATATACACGAGTCAAGAAACTTGTGAAGTCGTAACGATTAAGTTCATTTAAGATACTAATTAGGGGGTGATTTTCTCGATTTTTTTACCAAAACCAAAAGGAACTAACTTTATTTTGAGCGTAACTTGTTTAATTTTGATGCTAGAAATTTTTTTTATAAAACAAAAATGAAGCTTTTTTTAAACACTTTAAATAAGTTGTAATGAGTTTTCCCCGAAATGTGCTTCATTTTTGGTTATTTCACGTTAAAGTATTCCATTTGGAATTTGACGAATATGAACCTATTTTTCATTAGCTATTACTCTGCTTCTGCTAGGTGTAGAGAAGTGATATATACACCATTTTTTAAAAAATTATACAGGCTATATTTTTGCCACGAATGTTTTTTCGACAAAATACCTACTATTTGAGTTATTTGCGAAAAACCGTCTAAAAGCGTAGTTATTTTGTTGAAAAAATGAACATATTCACTGCCAAATAACTCGAAAAGTATTGACTTAGTGAAAAAACTCTATAGAACAAAAGTTACTTAAAATTAGCCAGTTTATCCATTTCCTGACTTTCTTTGGACGAATATTTTTTCACCCCCAAGAGGGGGTGAAAACTACCCCCAGGGCAAAAGCACATATCGGCACAATATCACTTTTTTTCTTTGACTTGTTAGCTATGTGTATGCCAAATTTCATGTCAATCCAAGCGGTTCTTTAAAATTTGGAGATTTTGCAATATTTTACCGTTAAAGCACGGACTATATGTGATTTTAACGAAATTGATATAATGTACTTTAAACAGTTTATTTATATTTCATTTAAATATTAAACGAATTTTAATACTTACTACTTTCCAAAAATTTTTATTAAAACAATACCAAAAATTTTAAAAAATAAAAGAATAAAACGCACACAAACACATTGAAAAATGCCACAAAGTAAAAATTATTTCTGAACGATAATAATTGTTGGCAAAAATTTTAAATGCATTTTCTGAAAAAAATTATATAACAAATATACTTACAATCATAAAATGCATAAAAAAAATAAAAAAATAAAAACTTGCATCGGGATTCGAACCCGCGAATTTGGGGACGCTTTGATTCGTAATCGAAGCCTAGACTCACTCATCCAATTACACATTATTTGTCATGTGGAAAAATAGGACAACTGCACGTTTTACTGTTTGACAGTTGTTCTGAATTTACCTAATCAAATTATGTAGTTTGATTTTTGTGGAAGAAAATATTAAAATATGACAAAGCAGTAAGAAAACAATATATTAGATGAAGATTGGTAGAACTTTTGTTGGTAATCAAATTAAATATGTAAATCAAAGCATTACATTCCTACTAGATAAATAAATCTACGCCAAAAAATTATAATTTAAAAATAAAAATCGGACCTAATTTCGGATTTCTCTCTAAAATCCCCATTCTTGAGAAAATAAATTTATTCCAACCTAATCCAATGTATAATTACAATATGATTATAATAAAAACTACTTACCAAATTAGAATGATTTTCCTTGTCCAAAAGTCCAAAAATATATATGAAAACTATTTAAAAATGCAGTATAACTATTATCTAACTTTTGTTTGTTGTTTCTTTTCCCACAAATTTCAAAACGCAACAACCATAAATAATCAAACCACGCATAGAGAAATAAAAACAACATTCTTTTTATTTCTCTATGAAACCACAGCCGCCATATTAAATAATTTTTGACATGTCATTTGAACATCCAATCAGAACAAAGTTATAATGCGCATGCGCCCGGATCGTAGGTTTTAACATATAAAAATTCACCCTCATATCGCGCGTAAAGAAGTATAACTTCAAAAAAAAGGTCGAAATTGTACAAATTCAGTATTATAAAAGGTAGGACAAAATATACCGTAAAGTGAGTTTGGTGCAGGGTCCAAAGTGGTTGGCACTGGCACGAGACCAGCAGTAGTTTTTTCCAACCCCACTCAGTTGGATCTTTTTGTTGCTCGTCAGGTGTGGCTCGACATAAAGATTGCTGCACATTGATAATGATCAGGTGCATTGCTGCACCTGATAGTAAACTTTAAGTGAATGTTCTCGGGCAGCAGATTCAGTAGGGGGTAATGATACGTATTGTCTGTATCTCAAATCGTTCAGACTGGTCTCTTTTTTTCTTCCATATAAAGCCATGAGAAACATGTTAACTGTGGCAACCTCATCCTGATGTGCATTAGGGTCTTTAAAAGCCTCAATGGTTGGTTGCAAGTCTGTGTTCTTCTGCAGGACTTTAAGAAATATCAGTTTTCCCTGATTAAACAATGCACAGATAGTATCACCATTAGGATTTTTTCAGCAGCCAGATGAGGATTGTAGAAGCTTTGCGAAACCTTTCCTTTTTCTGGTTTCAAAAAAATACATTTTTCGTGTTAGGACTACACAGGCCAATGCTGTTGCATTTGTTGCAGAATTGTTGTGATAATTAGGTTATCAGCACCCTCCACAAGATGGAGGATGTAAATTTATTAAATCACAGCATTCTAATAAAAAATAAAGTTTTGAAATGCAAACAGTGGGTTTTGCAGAAACCGTTAAAAATTGGCAATTTTCAACTTGCACTTTAGACCGAAAGATTCGTCTAAAAAAAAATAGTGAGATTTGTAGAGAATTTTAATTACTTTAATTTCCGTTAACAGAACGTTCACTAGAAATTAACAGTTTTCGAGATTTAAGCCAAAAATCGGGAAAAAGCAGAAATTTTTCGCTTTTTTCGCGATTTACTCAATGTTCCGTCACGAAATTTTGTCCGCAAACCTCATATTCGGATTCAGCAGGCCAAAATACATATTATATAATAAAAAAAATCAGAACTACCCCAAAGCGTTCCTAGCCAAAACACAATTTGATTGAATTAATGTCATTATGCAAAAAACAAGATTTTATCTCGCTCAATTGTTTATGTATTTGTTATAACATTTTCTCTAAAATACAGAAGAAATGTTTTATGGGCAAAACATAATTAGATCGATGATTTTTTCACAGATATTACTTACATCGCTTGTTTCGGTATACTACTGGACGTAGATCTTAGAGAATCTCTTCTATTTTTATTTATTAATGTTTATTTTTTCCAGTTTATTATTATTCATATTACATCACATTATGGTATTTGTTTTTAGAGTCTACTTTGAAAATGTGATGGTCAAAGTCAAAAAACATCTAAATCTTTTGTTTAAGACCCCCCCAAGGAAATAAGAATAACTCATTTCCATTCTGTGTTGACATAATGATTTTAATGAACTTTAAATAAAAGTAAGCAGTTATATTATTATCTGAGAGGAACCATAATGCAAAAGAATTTGATTGCAATAGTATACTGCACCGGTTTCTTGTTGAGCAACTAATTGACCTACTTTTACACAAACGAATAGCAGTAGTAAATATGTGTTATCATGGCTTCGGAAGTAGATATTTTTTAGATTGGTAATTGATTGGAATAAAGTCAATTGGGTTAGTATGGGCGGCGCAATACAACACAAGCTTAAACAACAAAATATATAGCACATAAATATATTTATTATATCTACAAAAGTAAAAATAAAATTACCGACGCAACACAGTAAAAAAATATTTCACATTGTTGGTTTTGAAAATGCCTAAATAACGATTTAAATGTATTTAAATTATGTATATGGCTATTGAGTAGTATATATAACTATGTAGTATAAAAAACCACTAAACGCCTTAAAAATGAATGGCGCATACAATATTCCAGCTACAAAAGATTTGATATGAATATTACGTGGCGCGAAAATGTATTTTAATTTTGATGCAAAGCAAAATTCTAGTTTTATTTTAAATGATTTTTCCATAATATTTGCTCATTCTGAAGTAAAACGCGCCAGAAAAAAGTCACCTTGATACAGTTTGAATTTTGAAACTCTGTTGTGGCGCGTTTACTTCAAATTTAGCAAATATCATGGAAAAATCTTTTAAAATGGAACTAGAATTTTGTTTTGCATTAAAATGAAAATACATTTTCGCGCCATGTAATATTCATATCAGATTTTTTTAGCTGGAATATTGTATGCGCCACTCATTTTTACGGAGTTTAGCGGTTTTTTATACTTGTATCAGGAGTTTTCAAAGATATTTATAAATTAAATGTATGAAGTTGAATGCAATGTTTCTCGATTACACGTTAAGCTTTATAAATGGTCGCCTTTGTCACATTACCTTCCAAATGATCTAGTGCAGCGGTTCTCAACCTTTTTGATTGATGTACCACCTACAGTTATTTTTATTATTTTTGGTACCACCTATACGCTGTGAGCTCGTAGGTAGAGGGGATAATTATAAATTCGCGAGCGCCAGTAGTGACAAGTTTGTAAACCTTTACTGGAAATTTGCTTTTTGACGTTCTGCATTAAGAGTTGCATATTATAGCTTTTAAATGTCTCACGAAAGTTGTATTAAAGAGTGTCGAAATACTGGTTACAATAGTAACTGTGTATTATACAACTTTCCTGTCGCTAAGCATAAGGTGATTCAACGACAAAAATGGATTGATGCAATTAGAAAAAAGTAAGTAAACACAATTTTAATTTTAAAACGGTAGAAAAATTTGAGCTAAAGGATCAGTTAGCACACTCTCGAATTTTGACGGTTTCAATTTTCCAATCCAATCCTGAAACAAAATTTGAATGCGTGAAGATAACGACCAATCACAGCAAACGTAGGATGCCGTTAACTGTCATTCATAAGTTAATATTTAAGAAGTATTATACTATAATTATATTAAATTATTATACTTTTTTGCAGAATAAATTTTTTCTAATATTAGTTGTCAACATAAACGTCAAAACGATAAGCAAAATCTTAAAAATATTCATAATGAATAATAAATTCTGTACTTACTGCTATTATTTATCGATTACAATCCAATTACTTCTTTACGTTGTAAATATTACACGATAAGAATTAAATAATAAGTTTGAAACAACTATTATTTGCTTTTCTACTGTCCTCTTTAAAATTCCGGCCGAAATAGGAACACTAGTCAACCGTTAGATGGCGATAGCAGCCATACCAGCGAAACTCACAGAGTATAGGCAACACTTTTTTCTTTCCAGAAAATTTCCGGTAAAAGTTATACTAGTAATCCTGTAGGTAGGTGGCGATACCAGCGAAGCTCGGAGCGTATATTTTTAAATTGTATTATCAATACTTACTAAGTACTACTATTTTCATTTTTTCTGCGTTTTGTGTACCACCGCCAATAATGATATGTACCACCAGTGGTACATATACCACAGATTGAGAACCTCTGATCTAGTGTCCATCGAATGTACACTAGATTTTTTTCTATTCGAAATAGATTGAAAAAAATATTGGGATGGCCGGTAAATAAACTCAGAACTCAAGGACTACCAGAACCCAAAGTTTCAGAGCATTTGACAGAGAGCCATTTCCCATAAGGTTTTTCTGCGGGGTCCTTTATAGCCAACTGTATGAATATCTCATACGTACCTACTCTTCTCATACGTAACACTCTGCGATGTAATTTTGTTCCTTGTATATTATTTCGTAAGGCTACACCTTCTTTGACCCTGTTTTCTTTTACTACTCCACTGTAGATTAGTATAATACTCAACTAATTTTGATTGTCCTTTTCCGTTCTTTTTTGCATCCTGTAGAGCGCATATCGACGGCCTAATTAACAAACCACGTAACTCACATTATCCTGTTTTTACAGGAGCAACAAAAAACTAAATAAACTTGAAAAAGTAGGACTTACTGACTTTATATTTTTAAAAACACCAATATAAATATAATTCTAATATCAGTAGGATCTTTTCTTTGTATAAATATACCTAATACAATTCTTTATTGGAGTTAGGAGTTTTTCCAGTGTTAGTTATGGAGTTACGTTGTATTACTTTAACAGATACGTGGTACTTTAACAGTACGTTGGTAAGTAACAAAATTTGCAACTCCGCTGAATAGGAAACTAACCAAACATTTTGATTTGTAAGCAAACCAAGTACCAATAATGCCCTTGGAATTTATCGATTTGCTAATAAATTTGAGTTTAAACAGGCGAGAATAAGCTGAGGTTAGAACATTAAAGTAACTTATCATCAAATTTGAGAGTCACTGGATGAACTGGAAACATACATTTACACAGGCAGAATGAATCAGCCAAGCACCACACAACGCACATGCTACACTATGGAAACAGGCTGCCACACAGCCAGGAGTTACCAGGTTTGCATTAACAAATTTCCCACCAAAAAGATACGTGTTTTGTTTTTATGATTTCTAGAATTAGTTAAATTTTTTTCGAGTTTATTGTTCAGGCAGCAATGTTTAGAGCTACCATAGATAATTGTAATAACATTAAAATCAAAAATTCGAATTTTTTGGAGTTATGTGGTTTGTTAATTAGGCCGTCGATATGTCATTTGTTTCTCTTTCATTGATTGTGTTATTTCCTGATTCTTATTCTTCTTTTTTAACTGCATTGTTGATTCTGAACGTTGGCAATTAACATGGCTATTCTGACTTTGTTTACGACAGATCTGGGATCAAGTTTTGTAGTACTCTATATATACTGTATATTTATTGATATACTGAATTCGCTCTATCGAGATTCACTTTGACACTGACGTTAGTAATTTCTTTTTTGAAAAGTTCAGTTGTCAGAAGTGACTGGAAATTACTACAAAACCAACGCATCTGCTCATATCCAATATTATTAATAGTAAACAGACATAAAAATAACATAAACCTTACGCCAGTCAATAATTAATTATTTACACCATTATAAAGTATTGATAACAAATGAGAAAATTATTTATTTTACAAAATAAAAATATTTTGTAGAAATAAACTTCACAAAATTGTATGAGATTAGTAGACACTCCCACTATTTCTAATAATTCTTCTTTTTTTAATTAAAGATTTAGTTGATTTGAGTTGATTTTCGTTAATAGTGTGAGGTAGGAATTTTTGTGTTGTATGTTTCCTATTCCGAATGTGTCAAAAAAAATCTCGCGAGAGCGAATGTAGTATACTTGATCTCTTGTGGACTGTAATATATGATAGTCTTTATTCAGGCTTTAATAATTAAAATGAACTTTTGAATAATTATGATGAATGAACTTTCAAGGCTGAATAATTTTGATGACTATTAAGACCACTGGATTACCATTATTATTGTAGTTAAATATTAAAAACATACGTGTGGTTCATTGTAATCTATCCACTATATTTATTATGCTCTGGCTTTGCTGTCAATCTACTTTATAAAGTAGAATGAATTATAGCTGTAAAAAGGATTTATTTATTATTTTTTATATTGTAAATGAACGTTTCTGTATATATTTTTTTGTTTTAAACAATTAACAGCTTATTGCGAGATGTTTGCCAACATCTGTTGTCCGGTATTTGAGTTTTGATGTTACAATTATTTATTGTACAGTTCATTCAGTGTCGTACTTTTGTTTATTCTAAAACAGTTCCTCAGATTTTTACGTGCGGATACTCTATTACGTCAAGGAGTCTGGGTCCAGGGTTTTAGGGTTTTGCAGACGACGTTTGCAGTGACTAGGGGAAAATTTTCCAGTACTGTTTCGGATCAGATGCGACATGCCTTCGTTAGGTAAAGAATTGGTGTCTGAAAGAGAAACTCTCTGTGAACTCTTTTAAAACTAAATTAGTAGACTTCACTAATAAGAGTAGGCTTACTTGACGGAGTGAGCTGAAATTATTTGGGAGGAACTAGAAAGAATCAATGAGGTCACCTATCTAGGGGTAACCCTGGATTCCAAACTCAATAGTTCAGAGAAATAAGGGAAAAAAATATCCTGTTGGTGACACAACCCCCTCCAGGCCGAAACTAAATTTTTTGAGTAGTATGGACATCTATATTAATAACCTATATGTTTCCTGCAGACGATTTTAATGATATACATAGTTATAAACAAATGAAGATCAAAAAACGATAAATTTTCGCTTTTTTCTTCTATAATCAAAAAGTTAAGCATTTTAAACAAATTTGAGAGTAAGAAACTCATAAATCGCCTAAAAGATTTCAATATGGCGTTCGCTGAATATGTCTATCCTTATTGGTTGCTTAGAAAATTGCAAAATAAATCATAAATTTTGAGTTTTTATAAATATTCATAACTTTTGTAAAAATTAACTTAGAACGTTCTTATTACACGGAACGCTGAGACTTCTGGTGCTTAAATCATACCCTATATTTCAAAGCAATTGGTCTAATAGTTTAATAGGTATTTAATTTGTTTATCACAAATTATTTTTTTTTGCAACGCTATTAAGTCAGAAAATGATGAAGTTAGACTAATACTTTGGACAGTTTATGAAAGAAAAAGATTTATACTATTAGTTTAATTAAAAAAAAATGACAAAAATAATTCTATATACTGCAAAATTATTTTGCAAAAACATGTGAATTAAAATAAGGGGGGCTAACTTCATCCCTAATTGTTCTAGGACAATTGTTTTTCTTTCTAAATGTGTATAAAAATTCAGTCTTTCCAAATAATAAAAAAATAATTTTTCTACGGGTAACGGTTAAAAAGTTATTCTAATTGTTTATAAGTAAGCAAGAAATCGACGTGTTTTTGCAAAATACTTTTACACTGTTTTAAATTACTTTTTGTCTTTTTTTTTTTAATTAAGTCAATAGTATAAATGTTCTTCTTCCATAAACTGTCAGAAGTCTTTTACTATAACCTCATAATTTTCTGACTTATAGGGTTGCAAAAAAAATGAAATTGGGATAAACAAATTAAATAACTTTTAAACTATTTGACTAATTGCTTTGAAATTTAAAATATAATTTAAGCACCAGAAGTCTCAGCAGTTCGTGTAATAAGAAGGTTTTAAGTTAATTTTAAATAAGTTTTTACATAATTCAGTTTGAAATTTTCTAAGCAATCAATAAGGATAGACATATTCAGTGAACGCCATATTGAAATTTTTTAGACGATTTATGAGTTCCTTACTCTCAAATTTGTTTAAAATGCTTAACTTTTTGGTTATAGACGAAAAAAGCGAAAATTTACCGTTTTTTGATTTTCATTTGTTTATAACTATGTACATCATCAAATTCGGCTGCAGGAAACATATAAATATGTTATTAATATAGATGTCCATACTACTCAAAAAATTTGGTTTCGGCCTGGAGGGGGATGTGTCACGAGAAAAATCTTATTTCTCTGGACTACAATTAGAACACTTATATTAACAGTATAACCAATAGGGTTAAGCGACTCTTCAGAAACTGCATACAAGTGGTAGATAAAACTTGGGAGTTGAAACCAGAGGTAATCTGTTCGTTGTACACAACAGGAGTGTCTTTAATATGGGTGGACAGGAATGAACGAACATATTTGTTGGCAAAACAAAGGCTTTATTTTTACTATTTTTTTTTTGTAGAGACTTTTTACACTGGTTTTTTGATGATAACCATAAGTGTTTTCTTAAACGTATTAATGTCTAGCCCATATGCATCGTATGCTTCCGTCAGCCGGTTTATGAATAGTTGCAACCCTTCTTCCAAGGGAACAATCATAAGCATTTAGTCATGCAATGAGACACAACATATAAAAATTGCTATATTAAAGAATACAGTGTAATTTCGAAAATAGTGTTCCTGGACAAAGAACATCTAAAAATTGGTACGCCCAGACCCACAACATAAATAGACATATTTCTAGACCCATATCTAGACCCACAACAGAAAGGAAGTTATCTTTCTTTTTCGTCGATCTACGAAAATCTTCCTAAAAACCTAAGAAATATTTAAATTTTGGATAAACCATTAAATAATTGATGGATTCGATAGTTACTTGATGGAAGTTCATTTTATTTAACAATAAAACATTGAAAACGTTTGTTTTCTATACTTCCACAAAATTTATTACAACTATGTGACTACAGCTGTTTCGGCAGAGTGCCTTTCTGAAGTGATTTAGTTTACTATGTGTTTGCCTTTTTAAAGGCTTTAACTGAAGAGGTTGAGAAGTGGGGAGCTGTTTGTCTCGAGTTGGTCATTCAGAATTATATCTGTGTTTTTCAATTTATTAATTTCCATAGATTCTAATAAATATAGCTTAAGGCCTTTATTTTGAATATGCAGAATTTGAAACTGTTCATTAAAAGAATGATTATGATCTAGAAGGTGAAGTGCGTATGTAGAAGTGTCTGTTTTTCTATTGTTGAAAGCCCTTTTGTGTTCTGCTATCCGTTTGCAAAATGTTCTTTCAGTTTGACCGATGTAAGTTATCGGACAGTCACCAAAAGTTAGTTTGTAAACACCACTCTGTAGTTGTTTTCTCTTTCGGCTCTTATTGCTCTTAATATATTTGCTTAAGTTGTTGTTAGTTCTGAAAGCTGGTGTTATTCCTTTCTTTTTATGTATCTGGCTATTTTTGTTGTTATCTTGCCAGAATATGTGATAGAGCATTATCAAAATTTTAAACCAAAAACTTTATAAGAAAGCCCTGAAATTAGACTGTCCACCACCATAGAAAGAACGCAGTACCTTCTGCTCTATCACATATACTGGCAAGATAACAACAAAAATAGCCAGACACATAAAAAAAGGAATAACACCAGCTTTCAGAACTAACAACAACTTAAGCAAATATATTAAGAGCAATAAGAGCCAAAAGAGAAAACAACTACAGAGTGGTGTTTACAAACTAACTTGTGGTTACTTTCCGAAAACTTACATCGGTCAATCTGGCAGAACCTTTTACAAACGGATAGCAGAACACAAAAGGGCTTTCAACAATAGAAAAACAGACACTTCTACATACGCATTTTACCTTCTAGATCAGCGGTGCTCAAAGAGTCGATCGCGATCGACCGGTCGATCGCCAAAGTTTTTGAAGTCGATCGCGATTCACGGAAAAAATACAAATGAAAATTTACTTCAAATCGAAAAGCTCAGTGATCTGGCTTTCGTATCAGATTTAGCAAATCATTTGAACCTCCTTAATTTGGAACTACAGGGTAAAAATAACAAATATCGATATGATGAGCGCAGTACATTCATTTGTCAACAAATTGTTATTATTGATTAATCAAATGAACAGAAAGGGTTTAAACAACTTTCTATCGTTGAAAAAAAGGTTAACCGCCCATTTGAATTATATTTATTATGAGCCGGAAATGCAAGTAGTTCATGGTGAGTTTGAAAGACGCTTGGCTGATTTTAAGAAACTGACAGATATTGTAACATTCATGATTCATGTCTAATCCATTTTCTTGTGAAGACATGGAAAAAATTCCCACTGAAATATTAATTACTTTCAATATGCAGATCATTTCCGTCCAAAATGAGGCACTGAAAATAATTTCGGATACTTATACACACCTTAAGTCCACAGCGGCTGATAAGAAATTTTGGTGTTTCATACCGTATAACAAATATCCATCTTTGAGGCAAATAGTTCTGAAACTCATAGCATTTTGGATCAACGTACTCGTGTGAGTCTGCATTTTCCCAAATAAAGGTAGTGAAATCAAAGTATCATAATCGGCTAACTGACGAACATATCTCATCATGTTTGCATCTGACCCTCGGTAATTCCGTACCATCATATGAAAATCTTGTGAATATTATGCAGTGCCATGCATCAACATCAAATAAAATTAGGATGAAAAACATGACTTTAATTACAACTCTCTGAAGTTACAACTTTTTATCAAATAGAAATATGCAACAAGGTTTTTTATTTTCAAAACTGTTGTTTTTTACTAGCAGTCGATCGCTGGACGCTTGCAGTTTATGTGGTAGATCCCACACAGTATAAGTCTGAGCACCACTGTTCTAGATCATAATCATTCTTTTAATGAACAGTTTCAAATTCTGCATATTCAAAATAAAGGCCTTAAGCTACCTTTATTAGAATCTATGGAAATTAATAAATTGAAAAACAATATAATTATTCTAAATGACCAACTCGAGACAAACAGCTCCCCACTCTTCAACTTCTCCAGTTAAAGACTTTAACCTTTCCGTGGCCGTGCGGGGCAACTTGGTTACCCCAGATGCGGTTTTGTCTTTATAACTTTTCAAAATATTTTAATTTTTTTTATCCCTCCAGGTAATCTTAGAAAATATATTACTAAATCTTTTTTTATAAAAATTATCAAATATAATTTAAATTTTATACTAAAATTGAAATTAACTCCTCGGGGCACACAGTGCCAGAAACCGCTGCCAGAGACATTCAACAATATACACGTCGAAGATGCAGCTTTTGTGCCTGGGCACGTGATAGAAAGACTCAAATATCATGAAGTACATGCAGAAAACCAATTTGTACCACACATCGAGAAGAAAGTAAAATATTTTTATGCCCTGACTGTAAAAATCGGGAATAAAATCAAATTGTAATTACAGGTAAAAATAAAAAAAATGTAAATCTTTTTAATAATAAAAACAAATTATTTCAGTTACTAGTGCCTTATTATATAACTTTCCAAACAATAATGTAAAATTTAAATGAATTATTAAAGTATTTTAGTGGGGTAACATAGTTGCCCCGCACGGCCTGCAGCGTAAGTTTTTATAGCACGGTTCCGGAAAGGTTAAAAAGGCAAACACATAGTAAAGTAAATCACTTGAGAAAGGCACTCTGCCGAAACAGCTGTAGTCACATAGTTGTAATAAATTTTGTCGAAGTATAGAAAACAAACGTTTTCAGTGTTTTATTGTTAGATAAACCATTAGATTGTGTTAAATTTACTCTATGAAATCTGTATTTACTGTCTGACGCCACTGATATCTACTTGAATCAACTACTAACAAAGTAAGAGTAAACCACTAGCTAGCTGAATCGTTTAAAGATCTATCACAAAAATGTAGGTTTGGAATTTAAAAAATGTAATGTTTATATTTATATTTGACACGACAATGAATGTTTTTATTTCAGTGCTAACCATTCCGTTACAATCGGTTAGTTTATTATACCTGCAATTCGTAAATCTTCAGTTAAAATAAAAACTTGAATTAAATAAAGCCGGCCACTCACGATAGTACGGTCTAGTTCGACAAGATCTTCGATGATAAATATCAATTCTTCAGTATTGCAGCAGACACTGTAGCAATTACTTTTGCGATGGAAAAGTAATACCTCACAAAAGTTGTCCAATTAACTGTTAAGTATTTTGATAAAATTTTTTCGAAATTGGAAAATATCTTCTGCCCCCCCAAGATAATTAAAAATTTTGAAACAATGTTAATAGACGAAAAATTTTTTATTTCGAAACGAAAATGTAATAGCTCACAAAAGTTGCCTAACACACTATTTAGTATTTTAGTAAAATTGCGTTGAGATAAAAAAATATTTTCTGCCCCCCACAGCAACTAAAAATTAGAAAAAATACATTAATATGCGAATTTCTTTTGTAAGGGAAATGTAATACCTTATAGAACTTGAATAAATAAATTCGGTTTAAATCGGAAAATATTTTCTGGTTTAACAAGGCAATTAAAAATTTTACTTAAGAAAAGTATACTAAAACATTCTTTTTATAACAAAATAGCCTAACTTATCCCTCTTCCTGACGCCACCCAAGTTTTTTATTACTAAAGTAAGTATAAAGCAAAGTACAAAATTAGGTATATAAATATTACAAAAAAATATGGTAAAAGCATTCTATTCGATTTAGCATTAAAGTGAGGCATAGTTTTTCTGAAATCAATTCTAGTTTTTATAAATCCATCCCTCGAATACGCCCCAAAAACTTCTAGAGAAGCTTGTGTCACAAGCTTGACACATTGTTTGTGGCAGTGATATTTCTCAATCTCAATGTTAAAGGAGTCTAAGTTAGGATTTTTAATAAAATCTCGCAGATTGTCACTCGAAAATCTAGAGAATATAGGTGGTTCTGTAAGGTGATATTCTTGTTAGTTAATTAACTCAAAGTAGCCGTTTGAATCAAAATTTGTATAGGAGAAAGTTTTAAGACCCTCACGTTTTTTGATTTGGTCACTGGCAAACTTCTTTTGATGTCCAAGGGGTAGATCATTTGAATGTCGCAGACATACAAACCACTGAAGCGGTTTTTTAAGATGTTCTTCTAACAGCCGTATTACGTCACCCTTAACGCCAGTATTTACGACTGTTTCGTCACATGCAATATCTGGATTTGATACTTTCTGATATACCAGAAAGCGGATACCCACATCCGAAATATTTGCACCCTGGACCATGCACAAGTGTTATGTGTTCTTCCACGATCGATTAACCATAAAACTTAATACTGTTTTTTACTTGAGCTAAAGTTTTGTCTTTGCGTCGGTAACTTTCTTCTTTTACCGTTGTTCTCTCTGATTATATTTGTTTTTGTTTTCCCTAGCAATCGAGCTTATCACCATTTATCTGGGACCTCTTTGATTTAATAGAAATTCGCGCTCATCCAGAGACACTTTTTGAGATTTGATACAAAAACAGTCAATCAGAGTGTCACATTTGCAAGGTGCAAGATCGAAACGTGTTACTTTTGTTCTTAAAGCACTGAATTTTATTATTGTAAAATTCACTGTTTTGCCTGTTCTTAATTGGTTTCATAAGTTTCATATATTTGTCATGATAGGCTTTTAAAAGCTGAATAATTCTTGTATGTTAAATTATTGGAATTAACGCCTCTTTCCATATTTCCTCCAATTTAATTGCAACCTGTTCGGCAATACCAGAAAATTCTGACTCTTTCTGAGTTTTTTATCCTCTTGCAACCACAAAATTTCATCGCTTGTTTGTATTTCGGTAAAACATTTTCAGGTATATTTGGTGGTTGCTCAAAAATGGGGCGGTCCACACCATATCTTGATTTTATTCCCCATGGTCCTGGTTTATCTATTTTAAAAATCTTTAGTTTACAAACAACAATAATATGATAACAAAGAAAGGTATCGCACCAAACATAAGTGAAAATTACAAGCACGGACTCACGAAGCGGGACATTTCAAAAGGGTTGGCTAGACTGAAAAAAAAAAAACAAATTTGATCTTAAATCGAGTTAGCACATGTTTTATTCCAAATAATATAAATTTAAATTTCCATAAAAATCAGATATTTAATAAAATTCAAGTCGTTGGGGGGGGGGGGGGGCAGAAAATTCGTTTAGAAAAAAAATTAAAAATACTAGTATGCTGAAAAATAATACTAGCAACTTTTTCACGCTATTAAATATAATATTTCCAGCTTTTATTTTTTCGATGCACCCTAGCAGACAGACCAGTCTCTCTGTGGTCCACTTGTACGATTTTGTTGGATGAAAAACAACGAAATTTTTATCAATTAGTCGAATTCGACAAAATTGAACGACGCCGCAGCATCGTGAGTGACCGGCTTTACATCTATTGTCTGTTTTATAGACAGTTCAGGTGAATTTATGGGTTAAGAGAATGGGTAGGTACAGCAATATATGGAAAAGAGAACCGAATACTGAGATATCGAGAACTGTCTTAATTAGAGAGAGAGCTCTGAAATTGAAATAATTTGGGTGTATGTATTTTAATCATTATAAAGGCACGTATCCTATACGTTGGTGCTCACTGCTCCGTGTAACTGCTACAATGGATACGACAGGCGCTCCTCTAGCGCTGTCTAGCCTCTAGCTCCTCTAAAATGGAGCTAGTTACTCAAAGGAGTAAAGACCAATCTTCTTCTTCTTAACGTGCCCTATCAAGTCCCCTTGACGTTGGCGATTAACATGGCGAAACTGTCTCTGTCTCGAGCTATTCTAAATAGGTGTTCTGCTTTCTTTATTCATGTCCACTCCCGGATATACTTCAACCAAGAGGCCTGCTTTCTACCAATTCCTCTGCGTCCTTCGATTTTACCCATCATAATAAGTTGAAGAATATTATACCGGTCTCCCTTTACTACGTGTCCAAAATAGGCCATCTTTATATATTTGAGGTTATCAAGCAGCTCGCGGGTAGCATTTGCTCTCTTAAGGACTGCCACATTTGTCTGCATAGCCGTCCATGGTATTTTCAGTATACGTCTGTGCAGCCACATTTCAAAGGCCTCCAAACGGTTAATGGTGGATATTTTTAATGTCCATGCTTCGACGCCATACAAGAGGATTGACCAAATGTAGCATTTAATCATGCGCTTTCGAAGTTGAAGTTGCAAGATATCATTACATAAGAATGACCTCATTTTTAAAAATTTTGTGCGGGCTATCTCGATTCTACAATTTATCTCTTTATCTGGATCTAGTTGTTCAGTAATATGTCAACCAAGATATTTAAAACTGGGTACTCTTTGAATTATATGACCATCAACATATAACCGTGAATCTTGATGGGCCAAAAAAGACCAATATAAAAATAAAATAATTTGGAAAATAAAATGGAATGTTTATTTTATTTTTAAGACATTTCATATTTCGTGTTTCAGAATATAATAATAGTTATTTATGATATAAGTGTTAAAAGTACACGTTTAAGGCATGCATGTAAAAGTTTGCAGAATGAGCGATAGCGAGTTCTGCAATTCACATGAGTGCCTTAATAATGTACTTTTTAACACGCATATCATACAATATTTTTTCTACAAACGTAATTATAGGACAATATCTACAAAAACTTTTACTTGAACTTGACTGACATTCCATTTTTATATTTTTTTTGACATTACATCAAAATTGCCTATACGGTCAATACGAACTGCAGTGCCTTAAATTTTTTTTAAAGCACTAGTGCCTTAAAGTAGCATTTTTAACGCTCGTATGAAGTGCTAAAAATTGCATTTTTAACACGGTTGTAGAAAAAAGTATTTAAACACACAAACTAATATTTAAATAAAATACTTACATAAAATCTTTTAAAAGTATTTTTAAATATGTTGAAAACGCATTTTGCATTTCTTTTTTTACCTCTTCTTTTTAAATATATTTAATACACATTTTTGCCTATATTTTTGTTAATATAAAAACTAATTTTTTTTTAATTTTGGTTTATCTTGAATTATCATTAAATAGGGAAGTTAATATATATCAAAATTTTCATTCTTTTAGAAAAAACAGCTATAACTATATAGCTATACACAAGGTATATTATATATAATAACAGGCAGTGGCGTAGCGTAAGTATCGGCCGCCCGGGGCGGAAGACAATTTTGCCGCCCCCTTATTTAGGTATTTTAATTTATTTTATACTATATATTACATACATTAATTATAGAGAACTTTTCGGCGAGAACAGTCATCATTTTTTTGTATTATACAGGTTAGATTTTAAATAAAAAAGTTTATCTAAGTTTTACAGTCACGTTTATTAATACAAAAATTCTTTTTCCACCTACCTCTACCGAAAGTATACTTTTCCGGACCTGATTTTAGGGAGCAAAGTTGTACTTTTCCTCCCTAGGGAGGAAAAGTAAAAGTGACGTCATGGTATTTCATTCATGAAATATAACTTATTGACGCCCTGTACAATATCTATTGTCTATTACGTAAGTATCTATACATTTTAACGTTTATTTATAAAACACCCTGTATTTTGCAGAATGGTAAAAAACAGTAAATTGTTATTTTGATTTAACAATGTTTACATTAATAATGTGACTTATATTTGACAGTTGACAGTTATATTGTACCTACTTGCTAGTTTTAGTTTTAATAAATTTTGTTGGTTAGTTACATAAATAGATTAAGTAAAAATTAAAAAATTGCTTGTTATTTGAGGAAGGTGGAAAAACCATATGTATAACATGGGAGTAAAGTGCCTTTTCCTCCCTTGAATGATTACTGCCCTCCGCTACGCGTCGGGCAGTAAACTTCATTCTCGGGAGGAAAAGTAGCACTTTCCTCCCTTGTTATACAAATAGCTATTACTTTAACCAATTAGATATATTGATATAACTTAGGTAGCTATCACTTAAGATTACTTACACCTTGACGACCGACAAGATTAAATAAAATCAATTTTTAATTAGAACTAGAACGATACTATAATGTTACATTTTTATTTTTATTGCAAAGTAATATGAGTATTTGTTAGAATTAAAAACAAAACTTTCGTCTTCAATTAACAATTTATACTTCTACTTTTTTAAGAGCAAAGTCTTTTATTGCACCGTCAATGTCTATAACATCACACACCTCTTGCTCAATAGACAAAATAGCCAAATTAGTTAGTCTTAGAGTAGTCATTGTCGATCTTAAATAATTTTTAATAAATTTCAATTTTGAAAAACTTCTCTCACAGCTGGCATTGCTTATAGCAACTGTGAAAAATATTCGGAACATTACTAAAATATTGGGCCAAATATTGAGTATCTCCAGCTTGGATTTAAAAATAAATTTAAATAATTCAAGTGAGTCTGCATTAATCAATTTATTTTTGTTGCCTGTAGCAGCAACGAAAGTCCGCAGTCGAAGTCTTTCCAGCTTGAAATCCTGCTCGTCAATTCCATCAGATGCGTAGTCTAGATTACATTCAGTGTTGTTTGGATCTAATAATATAGCCGACGTTAGATAAGCAACCTTATACGTTAAATTCTGTAGCTGTTGAACACACTCACGAATTTCTACAATAACTCTATCTAACGAAGAAAACAGCTTTCGTGTCAACTCATTTTCACAAGACAAGGTCGCATCTCTCGTTCCGTCATTAAAAATGTGCCTTCTTCTTATACGTCTCCGAGGTTTTATGGAAATTCCAAGTTCTTCACATATATTTTTTGCATAACCTACGGCGCCATTTGCCCATTCCTCTCTTTTCTTTGTCAATCTCATCTGCACAGCATTTACTTTCTGAGCGCACAATCTTATGTCAAGTTCTCTTGTTTATAAATATTTTGTGCATCACTTCATGTAGCACCGGTTGGCACAGGCCCAAAAAACAAATAGAGGAAAATGACTGCATCGAAACTAATAAAGCACCTGCACCTGTCCTAGTATTTAAGCTTTCACCTGCCTCAGTTTTTCACCTGATTTCACCTCAGTTTTTCCAAAGTGACAAGAATGTCTTTGTAATGATGCCATGTCACACTTACGGCATCGCTTCTTGCACTCCACCGCGTGTCTTGAACTCTTTTTAAGCTTTTGCCTGTAGCTGCTATCAGAACTTCCCGACGATGTGTCGATGAGGAAAAAAAAAGAAAAGCAACATTCCAAAGTGCCGAAAAAAGTTACTGAATCCACCTCAACTGAGGCAGCATGTAAACAAACTAGGTTTAACGAATGATTTGAGCAAGGTACGAATTCAGCTTTAGGGTTTATTTCTTGAATTCTTTGCTGAACTCCTGAATCCTTTACACCCATAACAGCAGCATTATCATATGATTGGCCTCTCCAGTGGCTTATATCTAGGCCATCAGCTTGAATCTTGTTCAAAATCATCTTTGAAATTCCTTCAGCAGTTTTTTCTTTAGTTTCAATGAAATCTATAGAAGATTCCATTACTTTTACTTCCTGATTTTCAATTACTTACTACGTATCTTAATACCTGACTTGTTTGATCTTTATGAGAAAGATCTGGAGTGCTGTCGAATATAGGTAATTGTCCTTTTTTATTTGTCCGATGATATTTTGGCGAACATTATTTCCCAAAATGGCACTAAATTCGTTTTGTATTTGTGGTGACATATAAGTGATTGAAATTTTGCTACATATTTTAGACCTTACAAGATGTTCACGTTGTACAAAATCGAATAGACGTTGTTGCCAGTCGCTACAAAATATCATTCATATTACAAATTACAAAAGTAATGAAAATTTCCGTGCTCCTTTCAATCGGTTCGAATTTGTAGTTGCGATAAAAATATAAAATAGTTCAAATATTTAAAAAATATTTTTATTATTTATTGTTAAATTTTGCCGCCCCCTAAAAAGTGGCGCCCGGGGCGGGCCGCCCCTGCCGCCCTTACTACGCTACGCCACTGATAACAGGTAATTATAATTTTTTCTTTACACAATGTTTACTTAGAAATTTGGGAATGTCTAAAGACGGTTATCGTCTTAAAATTTCGCGAATTACTTCATTATTCCTTTGTCTAGCTATATGCAAATTTAAGGAACAATAAGAAGGATACAATTTTAAAAATATTGTTAAAAGTGTGTATGTATTAAAATATTTGTCTGCGTTTAAAGACTTTTAATATATTCTGAAACACGAAATATAAAATGTGTTAAACATGTTTCTTCCGGTACTGATTCGTTAAATTGATAAATATAATTTCAATTATAACTGTATCAACAGTTAGTTTCCACGTTAACAGAAATAAACAGAATAATTCAATTTCGCCGTTACGAATTGCCTGTTACGAATTTGTATAGTTACGACCTGTCGCCGTTACGAAGTGTCGCTGTTACGAACTGTCGCCGTTACGAGTTGTCCGTTACCAGGTGTCCGGTTACGAATTGTTGCGTTACGAGATGTCTGGTCAAGTAGAGACACCACTATTTTTTTAAAAAGAAACAATAATAATGAAGAAAATCAAAACAATTAATTATGGAGTTCAACCAGATGACACACTTTGTTAGTTGTACTCTGTTTAATTTTTTAGCTCTGTATAAAGTTATGAAAACTTCTAGAATCAATACAAACGGCGCAATATTTAATAATATCGAGATGTAACTTAAGTTCTTCTTGTTTTTGGTAATAGAGCTAGTTCTAGGTAACGTTTATATATTACTAGCTGACCCGGCGAACTTCGTACCGCCTTAGAAATAAATTAATAATGTGTTAAAGTTCAATAAATAAAAATTAACAGAAAATCAAAAAATACTTATAAAATATATGTATGTATTACCTAATGTAAAAGTATCTTTTTGCACGATTGATCATTTTTGACTGTTTACCGTGACAGATTTTACGTCAGTAGGTGACATTTACTAGCAACTCGACGGTAAGTAATCCAACTCGACGGTAAGTACTCCAACTCCACGGTAAGTAATTCACTTACCGTCGAGTTAAAAAATCTCTTAATTTTAATTTATTTTTTGAAAGAATAAAGAAAACTAACGAATTATTTATTAATACTGAAACTTATGGTACAATTTGTTAAATTATTTAATGAAATCCCACTTGTTTGGGCTGTGGTTTCACTTCTAACAGAAACTCCTGCAGAATCGCATACATTAGTAGTATTACTAGTATTGCACAATATTTTTTCGACAAAATCTATTTTATTTTGAAGAGAATCTTCTACATAGCTTTCTGCCACTGTCGATGAACGCCAACTTACATGAAGCTTTAATCCGAGGACATCAACACTTTTATTAGCCAAAAGCGTTGCTGATGTCCTCCTGAACGAATGGCTAGTATAGTTCTCGGGATTAGGCAAATTTAAGAATTTGGCAATTTGAGAAGGCCAGTCCCCGATTGTCCCTTTCCCTATTACTTGAGCACAACATTTTCCTTTGGCGTATCTTAAGAACAAATGATTTGATTTTACTTGTAATGGACGAAGTTTTATATACTTTTGCAGAATTTCTAAATATGGAATTTTATCGTCTGGTTTATTAACGACTGTAAAAGTACGCTGGATGTTCGTTTTTGTATTGGGTACTTTTACAATCATTAAACCATCGGTTTGTTGGATGTCATTCATAGTAATATTATATAATTCTTCTCTTCTACAGGCACCAGATATTCCCAATATCATTGCGACTTACAAATTATGAAAAAAATCTTCATTAGAGTATTTCTTTTACCTAAACTAGCTTATATTACCTTGTGAACTAGAAATTCTTCATCCGGTGCTTCCATCAGAAATTTTTCAAATTGCTCCCGTGTAAAAATGCTCGCTTTCTTAGGCCTATAGCCAACATTTTTTCTCTTCAAATACGCGATCAAAGTTGAAAACTTGGAAATATCAATGCCATCGTAAAGAAAAACGGTGGATTTAATCATTGAATATTCTGCCCAGAGGCTTACAGGATATTTCAACTGCATATGTCTTTGAACGAAATATGCCAATAGAGTCTTTTCTTCGATTCTTAAATTCTTGCCTTCGCACCATTTTTTAAAACTTTGGTAGGTATTTTGATAACGGATTTTGGATTTTTCGGGAATAATTGCGGAACACCCTTCTTCCCAAGCCCGTTCAATTTCTTCAAATTCACTTTCGCTCATATTTAAATTTATAGTAATCAAAATTGTACTTAAAATTATTGACAACTAAATAAAAACTCAATTCTCCATTGTTGTTATGCACCCTAGTTACTACCTAACAACCAAAGTATCTATCTTGATAAAATGAATGAAACTACTCAATATGACGAAAATGTTTAATTTTATAATTTATAATGGTATCAATCGTGCAAGAAACGTTATAAGCATGTCGAACGTTAAGGGTAACCGATCTCAGACAATAATTGGAGTCGTCGCTCCGCTCCTCCTCCAAACAATTGTCTTCAATCGGTATAAAACCCTTACCGTTCTCCATACTTAATATACTATTATCTACTGTATGTCATATTATGTGTAAGTTTTTAGTTTATGAAAACTGTCATTATAGATAGCAGTGCGTGAAATGTTTAAAGTGTGCGTGAAGTAACAATGTATTTAAAATGGGACTTACTTTTTAAACGCTTTTATTTAGTTCAATAGTTTGCGTCAAATCTTTAGACGTTAATTTGAGTGCCTTTTCTCCAATGCAAATGAATGAAAATTTGCAGACATATGCATTCGCGGGAACAATACACGAATAATCATTAAAAAACATTTTTTATGTTTATTAATTGTTCAAATAAAAAAACGATTTTAACGGAAAATGCTTAAATTCTATTGTTTTTTACAATGTAAAAACTTGAAACTTTTACGGATTGTAGCTAATGATATGAACTTTACATAATTTCACTTTTTACGTTAATTGTTTACGTTATGCTTCATAAATAAACAATAAAGTTTCAAATTTTTTGCCGATTCCGACTACTTTTCATGTTAGTACGTCATATGTTTTATACATATTTTAGAAACATGACGATATACTTTACTGTTTGAAAAGTGTAAGACTAAAAAGTAAAAAATAAAAAGATATGAAAAAAAATTTAAGAAACGCTTTTCTTTAGTTACGCGTGACTAAAATTAAAAATATAATAAAAATAATCAACCAAAAAGCAAAAAATAAAAAAATTTAAAAAATCTAACACGTTCGTTAAAGAAAAGCGTGGGGCGAAAACCGTTTATTCGATGAAGACGTGCCACGCTTTTCTTTGACGAATGTGTTTTTTTTTCAGATTTTTTCAATTTTTTTATTTTTTGCTTTTTGGTTGATTTTTTTTATAATATTTTTAATTTTAGTCACTCGTAACTAAAGAAAACCGTTTATTAAAATTTTTTTTTTCATATTTTTTTATTCGCACTGTTTTTAACACACTTTCATATAATCAAAAATATGCTTAACTTTCGCGTTGTCATGGCGATGACATAATGAGCAGTAAATTACGACAAAAGTTTTGACAATTTTGTGGTTTGAAAGAAGTTAGAATTTTTAAAATGTCAAAGTTCTAAAAATTGTAGAATAGAAATGAATTCCAGAGACAAAGAGTTATCATTTTCTTTAATTTGATTTTGGTAGAGTAGATAAAATATTGTATGAAACTGTGCGTGAAGTACTTTTTGCGAACTTACGCGATGTATAGCACTCGCGCCGCTGTCGCTCGTGCTCGTATACGCGATATGTATACAATTATAATTGTCCTATATATATGTCGTCAATTGACTCATGTATATGAGACACTTACCCTCATAAATCTTCTAGTTATGATACAAAAAGAGATATATGTATAGGTGAAAATATGTAGTTTGTTTTTTGCTACATTCTCAAATTGGTGTATTCAACTTGAAATAACAGAGAAACGGTCATTTTTAGGTGTATAATGTTACTAATAACTTTTGTATCGCTTGAAAAGATCTTTAAAATGAGCTGCATTAAAGGTCCATTAAATTAAAACTAAGCGAGATATGCTGCAAACAAAATTGATAACTAATGTATTTTAAGAAAAAATGAGAAAATAACAACACCCATCCACCAAAATGTAAATGCATCGTTTTCCTTCTACAATACCTTTTACTATAGTATTATTTCTATATTCAAAAAGTTGGACAGGTTTAAATTGAATGGTTGTTGAAAAAAAAGATCAAATTATAGAGCGCATTTTTAAATTTTCTTAAATATATTCCTTTTTCTCCATGTAACTTGAAAACGATAAGGGATACAGTAATTAAAAATAAAATGGAAGTTTGTATCTAAAAAAGCCCTACATTTTGTGTGGTATTTTTTTCGTATCTCTTATCTTTTTCGAGTTACATGGAAGAACAGGAAGATTTTTAAGAGAATTTAAAAATGCGCCCTATAATTTAATCTCTTTTTTTTCAAAAACCGTTCATTTTAATCTAGTCCAACTTTTTGAACATAGAAATAACACTATAATAAAAAGTATTGCAGAAGGAAAACGATGTATTTAAGTTCTGATGGATGGGGGGTTAAATATACTTCTCATTTCTTCTTAAAATACATTAGTCATCAACTTTTTTGCAGAATATCTCGCTTAGTTTGAATGTGATCGACATTTAGTATTGCTCAATTTAAAGGTCTTTTCAAGCCCTACAAAAGTTATTAGTATCATTATACACCTAAAACAGTTTCTCTGTTATTTCAAGTTGAATAAACCGATTTGAGCATGCAGCAAAAAAACAAACTCTTCTTACCTACCATACCCCTCTTTGTATTTTGACTAGAAGATTTATGAAGGAACAAATCTCTTTTTTTTTTATAATCTACAGAACTATTTTATATAGCTTCTTTGTTAGATGCATAGTTTTTAAGGTATTCGCAAAAATACGTCCGAAAAGGTGTAATTTTTCAATGAAAATGGCCAATTTTCAACCACGAATAACTCAAAAACTATAGAGTTTTTAAAAAATAATTATAGAACAGTTTTTGCTTAAAATTGGGTTCTCTAGCCTCTTCCGTGGCTATTTTAACAAAAACATTTTTCACCCCCGAGAAGGGGTGGGAACCACCCCCAAGATAAAAGCGCTCATCGGCATAGGGTAGACTTTGTTTCTTGAGCTGTTCCCTACTTCCTGTGAAAATATCAAGTAAATCGATGTAGTAGAATATAATTCGGAGCCAAATACCTTCATTGACTGCCCTACTAAATGTTACTCGTGTTATTCTTTTTACATTGTCAAAATTGTTAAATAATTATCTCATTACCATTTTTTTATTTCTATGGATAACGTCTATATTATATAAAATATGTGATTTACATACTTCAGACACACACAAATGTATTTTTGCAATCATAAGTATAAACAAACCATCTTTCATAAGATTATATTAATGTAATTACATTTATTCAAGTTCAATTTAAATGGTCAGTCACAAACTAGCTGTAAAATGCCGTAATAAAGCTTTTTAACGTCAATAGTACTATTACGTTTCACAATCGTAAAATATTGTCACCGGTAACTATTTCATAAATACACGAAATAATTTTTTAGGTACCATCTTAATATACATTTCTTCACTGGTGCCAATTTTGGTATATTATTTCAAACGCTAAGAGTATCGTAACGATTATGAAAAAACTAATTTTGTAATGCTTATAACCACAACAAATAATTATGTTCCTTCTAATAAAGGTTCTTAAAAACTCTGAAATATGATATCATCCAAATATGTATTAATACAAGCCATACGCTCCCGAGGAAGCTGAAACTGTTTTCACTTGAAGATCCTTTTTGTGGGGGATCATCCCATTCTGAGTTTAGTTTTACAGTTGCTGGTGTGACTTCGCTGTTTCCACTACCTTTCTCCATTCTTCTCCCTCTTTGATTTTCCTTCCTATATTTCTAATTTCCATACTTCTTAACTCTTCTTCTACTTGTTGTCTCCATCTGAGTTTAGGCCTGCCTCTGGTTCTTGTACCTGGTGGTATCCATTCGGTTATAACTCTTAACGGATTGTTCTTCTCTCTTCTCGTTATGTGTAAATACCATCTAATTCTCTGTGCTTTTATTTCTCTAACTACACTCATCGAAAAAGGTACGTAATATTAATAAAAATGTTAATTCAGACAACAAAATCAATACTTAAAATTTGTCCAATTCTTGGTTTTATCGGAACAACAAATCGATGTTCGCCAATTCATAATTTTCGTTAGTTGATCCAATGTATTACGTTTATTAAACGGATAAACATCCATTTATGCATATATAATACTTTAATTATATATACCATAATATCATTTTATTGATATTACGAACACTGTTCACTGAGTCAACAAACACTATTCATTGAAACAACAACGTCGTTAATTGACCGACGAAGACTCTTCGTTGTATCAAAAACAGTGTTATTTCTCCTAACGTATACTGCTTCATGCATCCAATAAATTTCGTTTATTTCTACAATTTATTATTTCCGTTTATTCTTACAATTAATTCCGTTCATTCCCAAAATAAATACGGTTATTGTTACAAGCAATTCTATTCATACCTACAATCAGTTTCGTTCATTCCTACTATGAACGTATTTTATATTAATAATTACTGAAGGCATTAGCTCAATGCATGATATTAATTAAATAATAATAATTTTGCAAATCCCCATTTTTTATCCTAAACCTAACGGACTTTACACTGTGTGATTTCTCATATGATTTCACTTATACAGTACGGAATAAGTGTTACCTCCCCTTATTAACTTATATTTATAATATAAACAAAACTCTTGCACAGGTCGATTTTTAAAATAATCAAAGTATATTATAACATCAATGTTTCGAACTTTACGCGATCCCTCTTCAGATGACAGGCACAACTTTGATTTTCTTAAATGGGAAAGTACATCATGTGATAGCTCATTTAAAAGCGTTTGA